>NC_082654.1:47508853-48121853 GCF_028023285.1 Balaenoptera ricei
CTGGAACCCTCCATTCTTCAGCAACTCACATCACAGGACTGACACTGTGAAATGAGATTCTTTTATCCTTCTAAAGATTTGAAACTTTACAGCTTTTTGCTTACCTTTCCTACTTCTTTCTTCAGAGCTTGGAAGCTGTTTTGATCTTCTGTTTTATCCTCTTCCTCATCAAATAAGCTAAGAACAGTTTTGGTTCTAGTTTTAGTTCCTCTGTCCAATGGGGATGATGCAGAAAACAAATCAGAATGCTTGGCTGCTTCCTGAGTAGATACATTCAGAGATCCTTCCTGAAAATGGAAATAGTAAGGAAAAAAAATGAGTAACACCTGGAAACAAAAATTCTATTGTGGGGCCTCCCAAGCTCCTCATTAATTCAGTAACTGTCACACCTGCATGTTTCAAGGCATGACAGCTAATCACACCTACTCCCAGGTAACAAAACACTCAGGCCAATTCTTGATCGGCCACTCCAATGGAGAGTCTAGTACAGATAATTCATAATCAAAGATGATTTTTTCCCATCAGTTTAAAGCCTATATTTATAACTCCTTCCAACCAAGATACATATATATCAGTTATCACCCTGAGCCACATAGGTTGCTCATGAGCTATAAATAACTTCGAAGTCACAGGTATGACACAAATGCCAATCACTGGAAACAGATCATATATTTCCTAGTATTTAACTAACACATAACTCCAAGGGAGAGGCCTAATTGACAGAATTGGACACAACTTGTAGAAGGTTTATACTGTATTATGCAATTAGAAGAATCTCTGAAATAATCATAAAATGCAGCGTTTATTCATTCAACAAGCACCACCTTTCAGGCAAGATACCATTGACTGTAAGAATCACTGTTCCTGTATGAACTACCAAGAAAAAAAAAAAACAACTCCCAATTAAACATGCCATCGATTGTGAGGTGCATCCTAATTTCAAAGTGGTTAAGCTATAAAGGAAATATATACTTCTTTAAAGAAAATATGTAATTTTGAAAGTGCCTACTATGTGCGAGGTAATAAGCTAGGCACCACAGATGCAATGGAGAGCAAAACGAACATGGCCCCAATCCTCAAAAAGCTTATCCTCAAGCAAGGGAGACAGCAGTACAACAAGCAGCTAGAGTTCAAGGGGAAAATGGGCTACAGCAACATAGAAAAGGTCCACGTCGACAGGAAGAGAATGTCACACAGTGATTCAGGTATAGGTAAAATGTTTGCATCACTGTAGCCCCAAGAAGCCTCGACAGGAAAAGTATATGCAACATTCTTCACATAGGCCCTAGAAGAGAGAGTAAACCTAGATAGCTGAACACACACAAGTACGAGAGTACGAGAAAAGTTAGAAAAAAAGAAAAAGTAGACAGAGACTGAAAGAATTGCTGATTCCCAGATGCAGCCAGCAGCCTTATCCACAGGCCTCCTCCAGGAGAGGACAGCCCGCCCAGGAGAAGAAAGCTAATGCTTTAGAAGAAAGCCAAATTTCACTTCACTCTGTAATTCACAGCCAACATCAACTAAATGTAAAAGATTGGTAAACTAAAATCTTCTTAAAGCTGTCATTGTAATTTAAGTACAGGTGGGATTAGAAGAGAGCAAGGGGAAACAGACTACGGAGAAGAGAGCCGGTCAGAAAGAACAGACGTGCAGAGAGAAAACCGAAAGGAAAAATGAGATGAGACAGAGAAAGGCAAAATGGACACTTGACACAATGACCATAATAATGTAAAACGGGAAAAATGCACATCATTGTGTGCGCACATATGCCTAGAAAAGAGACAGAGAGGCAAGAGCAATGTTGAAGGTCTCCCTGAATGGCAGGATCACAGATTTCTTCTTCATACTTTTCAGTGTTTTCAAAATTTTCAACAAACGAGCCATTTGTTTCCTGTGGTAGAAAAATGTAAGGGTATGTGTGTGCATGTGTGGGTTTTACAAGAACACGTGAGAGACAAAAATAGCAGATTATACAAGAAAAAAAAAAGTCCACCTTTCCTGACTCCTCAGCCACGCTAGCTCTCCCAAATTCTGACGACTCCTTGGCGCTCTCAGCCTTCTTAGCCACCGGTTTCACTCCCAACCGTGCCTCCTTCTCTTCTTCATCACTGAACAGCAGAGGTGGTACGTCAGGGACAGTCTCTTTTTTCTATCAGAAGAAGAATAAATGACATCCTCAAAAACAAACAAACAAAACGTGTGCCTGACGAGCATGGCAATGTATAGAACAAGCCAGAAGCACAGTCCTCTTTAAGGCATTAGCTAAACTTTGGGGTCGGGAGAGACAGGACAGGACAGTGAAGGGGGCACAGACAGGGAGAAGCAATACCACCACTGCCTCAGACTTGCAGACGGTTTCTGCCCCCACAAGGTCTGCACCTGTCTCCCTGCATCTGTTAACTCCTTGTGTGCGCCATGGCTTAGATCCTAACCTCTGCCACCCAATCATTAGTCTCACCTCTCTGCCTCCCTCCCCTTACCTTTCAGCTGTATGACATCATCCAGAGCTGTCTTGCTAAAATAAAACACCCACCACATTACTTCATCTCCCACCCCAAACCTGCGCTGTGTGCATTAAGCAAATGCTAAACATGACAATCAACTGGCCCCTCTTTATGACCCTCATCCATCTGCACCTCATCAATCCTCACTTTTCCTTAAACCTATTGTAAACTTCCACACTTCCATGCTTGATCTGCACTGTTTGGAGAAACAAATCCTCCTCATCTTTCAAGCAAGGCCCAGCTCAGATGTCACCCACGAAGGTTTTCCTGTTCTCTTCTGTAAGTATCAGGTGCTTCGCTGATAAGAATATTTATGTCTATACCCAGCCCTTACTATACTTCCCTCCTAATTTACATTAATAGCTATCGTACATTTCTTTGTCCACTCATTTGAAAGGATCATGCAGTATACTTCCACAGCCAGTCACGGTGTTTTATATGAAGCAGGTGCTCAGCACAAGTTTGTGAGCACTTTGCCCCATCTCTCATCTGTTCCTTACCTGGGAGGCAAGGATTTCAGAGATTAGGAACCTGAGGTCACGTGACTTGCCCAGAGTTATTGGCATCCTTGAGGCAAGTGACTTATCAAAAATGCTTGCGTGAAAAGCAGTAACTCTATCCTACTAACTAGACTAGATGATATGAGGAAGTAAGCTTTGAAGCAGTATCTAAATCGAGTTAGGTAGACAAGTTTGGGAAACTAATAAAGAAGAACATGACTGACTATGATAGAAAAAACTATGAATAAATAAGAAGAATAAGGTAAGCAAATTTTTAGTTATTGTTAGAAAGCGGTCCTTAAAGTGCATCATCATTAGAACTTGAAATAAAGGACTGGAAACCCACAAAAGAGTTTCAGAAGAAATAAAGCGAAACCAAAGTGATCAAAGGAAAAAATTTTTGTGGGATGTGCTGGACTCACTGAAAACTATATGTAATGTCGATGCAAGTGGACCAAGGTAAAAAACGAGACTTATGTACGGTGGACCAAATTCTCCCTTCATATAACTATGGTCCTTAAACCAAGGAAAATGCCACCCAGACTACTGATTTTAAATCTTCCTGAAGATAAGCTGACTCTTCATCTTCATTCTGAAATTAATTTTCTTGATAGGTTTACAGTTGAGTTGCACTTAACTTACTTTAAAATATTCTAGGATCTCTAAACAAAAAATATATTTTATATGCTGCCTAAAGGCGATCAAATTTCACAAACGGTAAAACTCAGGTTTGCAGGTTGTTCTGCTACTTAAGATGCATATCTTTGACCTTTTGTCTTATTTAACAATCATAATTACTACAGTTTCAAAGAAGTTTTACATTTCCAGAACCTTCAAAATTCATTAGATTACTGCTCATTTATCCAGGGTAGAAGTTATTATTTATAATTTACAAAGAAAAGCCACTCAGATCTTCTGACTCTCTTAACCATGAAGCCACTTTAGGGAGATGCAAGTACAGGTAATTCAAAGAAAAGCTTATGAGCACTCAGAAGCAGCGGCAGTGCTGCAAGCTTTTACTACAAGCTGTGCACTTAATGGGACTGTGGTGAGGAAAGAGTCCCTAAATCAGTAACTGGCATGGGCCTGGCCTGGGAATAGGACAAGCTAACACCTTTACTGGGTCTGAAAATATGAAGAATGTTTCCAGAAAAAAGAGACAACAACTTCCTCTGGAATACTTTGGGACAGGATGAGTCACCAAGAGTGCATGGCGAGTGAAGGTGGAAAAGCTGAGTCTACTTTGAATGAAATTACAGGTGGCGTGGTAGGTTCAGCTACAGGCTCAGCTTGACAAAGGGATGACAGGACCGGGTGGTCTTTGGGTAGCAGCAAGGAGAGATGAAGAGAAGGAGCATTCACAGGCCAGTTAAGAAACTATCTCAATAGTCAAGGCTAAAGATGACAAGGCTGTAGGGACGGGAAGAATCATTCCTAACAAACTAGCAGGAAGCAGTGAGGACTACCCCATCAAAGAAGAAATATTCACACATGTCCTGGTGTAGTTATTCAGTGGAATACTATATAGTGATCAAAAACAAGAACAAAAACAAGATGGAGTTTATGGAAATGAAAAACATGCTGCAGAATTTAAAAAAAAAAAAAGATGCATAAAACTGTAAAACATGATCTCATTTAAATTAAAAAAGACAAGAATGCCTAGAAACAGGCATGAAAGCACTGACAACACACTGTTACCAATGATTACACTAGGCAGGAGTATGGAATGGGGACTTTGTATTCTCTACACGTTTTTTCATTTGTTTGAATTTGTTTTTTACCTTGACTACCTTTTTTTGCTTTCTTTCTTTTTTGGGGCATGGGGGGCCACACTGTGCAATTTGCAGGATCTTAGTTCCCTGACCAGGGATTGAACCCGGGGTCATGGCAATGAAATCACCAAGTCCTAACCACTGGACTGCCAAGGAACTCCCTCTACGCATGTTTTAACCCTTTTTTAAGAAGGCATCCACGTATTACTGTATAATTTAAAATAAACTTTAAACAAAAAATATTTAGGAGATATGGAAGAAGAGCCAGGTACTGGTCTCTAGAAAAGAGTAAGTTCTAGGCTCCTTTACTGCCATTTCCCTCCTTCACTGTGCCCCTTAGGGTACAATGGCCCTCGGGATGTGCAGGCATCGGGGACTGCACATGGTCACCCATGACCACAGTGGGAAGGGGAGAGTCTTCCTCATCAAGCAAGGGTGGAGGAGCTGCCTTTTTAGATTCTGTGGCTGCTCCCACATGGGGGGAATCCCTGGGGGTACATCCCTCCTTCCCTGTCTTACATGTCTTTCTGTCTCTAACACATGCCAATTAGAGTGGTCTGAAGTTGGGGTTGAAGGCCCTCAACAGCAGGCTGTGACTTTGCTTGATTCTTGGCCTTTGAGGCTAACCCAGCTCAGGTGCTGGAGACCCCCCAAGGAGGTCTCCATGGGGTGTAGCCTGAGAAGTTCTAAATTTTCCTTTGGGGCTGTTGGCAATTGCCAGTTGGCAATAAAATGCTGCTTGGCCTCACTTTGTTCTGTGTGCACACACTTACATATACCCACATAGGGAATGTGTTGGGGAGGGATGAATGACAGGCCAAAGACAGGATTCCAGTATCCCTAGGTTCCCAGAACAAATATTATCATAATGCCACCTTCCTTTCATTTCTTAATACTCCTTTTGATATAAAAAACATGAAGACTTGCTAAATCTTTTAGCTTAGGCGATCATGGTTAGTGATGCCATTTAGATGTAATCGCTGGAAGACTATTTAGACTAGATAGGCACTGATGGACTTTTTTTTTCTCATCACATACTTTTAATTTTTTAAAAAAACTTTGTCATAAAAAACACAACATTTACCATCTTAACCATTTCTAAGTATAGAGTTCAGTAGTAGTTAAGTATATCCATGTTACTGTACAACCAATCTCCAGAATTTTTTCATCTTGCAAAACTGAAACTCTGTACCCATTAAACAACTCTCCATCCCCCAGCACCCCCCTCAGCCCCTGGTGATCACAGTTCTACTGTTTCTATGAATTTGACTACCCTAGGTACCTCGTGTAAGTAGAATCATACAGTATTTGCCTTTTTGTTGCTGGCTTATTTCACTCAGCATTATGTCCTCAGGCTTCATCCATGTCGTAGCCTGTGTCAGAACTTCCTTCCTTTTTACTGATTCACTATTAATATAAACCAGGACCAAAGCGTTAGTACTGGAAACTTGCTCCTGTAAGGAATAACCTGTACATTAACTGGCCTGGTCTAATGTTAGCAGAATTCCATGCCACCGGGGTTAAGCCCGGCAGTTCCTCCAGAAGGAGTGCAACAGCACTGTCCCCTGCTCTCCCCTGAGACTCAAACGCCTGCAACTGACACTGAAGGGGCTGCGTGATATGGAATCCACTCCAAGCTTTGCACGTGTGCTTCATCTGTAAAATACCACTAACCAGAAGATGTCTATCTAAAACCAGGCAAACGAGTTTTTCCATAAGACTCAGTCTCCAAGGTCAGGTTTTAGGACCTGATTGAGGGAGGCATCAGTATTCACATAACATCACCTCAGGGTTACTTCCTGGGCCTAAGAGGTTAAGAATACCGTTGTTGCAGGAGGAGCAGATGCGGGAGGAGAGCCAAACAGAGAGCTTCCACTGTCACCATCGTCTTCAAACAGGAGAGATGCTCTCTGGGTCTTCTTTTGGCTATACAAACAAATAAAGAGTCAAATTAAAGGCAAATGTGATTTACAAAATACAATATTCTTTCTAGGCCACACCGACAGGAACCCACCTACCACCAAAACGCCCGAGTCATCCATTGACCTTACATAGTTGCAGCAAGAAAAACCTTTGAAGTAGGTGCAATTTGTGTCTAGCAAGTCATCACCCGCTCTCTGGCATTCTTGTGTAAAAGCCCGGGGCCCTCCTCATCTTGTCCCTTTGTCAGTTACTTTTGGCTCAAGGTAGGTGCACTAGATGTTGGCTTTGCCAACGCACACAACACGCTTAGCATTCACAAACGTAGCATTCTCTCTCACCATTTCCTATGGCAGAGGAAGAACCAGGGAGCACCAGTGCCTATTTCCAGAGTGGTCAGGAAGGCGGCTGTCAAGAGATCGCAGGGCCAGAACCTGGTTCAGGCTGTGACCTATGGCCTGGTGCCACCTCAGCCACTTAACCATGTCTTTCCAAGTGCCTCTGTGGGCTTCTGTGCCTTCCCTTCAAACCCTAAACCCATCCCATTCTATCCCCTTTACACAAAGTCTCTAAGAAGCTGGGAAAGCTCATCTTCACTGTTCACCACAGCAATATTCACCCATCTCTACTCCATGTTGGGCAACCACAGCTGAAATCCAGCCACAGCTCTCCTCACCACCTTCCTCTCACCTGTCTTCACCTACCTCCTCACCTAGGCTTCCACACCAGCCCCCAGGGGCAGTCAATAAATGTCTGCCAAAATAAATATTGATCAGGACCTTTTAAGGAACAGAATCATAAAAGTAAAGAAACACAGGGAGGCCTAGCACTGGACGTGGGCAGTCCCAAATAGAAAGTGTTCTAATTACGGAAGGGTCATGTTCTAGTTTCTATACTATGTGATAAGGAACCACCCAACTAGCAGCACACTAGAGAATTACCAAAGTAATGAAAACTCCAAATTCAATGTTAGCTAGATAAAAATAATACTAGTCATTTCAGTATCCATCTACTTACACTAAAAATAATTAGCATATATACCCATAAGTATATGTATCATAATCTTTTCTCTAAGTTTAATTATTAACAAAGCATAATATAAGGTTATTCATTAGTTTAACATTGGATGTCTGCCTACATCGTAAAATTGCCTAAGGATCACTGACTAGGGAACACAACTAACCAAATAGTTGAGTATACTTACACTGGACACTTACACTAAAGGACAGTAAAAAATTAGGTCTACACCCTGAAGAAATTATAAAAACAAAGAGCCATACACAGTCAGGTAAAATCTAATATGCCTTTAAGGATATACACTGATAAAATTGTACACAAATTATAACCAAAATATATGACTACTAAGTGATGATCACAAAATATTACAAAAATAACTACATCAGATGCCTAAAAAGCAAAAATCTTATTAAGCTGCTACAGCAGAAGAAAAATCTTATGCATGATTTTCTGAACAATTTCTAAAAATCAAAACCAAAACCAAGCTACCCACAGAAAATAATCTGATGCCAGATTCTGAAGTTCTAAGCTAGAGAAAAGCTAGTTAGCTTTCTGGACATAGTTACAATAGATAACGACAGTGAGTCCTTAACCTTGGATCTCATTCCACACCCTCGGCACCAGCTGGTTAAATGTGGACATCCCGTGGAGATCTGTCCTCAGAAGAAAAATATGCAGCTCAGTGAACTGGAGTATTTCTCATTATAAATAATGGGGTAATAAGTATTTTGATTTATTAAAAGGGACAGATGTCAAAACACATTAAGATGACTCTAGAGTTTATGGCCTACACCAGGACACTTTTGAGAGTGAAAGGGAAAATTATTAATCACCAGGCTGAAATGACAGGCACAAAGCAGGCCTCTCCAGGCAAGCAAGGATGTTTGAGTGCCCTGCTTACAAGGCAGTATTTCGCAACTTTGTTAGGGTCACAAAGCTTGTTTCTTTTTTTAGAATTGGTTTGGGTTACAATTTACATACCGTAAGATTTACCCTTTAGTAGTGTACAATTCAGTGACTGTTAGTATATTCACAGAGTTGTGCAACTATCACCATAATCTAAGTTCACAATATTTCCATCAACCTAAAGTGAAAGCCCATACCTGTTCACAGTCACTGCCAATTCTCATTTCCCCTCAGCCCCAGACAAACACTCATCTACTTTCTGTCTCTATGGATTTATCTGGACATTACACACAAATAGAATCATACATGTGGTCTTCCGTGACTGGCTTCTCTCAATTACCACAATATTTTCAGGGTTCATTTGTATTGAAGCATGTATCAGTACTTTATTCCTTCTAATTGCTGAATAAGAGTCCATTGTGTGGATATAACACATTTTGTTTATCCGTTCTACAGTGGATGAACTTTTGAGTTCTTTCCGCTTTTTGGCTATTATGAATAACGCTATGATAAACATTCACATGCAAGTTTTTGGGTGGACATTTCTCTTACGCATATTCCTAAAAACTGAAATTGAGTCATGTAGCAACTCCATGTTTAACTTTTCATGGAACTACTAGGCTGTGTTGCCAAGTGGCTGCACCATTTTACATTCCCACCAGCAATGTGTGAGGGCTCCAATTCCTCCACATCCTCTCCTGCACTTGTTGTTGTCTGTAAAAGATTTTTTTGAGAATCTGATGAAAGCCAGCATTGCTGAAAGCTAGATATTGTGTGTAATTGGTACTGGGACCTACACATGAAACATGTTTCCTGATCTCTAGACCTGTGACCATATGTGTGTGGTGGGGGCAAAGGGAGGGGCTGCACACGTAAACAGGTAACTTCTATACAGTGTAGAAAATGTTCAAGTGAAACAGAGCTGGGCGCCGGGGGTTAAAGATGGAGCCATTTTTGCTTTAGACTCTAACCCTATTTCTTATCTTTCTCAGCTGTTTGGGTTAAGGAAGGCTTCTCAAAAGAGAGGGCTTAAACTGAGTCTTAAAAGAAGCTGGCCAGGGGCTTCCCTGGTGATGCAGTGGTTAGGAATCCACCTGTCAATGCAGGGGACACGGGTTCGAGCCCTGGTCCGGGAAGATCCCACATGCTGCGGAGCAACTAAGCCCCACGTGCCACAACTACTGAGCCTGTGCTCTAAAGCCCGTGAGCCACAACTACTGAGCCCGTGCGCCACAACTACTGAAGCCCACACACCTAGAGCCCGTGCTCCGACACAAGAGAAGCCACTGCAATGAGAAGCCCGCACACCGCAACAAAGAGTAGCCCCCGCTCACTGAAGCTAGAGAAAGCCCGGGTGCAGCAACGAAGACCCAACGCAGCCAAAAATAATAATAATAATAAATAAATAAATAAATAAAATGCACAACATTTAAAAAAAAAAGAAGAAGAAGCTGGCCAGGGAAGAAAGGAAGGAGAGAGTCCCAGGAGAGAGAGAGAGCAACAAAAATAAAGGAATGAAATGTTATTTCCCCTACACTCATGACAGTAAATTACATTTGCGTGCTTACAAAGTACCACCTATTGTGCTAAGCATTTCATATTTGGATTTCATTTAATCCTCTCAATGATCCTATGAAAGAAGCACTATTATCATTTTTGCTTAACAGATGAGAAAACTCAGGCTCAGAGAGGTTAGGTAACTTGTCCAAGGCTATTCAGAGAGCAACTGGCAGGGCCAGAATTTAGTATCAGGTATTGGGATTCCAGAGCTTACATTCTTAACCAGAGGCCCAAGATACACCCGGGGTGAAGTCATGGAGCCCAAAGTAGAAATGGTGACCTTTGAAGAGATCACAGTATTCAGAGACAGAAATATGAGACATTTTTGAATCTACCAATTCAGTATTAAAGCTTAACCACACCAATGCATAGCATTTACATGTCCAATCAATTGCCTCTTTATGTTACTACCATTCATTTAAATTTGAAAGTAATCATTTAAGGATCTCAAGAGAAAAAGAAAAAAATACATATATTTTCAAGGGAGTTATTCTGAATTCACAGCTAATCTGCAGCATATTACAATACCAACCACAGCCCACGCTCACTCTACATCGGGTCCCCACCCCCGGGCCGCAGACTGGTACCAGTCCTGGGCCTGTCAGGAACCAGGCCACACAGCAGGAGGTGAGCGGCAGGCGAGTGGGCAAAGCTACATCTGCTGCTCCCCATCACTCGCATTATTGTCTGAACCATGCCGCCCCAACCCGGTCCATGGAAAAACTGTCTTCCACAAAACCAGTCCCTGGTGCCAAAAAGGTTGGGGACCACTGCTCTACATAACCTGCCACCCTTTAGTCCAAGCACTAACGTGCAGGAGCACGTAAGACCAGCTAGGGGTTACCAGCAACTGGTGTGATACAGCACAGCTCTGCAGAGAACCATCTTACTAAACAGGATGTTTCTCAACGCTGAGCAGATTTCTATCCAAATGACAAACTTAAGAAACTTGGACAAGGGGCTTCCCTGATGGCGCAGTGGTTGAGAATCTGCCTGCTAATGCAGCGGACACGGGTTCGAGCCCTGGTCTGGGAAGATCCCACATGCCTCAGAGCAACTAGGCCCGTGAGCCACAACTACTGAGCCTGCGCGTCTGGAGCCTGTGCTCCGCAACAAGAGGGGCCGCGATAGTGACAGACCTGCGCACCGCAATGAAGAGTGGCCCCCGCTTGCCGCAACTAGAGAAAGCCCTCGTGCAGAAACAAAGATCCAACATAGCAATCAATCAATCAATAAATAAAAAAAAAAAAAAAGAAACTTGGGCAAAACTTTACATTCTTTAGGGTATCCCAGGGAAAAAACAAAAAAGACAACAAACTGTACTTAAACCCCTAACAAACTAAGAAAAATAGTATTTTAAGGTTAAAAAAAAAAAAAAAAAAGATAAGTAGAAGAAATTAGGTAAGGATCCATGAAGAAAAACATTTCCCAGTACCAGGGGAGAATAACTTGCAAGTGAAAATCAAAGACATTCTCGTTTATATGATTACCAGGTGACGAATGATCGGCATGTCACCCCCAGCAGCTGACATCCTGCACATCAAATACCTTCACCTATTACCACGGACACTGATGAAATGACTTCTTACAATGATTGTCTCACCTGTCCTTAGCAATAGCAAACAGATCATCCTCATTGTCCTCCTGAAAGAGGCCGGTCTTTTTCACGGCCTTAATCTCCTGGTCTTGGGTGGTCCCAGGGTCCCCAAGTTCTCCTTTAGACTTGTCAGATGCTGAGTTGGTCTGTGAGTCAGTAATATTCCACTGGTCCTTAAAAGATAAAATATATGTTAAAATCCTCTGGCCATTTAGATTAAGAAACGTGAGGAGTAAAATAAAATTCACATTTGTTAAACTAACTTGTATTTAAACTAAGTGTATCACTTTCGAGGAAAGCTTATGTCCAAGGCTTTTCATTGAACTCAAATCTAGACAGCTGGGTTCTTTGACCTCACAGACCTTATGGTGTTTTCCTCCATCACTACCTGCCACAGTGTTTCTCTCTCTATGGTCCTGTTCTGTGTTAGGACAAGGGAACTTCTCTACTTTAGAGATCAAAATTAGTTATACAGGGGAATGAGAAGATACAGGAATGTTTAAAAAAAAAGAAAGTCAAGAACTCTCAACTTTGGAGGAAAATGATATTTGAATTTAAAAATTTAAAAATCCCGAAGCAAGGTGGGAAAAAAAATGTATAAAAAGCTCATGTAATGTAAACAAGACACAATGAAAGCTGCTAGTGACCCTTTTACCAGAAAATTCTGAATCTGGCTTTTAGAAAGCATTTAAGGAAACCCCACCTGGCTATGCTCACCCCTTCAAATCAAGGATCTCCTGAGCACTTGCTAAGTGGTCCTGGAGTCTAGAGCTTTGTAAATCAAAGTGGGTTCCACAAGCAGCAGCTTCTGTTATACAGAATTTCTACCCCACTTTCTGAATCAGAACCTGCATTTGTCACAGTATGTCCAGGTGATTTCTTCACACATTATAGTTTGAGAAGTGCTCCCCTAGAGCAGGGGTGCTCAACAGCGAGCACATGCTAGAATCCCCAAAAGAGCCTTAGAAACCTCCAGTAACAGGCCATAACCCAAATCAATTAATTCAGAACCTCCAGTGGTGGAAGCCGGTATCAGTACTCTCTAAAGTTCTCCAAGTGATCCCACTGGGCAGTCAAAGCCAAGTCACTGTTCTAGAACCCTGGTTATCTTTACTCTGCAAGTACTTTTGCTCCCTGCTTTAGCTAATATTTTTATTTTCCCTGAACCACAGTAATATTACAGAAGAAAAAATTCAACTGATGGTTGGCCATTACTATAGGGAGAACAACCCACTAAGACTGCTAGAAAGAAAAAAAAAAGGAAAATCCATTATAAATTCACAGATTTGAGTAGAAAAAGCAAATTATGTTATGTCATTTTAAGTTGCTTTCAATTAAAAAAAATGAACACATCTATCATTTATCTGCCTACATCATACCCTCATAACTTACCTACAATGTTAAAATAGAGTATTATAAAATAGGAAGATTTTTAACACTCACAGTTTTTAATATCATTATATTTAGTCTTTTTCTGTACAGCTAAATCTGAACAGCTGCTAAACTGTATTCTCAATTGGCTCTGCTAATATATATCCGGATAGCAAATGGAAACATTGTTAAGACTCTTATAAAAAAGGAATTAAACGAGCATAGACCACTCCTATCTTGTCTAGCTACCGATTAACGAAACACAGCAATCATTTAACAAAGTAAAGTGCTGGGAAAACTGGACAGCTATATGTAAAAGAATGAAATTAGAACACTCCCTAACACCATACACAAAAATAAACTCAAAATGGATTAAAGACCTAAATGTAAGGCCAGACACTATCAAACTCTTAGAGGAAAACATAGGCAGAACACTCTGTGACATAAATCACAGCAAGATCCTTTTTGACCCATCTTCTAGAGAAATGGAAATAAAAATAAAAATAAACAAATGGGACCTAATGAAACTTAAAAGCTTTTGCACAGCAAAGGAAACCATAAACAAGACGAAAAGACAACCCTCAGAATGGGAGAAAATATTTGCAAACAAAGCAACTGACAAAGGATTAATCTCCAAAATATACAAGCAGCTCATGCAGCTCAATATTAAAAAAACAAACAACCCAATCCAAAAATGGGCAGAAGACCTAAATAGACATTTCTCCAAAGAAGATATACAGATTGCCAACAAACACATGAAAGGATGCTCAACATCACTAATCATTAGAGAAATGCAAATCAAAACTACAATGAGGTATCACCTCACACCAGTCAGAGTGGCCATCATCAAAAAATCTACAAATAATAAATGCTGGAGAGGGTGTGGAGAAAAGGGAACCCTCTTGCACTGTTGATGGGAATGTATATTGATATAGCCACTATGGAGAAGAGTATGGAGGTTCCTTAAAAAAAATAAAAATAGAACTACCATATGACCCAGCAATCTCACTGCTGGGCATACACCCTGAGAAAACCATAATTCAAAAAGAGTCATGCACCACAATGTTCATTGCAGCTCTATTTACAATAGCCAGGACATGGAAGCAACCTAAGTGTCCATCGACAGATGAATGGATAAAGAAGATGTGGCACATATATACAATGGAATATTACTCAGCCATAAAAAGGAACGAAATTGAGTTATTTGCTGTGAGGTGGATGGACCTAGAGACTGTCATACAGAGTGAAGTAAGTCAGAAAGAGAAAAACAAATACCGTATGCTAACACATATACATGGAATCTAAAATAAATAAATAAATAAATAAAAATATTGGTTCTGAAGAACCTAGGGGCAGGACAGGAATAAAGACGCAGATGTAGAGAATGGACTTGAGGACGTGGGGAGGGGGAAGGGTAAGCTGGGATGAAGTGAGAGAGTGGCATGGATATATACACACTACCAAATGTAAAATAGATAGCTAGTGGGAAGCAGCCACATGGCACAGGGAGATCAGCTCGGTGCTTTGTGTCCACCTAGAAGGGTGGGAGGGTAGGAGGGAGACGCAAGAGGGAGGGGATATATGTATACATACAGCTGATTCACTTTGTTGTACAGTAGAAACTAACACACCATCGTAAAGCAATTATACTCCAATAATGATGTTAAAAAAAAAAGTAAAATAAGGCCTAACTCATTTGAATTAGCATATATTATAATTTGAGGGTGATACTTATTTTATTCCTAAGCATTTTGAAACGATTAATCTTTAAGTTAATATACTACAATAAATATCTTTCTTCAAGAATAGAAAGACAGTCTTGTGAACATAGTCTTTGGTGACCAAATTTCACTAGATCTAAATAGGCAGAAAAAGACAAGGTTTAGGACAGCTGTAACTCTTAAATCCATCAAACCATCTCCTACTCTTCTCTAGAAAATAACTTTCAACCTACCTCCTCATCACTGCTGAACAATAAGGCAGATGCTTTCTTTTTGGAAAGCTCAGAGGGCTTTGTTTTCTCTTGGCTCTGAGTTAGTAGAGAGGATGACTGCTTCTTAGCAGCTGTAGCCCCAAAAAGATTATCCTAGAAAAACAAATGGCAGAAGAGTATGACAACTTTGAACACATAAAACAAAAAACTGAAGACATTCTCTCATGTCAAATTAGAGAATAAGTCTCCAGTCAAGTGAAGAATATATATAACACCTTTTGGGGGAAAAAAATCACACAATGCTAGTAAATGCCACTTCTCACTTATGTATAAATCCTACAACAACAGCCTACAATCTTCTCTAACTATATTCATCCACAGAAGGGAAACAGATACCATAAAATTCAAAGGCGGGACACCTGGGAGGAAGCAGGAAGGGGAGTAATGTGAGGACAAAATCATAGAAATAGGAGGGAACCTGGCCCCGCCCAGTCCTCCTGTGGGCGGGCCCGCTATGCTCATTAGGGAGGGTCCAGAGCCTGCAATTGGCCTGAGAGCAGTACAGCCCCCTGCGGCAGCCAGCAGCCTGCATCTTTCTTTCTATGAATTAGAAACCAGACCAATGCATAAAGAGAAAGATACAGGGAGCTTTCTCTACTCTTTCACATTTATGAAAGACACAAACCTGGGACAGAGAGAAGGAATGATTTGTGTTTCCGATTAATTTCAAAGGGACAATACAAACTTAAGAAATAATTTACTAAATAAAATCACTGGCCTAGTAAGAGCTGATTCTTATAGGTTCAACGGCATTCCCAAAGTACCTATTAAGGTACTGTTATTTAGGTAAAGGGAACAAAACCACAGAACTTGGCCCGAGCCCAAGTTAGACAGAAAAACACTCTTAACAACATACTACAGCAGGTGAACAGTCCTGAAGTGTAAAGACTGGATAAAGGGAGTCTTTAAGGAAAGTGTGGGGAGGTAGGAAAGGCCGTGAGACTAATGAACTGGCACTCACTGGGGATATGAGTGACAGAGCTAACATTTACTATGTACTTACTATGTGCCAGGCACTGTGCCAATGGCTGTGCATTAGCTGTTTTAACTGTCACAACGACCCTATATACTATTAAGCCAGATGAGATTCAGAAAGGTTAAGTTACTTGCCCAAGGTCCCTGATTTGCATGTGGTGGAGCTAGGATATGAACACAAGGCTCTGATGCCAAAGCCCATGAGCTCAGCCACCGCACAATACTGCATAAGAGCAAAGGTTTGGTTTGTCTTCCCTCTCATTTCTTTCTCCCACTTTGCTCTCATCCAGCGTGGGAAAGAGAAGCAAGGCGAGGACATAGTTGCCTTCTCCCCTCCACTCCCACTTTACCCAAGACGTTCTTGTAGATCATTGGGTTCCACCCCCTAAAAAGTATTTCTTAAAGGAAGATTTTAAAAAGTGAAACCTACAAAGCCTTGCATAGAGCTGGGTCAAGAAATCTAAGGCCCTGCCCATTGTGCAGTTAAGAGAACTTAAGAAAGGAGTCACTGAAATAAAAACTGAAATGTTTTTGTTATATAAGCCTCAGAAAGCCTGACCGCTTCCCTATCACCTTGTTCTACTGTATGAGCCTCTGGTTATAAAGCTACATCAGCAACGGTTTTCTACTAATGGAAAGCTTGATTATCTTGTGTTGCAGTAACAATGTTTACCTCTTCATCTTCATCATCGAAAAGCAAGACCGAGGTGGGGAGTTTGCTAGGCAGGAGAGATGCATCTTTCGACTTACTCACACTCTGAGAAGAAAACAAATCCTGTTGGATCAAGATTAAAGTTCCTGGTTAATAAAATATACCAGTTTTGAAAGTATCAGATATAAAACAATGCAGTTTATGACACGATGGCTGCCGCGCATCCAGGTCTCCCTGTCGGAGAGGGAAGCTCGCTGCCACAGTCCTCGAGGAACACGCATCAGTCCATCCTCACTGTGTGCAGGTGAGAAGGAAGAGACCCACATGTAACTCCACGTGGCCTCACTGGGACCCAGAGGTTTTGATACTCTCACCTGGATGATTAGGGCAGGGGAAATCTTTCCAATCAATTTCCTACCACGCTTAAAAAAATAACTTCCTTTTTCTGTCCAGAGGATCAGAGAGATTAAACAGATTTAATAATGGAAATAGAGGCTAGATTAACGAATTACTGGATCTACGACTCTGTTTTATTTAGTTATATCCTCTTTCCTATAATAAGAGTGTGATATGATTTCTTTTAAATAAATACAAGTTCAATTTTTACTTTAAAATGTTCGGCGTTCTTGAATGGCAGCTAGGAAATGTTGCAAAATTAGAGAAAGATCTGGTAGATTCTGAAGAAATTTCCAAAATGTTATAAAATGTCAGCTTATAATGCAAAGAAAGATCTGCGAACTGAGTTGCATGCATCAGAAACACGAAATAGGATAACTATTCCCTCAGGATGAGAAACTTCAATACACAAGAGACAGGCAAATAGGACAAGAACATAGTTTCTAAGACCTCTCTGGATAATTTTTTTTGTATCATGGAATCAATGTCTACTGAAATATAGAGCTAATGACTTCATTAACTGAGAAGAGCTCCACTCAGCCCAGTGGTTTTTGCCTAGGCCCCAGGGAGTCCCCATGGGTCTGTTTGGGTAGAAGGGGCCACAAAGGGGGAATCCCAGGCTTCCCATGCCTCTCCTGCATTTTAAGCATTGGCAACATTTCACTTAAAGAAAGGGCTGTGTTAAAAAAAAAAAAAAAAAAAAAAAAGTAGTAGTAAACCAAAACAAAGAGCAAAAACAAATTTCAACATCATTGTTTTGGACCCTTGACTAATATCTTCCTTGGTGTTAGGAACAAAAAAAGGCTTTCCATTACCTTAAACACCTCCCCAAAATGATTCCACAAGGTAAGCTTTAGCTCCACACTTGAGATATAAAGGGAGGAGTAAATAATCAATCCTGTGGGTCCAAAGCTCTTCCTAGACTGCATTGTTTTACTTCTCCTTGCCTAAAAACCTCGACAATATCCAATAAAAACAATCTGTGATGATACACATGGGACAAAGCCTGTGGTAGTGGATTTAAACCTGTCTGTAAATTCATTTACACTCCTACCATCAGGAAGTGGAGTTGGTGTCCCCTGCCCTTGAACTTGGGCAGGCCTCTGTACTGCCTCAACCAACAGAATGTGGCAGAAGTGACAACGCTGACTTCTGAGGCTAGGTTACAAAAAACAGTACAGACATACCTCATTTTATGGTGCTTCACTTTACTGTGCTTCACAGATATTGCATTTTCCACATATTCAAAGTTTGTGGCAACCCTGTCTCAAGCAAGTCTGTCAACAACATTTTTCCTACAGCATTTGCTCACTTTGTTTCTCTGTCAAATTTTGGTAATTCTTGCAATATTTCAAACCCTCCATCGGCAAAGATTATGACTTGCTGAAGGCTCAGATGATGGTTAGCATTTTTTAGCAATAAAATATTTTTTAATTAAGGTACGTGTATTTTTTTTAAGACATAATGCTATTGCACACTTAACAGACTACAGTATAGTATAAACGTAACTTTTATATGCACTGGGAAACCAAAAAATTCATGTGACTCACTTTACTGAGATATTCGTTTTATTATGGTGTCTGGAACCAAACCCGCAGTATCTCCCAGGTACACCTGTACAGCCTCTGTGCAGCTCTCTTGGGAATCTCACTTTAAAGCCTTGAGGCAACACCCTAAGAAGTCCAGCTTCCCTGAAGCTGCCATGCTGGGAGACCACACAGAGACAGAGAGGGACCTCCCAAGAGCCCCAGCTGTTCGAGTCTTTCCCACTCAGGCACCAGACACATGAGTGAGATGACTCCCAGCCTGGCCACCTTCAGACTGGAACCACATGAGAGACCCTAAGTGAAAAATGCCTGGCTGAGCCCAGTCAACTTCTACAACCACAAGAGGTAATAAAACTTATTGGTGTTTTAAGCCACAAAGTTTTGGAGTGATTTGTTTCATAGTAATAAATAATCAGAACACCTTTAGAGTCACTGAAATTGCTCACATTTGGTTTTTTCACTTAGTCAACAACTCCCTGACAGCTTACCAAATACCAAGCACTAGTCTAGGTGTTAAGGACACAAGCAGGAAACACACCGTCCTGCCCTCATGGAGCTTACTCTAGCTGGGACATAGACAGTGAACAAGCAGACATGAAGTGTCACATGGCAATACATACTGTGGGGACAATAAAACAGAAGAGGGGCTAAGGAGCACAGTGTGATGTGTGCTGGCGGGCTTGCTATTGTGCAAAGGGCTGTTGCAGGAGACCTCGCAGGGAACTGGAAAAAAAGTGAGGAAGTGGGCTATCTGATTCTGGGAAGAGCACTCCCAGAGGGGCAAAAGCCAGCCCAAAGATCTCAAAATGCCTCTGTGCGTGATGATGAAGAAGCAGGGAGTGTAGGACAAGACCAGAGTGTGAGGCCCCATCATGCTCTACTTATGTGTCAGGAGTTTGGCTTAACTGGACTTTGCTTAATTCCTATCTTCTGCACACTGGCCACCAATGAAATATAAACCTCAAGGTTTTATTTCCATCAACAGTGATCACTCTACCTCCAAAGAGTTGTATGCTCATCCTGGCTATAAGTGCAAAATAACCACAAGAGCTTAACCCAGAGTTCGTAATTTCTTGAAATTACATATAAATTTCTGCCATGCTCCCATCTTTCTCTGTGAAGGGGATTGATTACTGCCCATTACACATTCTCAGATAGGTCTCTGATCCCTTAAAAGCCTGGCCTAAAGTTAGCTCTAAAAGGATCAAGGCCTGTGGAAGCCAGAAAAAGCAGTAACGCTTTTGAGAGTTGTCCCTGCTTCACTGGAAAGGTGCTTCTAGGCAGGGCCCTGGAGGACTGAGGCTGTCTGCAAAGCAGTGCCAGCCCACAAACTGTTAACAGTCTATGCCCACTGTTTAGTGAGACTACTGAAAGAGGAAGCAGTGTGTTGATTTCTGTTCTTGTACAAGCACCTCATTACATTATGGATCAATTAATAGCCTAAAATATGAGTATCCTGAATTTTCCTCCCAGGAGATTCACTGGATTCAAACCCAACAGTGAAAATATTGTATACATGTTGCTTTCTAAAGACCATGTGTTCTCAAAACGTTATTTTCAAAGAAAGAACTAAAGTACTTAATAAGCCTTATACCTCTACTGAGAACACCCTGAATCAGAAATACTTTCCAATGTCATATCCATGAACTATTTCCCAGAACTAAGAAAAAGAATGAATTCCTTACCTCAGAGTCATCCTCATCTGAAAATAAACCTTTGTGAGTTTTTGTTTCTGACAAGGGCTTGAGATTTTTGCCGGAAGGGAGGGTAACCTTTGTTGGAAAAAAAAAAAAAATTGAGAGTTAACAAGCCAGACACCTGAAAATGAGGGTTCATTCACTCATTCATTCAAAAGATGTCCTGAATCTCTGCTAGCATAAGGTTCCAGGCCATGCAGCAGGGGAATAAAAACATCATGGACCTTGGACATGTATCAAGTACATATAAAGAATTAATGCAAAAAGAGAGGTACCATGAGAAAGAATTTAAAAATTGGTATATGCTAGGAATGAAGGAAGAAACAGTCCTTGTAAAGTAAATTTCTCAGGACAGTCAGGACCTGGACATGGGAGATGGTACAAGCAAGAACATTCCAGGCAGAGGGAACTGTGAGAAAAGAGAAAAAAAAGATAAAGCAGAGGGCACATCTGGGGGATCAGGGTAGGACAGACTGCCTACCTCATACAGTGCACAAGTGGGACATGTACCTAAGCTGGAACCTAAGGTGGGCATCCTAGGAGCCTGCTGGGTTCTGAATGCTGGCACCTAGGTGGTCAGAGGCAGAGAGGGTCAGGGTTTCAAGCTGTGCAGGATAGCAAGGGAAGGGACAGCAGCCAGAAGAGCTTAAAGAGTGATGGAGATGCAGCCTATTGGCCAAATACAGGTCAATTTGAATTACGATGTTAACGGATCATAACATGTCGAATAGCGAATCTATGATCCTATAGTGATACTATAAAGGCAGGAAAGAAGGAGATATCTTCTGTTCAGAAGAATGCCAGCTAATTAACATAGAAGAAATAGTAGAAGTAGAACCACATTCTTTTGTTTTCCCCGCCACCCAACATGATAACTGGTTCAGGAAAAGATCACCAGTGGATGTTAAGACCACCAAGGAAGGCAAAATGCAACAACTGCTGAATTTAGGTGCTAGTTATTTGGGTGTTTGATGTATTCTTTCAACTCTCTGTACATTTGACGTTTGCTATACACTTGAAAGGAACAATACTTCCCTCTGGGTTCCAGTGAATTAACAAGATGCCCCAAATCTACACTCCCATGTTTAGTCTTCCCTCCTGCTCACCTTTTTTTCTTTTCTTGCTTTATTTTCATCTGTCTGACTTACAGTAGCCTCTGGCAAAGCTGCCGCTTTTTCTTTGAACAGATCTCCTTCCTCATCAAAGATACTGGCAGTGGATTTGACTTTGTCTTTAGAAAGAGACCACAGCATAAAATTACACGGAGGTCAAAAATCCCACCACGAAATTCACAGATTAAATATTCTTCTCTCCCAAAGAATAAACAGAAAAAGTATGTTATTGCTTGATTAGTTACGAAGAAATATTAAGTGGACTTGATTGGAATTTTTCAAAGAACACAACAGCTACTCCAATGAAATGCAGGACAGACAGTTTAACCATCTGGCTTACACCCTTATCCAAGCAGCAGTACCTTATGCTTAGAGTAGTTTGGACTGGCATAAAGGGTAAAAAGAGACCTACAGAAAGAAAGATCATTTAAGAGTCAACCGCTCTAGGAATCTGAGAAGTGACAGTTGGCTCCTGCTTTTAAAAAGTTAAACTGGGACTTCCCTGGTGGTCCAGTGGTAAAGAATCCGCCTTACAATGCAGGGGATGCGGGTTCAATCCCTGGTCAGGGAACTAAGATCCTACATGCCGTGGGGCAACTAAGCCTGCGTGCCACAACTATTGAGCTCACGCACCTCAACAAGAGAGCCACAAATTACAGAGCCAATGTGCCCTGGAGCCCATGCACCATAACTACAGAGCCCACATGCCCTGGAGCCTGCGTGCCACAACTAGAGAAGAGAAAACCTGCATGCCACAACTAGAGAGAAGCCCGCGCGCCGCAACAAAAGATCCCGCATGCCTCAATGAAGATCCCACATGCCGCAACTAAGACCCAACCCAGCCAAAAATAAATAATAAATAAATAAATAATAAAAATAAATAATAAATCTTTTTTAAAAATTAAAAAAAAAAGTCAAACTATACAGAGTCATATAAAAGCAAAAACTGAAACCTCCCACATAAGCCCACCTGCCCACCCAAACAAGGTCAGCAGGAACAGTTTGACATACATGCTTCTAATTTCCACAAAAGATATACTAACATGTTAACTCCAGTTATTCACAAATATGGCTATAAATGATAACACAATTTGAAGAATGTGTCTTATGATTTGCATTTTTCACTCAATGTACCTAGGGTATCTCTTCCCATGTCAACACACATAAAACTCATTCTTTCTCACAGTTTCACAAAATTCCACTGAATGGAAGGACCATAATTTACCCTACTGATGAATATTTGGGGGGGATTCCAACCTTTCGCTACCACAAGCATTGCTGCTCTGAATGAAGTGTGTGTCACTGAAATAGGGCACTGACTCACGAATGTCCCAGGAGAACAGCAGCTGTCAAGGAAAGCGGCACCAACTTACTTGTGATTCCAAATCAGTTAATCCCACCAAGTGAGAGCCCTTCCAAGCCACGAGAGGCACTTACTCCCTTTATTCACTGTCATTTCAGTCAGCCTAGATGTGAGCGTAGTATGTGTCCAGTTTGCACTCTTCCTAAAACCAGGCTATTACTTCCCTCGCATTTCTGCTGCTGTCCTCACTTTCACACCTACTGCTGGAAAGGGAGCTAAGTCCAGAGACCCTGCTTCTCGATGCTTCCTGGTCCACCTAGTCCTTAGGAGAAAAAGCCCTTTGTTGCTCATGTTGCTGGAAGCTGTGTGCACCTCAGTGGTCTACCCTTCTTTTCTAGAAAGACAACCAATAAACCCAATCCTTTGCTACTCCAAGCGCAACCCATGGACAAGCAATCTCTGCCCACCAGGGAGCCTGTCAGAAATGCAGAATCGCAGGCCCCACCCAGTGAATCGGAATCTGCGTTTTGACAAGAGTCCTGGGAGAGACATCTGCTCATTAAATAACAACTGATTCAGAGGAGTGACTTCATGAACAAGCTGGCTGAAATCTGAGGGGAGAAGAAAGGAGAGTGCCAAAGTGGCCAAAGAGCTAAAAACCCTGTTACAGAAGAGAAAGTCAAGGTCACCTGGGCTTTCTGGCACAGAGCGGAGAAGCTGGGAACTGAACAGCCAGCATGAACGTTCTGCTCATGCTCATGTATTTTCCTAAGGACTCTGGAAGAAGGTGTGATTAAAACTTTCTCTCTAACTGAAAAGGTCAAAACTAGCATCTTGGGCAGATATTAGAGGGGAACAGATTTCTCTCTAAACAAGAAAGATAATCCTAGTAATTAGTTTCCAAAGCAGGAAAAACTGGTCCATAAAATACGGACCTCCAAGGCACCATAACTATCTAAGTAGAGATGAGACAACTCTGACAGGAATGCTTGAGGAGGGATTCTGGCACTGCAAAGAGAAAAGGAACTAGATGAACTTCATGCCTTTTTAGGTCAACATTTTTTTTTCTTTTCTTTTTTTTTTTTTTCTCTGCCTGCACCACACGGCTTGTAGGATCTCAGTTCCCTGACCAGGGACTGAACCCGGGCCACAGCAATGAAAGCCTGGAATCCCAACCACTAGACCACCAGGGAACTCCCCTAGGTCAACATTCTTTATTTGGCTAAATTCCCAGAAACAGAGGATGGAGCTGTACCTGTCTTGGGAGGTTTGCTATGGGATGCTGCAAAAAAGTCATCATCATCATCATCATCATCGAAGAGGCCAGCAGGCGCTGGGAGGTACGAGCTTTTCCCTGGAGTGGGCTGCTCGGGCTTCTGGGCCTCCTTCAGTGACGGAGCACAGGTGGCACCAAACACATCAGTGTCCCCTGTGGGTGGAGGGACAGGACAAACCAGCTGTAAGCCAGGGTGGGTGCACTTCCTGACTTTACAGGAGGGGAAAAAAAGAACAGTACCACCACCAAGAACTTGTAGTTTCAGTTCATCCACAAAACACATTAACAGGACCCAACAACCTCCATCCTTTACTGATACAGAATGTCCCACAATGCAGAATAAACTGATCACTCAGACCGAAAAAAGTCCAAGGCCACTGATTTCTAAGGGAATATGAGCTAACACAGGTTAAGTGAGCTCTCACTCTTCGATGCCCACAGAAGTTCTTCATACTCTCCTCCCCAGTCAGTCCTTTGAAGATGACAATCTTAAAAATGACAAAACAGTTACATAGTTTTTAAAAACAAACTCTAAGTTATGATACCTAAAAATACAGAAACAGCTCCTGCTGGGATTTTCTTTCCAGGTTTGGAGGATGAAGACACTAAAATGAGAAACAAAGAGATAACATTTCAACAGAGAAAACAACTTTCCTTGTTAAATGCACCTTCCTAAAATATGTGCAATACAATACACAGCTAATAGGAGAATTTTAAAACTAATTTTTCCTAAAAACAAATATCATATATTAACGCACATATGTGGAATCTAGAAAAATGGTACAGATGAACCCGTTTGCAAGGCAGAAATAGACACACAGACGTAGAGAACAAACATATGAACACCAAGGGGGGAAAGGTAGGAGTGGGATGAATTGGGAGATTGGGACTGATGTATATACACTAATATGCATAAAATAGATAACTAATGAGGACCTACTGTATAGCACAGGGAACTCCACTTCACTGTACAGTAGAAACTAACACAACACTGTAAAACAACTATACCCCAATAAAAAAAAAATTTTTTTAACTGATTTTTCCTAAAAGAGCCATTTTAAAATTCCTTAGTATCGTCCTCTCTACCAATGTGATGACTTTTTTTTTTGGTATTAAATCAATCTAGGCTGTGACTCCCATGGAAGATCACTGACTCTGGGCAGGCTATAACACTGGGGTTGGCTGGGGAGGCCAAGGAAGATGTAGAGCACAAATGGGGGAGGCAGGGACAGAGCAAGCAGGGCTCAACAGTTCCGACTCCATCCAGTCCAGTTTGATGAGAATAACCAAGTAAAAAAGAACAGCAATGGGCTTCCCTGGCGGCGCAGTGGTTAAGACGCCGCCTCCTAATGCAGGGGACACGGGTTTGAGCCCTGGTCCGGGAAGATCCCACATGCCGTGGAGCAACTAAGCCCATGTGCCACAACTACTGAGCCTGAGCTCTAGAGCCTGCAAGCCACCACTACTGAAGCCCACGTGCCTACAGCCTGTGCTCCGCAACAAGAGGAGCCATCGCAATGAGAAGCCTGTGCACCACAACGAAGAGTAGCCCCCGCTAGCCGCAACTAGAGAAAGCCCGCGCGCAGCAACGAAGACCCAACACGGCCATAAATAAATAAATAAATAAATAAAATCTATAAAAAAAAAAAAAAAAGAAGAGCAAAATATCAGAGATGTCAGTGACAGAAATGAAGACAAAAACAGGAAAGCAAGAAACTAGGCAAGCCACAGTGCCAAAAAGTGGAGAGCAGGAACCTCAAGACAATCAGGTCAGCCAGCATCATAATAAGTCTAAAATCTGACAACTTGTGGCCTGGGGAGACCAAGTCGCTTAAAATAACTCATTCCCAATTCCCAAGAACTATCACAGACCTAATGGAATAAAATTTTTAAGTTTTTAAATAGCTTATGGATGCTTTTTAAAAATTCCACAAATTATTCTAATGCACACTGGGCTGAGGAATTACTGATCTCCAACTTATGTGCAGAATTTCAGAAATGTTTCTTTGAACTAAACTTGATTAAATTAAAATATCCTCAACACTGCCAGAGTGCTTTCGCTGGTTGACTGTGAATTCTCTAAAGAGACAAAATTGTGATGTGGGTTTACAGATGGTACTTCTTGTTTTTTCCAAGACATGAATTAGTACAAATGAACAGCTTTTAACTAGATCAAGGCGAACACAACAGCTTCCTGCCTAACAGAGAAACAAGGTTTGGGAAAAACTTCAGGGGTTCCATCTCCTGATGGGAAGTAACCAGGTCTGGAAATCTGTGCATGAAGAAGCACAGGCAGCATCAATCCACGCTCACCTTCATTAACAGAGGCTCGATTTCCCCGATCCTGAGGGGCATCCATGAAGAGGTCACTCTGCTTGTAATAAAGTATACAACACAGTTCAAAATAGCAGAGGAAAATGGAGCTGCAGTAAAGATTTCTAAAGAAAAGTGCCTTGTAAAGTTGAAAGCTACATATTTACTGTTCTGTCAGAAAATCAGTTCCAAAGTGAAGACTATGACAAAATCAGACCCTGAAATAATTTAGGTCTGCCCAGGAATTAAATACAAACGTGGAAAAAGACAAAAGACAAGGTAAGAAACAATCACTTAACCAAGTAAATTTTCCACTATTAACACTCTCACATCCTCTCCCTATTTAACAAAGGGCATCAGGATACAGTATTTCCTCACTTTGTGATTCTTAGTTCAAAATCTCCTAAAATATGAAAGTAGAAGCGACTTCCAACTAAGAAGCCATCCTTTCCTTACTAAAGGAACTAACTGTATTTCTTCCTTGTGGACACGTGACACAGCTATGGAGAGCTTCGCTATTCCCGCTGACTCACCTCCTCATCCTCATCATCAAAAAGTCCCTTCCCTCCGCTGAACAGGCCACCTCTAGAACCAAATGGTGAGAAGTCTTCATCTGTCAGCTTGGGGGGTGCGAATAAGTTATCTTCTTCATCTAGCAAACAGAAAGAAATGTTTTGCAGGGAGAATTAAAGATGGGTTTAGAACCCCAGTTCTGGAGATTAACCTTTATAACACCTCCAAAACTGGCATAGAGTTTATCTAACCATATGTAACAAGGACTACTTGAATGCTGGCAGTCTCAGGACCTTCAGACAAAAACTCATTAAACAGTTCACTGAATCCCTTAAAATGCTCTTTGGTTTCCCACTCTCAAGTCTGTAAATGTCTGGGGTAAGGTAAACTCTGCAGGCAATTACTTTCATCTAAATTTCTTCTGAAGCAAGTCTATGCTTCGATTGCCGTTCAAGACCTATTCCACCAGAATTTGAGGGACAGAAAGGTAGACTGAAGAGAGAGCTGCAGATTGACACAGTCCCAGGTGGAAACATAATGGACATTACCACTGAATGTTAAAGGGTCTGATATAATATTTCTTATTGAAAACAAATGCTAGAGCTCCCTAGTTTCTAAACGTCTACAGAAGTCTAGAAAGACAGCTAATGATCCCTATAAAATCTAGTAATTCAAATCTTTAAAGCATTTTAACTCCACACTCACTTCTCCCCACACCCCAAAAGCATGCTTTCAAATGCTTTCAAAAAGTGTACAGAGACAGACCTCATTTGTCAGCACTTAAAGAGGCACTTCTACAGATCACATAAGCAATATTCCCATTCCCGAGTCAAGAGCCTCCTAAAACAAGAGAATTGAGGGGAAAGGCTTACCATCTGAGGGAGTTTTCCTTTCCTTCTTCTCTTTCAATGTCTTCCGAGGTTCTGTTTCCCCTGGGGATAAGGCTTGAAGAATATTTCACAGTTTGAACAATACTCAGTCCACCCTTAGTATTTACCTACTGATTCTTCACACACATCTGCCATCCTCACAACTCCTAAGCTAAGAGCAAGACATTAAACTTTGTATCTCAGCTCCACCTGAGCACCCCTCTCGGTGCCTTACCCAGAGCAGACACTCAAAAGTGCCTCTTTTTAAGGCAGAAAGCTTCAGCTACCATACCAGGGTCACGTGCATAACAGGACTGCACTTGCTGAAAGACTTCTTCTGACACCTTTCCACTCTGTTAAATCACTAGAATATAGTGTATGGTACATTTTTATCTAGTCAAAATAAAATATAGGAGTAAATATTAAGCCAAGGATTCTTCATCTGGGGCCCATGGTTCTCTGTGGTACCCATTAATCCCATGAAACTGCATATATAGATGCACATATGTGCATTTTTTGGGAGATGGGCTGGGGGTGGGGGTCCACAGTGTTCAGTTATCAAAGAGTCTATAAGCCAAAAAAGATAAGAACTACAATTTAAGCCTCTTGTGCCTTAGTAATTAAACAAGGAAATCTACACTCAGTGAAGCCCAGCAGAGGGTCCTACACTTCCCCACTGCCCCTTTAGCTCATATCGGTGGCAGCTTGGGGGGTGCCCCTTTAGCTCATACCTGTTTGCTCCTCTTCCATCCGGCTTGCAGCATCCCCTTTGATCCGAGCTGCCAGCTCATCAGCAAATGATGTAGGTCTACTTTTTTTCTACAGGCAGAGAAGACCAAAAGAATCACCTTTTTGTAATATTTTTTGTAACAAACTAGTACAGTTTACTTTTGGACACCTAACAAAACTATGTAAACAATGGCAAAGAAATTGAACTGATGGGAAAATAAGGTTTAACTAAATAAATGTAAACACATGCACCCTGTACAGATCACCTAAGAAGACTCAGTGCTCCTTCAAAGGGAGATGTCTTTATTTCCTTATTTTTTTATACTTCACTTTAATACATGGTAGTTTTCTTATCTAGATCTAGATAAGAAAACTACCATGAAGTGCTTGGGTGGGGGGGAGTATTAGGATCTTAAAACTCTGAAACTGAATATATTTTGAATGATCTAACTTGTAAAATCTTAACATTTGGAGAAGAAAGTGGTACTTGTAAGGCAACTTGGGATGCTCAACCATTATTTCCAAAAGTGTAAATGAAATTACAAATATGATGCAAAATGAGACGGTTACAAATATAAATGACAATAAAAGGAACGAGTACTAGGTACCATTTCTAAAACCTTGCCAAGCGATAGCAACTATAGTCTTTCTTACAGGTCTGGAATTCTCTTCAATGTCCTCAATATCTTCCTCCTCCTTCTCAGAGTCAGCGAAAATGTCACAACCATCATCATCCTCTTCTTCATCACTCATTTGTGCAGTGTGCTAAGAGTATAAACCACCAGATTAAAACTATTAGATACAGTCATCAAGCTGAAAAAGAGATACTGCCACTTAGCCTTTAGACTTCTTCTTCAAATTGGGAACAACAAATAATGCACCAAAAGTTATGAAGCAGTAAATGTGCTAGAACAAGTAACACACAAGGTTTATTTTCAGTGCAATAGCAAAAGACTGAAATAATAAAAATGTCTACCACTAGAGAAATGAATAAGCTAAATAAGTATAGTCTTACCTTAATAAGAATATTAATAGTTAAAAGGAATAAGCTGTAACAATTGGAGAGACATCCAAGGCCAATCAAGTGCCAAAACAGTGAATGATAAACCCAGAATGATATCCTGACCACTCCCTGACACATATACTACACCATTTCTATGAACACAGACATATTTGTGAAAGCAAAGAACAACACTTGGAATATGCACTCCCAGATGATAACACCAGTTACTTGTGGAGACTGTGAGGTGATGAGGATTGGATGACTCAAACTTAGTCTTATGTGTTAAGTTCTAACTTTTTAGAAAGGCAGCCACTGGTATGTAAAAATTGTATAATTAAAAAAAAAATTTTTAACATGGAAATCAATAAACTGTGCCAAGCACTATGCTAAAAGCACTTTTTAAACTAATTTAATCCTTAGAACTCTGAGGTTAGCAGTGGCACACACAGCAAATCTATCTTTAACAATACAAACAAATGGTTCTACCAATGCTTTTAATCACCATACTGTATTATTTGAAAAACTGTCCAGGGACTTCGCTGGTGGTCCAGTGGGCAACACTCTGTGCTCCCAATGCAGGGGACCCAGGTTCAATCCCTAATCAGGGAACTAGATCCCACATGCATGCTGCAACTAAGAAGCCCGCATGCCACAACTAAACATGCTGCAACGAAGATCCTGTGTGCTGCAACTAAGATCCGGTGCAACCAAAACTAATTAATTAATTAATTTTTTAAAAACTGTCTGAATTTACAGATCTTAACAGTAAATTCCATAGAAATAAATACACTGTACAGAAGGATTATTAAAATTATAAAGATGAGCCACATTCGTGAATACAACTGAAAAAAATACAAGTAACAACCAAAAAGTGCTAAATCTTTCATTTGATAATTGGAAATTTTTGTGAAAAAATATTTCCAAATTAGGAAAGTGAAATGCAAATTGGGATCATCTCAATATACCACTGTACATATACTATGGTAGCAAAAATCATAATCCCAGGGCTGATGAGATTCTGGGAAAATCATTATGCATGATCTGTTCATCTGAATGTCCATTAGACAGTAGTATCAAGTAACTCTACACCACCTAATTCCTAAGGAAAGAGTTCACAGAAGGAAAGGATTTTTATGTATGAAAACACTGAATGCAGCATTATGTCAAAAATTAAAATTTAAAAATAAACTATTTCCCATACACATTTAAAGACTACAACAGTATTACATATGTATGTTAAAAAAAATATAGAAGTTTACAAAGCAAATTACAAAGACTATTTAAAATGTCAAGGAAACACTTGACATGTTAATATAAAATAACAGAAAATAAACTATGCATGTTATGAAAAGAATATGTCCTTAGAAGGATATACAAAAATTAAGACAACAGTGCTAAGATAGTAGGATAATAAGATTTCCATTTTTGGAGTGTTCCTTAGCCTTACTGCTATATTGTCTCAAATTTTAAAACAGAAAAGGTGTGTTCATGTGAAAAATTCAGTGTGGGTAATCAGGCCTTGTTTTACAGGCTCCATTTCTCAATTTCGTTTCTTACTTCTTTGTTGTCTAAGAAAAATGAAGATAAAATATAAAGCAAATGAGAAAAAATATACAAGAGGGTAGTTAGCCTAAAAACATGAAACATTTGAAGGAAACATGAATAGTTGTAAACATGAATAAATCCTTACTTTTCCGTAAGTCAATCAAAAGTAATTTTAGTATAGATTTAGTATAAATGCTAGGCTTCAATTAAAATTTAAGTCACTTCAACATATGCATCTTACCCGGTTTTGATCATTGTCACTATGATTGGCAAAATCTTCATCTGACTCCTTTAGGAGGAAAAAAAAGAGGCTTTTTTGTTAACACAGGCTTTACTTGGAAGCACAGAAATGATCTCGGGTCTAAGTCTCTGGGGTAGCCAACACTGGGTCTCTCTGTACCGACTACTGGTCACCTGACGTATCAAGGTGCAGATAAGGTGGAGAGTTGGCAATGTCGCCAAGGACTATTCCAGTTAACATGTCATTTCTGTGATTCATTTAAACCTCTCTATTTGTTCATATTGATCTGCCCTATCATCTCTAACCTTTGGATTTAAAGTAAGAGTTGCACATTTAATTAACTAAATTATCAAAAGTTGGTTTGCATTATTTTACATTTTGGACTACATTTTCTATTTTCCCTCTAAGTAGGATAATTACTTCATCAGGCCCAAGAAGGGAACATGAGTATTTAATATGAGCAATGAGGTAAAGAGTTGCTTCAATGGCTAAAAGCAAAGGATTTAGCTAAAGACAATCAGTTATACAGCAAGGTTATTTTAGAAAAGTTTATTTCCTACTATTAGGTTTTTTTGTTGGGAGGGCTGGAGGGAGGAGGACAGGAAACGGAGACTGTGGAGACAGAGAAGAGAGGAGCACACATACAAAGCTGTCTCCGTTTATAAATCAACACTCAGGGACTATCCTTCAAAGGGTTTCTGCCCTTTGCAATAATGAGTATTCCATTTAAAGGAACAACCCCAGATACAACAGTGGCCAAGGCCCACAGACCCTGAGACCGTAGAGAAGGGAGTCAGATCATGCTCTGTGGGTATGAAGATGCCAGAGGCAGCAGCAAAGCTAACATGTAAGTGGATGCTTTCAGCATCCTTCTGGTCTACAAAGTCTTTATAGTAAAAGAAAGTTTTAAATGTGGACTTTTTCCCTGGAATTACTCAAAGATAGAACTTACTCAAAGACTGTATCTCAAGCAGAGATTCCACCAAAATATCTAAGCTGCCGCCCTCAAAATATATTGGCAAGAAGAGAATTTGGTGGGGAGGTGGGAGGGTAATGGTAAAAGAGATTAAAGCAGTTTTCCTTGGTTTTTGTATACAAGACAAAAAGGAACTCCCACCCCAAGGGGAAAAACTTCAGAATATGGCTTCTGTCACTATTAAAAGATTTATGTAAACAAACTGCTAATTCACAAATACGCTATTTATTTAGCCCACTAAACACACCCTAAGTTTCCTGCCCACCATGACCTGGACACACCAGAAAGCCCTTACCTCTTCTTCATTCTCTTCTTCACTGTCCGCAATACTACCACGATCGCTGCCTACTGAACCTTCTGGTAAGAAGAAAGATAAAGGTTATCGCCAATATTCATAGGAAAAGATCCTTAGTTCCTTTTCAAGATCACAAACCACCATACATCAGTATCTAAAGATTTTGATAAAACCATCTATACCCATTAACTGGAATTAAAAGTATCTTCACTATAGTGAGGAATGGAACATTTACATAGCCTCAAAGTATCACCCCACAAGATACCTATTAGTTACAAAAAAATATATATTCGTTACAAAGAAAAAACTGGTTTGCACTCCTCGAAGATGTTGAGGTTGTAAAAAGCAAAAAAAGGCTGAGAAATGGTATCAGATTGAAAGAAGACTAGAGAGATTTGACAACTAAATGCAGTGAGTGGACTGGATTCTGAACCAGAGAAAAAGAGAGACTGTAAAGAACATTATTGGGTCAACTGGAAAAATTTGAATATGACTGAGTATTAGCTAGTAGTACATCCAGTTAAAATTTCCTCACTTTGATAATTATACTTTTTGTTGCTGCTGTTGGAGAACAGTCACTTGGTGACTTTATTTCATATAAAAGTTACATCGAAAGAAGAGGTTGAAAAGTCAAGTATATTTGATTTGTACATACTTGCCAAGTCTCACAGGATTCAACCACTTTGATAATTTTTCTATCAATAAACAGGATAGACATATTAAAAGCCTCACATCAAAGCCCAGTAGACATGTCCAACCAAGATGACATGTGCAAATGAATATGCAGAATATGCAGCTATAAGAGAAAGTTCTTATTCTTAGAAAACACACACAGAAATACAGTTGTCCCTTGAGGGACTGGTTCCAGGACCCCCTTTCCCCAACACACACACACACACACACACACACACACACACACACAGATACCAAGATGGCGTAGTCTGCATATAACCTACACACACACCTTCCCACATCCTTCTCCTGTATACAGCCTTAAATCATCTCCAGATTACTTATAATACCTCATACAATGTAAATGATACATAAATAGTTGTAAATACAATGTAAATAAATGCTGTGTAAATAGCTGCCTGTGCGTGGCAAATTTAAGTTTTGCTTTTGGGACTTTCTGGAATTTTTTATTCCCAAATATTTTCAATCCAGGTTGGTTGAATACATAGATGCAAAAACCCATGGATACAGACTGCCAACCGTACGGAGAAGTAAGAGGGCATGACGTCTGCATGATGTCTCCCAAACAGGTTCAGAAAAAAATATTATGTATATATAGAGAGAATGATAAAACAAATGTGGTGAAATGTTCACAAATGGTAAACCTGGGTAAACAGTATGTGGGCGCTCTCTCTACTAGTCTTATAACTTTAATGTAAAGTCTGAAATTATTTTTAAATAAAAAGTTAAGATATAAATGTTAAAAGCAACAAAAATATTTGGTGCAAAAGAGTACCTTCACTAGATAGCTCTCCAAGACCTACATCTTCCTGCTCCATGAATAGCTTTGACCCAATTAAATAAGGTAAAGGACGGTCAATGTATAGATCCTGTAAACAATGAAAGGGAATAAGCCATTAAATATTTATGTTGAAAATAAAATTAGGTATTCCATTTGACATCTTGTTCCATCTGACTACCGCCCAAAAGTTACATAATGAAAGTGGAGAATAAGAAACACAGCAGGATTTTTTTTTTAAATCACTGATTAAAAAAAAGTTAAATCCTAGGTAAAGATGGCAAAGTAAAGCTGAATCACATAGAATCTCCCTTCTCAAGTGCCTTATTAACAAAAATGACAAAGGCTTGCAAAAAGTTTACTAGCAGTAACCAAACAAGGAAAGGGGTACAACTTCATAGTAATACGTCCAAAAGGAGGAGGAACAAGGAAAGAAACAGGAAATTCTGGCAACCTTTGATGATGGTAACCTATCTTCCTCCCCTAAAATTCAACTCTGGTGAGTAAAAATCAACCAATCAATCAATCTCAAGATCCAAGTCCTAAATTTGGAGAAGCACACTGAGGAAATAACCCAAACGGTTTTATGACTTGAGAAGGCAGGTGGGTAGGGGGACGTGTGTACAAACAGGACACAAGTAAGGCACAAAGGAAGGTAATGGAGGAGGGACTCCTTCACACTTCATCAGGGCAGAGAGGCAGGAACACAGAACATAAAGCATGGGCTAGATGAAAAGAAACAAGAGTGGCAACTGGGCGAATATTTACAGTCAACATAATTAACTAAAGGAATGTTTCCAACAGACTGATGAGAACTACCCAGCAGAAAAAAATAACCCAAAGAAGAGAATAATAATATGCTCCAGAGGTTCACACTGCAGAATTTAGAGAAGTGAAATTGTTAAAATAAGACCAGATGATAAAACAACAAAACAAAATGAAGGATACTGTCTACAGAATAGTACATGTTGGAGATCCTTCCACTGAAGGCCATCACACACATCAAAAATTTAGAGTTAAGAAAGCACTCCAAAAGAAGAAGTAAAGGGTTTTTCTAGTGGCACAGTGGTTGAGAATCCGCCTGCCAATGCAGGGGACACGGGTTCGAGCCCTGGTCCGGGAAGATCCCACATGCCGTGAAGCAACTAAGCCCATGCACCACAACTACTGAGCCTGTGCTCTAGAGCCCGCGAGCCACAACTATTGAGCCTGCATGCCACAACTACTGAAGCCCGCATGCCTAGACCCTGTGCTCCACAACAAGAGAAGCCACCACAATGGGAAGCCCGCGCACCGCAACGAAGAGTAGCCCCCACTCGCCACAATTAGAGAAAGCCCGTGCACAGCAACGAAGACCCAACACAGCCAAAAATAAATAAAATTAATTAATTTAAAAAAAAAAGGAAGAAGTAAAACTGTCACTGTTTGCAGATAACATGATACTATACATAGATAATCCTAAAGATGCCACCAGAAAACTACTAGAGCTAATCAATGAATTTGGTAAAGTTGCAGGATACAAAATCAATGCACAGAAATCTCTTGCATTCCTATACACTAACAACGAAAGATCAGGAAGAGAAATTAAGGAAACAATCCCATTCACCATGGCAACATAAAGAATAAAATACGTAGGAATAAACATACCTAAGGAGGTAAAAGACCTGAAAAAAAAAAAAAGAAACAGAAAAGAAAGCACTCCACCCTGGGGCAACCTCCCATCTTCACAGTGAGGCATGGCCCTTTGGCCTTAATATCTCCTCCCTATAGAAAAGAACCTGGGTGCAGGGAAGAACAATTCTGATGCTTCACCAATGACAGAAAGCTTGGGAAGGTTAGTGTAAAAGATACAACAGCAACCAATTTAGTGCAAAGAAATGGAAGTGCTAATTGAGCTAATCGTTCACTGGCTTAGGAGGCTTGTTTCCAAAGTCCTCCTGTAACAGAGAAAGTGGTGTGTGACTTGGAAGTAGTAAGTGTGGCCCAGGCAACACATTTCCCAGGGTCTGCTGCTGACTTCCAAATCCCTATGGTGAAAAAGCAAGCCGGCGAGCATATCACGGTTAAAGGATCAGCCCCAACTTGGCGCTATAAGCTCAAATCGGAAGAGAAATGTGCAGTGAAATGAAGGACTAGAAGAGACTGGTTTTGCAGCATGTTTCAATTCACAAGGCACTTATGTGTCACAAGGACTCTCAAAATCAGTAAGGCAACCTCCTGTGTTTACTACTGAGCCTGAGAGAAAGTAACAGTAAAGCAATAAACATCTGCTAATAGTTTCTTCGTGAACACTCATAGCAGCTTTATTCATATTGGCCAAAACCTGGGAACAACTCACATGTCTTTCAACACTTTGGAGGTTCCCTCTTAGTGCAAGCTGCAGAATGTCAGGTTCCCAACAATCCCTACCTCTCACGGGCCTCCTCATCCTTCAAAACCCAATTCAGATCTCATCTTCACCCTAATTTCCCCAGCTAGAAGTCAGAGCACTTATGATGGTGACTCTTGTAAAGCCTCCTCTCTCGCACCATCTGGTACTGCTGTAATAAGCATCCTGAGAGTAGGAACCATGTCCTGCACCTTTGTACTCCCCCAACTTGGCATGCTAGTACCTAGTAAGTGCTCAATCGATGCTTGTGTACAGCAACTCTTTCTGATCGATGGAGTCAGTATGAGACTGCTAAGTGACATCCTCACTTCCTAGAAGTGAAGTCCATGTCTTACCAATTCTGTGCCCAAGTAAAGTACCCAAAACACAACAGGTATGACAATAAATATTTCAACTGAATGTCTTTACCTTTGGCTCAAGGATCAATTCCACCCGCTCATTAGCATCATCTTCTTCAGAGTCTGAGTTTCCTGCTTTTATATCTAGTTGCTCAAATGCACTGTCCAACACTTGTAAACCGTAGTTCACAGCCTCCTGAACTTTAGGAATCAGATCTACTTCTTTCTGTTCCCGGGTCTTTTCCTAGGAAAAAATACTGTTCAGTAAGATCTCCAGTATATCGATACCACCCTAATAAAACACTGGGAATGTTTGCTAAAGCCTAGACTCATGCTCCAAAAAAACCCCCAAATTTTAATTAAAAATGTTAAATTCTTAACAATTTAAAATGTTAAACAATTAAAAACGTTAAAAGTCAGATTCTGCTGAATGCCTCAACACAGACTTTGGAGTGGTAAATCCCAAGTTTGTCTATGTGTTGAACACACATCGAACTACGTAAGGTCCTGGAGCTCCGGGTTCATCATCTACAAAAACAAAAGCACAACTATGGTGTGATGGTTCAGCTTTTATAGGCTATGTAAAAGAATCTTAATAATGAACGGCAAATCACAAGACATCCAGGGGCACTTCACCTCCTTGCTACTGGAGGAACGAAGGGCCTAGACTTTTAGCTTTGCCATGGCTGTATCCCACTAACCTTGCTTAATGATCCTTTGGACAATTTTAGGAGCTAAGACTTAGAAGAAAATACCCCAGCCAGAGGTGTCATTTTTCAATTACAGTTAAAAAAAAAAATAACTGGACAATTACGATTATTCTATGAACTTGTTTCAAACCAAGAGAGGGTCAGTTTCATCTCTAATCTATCCTGTACATCACCCTAGAACAATGCCCCCAACCCCGACAAAACTCGTACACATCACCAACCTGCTCAAAATATTCCACAGGTCTCCACCTCCTATAACAGCAGCTCTCATACACTCAACTGTGTCATCAGTTGTAAGAAATATTGCAAAATATATTTAGTGTCATTTCCCCTCCTCACAAATATTCTAGAAGTTGATACATAATTACAGAAAGAACCAAACCATACAGTGTTGTTTTGACAGCCAAAGGGGAGCATCTGAAGAGTATTTTATACTACCTCAAGTGTGGAAGTCTTTCTAATTTAGCTTTTTTGTTTTGGCTGCATCTTTTCTGCACTCTGGTATGCTTGATTCTGAGTTAAATAGCTAACATTGTACTAAGTGTGCGAAAACATGCCTGTGAAATAAATATATAATGGATGTTTTAAAAATAATTCACTAAATAGCTATCACCTTAAAATTGAACCCTGACTTGGTGTAACCAGATACTATAGCACTTAAATGGTTAGCAAATCCCTGAGTACTATTAAAAATAAAGATTAAAAAAAATTTTTTTTTAAGGCTAGAAACAGGCAGAACTGTAGCTGGTTTCTAATATCCTTTCTTAGTCTAACGTCTTCATATGTTACAATCAATATGGCTTTCATCTTACTTTCATTTTCAAACTGGTAGGAATAAGAATCAAAGCAATCATGAAAGGATAGGGAAGCACAATCTTCAAAGAACTCACAAACTACAGCCCAGCATGGCCTACTTTTTTTATAGCCCTCAAGGTAAAGGTAAGAAAGGCTTTTACATTTTTAACGGAGGAGGGGGAAGGGGAGGAGGAAGAGAAGAAAAAGCAGCGAAGAGACATAGGTTAATGCGGCCAGCAAACAAAATATTTATTATCTGGTCCTTTACAGAAAATCTCTGCATACCTCTGCTCTATTCTTAAGCCAGAATTCAGGAACTTAATCTATACATTTCTTAATACACTAAATTTCACAAACTAAAGAGTTCAATTGTTGGGCTGTCAGGAGCAGCTTTTCCAATTACCCCCAGTGTCCACCTCCCTGCCCACAATCCCTCCACCAGCCACATCACAAATCTCCACCACTTTTCTTCTCGAAAGGAGCCCAAAAGAAAAGTGATTTAACGCAAGTACCTGTTCTGGTTTTTCTGCCTCAGGTTTGAGCACTGGCTCCTCCACTTCTTCATCATATACACGCTAAACACGGAAGCAAATTCAGTTTGGAATGGTCAAAACAGCATTTGGAGTCAATTACAATGTAAGAATTCAATACACAATTTAAAAAAAAGACAAAGATGGGGAAGAAATGATTATTCAACAAATGGCTGAGGGAGCTGGTCAAGGGCAAAAAGCAAAGAACAGTAGTCAACTCTCCCAAAATTAAGTTTAAAAAAAAAGACACAAATGACTAGGAAACATGAGGAAAAAAACTTCAATCTCATTGTTGACCACAGTCACAAAAACAATAAGAAATTGGTGTTCACACTTTCTTGTTTAATCTAATACTTAATGCTGACAGAGCAATGATACAGGTACTCAAATGTGAGGCTATGAGAATACCAAGTGGTAGAACCTACCTACTAGGTAACAAGAGCTTTAACATTTTGCACAGTGGAAACGGTAAAGGTAAGTTATTTTAATCCTGTTGCTTAAAATGGTTGCTAAATTTTTATTATCCCATTTATAAGAAAATAGATAGGCCAAGCCTACCAATGATTTGCCAGAAGGCCAGGCATGGGACTGACCCATACAGCTGGAGCAGGCAGCCTCTCTTTTCCAAAATAGATCTATCACTCTGGCAACTCATTGTAATTTCCTTTTTTAACTATACATTGTTGTTTAAACTTCCAAAGTAAAACATTCTCATTATAAATAGTGCAATGATGAAAATGTTCTGGAATTAGATATTGGTGATGGTTACAAAACTTTGTGAATACACTAATACCTATTGACTTGTACACTTTTTAAAAGGGTGAACTTTATGGTATGTGAATTATAAGTCAATTAAAAAGTCAATATAAAGATATAAGTGAAAGAGATGTGTTTAAAAATTTTTCCATCCTTACCTCCAACCAAACCCTCAGAATAACCAATTTAAACTTGGTGTGTGCTCCTCTATGTTTCCCACATAGAAACATACACAAATATATACAGACATATGCACATATTCAGAGTTCTCCCACTCTTCCTGCTTTTAAATAAAAATGCACTTATACTTTACACATTTCTCTGCCCCACTTTTTCACTTGATATTCACATAAACCACTTTCTAGGTCAATGCAAATAGATTTGATTCAATCTTTTTTATATCTGCACAATATTCTATGGCATGAACTTGACTATAATTAATTCAATAATTCTCTATTAGGGAATATTAAGGAGATTTCCAGTTTTTGCTGTTGTAAATAAACTGCTGTAAACATATGCACACAAATTCTTAGGCCCTGGATCTTTTATTTCTATAGGCTTCCCAAAAATAGGATTGCCAAGTCACAGGACAAAACTGTTTTTTAGACTTAATAGCTACCTCCAGATTTCTGGCCACAAATGTGGAGCGACTCACACTGTCCCCACAACACATTCAAGTGCCTACTTCCCAGACTCCTGCCAGCAGTGGGACCATGCTACCCACCTTTTAAAAATATCTGCCAATCTGACTGGACAATGTTATTTTTAAACGTTCGTATCTTCTAACCCAAGAATTCTACTTCTTGAAATTTAGTTCCAAGAAAAATAAATACAAACAATAAGATGCTCATGGCATCAGATTTATAGTGCAAAGTCACAAACACCAAATCTGTAATTCTATGCAATTCCAATCAAAGTGCTAATAGAATTTTCTGGGGAATTTAGCAAGATAATCCTCAAATTCACAGAGGAAAGAAAAAAGCCAAGGATAACCATGACAATTCTGAATAAAAAGAAGTCACAGGGATTTGCCCTATTAGGACTTAATAGAAAATCTCTGGTATTTAAGATTGTGATACTGACTATGGCAGATAAACATAATAAAAGACAGAGGCAAGAGACAGACCCACAATTACATGTAAACCTGATTTTATATTCACAAAAACACACATTCATACATATAAGTCACTGAGGGAAAGAACTACACAATAGGGCTTCCCTGATGGCGCAGTGGTAAAGAATCCACCTGCCAGTGCAGGGGACACGGGTTTGAGCCCTGGTCCGGGAAGATCCCACATGCCACGGAACAACTAAGCCTGGGTGCAACAACTACTGAGTCTGCGCTCTAGGGCCCACCAGCCACAACTAGTGAAGCCAGCGTGCCTAGAGCCCGTGCTCCGCAACAAGAGAAGCCACCGCAATGAAAAGCCCGTGCACCACAAGGAAGAGCAGCCCCTGCTCGCCACAAGTAGAGAAAACCCACGTGCAGCAACGAAGACCCAACGCAGCCAAAAGATAAATTAATTAATTAATTATTTTTAAAAAAGAACTACACAGTAAAAGTTACTCATATGGAAATGAACCAAATGAGATCCCTACCTCATATACACCTGCACCGACATACATCCACACAGATATACTCTCCAGGTAAGAAGAGTAAAAAGGCAGAGATACAACGGAGCCCACACCCAAAATATTTAGAGATAAGGGAAAAAATGGGAGTTGGTCCTTTTAAGCAAATATGGCAAAATATTAAAATCTGTTAATGCAAGGTAGTGTATATTATTAGCATTTGTGGTTATTATCTGTTCTTTTCTAGACACATGAAATATTTTATTTAAAAAAATTGATATCAGGAGATTGTTAAATGATAGGCACATAAGGAAATAAAAACAATAAAAATTAAGTTCACAAAATCTTACAGATGTTAAAATGTTTATAAAATAATACACTAACATTAAGAAAAATGCAGGCTGCCAATATATAGAAAAGGTTAAAGTTATACACATACATATATACTCTTAGAAAGAAATATGCCAAAATGTTCAGTGGCTGGTTAATTTGGGGTGGTGGAATTATAGCTGATTTCTGTAGTTTTAATTTTTTCACACTTTAATACTTTTTATATATCCCAATCTCTCCTACAGTGAGTGTTCATTACTTTTATAACAAGAAAGGAAAACACTTAAAGCCCAATGTCTGCATGGAAAATGGACTTGGAATATACATGTCAAAATGTTAAGAGGCTCTCCTTTAGCATCTGAAATTTCAGATGCTTCTTCTTTTTCCATACTTAAAAAAAAAAACTGTTCTATAAAGGCCAGAAATTTGGGGAGTAATTTTCAAAGGCAGGAAGAAATAAAGTAAATAAATCTTAAAATGGAGACTTTAAGACAAGGCAGCTACCAAAGTCACATCAGACTTTAAATAGCGAGACCATTTAACCTAAAATGTTGAGCTTCATGCTGAGGTCTCAACAGCACTAACATCCTGCTTTTTCTATTGCCTGTCATTAAAAACTACCTCACAAGAGATCAGCAGCCTGTGGAAAGCCAAACATGACATCTAAGAAACCAACCAGCAAATACATAAAACCCATGGGATCTTTCAAGGGTGGCCAGGACCATGCATCTCAAGTACTCAGTACACAGCAGGAAATCAATGCTAACTTCCTTCACCCTTACCAGTTTCACCCAACTCACAGCTTCATGGGTTTTTTGATCATTTTAAAATTAGGTAGCCATTCCCAGAACTGTTAAATATCTTTGATATTTCCCCTCAAAGCATCTTTTCCTCATTTGGGGAGATGAGGTAAGAGGTGAAGGTGGGGAATTAGGGAAAACGCTGATGAGGGGCTGAGATTTCTTAACGTGTCATAAACAGCCCTGGTCCTTTTCACTTTTGTGATCTCTCATTAATTCATTCAAATATTCACTGAGTCCTTATATATCAGGCTCATGCTGAGCCCAAGGAATACAACATTTAGCAAAAATATGGGGTTTGATTTAGTAAGGGAGTTCAACACATCGAATCATATCAATAAATGTAAAATTACAATCATGGGAAGTGCTACTAAAGAAATCATTAACTAGGTCACTTAATGTTTCAGGACAAAATTCCTAAATTAACTGATTAATGAAGCTTCAAGAATTGTACTCCCTCCGGATAACACACTGATGCACTGGTCACTGTTAATCAGCATTTCTCCTCCTTCAGAGTCCCCTCTTGAGCCTTTACTAAAGGCACTAATTTCTCTTGCCCTGGAAAGTCCTGATTGCTCTTCAGTTTCACTAACTGTAATGCAGTTTGCAATCTACTAGCTGCCTCTAGGTCAATTACTAAAACCCAGAAACCTATGACTGTGGGTATCTTTCCAATAAACTACCATGAAACCAAATGGCACCGTCATTTAAGCCAGAATTGTAATACATGAGTACTGGCCAGGGTTTGAAGAAAACACATGCAGAGTCAAATCACTGCCAAATGTATTATCAGCAGGTAGTTTATTTCAGAGTTTTATTAAGCATTAGCCATACTCAACATCATCATGCTCTACCACAAATGGAAAAACACGTAACACATGGCATTATAGGGAGGTCTGGGAAGCAGTTTGATTTGGCAGTAGCAACAGGCACATCTAAAGGGGAATTTGGCTGCAGAATGGAAGGGGAAGAGGCATAAGGACTAAGGGGATGGAGAGATGGATGGAAAGTAGGGAATCCAAGAAGTGAACAGAAATAAAGAACTATTACCAACAAATAATCAACAAAAACAAAAAACAAACAAACAAAAAAACCACCCACAAAAACTAGATTATGGGAAACTCAGAAGCTAAGAAAACTTGGCCAGAAAAGAAGAGCTAGAGAAAAGAAAAAGACCTGAAGGTTATGATTCAGAAAAAGAAGCTTATGATGCCCCTCACCCCCAAAGTAACAGTCGGGTACCAATCCAGTACCAATGTGGTTACAGGCACATCAGGTACAAAAGAAGCCTCCCAACTCTATTCCTTGCCCAGTCTAGGGCTGCAACACTGACTGCAGAGAAGAGCTAAGCACCTGATCCAGCAAGAAAGGTACAGAATGAGAGCAACAGGTATATTCAAAAGGACACGGAATTCAGCATGATGAAAAAGTGATGGGGCTGCATACACCTGTAAAGTAGAGATGAGAGTCCTGTAAACTGCCTCTTCCAATGGGAAAGATGCTCAGGACCAAGCATGGACATTCTGTGTAGACAACCAGAAAAGGACTACAGAGTTGACTAGAATATTTGTTACATTTTAAACCTACTGGTAAAGAAATATTTAAGACCTTTATTAAGATCTTTATTTTACACACAGCTTCCCCAAAAAGCCTAGTAGTGGCATTTCAACCTGAACTACTAAAAATGTACAAACATGCTGCATAAGATACCTGCATGACAATATTTAGTCTCTTCTTAACAATCGTAAATCTTGGGCTTTGTATAATCTTGCAATTTTTGAAATCTTTTTTTATTACTTTGCATCTAACAATCTCAGGAGATAGCCTACTTTACTAATTCTCTTTTCACAGATTAATTAACACTGATACTCAGAAAGTTAGCCGCCCTATGAGAAATACAGAACAGCTTAACTAAGCTTCCTCTCCATCCTCTGTTAACAATCTCCCCTACAGTCATTGGGCTCCAGCCACACTTGCTTCCTTTTTATTCTGGAATTACACTATTATGGAAGATTATGATCTTCTCTAAGGAGGGGCTCTGTCTAATTTATCTATGTATTCCTAGAACCTAGCACCTAGAAATTTGATAAATATATAGACAAAATAGCACTTGGGTTAAAGCTCAATAATCTGTTTAGAGCTGATTCTATGGCATAGGTTCAGCTATCATAACAAAATGTTAGTTGAGAATATTCCAAGTAGACACACACATGCCTTTAATGTAACTTATCAGGACATAATGGATACAATCAATAACCTGATGGTGTCCAGAGGATCAGACCAGGTGTATGGCTTTCCTTACACAGCATGCTCATAACAAAACTTGTTGGAGTGCCATGCAATTCAGCACAACTGCTGACTACACCAAAACTAAAAATCAGTGAAAACACTGGAATATGAGAAAGTTTTATCATTAGGTTTTTTCAAAGGCTTGAAAAAAAATAAACTTTACTAATAAAAAGGGGGGGGGCATCAATCTCCAAGAACCACTACTTCACCAATATTTAAGAGAACCTAATAATGAGTCGCTTAGTATCACAGTGACTCTTGCTCCTTCTAACAGTATTATTTTTTTATAAGTCTGATGTAACTAAGTAACTCACGTTCTCAATGAACTGGGTATTAGACAGCATAAGGAAGTCATTGAAGACATTATGTAGTCGACAATCTGTGGCTTTAGTTTCCCGAATTAGTCCATCCACTTGTTTCTTGATTTCATGGGTCCTAGAGATAGTCTGCTGTGAGAATTCCTGTAGAAACTGTAGTAACTATTTAAAAAACAAACATACAGTAGAATCAATATTATATGCACCTATTCTGCGTGTCAAAACAGAAAAGAACCCATTTCCTTCCGCCTGTGTGTGTGTGCGCCCATGTGCTGGAATGTAAAAGGGATGCTGCTTTTGACAGTACCAAGACCAAGTAGCATCGAAAAACATTAAGAAAGCTCATCAGAACAGTGGCAATGAGTCAATGGATACTTGCTATCTCGTTTCTGGAGGAATTTAAAAGTCCTGTTTGGTTGTCATTCTACAGGGATCAGAGACAAAGGGAAAAATATCAAACCACTACTCTTACCCAAAAATCCTATTCAAATGGAACTCTGGAATCACAGTTCTGAGCTTATTGGGCCCCCGGCCTAAAGAGTCCCACTCAAGGACATCCATATACTGGTTTGTCTACCGCTCCGCTCAGTCCAGGTCCCAACATGGAATAGCCTAACTAGTGCCATGTAAGCCTGCGAGGTGGCGGAAGCCGATCCCCGCTCAGGGTGGAGTTGGGAGCCTGGCTAGAAAACCCAAACAAGGAAGGGCCGCAGTCCGAGTGGGAACACTGAGAGGGCTAAGGTCGACCAGCCCGCCTCCACCCAAGTGCCTGGGGACTACCATCCGGGAGTTTTCGAGGGCGAGAAGGGACGTTATTAAGTCAGTGAGAGGCAACAGGATCGACTGGGTGGAGGGGGACTGGGGGCTCCCATCGTCCCGCTCGCAGGCCGCGCATCACCCCAGAAGGCCCGCCCTCCCCTCCGGTCCCTGGGGCCCGCCTCTCACGCCGGCGTCGGCTGCCAGCGACCAGCTCTGGCTGCTCCTGCGGATCTCCTCCACCGACCAGGGCCGCTCCCACACGGGCTCGGACACCGGCGGCCGCTCCTGGTCGGGTGTGGTCCCGTTCATCTGCAGCGGGAAGGACGAGAAGAGGGGCTGAGCTCTGGGGAGGCGGCGGTCAGGGCCAAACCCTAACCCGAACCGCCGCCCTCACCATCCTGGCTGTGCAGTTCGGTAGGCTCAGGGAGCCGCAGGACCACACCCGCTGAGCCCCGAAAGTCTCCGGAAGCTAGCGGTGCGGCCCTGGCACGTGACCGGCCTCACGTGACCAGAGAGCAGGTGACCTGCCCTTCATGTGACCGGATGCGGGGCGCTGCGGAAGGAGGCCGGGCCGCTCTCTGAGGTACGCGAGTTAGAAGAGCCCTGCAGTCCCATGGGTGGACTTACAGATTATCATACTAAGTGAAGTAAGTCAGGAAGAGAACGGCAACTATCATATGATATCACATATGTGGAATCTAAAATATGACACAAATGAACTATCTGTGAAACAGACTAACAGATACAGAGAACAGACTTGTGGTTGCCAAGGGGAAGGGAGAGTGGGGGAGGGATGGATTGGGAGTTTGGGGTTAGCAGATGCAAACTATTACATATAGAATGGATGAATAAGGTCAATATCCTGTGGTAAGTCATAATGGAAAAGAATATGAAAAAAGTTTATATATGTATAACTGAGTCACTTTGCTATACAGAAGAAATTAAAACAACGTTGTAAATCAACTATACTTAAATAAAATTTTTAAAAAATTATTTCACTAAAAAAAAGAGCAAGGGTGCAGACGCCAGGGGGCGCTGAAGGGGTGGGTCGGCCGGGTTGCGCTTCAGCTGGAGGGCGCAGGTGGCGGCGCGTAGTTAGCCCCGGAAGCACGCAGGCAGCCAGGTGTGTTTAGAGAGAGGAGCCAAAAGGAGGTGTGGGAGAACAAGCCTAGGGGCTTTAAACATCCGGCGATGTGGGCGGAGGAAAAGCTCGCCGCTGCTCCTCTTCCTTGCTGCGTCTCCTCTGCCTGTCTGGGGGTCCGCCCAGATTTACTGGAGATTGATGTATCTGGCTGTCATCGTACTTTTAACGACGTGCTCGGTTTCAGCTCACTGTGTAGGGCCTCCTTAAACATCCTTTACTGCCTCTGCATTGCTCTCAGACTCAAGTCCAAACTTCTCATATGACAGGCAAAAGCCATTTATAATCTGATCCCTGCATGTGAATCCATCCTCAACTTTCCCAGCTTCCCACGAGCGCTCAGTGATCTACCTATTCCACCTCACACTTCCTTGAAGGCCCCTCTGCAGAGTTCTTCTTCTGCCAGACCAACTTGCTTTTAAAATGAAGATTCCAATTTCTTTCCATTCCTGTGTGCCCAAGTTATTTAATCCCTGTGAGTGCTCCTCAGTGAAAGGAAGTTGCATGTCTTGCAGGGATGTGGTGTTAAATGTGATAATATTTGTAAAATAGCACGGTGCCTGTCATACTGTGAGCATTGAACATAGATCCTACCACTTCCCCTATGCCCTTTGTTTATCAAACTCTTGGACTTTGTTTTGTTTTTGCTTCTGTCTCTTTACTGAAGACTTCCCTGGTTATCCCAAGGATAGTTTTAAGTGCCCCCCCCCTCAGTTATTTTCTACATGCTTGTACAAATATTCATCACAGAGTATCACATTATATTATAGTTTATTTATAATGTCGCCTCTTTAATAACAATACCTAACGTTTATGAAGTGCTCAGCATTTACCAGTTTATACATGTTAATTCATTTAATTCTCACAATGACTCTGTGAGGCGGGTAGTCTTATGCTCATTTTATAGTTGAGGAAACTGAGGCACAGGGAGGATAAGTAACTTACTCAGGGTTAGACAGCCAGTAAAGGAGCAGAGCCAGGAACCCACACCATCAGCCGTTATGTTACTCTATAGCTAGTAGTTTCTTGAAGGAACTTCATTTTTAAATTGCAATCTACCAACCTCCTGGCCATTCCCCTACATTCATTTAAAATATTTTAAAATAAAACCACTTAAGAACTTGGTTGGTAAAATTGAGGTGAGCCAGTTACCAAACTTACATCTTATATAACATCATCATGGTCAACTTCAGTGGCCATCTGGATGACCCTGGCCTCAATGTGCCTTACTAACCTTAATCTACATTCCAATTCTCAAAGTCCGTGGATTACCCACACCCTGGGCCTTAGCAGCTGAACCTTTCTGACTTTTAAATCTGGACTGCAATAGAGCAGCCTCTTAAACTTCCAAGTCTCTCTCTTATTCCCTGGTCTGTTCTCAACTAACCCAAGCCTCAGTCTCTCCGTGCCCCTCCTCCCCATTTCGCCCTCTTAGCTTCATTTCCTTGCTTGTCCTGCCTGCAGCCCATGATGTTAGCCTTCAACTTCTCTTGACAGCCCTTTAATATCCCCACCTTATGTTTCTGACACATGGTATCTGCTAACTCCTAGCTTTGAATCAGTCCAACTGTGCCCTTTCTCCTTTCCTACACCTAGGTTACTCAAGGAAATCACTGTGATTTCATATTCTGCAAACTTAGCTGGCCCCTCAGCACTGACTGGCAGTCCTTTTACTTATGCTTGCTCTATGTACTTATCCTTGATTAGATCCCTTCCATAACTTTACCATGTGGTTCAAACTATCCATCCTATTTGCCTCTGCCAGAGAAAACAGACTTCTTCTCACCTCAACTTAAAATGTTTCTGTGTCTACACCTTCTGTATCTCATACAGTTCTTTCTTTGCACACAACAGAATTTGACTGGCAAACTCAAACAAACCAGAATTTGGGGGAAAGATATTGCAAAGCTCACAGAACTTAAGGAAAGCCAAGCAGACACTGGTCTTGGGAAGAGCATAAAGTAGAGGAACCTAGGGCAATCTCCTCTGAGCCCCTGCCACTAGGACTCAGTTCCAGTCATTTCTCTTCTTGGTTTTCTCCTCTGAATTTCCCATTCCTGAGATAAATAGAATCTCATTAGCTTCCCTTGGGTCATATTCCCACTCGCCTAATTGGCTTTTCTACCAAGACCACATAGAATGGACAGAAGTGGTCCCCAAACAAAAAGTTGGGACTGTTACCAAAAGCAGGGAGAAGGGATGCTAGGCAAACAAAACCAGCAGGCTACATGCTGCCTCTGCTCCTTTCTTTCATTCTCTGGAAAAGTCATCCCCCCTTTCGCCCAAGGCCAGTGACCACTATGTTCTTGATTGAGCCTTTCCTGCTTCTCCTGGGATGGTGCTGTTTTGAACTCCCCTTCCTGTGTGTTCAATCTTACTCTCTTTACTAGTATTCCTTCAAATGTTTTTGAGTCATGCTTTGTATTGAATTGTTCATGTTAAAGAGATCTTGCACTGCAATAACCATGCCTGAGAATTCAGATAAATCTACCTGTCATACTGGTCATTCTCTTGCTATACTTACATGATTAAAACTGTCAACCAGTGAAAATCCTAGAGGAGTTTCCTGCCATGGTATTTGTGAAGTCAGCTGTATCAAGGGAGATCCCAGGCCTAGAGCCTTAATCTGAGCTTCTCTGAGCTTAATCTGAGTTTCTGTGCCCAGGTGTCTGCCAGGGATCTTGTTAAAAAGCAGATTCTAAATGAATAGGTCTGAGATGGGGCCTGAGACACTGCATTTCTGACAAGCTCCCAGGTGATGCCGAGGCTCCTGAAATTAAAGAATGTTGGGATAAAGAGCCAGGCTAAGTGGCTAAGTGTTCCCTGGTGAGCAGTGCAGCTCCATGGTGCCAACCTTGACAGCCAGTGTGTCTCTGTGTCATATGGAAAATGACTAAGAAAGAGCTGTCATAGTGGAGAGAGGCCAGGACTTGCTTCTGGAGGCCCCCATGGAGGCAGGGAACTGGGCCCCACAAATTATGTAGTGGATCCTTGGTGGTGGCGGGGTGTATTGGGGCCAAGCTCCTTGGGTGGTAATGGAAGAAAAGTGCTTAGGCTTAGAAACTGAACTAGCCCTCTCTTGGACTGTTGGCTTTAGGGAGGCTCAGACTCAGCAGGACTCCCCACAGTTTCCTTGCAACATCCTGGGCTAATGGACCACAGGGGAGAAGATGAGGGGTCTGCCCAGACATTGTCCCAGGCACCTAGCCAATGCTAGCTCAGGGAACCAAGCATTAATGATGATTATACACCAGCTACTTCCAGATTCTAATCAATCAAGTAACCAATCAACCACTGCATTAGGAACTTCAAAGGAGAGAAAGAAATAGAAAGATAGAAGGAACCAGTGGTACAATACAATTGGCAATACTATAGGAATTCAATATTGTAAATTCCAAATGGATCTTGCAGATTATAACTTACTACTGGGGTTTCAGAGTATGGAGAAAGTTCTGAGAGCCGTGGGGGTCAGAGAGGAAGAGAGGAAACACACTGGACTTTGCAGTGTGGAATTGGAGAACCAGAAAGAATTGTTGATTTTGATGTTGTCCTAAGTATTTTACTTCTACAACATCATTATAGAAAAGCTCTAATTAAATATTTCCAGGTTGCCAAATGGAAAGATTCATAAGCAGTTGGTTTGAAATAAGGGAGAAATTTAAAATAGCAAAATGCGTAAGCCTGAGAATAATCAGTGACATAAAGAGTTGTTCTGGCTGTGTTTCCAACTTCTCATTGCCAAAGAGGAGAAGGTTCCTCCTTTTCTTGATGTTACACATTAGAGCTCAGAAAGTGGATAGCTCAAGGGAGGTAACAAAAAAGCTTTAATAGTCTAGAAGCTGTAGGGTTCATTGTGTCCCTCAAACCTTACCTGAAGTATAATTTTTCCAGCGTACTTACATAAAAGACGACTTTCCAGCACACACGCGCGCGCACACACACACACACACACACACAGCTTCACTTAACGGGGTGCTGGTAACCTGCTTATTCAAGAGTGGGTGCTACCATCCTTAGTCCACAGCTGGATATGGCAGCCCCCTTTCCTTCCTTAAGATTCCAGCATCTGGGGAGTACTGTGGGGTAGAAGGGAGGGAGAAGAGAGGTCATAAATCCTGTTGTGCAAGTGTTGGTAAACCACTTGTGCCTACTCAGCCCGTTCCCTGAATGCCTAGATAGCCTAGGTTAGCAAATCTGCCATTTGTGCAAAGGCAAGCACATCCAGAGGAAAAAAAAAAACTGTAATGAAACTCATTCAACAAATAATACACAAATATTTCTTTGAAAGTAAAATCAGACTTTACAAAGAAGACTAAAGCCCTTGCATCTACCCCACCCCAAGCTCTCCCCACAAGCCAACACACACCACTCACTCCACTCTTCATCTCATCTCATCCACTCAGAGGCGATCTTAGCTCTGAGTCTGATGTTTAAGCCTTCAGAGCTTTTTCTAGGTGTTTATGTACATATGTCTATCTGTCTATCTGTACACACAGTATTTATTTATGTGGTTTTACACATATAAACTAATTCTGTACCTTTCATTCTGTGTATTTTTAAATATTCACAATATACCTGTCCATATTATCACAAATGAATCAAAATTATTCTTTTTAATGACTGCAAAGTATTCTGCAGTATGAACATGCTATGGCTTATTTAGGTGTTCTCCCACTTACGGGAGACATTTAGGTTCTTTCCAGTATCTCACTGTTATAAGCCATGCTGCTAGAATATCCTTGACTATACTTCCTTGCACCTGTATGCAAATGTTTTGGTTTTAATAGAGATGATAAATTGTTCTCCAGATTGTGCCAATATACACTCCCAATGGTGGGCTATGAGGGTAACTGCTTGCGCAACTTCCTAACTAACACGTGCTATTATCAAAATTAAAAGTATTTGCCAATCTGGTCAGTAAAGATGGCATCTCAATGCCATATATTTGTATTTCCTTGATAACTGGTGAGATTGAACATCTTTTCTTAAGCTTATTGGCAATTTTAATTTTCCTTGAATGGTGTTTTCACATGAATCTCCCATTTTTTATTCACTTAAATCTTTTTTCCTATTATAGTCGATCATTTGTTTGGATTTAACCGTATTACCTTACTTTGTGTTTTCTATTTCCTATGGTCTCTTTGTTTCTTTTTTCTCCCCATTCCTGATTTCTGTTGGGTTGATTGAATTTTCTTTGTTCCATTTCTTTTCCTCTGTTGGTGTGAAATTTATACATTCCATTGCTTTTTTTCTAATGGTTACTCTTAATTTTTTATACCCACATATAAAGTTATACTTGCCTAACAAAATCTAAAGGTAATCAATATGTATATACTCTTCCTAAACAGGACAAGACATTTTCACTTTCTTCTGCTGTTTCCCTTCTCCCCAACTCCCCTGTTCATATCATCCAGAATTCTAATTCTAAATTGTTTTAAACATTTTTTGCAATTAATACTAATTTAGTCTTAAACTATAGGATTGACTGAATTGTGTAAGATTACTTGGCTAAGATTACTTTTTTTCATACTGCTTTTTCCTCTGGATTCCTTCAATCGTTTTTGTATGTAGGCGTACATCTTAAGTAGTTCTTTCAGTGAGAATCTGTTGGTGCTAAACATTCTTAAATGCTGAATACTTAAAATATGCCTTCGTTTCGCCTGTGCTTTAAAGTGATACTGTAGCTGAGTGTAGAATTCTAAAATGACAGTTTTTTCCAACAGCTCATTGAAGATATCTCCTCATTGTCTTCTTGGATATAGTGTTGCTAATGAAATTTACAATGAAAATCTGATCCTTATTTCTTTAAAGTTAAACTATCTGCTATGGTAACTTTTAGCATTTTTTTCTTTATTTTGATATTCTGAAATTTCTTAGCTTTCTTCACTTCTGGGGAATGCTTAGCCATTGATTAAATACTACCTCCTCCTTTCTCTCTATATTCTCCCTCTGGAATTCCTAAATGGAAGGTAAAATGTCCTTATCCATTCTTTATGTCTCTAAACTTTCTCATCTTCTTTTTTTCTTTGTTCTATTCTGTAAGACCCCGTAAACTTAATCCCCAGCTTGCTAATTCACACAGTGTGTCTGTTCTGTTATTCAGACTATCTTTTGTGGTTTTTCTTTTCAACAATTTGGGCTTTAATTTTCAAGATTTCTAATTGGTTCTTTTTCATAATTCTTTGGTTTTATTTTGCTTTATGTTGCAGAAGATACTAAATGAATTTGTTTTAATTGATCTATTGATCACGTATAAGATCTTCCATTTGCTCAGTTTGTTATCTATCTTTCATGGCAGTGGCATTCCTCGGACACTAGCACTTCTTGATTGTACACTAATTTTCTGGTTTAGAATTCTCCCACCTGATTCAGGATTCAGCAGAATTCCTATGTGGGTGTAAACTTAGGTTACCTGGGGGCTTGGCTTCTCCCATGGTTTCATATCAATTTCTTTCTTTGGGAGGCCACATTGTTTGTTTCTGTACTCTCAAGCAATCCCCCTTCATGATTTCAAGCCCCGTCATGAAGTCAACAATTTACTTCTTATATCTGTTGTATAATTTATAAGGATACAGCATGGAGGGGAGTACCTTTCAGACTGTTTTTATTGCATAATCTTAAATCCCTAAATTACACTTTTTAAAAAATCTCAGCAAAAGTCTTGTTCTTTACTTAGGAGAGTAGAAAATATCAGACACAAACTCAAAGTAGGTTTGTGTGTGTGTGTGCACGCATGCACATGCTATGACATTTGAACTTGTTTTTACAATGTATTGCAATAATGTTTTAGTGTCAGTGCACTAAAGAGTTCAATTTAACTTAAATATATAAGTCAACCTGGAATCTCCTGTTTAAAAAAAAAAGGAGGGTTAATATCTGTAGGGAGGACCTTAAAGGAGTAGCTGACAAATAATTCTAAATCTCATGATAATCTGCTTGTTGTTTTGTTTGTTTGTTTATAAATTTATTTGTTTTTATTTTTGGCTGCATTGGGTCTTCATTGCTGCATGCGGGCTTTCTCTAGTTGTGGCGAGTGGGGGCTGCTCTTCATTGCGGTGCATGGGCTTCTCATTGTGGTGGCTTCTCGTTGCAGAGCACGGGCGCTAGGCAAGCGGGCTTCAGTAGTTGTGGCACGTGGGCTCAGTAGTTGCGGTTCGCGGGCTCTAGAGCGCAGACTCAGTAGTTGTGGCACACGGGCTTAGTTGCTCCACAGCTTGTGGGATATTCCTGGGCCAGGGATCGAACCCATGTCCCCTGCATTGGCAGCCAGATTCTTAACCACTGCGCCACCAGGAAAGCCCAATCTGCTTGTTTTTTGATTTGCATATTGTTGCTCAGTCCAACATAAAATAAAATTCACAGAGCTGGTTCAGATATCTCCCTCCTTGTCTCTCATTACAATCTGCAACAAGAATGGGGACTTTCTCCTCTGAGGCTTAGGTTTAACACTTAAACCACCAGGCAGGTGCCAGTGGGAAATATCCTCTCTGCCTTGGCTATAAATCTTGAGTCCTCTGGCAAAAGGCCACAGGATGATAACGTGATGCTTCGAAAAGAGATGCACTTCCTTTGTAACTGGGACTGACTCTGCAGTTTTCTTCAATGAAATTTTTCTTTATTGAATGTAAGAAAAGAGTTTAGGGATTTTTCTTTGTTGAATGTAAGAAATAGAGGTCATTTTATGAATGTCTGTGCTTCTAAGCTTTGGAAAGGAGTCTTTTAAAAAAATTGTTTGAGGGCTTCCCTGGTGGCACAGTGGTTGGGAATCTGCCTGCCAGTGCAGGGGAGACGGGTTCGAGCCCTGGTCTGGGAAGATCCCACATGCCCCAGAGCAGCTGGGCCCGTGAGCCACAACTACTGAGCCTGCGCGTCTGGAGCCTGTGCTCCGCAACAAGAGAGGCCGCGATAGTGAGAGGCCCGCGCACCGCGATGAAGAGTGGCCCCCGCTTGCTGCAACTAGAGAAAGCCCTCACACAGAAACGAAGACCCAACACAGCCAAAAAATAAATAAATAAAATAATATAGGTCACAAATTAATATACTATAAAAAAAATTGTTTGAGATATAATCGACATATCACATTATATTAGTTTCAGGTGTACAACATAATGATTTGATATTCATGTATATTGCAAAATGGATCGCCACAGTAGGTCAACGTAACACCCATCACCACACATAGTTACAATTTTTTTCCTTGTGATGAGAACTTTTAAGATTACTCTCTTGGCAACCTTCAAATATAAAATAAGTATTATTAATTATAGTCACCATGCTGTAAATTACATCCCCATGACTTACTTATTTTATAACTGGAAGTCTGTACCTTTATTTTTGTTTTTGTTTTTTTTAGTCTGTACCTTTTGACCTCCTTCACCCATTTCTCACACCCCCCACCCTCCGCCTGTGGCAACCACCAATCTGTTCTCCGTATGTCCGAGTTCATTTTGAGGAGGAGGGTTGTTTGCTTGCTTGGTTTTGTCTTTGATTTTATATTCCACATTTAACTGATATCATACGATATTTGTCTTTCTGGAGAGGAAGCTTTATAACCTATTCTGACCCTATGGAGATAAAAACGTCTGTGTTTCTACCTTTTTTTGTTGTCTCTTGCTTCCTTTTATCTCTTTCTTGATCTGTGAATACTATGCCATCTTTATCTTCTTTTTCTTGTCTTCTCCTTTGCCATCCGGGCCCAAGTTCTCATCTCTTTGGCCTTTGCTTCTTCTCATTTACTGACCATATGTGAACCAGAAAAATAATTATAAAAATGATTTGTTGTTTTAGCTAATATAAATGTATTATCCCTGTTTTCATTGCCAAGCCAATGAGTAAGAATTTTTACGATTCCTTCACTGAAAAAAAAACCAAAAAACAAAAACACTCTGCCAGAACTAACAGAATTATTATTATTTTTTGGGGGGGATTATAATATACCTACAGAAAAGAGCACCTATTGTAGCTATACAGCTCAGCTAATTTTCACATAGCTATACAGCTCAGCTAATTTTCACAAATGGAACAAAGCTATATAACCAGTACTTAGATCAAGAAACAGAACATTACAAACACCCCAGGAGCCCCACTTCTCTCCCCATCCAGCTCTACCCAGACTTCTAATAGCATAGATTAATTCTAGCTATTTTTGTGCTTTATATCGTGGAATGAAATGTCCTAGTTTCAGTTCCCTTAGGAGCTGACCTTGCAACAAGGACTTTAGAGCAGGTAGTTTATTGGGGAAGTACAGTGAACACTGGGCAGGGAGTGAGGAAACAGAGAATGGAAGGCAGCAGCCAATAAAGGACGTATTAAGAATCAAGCTGTCCCAGTGAGTGACTGGAGCCTTCTCCCGCAGGGAGTCTTTGGAAGGCACCGCCAAACACACTCCTCAGAATTCTCTCTCTCTGGGGGGGAGAGGAGGGGAGGGAGCTGGTATATTCATATAGCCAATTATTATTTGTCCCTCTAATGCCTTTTCCTGCCCCAGCATCCCACCTAACAACAGCTCACATTGCATTCGGTTGTTGTGTCTCTTTAGTCTCCTTTAATCTGGGATGGTTCCTTAGTCTTGTTGTTTTTTTAAAATTTTCCTTTCATGACCTTGATACTGTTGGAAAGTACTGGCCAGTCATTTTGTAGAATGTCCCCATTCTACAAAATTTAGGTTTGTCTGCATTACTCCTCATTTTAAGGTAAAGAAACTGAGGCACAGAGAGGGTAAATAACTTGCTCAAGGTCACACAGCTCACAAATCATAGAGCCAGTACTTGAATCCAGACCATCTGGCTCCAGGGTGCTGGTATGTATGTAGGTAGGTATGTATGTATGTATGTATTTATTTATTTATGGCTGTGTTGGGTCTTCGTTTCTGTGCGAGGGCTTTCTCTAGTTGTGGCAAGTGGGGGCCACTCTTCATCGCGGTGCGCGGGCCTCTCACTATCGCGGCCTCTCGTTGCGGAGCACAGGCCTGGCAGGAGACAGCAGACTTCTGACACTTAGGAGGCCCAGTGTTGCATGTGTCCATTCCATTTTAGTGTCTCCTTTTTAAAACATGTTCACCAGTACCTGATTCCTATTTTTGCTAAGTGTTCCCCATCTGACAGAGCAGTAGATATCAAGTGGACCAAATGTATGCTAGTATTCCTTTTATCCCTTCCAAGATTTTTTTTAAATAAATTTATTTTATTTATTTATTTATTTATTTATTTGGCTGTGTTGGGTCTTCATTTCTGTGCGAGGGCTTTCTCCAGTTGCGGCGAGCGGGGGCCACTCTTCATCGCTGTGCGCGAGCCTCTCACTGTCACGGCCTCTCGTTGCGGAGCACGGGCTCCAGACGCGCAGGCTCAGTAATTGTGGCTCACAGGCCCAGTTGCTCCGTGGCATGGGCGATCTTCCCAGACCAGGGCTCGAACCCGTGTCCCCTGCATTGGCAGGCAGATTCTCAACCACTGTGCCACCAGGGAAGCCCCCAAGTTTTTTTTTTAATTTTGAAAAATATCAAATATATATCATCTAGATTCACTAGTTGTTAATATTTTGCCACAGTTACTTTATGCCTCTGTCTCTATTTTTCAGAAGCAATTTGATTCAGGTATCATGTCACTTTATCCCCAAATACTTCCATTTAGGGACTTCCCTGGTGGCGCAGTAGTTAAGAATCGCCTGCCAAGGCAGTGGACACGGGTTCGATCCCTGGACCAGGAAGATCCCACATGCCTCAGAGCAACTAAGCCCGTGGGCCACAACTACTGAGCCTGCACTCTAGAGCCCATGAGCCACAACAACTGAAGCCCTTGTGCCTAGAGCCCATGCTCTGCAACAAGAGAAGCCACCACAATGAGAAGCCTGCGTGCAGCAACAAAGACCCAACGCCCCCAAAATTAATAAATAAATAAATTTAACAAAAAAAACTTCCATTTATATCATCTCCCAAGAACAAGAATATTCTGCTACATAACCATAATTATCACAATCAGGAAATTTAATATTGATACAGTACTGTTACTTAACATTGTCCATATTCAGAATTGTCCAATTGTCCCACTAACATTCTTTATAGTGATTTTTCCCTGATCTTGGATACAGTCAAGGATCACACATCGCATTTATGTGTCTTGATTCCTGATAGTAATTTGCTTGGCTTCCAACTTGAGAGCTGAACCATATATATTGCCTGATGACAACTGCATCTCATATTTGCTACAATTCCCCCTTTCCACGTGAGTCTCTGTGATCAGTCCTGACCCTGCATCTTCAAGCCAGACCTGTCACCCTTCTTTGTACTTCACCACATTCCCACTCATAGCCAATCAAAGAAAGCCCCAAATTGCCCAGGATCCTCTGTAGCTGTTCCTTGGGACTTTGCTCACTTCATGCCCGGCCTGCACCAGTTCCACAATTGCATCAGCTACCAATCATGAGTTGTATCTCTGAGTTGGGGACCAGTTTTAAGGCCCTTAATCTTAGTGTGATACTTGGTTTCCTTGTTTTTGGCCACTGGCAAAAGACTTTGACTCAGATTCCCTGCTCTGATTTTTCCCTCATTTTGTCATTCCAAATACTAAGTTAAACCACATTAAGTTGAAACTGATATTTTTGTAGGTCAAAGACAAGTATTTCATATGGTTCAACATAAAAAATTACCCTTGAGTGACTCAAACACCTAGGGACCCAAAAGCTGGCACAAGCCTACTTGGCCAGCACTGCAGCAAGGCTGATTCCCAACTTAGTATACAATCTGTTTCAACTTTGCTTGCCCAAATATCTGATTATTTTATTATACTCTCTTTTTACCTCTGGTAAGTCCCTTCTTGTTCTTCTTTCAGAATTATTTGAGCTACTGTTGCTTGTTTCTTTTCCCAAATGAACATTAGAATCATTTAGTACCAAAAATATCCTGTAGATATTTTAGAAATAGATTTATAGATCAACTTAGGAAGAATTGACATCTTCATGATTTTGAATGTTCCTATACAAGAACAGAATATGCCTTTCCATTTATTCAAGTTGTCGTTTTATTCCTTGGTAGAATTAATTCTTAATAAAAACTTTATTGAGATATAATTCAAATACCACAAAATTTACCATTTTAAACTGTACAATTCACTGGTTTTTAGCATATTCAGTGTTGTCCAACTATCACCACAATCAATTTCAGAAATATTTAGAATTTTGGAACCCTCAAAGACAAACCCCATACCCCTTAGTTATCATTCCTCTGTCCTCCATTCTCCCACCCACTAGCAACCACTAACCTATTTTCTGTCTCTATGATTTTGCTTATTTTAGGTATTTTGTATAAATGGAATCATACAATATATGGTCTTTTGTGACTGGCTTCTTTCAATGAGCATGTTTTGAAGGTTCAGCCTCATTACATGGATCAGTAATCCATTCCGTTTTCTTGCCTGATTATATTTTATTGAATGCATATGCCACATCTTTTCCATTCAACAGTTGATGGACATTGGAGTTGTTTCTGCTTTTTGACTGTCGAGAATAATGCTGCTATGAACATTTGTGTAGAAGTATTTGTTTGAGTACCTATTTTCAATTCTTTTGGGTATGTACCTAGGAGTGGAATTGCTGACTCATATAACAGTTCTATATTTAACATTTGAGGAACTGCTAAACTATTTTCCAAAGCAGCTACACCATTTTACTTTCAAACTAGCAATGCATGAGGGTTACAGTTTTTCCACATTCTTATCAACACGTGTTATTGTCTATCTTTTTGATTTAGCCATCCTAGTATCTCACTGTGGTTTTGATTTACATTTAATGTTGACTATTGACTATTGATGTTGAGCATATTTTCATGTGCTTATTGGCCAGTTGCATGTCTTCTTTGAAATGTTGGTTTAAGTTATTTGCTCATTTTTAATTGTTATTTGAATTTTTACTGCTCAGTTGTTGGAGTTCTTCATATATCCTGGATACAAGTCCCTTAACAGATAGATAATTCGCAAATATTTTCTCCTATTCTATGGGCTTATTTTTATTTTTTATTTTTTTTTTTGGCCATGCTCTGCAGCACGTGGGATCTTAGTTCCCCAACCAGGGATCGGTCCCACGCAGAGTCTTAACCACTGGACTGCCAGGGAAGTCCCACCATGGGCTGTCTTTTCACTTTCTTGATGGTATCATTTGAAACACAAAATTTTTAATTTTGATGAAGTCCAATTTGGCTATTTTTTCTTTTGCCTCTTATGCTCTTAGTATCATATCTAAGAGGCTTGGCCAAAACCAAGGCCACAGAAATTTACTCCTATGGTTTCTTCCAAGAGTTTTATAGTTTTACTTCTTACATTTAGACCTGTGATCCATTTTGGGTTAATTTTTGTGTATGGTGTGATGTAGGTTTTTATTTCTTTCCTTTGCATATGACTATCCAGTTGTCCCAATATTACTTATTGAAAAGACTATTATTTCCCTATTGAATTGTCTTGGCACCCTTGTGGAAAATCAATTGATGATAAATCCAAGAGTCCATTTCTGGATTCTCAATTCTTTTCCATTGATCTATACAACAATCCTTATGCCAGTAGTACACTGTCTTGATTACCTTAGCTTTGTAATAAGTTTCAAAATATGTGGTCTTTTGGACTGGCTTTTTTCACTTAGCATAATGTTTTCATAGTTCATCCATGTTTAACGTGTATCAACACTTCATGATTTTTATTGCAGAATAATATTTCATTGTATGGATATACCACATTTTGTTTATCCATTCATGGACATATGGGCTGTTTCCACCTTTTGGCTATTGTGAGTAATGCTGCTATAAACATTCAGGTACAAGTATGTATTTGGTACCTGTTTTTAATTCTCTTGGACATGTACCTAGGAGTGGAATTGCTAGGTTAAATGATAACTCTATGTTTAGATTTTTAAGGAAAAACCTAAACATCCTCATCTTTGGCAACACTTGCTATTATCTGTCTTTTTGATTATTGCTGTCTTAGTGGGTGTGAAATGGTATCTCAGAGACTTTGATTTCCCTAATGAAAATGATGTTGAGCATCTTTTCAAGTGCTTATTGACCATTAAGAAGATGCTTTTTGAAACTTTTTATTTTGACATAGTTTCACATTTACAGAAAAGTTATAGAATAGCTCAAAAAAGTCAGGATAACCCTTCACCCAGATTCACCCCAGCTATTAATATTTCATCCCATTTGTGTCATCATTTCTTCTCTCTTTCTCTGTCTACACACACACACACACACACACACACACACACAAACACACACACTTTGTTTTAGTAATCTGAGAGTAATTTGCATTTCATGCCCCTTTATCCATGAATGCTTAAGTGAATTTTCTGAGAACAAGGACCTTTTTATTAAATATAACCTCAGTACATTTATCAAAATCAGGAAACTTAACATTGACAAAATAATGTTACCTAATCGACAGTCCATATTTGAAATTAAGCAATTGTCCCAATATTCCAGATTCAAGTCCAGGATCAAAGATTGCATTTTGTTGTCATATTTCTTTAGTTGCCTTTAATCTGAAACAGCTGCTCACCCTTTCTTCATTTTTTCATGGCCTTGGTATTTTTGAAGACTATGGGCCAGTTATTTTGTAGAATAGGTTTGTCTGATGTTTCCTTGTGATTAGCTTACGTTATGCATTTTTGGCAGGAACTCCAAAATGTCCTAGGGCATGGCAGCAGGAAGCTCATTTTTACCCATCATTGGCAATTAACTTTGGTTACTTGGTTAGAGTGGTATCACTTAGTCTGCATTGAAAGTTACTGTTTTTTCCTTTTGTAATTAATAAGCAATTTTGAGATGGTATAATATTCTGTCTTTCATTAAACTTCCATTCACTGGTTTCAGCATCCTGTGTCTTTTTAAAAACTCAGTTGTGAGGTAGAATTTACATACAATAAAAATTTACCTGTTTTAAATGTCTAATTGGATGAGTTTCGACAAATGTGTAGAGTCATGCAGCCACCAGCATAATACAAATTTACAACATTTCCATTACTCCAAAAAGGCCAAAAGGGAGCCCTTCTTAATTATGTGGGACAACAGACATAAACCTAGACATATCTTATTCTAATCTTAAGGAACTTTGAATTTCTTTCTGAACCAGGCCTGGTCTTCAAGATAATTGTCTTGGTAGGAACTCGAAACAGAAACCAGTGTTGAGGGCCAAAGCAGAACAATGACCCCTTTGTTCAAGGTGGCACCGCCTCTTCCCTGACTCAATGCGTGGGAGGCCTCAGGCAACAGGACTTACAGAGCTCGAGAACCCATCTGGAAATGTTGCCAAAAGTATCCCTCTGCACACTCAGAGTTCTGCTTGTCCTCAATGCAGGGCTCTTACAGGCCCAATGGCCTCTCATAGGGCACGGGGCACTTTTAGATATGCACCCTCACCACCCTGGGAGCCCAGGAGACGTAGCAGCTTGTGCTGCACCCCACTGCTGTCACCATGTGCCACACTGTGGGGATGTTTCAAGACCTCGCTGGTTCTCCCTGGGCCCCATGAGAAGTGAGCACAGCTCTCCCTTCCCACTCCAGGACCCTCCCACTTATTTGGGGCCTCTGCTGCCTATGCCCTTTCCTCTGCTGCCCACCGTAGGTGGGGTAATGAGTAGGACACAGAAGTCCCATTCAAGGACCCATATCTAGGGCTTCCCTGGTGGCGCAGTGGTTAAGAATCCACCTGCCAGTGCAGGGGACATGGGTTCGAGTCCTGGTCTGGGAAGATCCCACATGCCACAGAGCAACTAAGCCCATGCGCCACAACTACTCAACCTGCGCTCTAGAGCCCGTGAGCCACAACTACTGAGCCCACGAGCCACAACTACTGAGCCCACACACCACAATTACTGAAGCCTACATGCCTAGAACCCATGCTCCACAAGAGAAGCCACTGCAATGAGAAGCCCATTCACAGCAACGAAGAGTAGACCCCGCTTGCTGCAACTAGGGAAAGCCCACGCGCAGCAACCAAGACCCAATGAAGCCAAAAATAAATTAATTAAATAAACAAATTTTTAAAAAAATGACCCATATCTAGCCACATCTATATATTCATATCAGGGATCCATGACTCACTCTATTGCTCCCCTCTGCAACTCTCTCTTTTCCCCAGGCCTATGGGATCTTCATCTAGTCTGGGTGGCTGTTAGGTTTTTTCTGTGCCTAGTGTTCAGACTAAGAATTGAATTTGTTGATGCCCACAAAGCCTTTTTCTCCTAAAGCTGTTGTCTCTGCCATGGGCTGTGAAAGTCTATTTTGAAATTAAAAGTTGAATGTTGAGTCACTTCTTTTTGAATTACTGCAGGAAGCATCCCACTCTCAGCCCAGGGATACCAGAAAGTAGAATGGGGTTGGAAGAAGGGGCAAGCCTCATTGACTAATGTTTGTCAATACCCAGCCCATCATTGTACAGTTGATTTGGGAGACATAATCAAGACTTCATGTTTATCTACCTTAAATATTATCATTATTATCTACCTTAGTCTCTCCTCCTTTTGAACTCAGAGCAAACCAGATAAGGAAATATCTTTATTTACTTTTTATTTTTCTTTTCTGGTAGTGTAGCAGGTAGAAAGGGACACAAAGGCAAACAAAGATGACTGGGAAAAGCAATAAGGGATTAGATCCTGTGATGGGATGTGAGTTTGGGCTTGTAGAACAGAGCGCCTGGGCCCAAAGGGAAAGAGAAGAACCTTACTAAGCGGCACGGAAGGTGGTGTGTGTGCTGATCAAACAGTGTGAGGTTAACTGGAGAGAAAAGGAGGCCATGTTCTCAAACTTCATCTCAACCTAGGTATGTTTATTGTACAATAAATATATTTATAAATACATAATAAATCTAATACCATTTTTACTTCTGCCAGAATTTTATGGATAGTTTCTCAGTGTCCATCCCAAACCTCAGGAGTGTTGGCTTAATTCTAGTGATTCTAGTGACTGTGACATCTTCATTTCTGTGTGGTGAGATCTGGGGCATCACTTTAAACAGTATAAGGGAATCAAAACCACAATGATCTATCACCTCACGCCTGTCAGAATGGCTATTATCAAAAAATGTGCAAATAACAAATGTTGGCCTGTATGTGGAGAAAAGGGAATCCTCCTACACTGTTGGTGGAAATGTAGATTGGTGCAGCCACGGTGGAAAACAGTATGAAGGTTCCTCAAAAAACTAAAAATAAAGTTATTGTATGATCCCACAATTCCACTCCTAGAAATATATCTGAAAAAAACGAAAACACTAGTTTGAAAAAATGCATGCACCCCAGTGTTCATAGCAGCACTATTTACAATAGCCAAGATACAGAAGCAACTCAAATGCCCTTCAACAGATGAATGGATAAAGAAGATGTGGTATATATATATATATATATATATATAGACACACAATGGAATATTACTCAGTCATAAAAAGAATGAAATTCTGCCTTTTGCAGCAACATGGATGGACCTAGAGAATTCTGTGCTTAGTGAAATAAGTCAAAGACAAATAGTTTATGATATCATTTACAGGTGGAATCTCAAAAATAATGCAAATAAATGTATATGCAAACAGAAACAAACTCACAGGTATAGAAAACAAACTAGTGGTTACCAAAGGGGTGAGGGAAGGGGGAGGGACAAATTAGGGGTATGGGATTAAGAGATACAAACTACTATGTATAAGATATATAAACAACAATGATATATTGTAGCCATTACCTTGTAATAACTTTTAATGGTGTATAATCTGTAAAAGTACTGAATCATTATGCTTGTACACCAGAAACTAATAGAATATTGTAAATCAATTATACTTCAATAAAAAAATAAGAAGAAAAATAAAAGTTTAATGTTAAAAATAAACAGCATGAGCAAAAGGGGTCTCCATGCACTTGAATATATCAGATGAGAGGCAGGATGGAATTTGAGGAGATCTAATTTTGGAAAAATTTAGAACTGGATTTGAGTCCCTAATTGGTTAGGCACCTTTAAAGGTCATTCAACAGACCCATCTGCAGAATGAGTATAATTGGACTACAGAACTAAAACAAAAAGGCAATATAAAGGAAACCATAAAACACTGTATATGTTTAACTGTCGTTGCTATTTAAGTTAGCCAATTGCTTCACAAGCTTGAAATTCTCTCCCAAGTCCCCTTTCTACACTCAAAATTCTTCCTTATGTTGCTTAAGACTCGCGAACCTTCCCCTGGATCTCCTTGTGTACTCTTGCTTAAACAAAGCTGCACATCCTTGATTTTATGTGTGTGTACATTTGCTTTTATATTCTTGTTAAAGGCATTTGGTATTAAAAGTTTCCCAGCTGTTGACATACAAAAGCTTGTATTTGGTGGAACCTGCCAGACACATCCTTAAGAGAGGATCATACTGGGGGACAGGGCTTCAACATATGTTGGGGAGGGTGGCACAAACATTCAGTCTATAATACCTGTCTAAAATTAGTCCCTTCTGTTTTCCAATAGTATAATCCCTGCCCTCATTATGATTTCCCACTATTTGCAAACAGCTGACCCTGTGTTTCTTCCTTCTACAGGAGTTTACAATGAGCCTTAATACAAATTAAAATGCTTTTGGCCATCTCAAAAGCAAAAGACAGCAGGGAGCTTTAATTATACCTCAACACTATTATTCCATTCCCACATCTAGTGCCCCTAACACTTATCTAGGCTCTCGTATTCTTCTCCAAAGAGTTCTGCTTATAGGAACTTTGTTGGAAGAGGGAAGATGGCATTTAAATTGCAGGCCCTCTACCTCATTTTTTAAAATACTGTGTACTGACATTCTTAAAAGTATAAAAATATGCAAAGAAAATAATTTAGTCCCAAATCCCACTTCCCAATAACCCATACTGTTGTTTTTTAAAAGTAATGTGTGTGGGGCTTCCCTGGTGGCACAGTGGTTAAGAATCCGCCTGCCAATGCAGGGGACACAGGTTTGAGCCCTTGTCCGGGAAGATCCCACGTGCCGGGGAGCAACTAAGCCCATGCACCACAACTACTGAGCCTGCATGCCACAACTTCTGAAGCCCGCGAGCCTAGAGCCAGCTCTCCACAACAAGAGAAGCCACAGCAATGAGAAGCCGCGCACCGCACCGCAACAAAGCATAGCCCCCGCTCACTGCAACTAGAGAAAGCCCACACGCAGCAACAAAGACCCAACGCAGCCAAAAATAAATAAATAAAATAATTTATTTTTTTAAAAGACAAAATTTTTAAAAAGTAATATATGCATGAGATTAGAAAAATTCAGATGGTACAGAAAGTATAAAATGAAAAGTAAAGCTTCATCCCGCACTGTTCCAACACTTCACCCCAAAAGTAACTGCTGTTGATATTCATTCATTTAAAAATACTTGTTGGGCACCTACTATGTGCTGAACACTGTTCTGGGTTCTGGGAAACAGTGGTGAGCAAGATATGTCAAGTCTCTGCCTCATGGTGCTTGCACTTTTGTGGACAAGGGAGGTGATAAACAAGCTAATACATAAAAGAGTATCAGGTAGTGGTAAATGCCGTGAATAAAACGCAACATGGAAGAAAAGAGAGTGTCGAGAGTGGAGGATTATTCTGAGCTATGACCTGCAGTGAAGGAATGAACCTAAGAGTACCTGGGGGAAGATCATTCTAGAAAGGGAGAGCACAAGTACAAAATTCAGATGTGAGGGGTTTCTTGGTTTGAGGACTAGCAAGAAGGCCAAAGTGGCCAGATGAGAGTAATGAGGGGGACAAGTGGTAGGAGCTGAGACTGGAGAGCAAGCTGAGGGCCAGCTCAAACAGAACAAGATAAGTACTTTGGACAGCACTCTGCGTGTAATGGAGAGCCATTGGAGGGCTGGATCAAAGGAGTGACCGACTGATAATATATGTCTTAAATGTCCATTCTGGTGCTATGTGCACAATAATCAGCTAACAATGAGAGCAGAAGCACAGAGGTCAGTTTTGAGGCTATTACCGTAGCTCAGGTCAAAGATTATGGGGCCTTGGCTTAGGCTGTGAGAAGAGGTTGGATCTGCAATACATTCTGAAAATAGAGTGAGCAGAGATTACCTGTGAATTGGATGTGGAAGGTAAAGAACAAAAGGAGGCTAGAATGGGCTGAAGTACTTTGGCCTGCACAACTGAGTGGCCCCATTTCCTGAAACAGGGGACACTGCGGGGGCAGGGGGGTTATCTTGGAGATACTCCCAGAAATGTTCTTATGTGTATATTAGCACATTAAATCCTTATCTTTTAAAAGTATGCAAATAGGATCGAATTATACACAGTGTTACAGTTATCTGTTGCTGTGTAACAAGCTACTCCAAAAGTTAGTGGCTTAAAATGACAATTTGTTATTATCGCTCCCAGTTCTGTGGGTTAACTGAGCTCAGCTGAGGGGTTCCCTCTTGAGGGGGTGGTCATTCATGCAGCTACAATCAGATAGCAGTGGAGGTCAGCCCAGATGATCTGGGCTGGACAAGCAGACTCAATCCCCTGGGAGCTCAACTAAGTTGACAGAAGGGAATGTTGGCATATGATCTCTTCATGAGGCTTGGGCTTCTCATGGGATGGCTAGTGGGCTCTGAGAAAGAGCATCTCAAGAGTGAACATTTTAACAGACCAAGGCAGAAGCTGCACAGTTTCTTATGACCCAGCCTTGGAAGTCCAAGACTGTTCCAGCTGTCATATTCCACTGACTAAGCAAGTTGCTTAACCAGCCCAGATTCAAGGAGAGGGGGAAAAAGACTTTACTCTTGATGGTGCGGAGACAAGATTACTTTGCAGAAGGACGAATATAGTTATGGCTATAATTTGCCACACACAGTGTTTTACATCTTGCTTTTCACTCTTAAAAGTATACTTGGAGTTCTTTCTATATCAGTGATAAATAACTACCTCATTTTTTAAAACAGCTGTGTAGTAGTCTTTTGTAACGATTATGAAAGATTATTTAACTAGCTCTCTATAGATGAGTATTTAGATTCTCTCTCTTTCTAATAGAAACAGTGCTACAATTATTACTTTAGTTCTTATATTTTGGACATACTTCTGACAATATATCCAAAGGGTAAATGTATGCACTTTTAAGGTTGTATGGTTATTGCCTATGGCGTCATTTACAAATAATAGTAGTATCAGAAAATATCAGAAATCAAAGATATTTCAGGCCAGTATTTCTGACATGTGCTCCTTAGACCTCCTGCATCAGAATCAAGTGAGGTGCCTAGCTAAAAATGCAGATTCCTGGGCCCCAGACCTATGAGATTAGACTCTCCAGGGTTGGGTCCTAGCAATATGTATTTTTAGAGATTCCTTAAGTGATTCTTATGCACTTTAAAGTTTTAGAACAATGATTTTGTCCAAACTCCTCATTTTATAAGTGGGAAAACTGAAAGTAGATTGAGAGCTGCTTGGTAGTTTCCTTATATTTCTGTTATATCCCTTAACAAAAAATCTACTCTTCACAAAACTGAGTTATCCAAGAGAGGCCATATATTAAGTATCTCAATAATCCCAGGAAGTAGTGTCATGCTTGGTTTGCGATCAGAGCTTAGTCAATATTTGCTAGATGCTAACTCGAAACCTCCTAAGTGGGATTTTTTTTGGGGGGGTCTCCAATATCTTTATTATTTTTCAAACACACCCACATGCGCACATGTGGACACATATACACACACGTACATACCCACACACAAGCAAAATGCAGGGGGCCCAAGGAACCCATGATTATGGGTGATGGGGTAAGGTCCAGGGTGGTGGAAGGGGGGATGGACAGATGGCCCTGTTCAGCTCAGTTCAGCTCAGCACCTCCTTCCAGAGGCCAGGATGCTCCCTGAAGCTCAGGAATTTTTGCTCCAGAACTAACATCACCTCTGTTCCTCTTCATGCTTGATAGCAGTGCCTAAATCCCATGATTATACCAAACAGGGACAGGAGGTAGGGGAAGGTTGGGAGCCAAATATCCAGAGATTGGGAGAGGCGTAACTTAGGGATCCAGACAGGGCAGGATTTTGCTAGATGTCAAAATCAATTGACACATATGTAGGGGTTATTTCTGAACACTCAATTCGATTTCATTGATCTATATGTCTATCCTTATGCTACTACCACACTGTCTTGATTACTGTGGCTTTATCATGACAGACTCTCTCCCTGACCAAACTTTAGTCAGCTACCTCTGAGCCCTCTTCTTGACTAGCCTCCAGTCGTGGCCTATAAGAGCTTGAGACTCTCAGCACAAACAATTTTGTCCAGTCCCACACCAAGACACTTGAACAAACACTAGCATAGTTTCTGATAAGTGTGCATGCCTGGAATGGTGACCCTGGCCCCTTAAGTTCCTCCCTGACAAAGCTCAATAGTGCCAAAAGAATTTACTGTTTGTTCCAGGCACTACCTGATTACAGGCTCCTGACCTGCCTTTTCTTAGAGCATTTACTTTAGAAAACTAAAGTAAACTGTGAATCCTTTCTCTGTCTCTCTGAGATGTATCGTCTATAACCCAGGAATTTATTTCTCAAGGACCTGGGAGCTATCCCTTTGAAATGTAATCATCAAGAAGAATGGGGTTTCCATCTCCCAATCTCTGGGGGAGGGTAGGAGCCTAACTTCCGTGAGCATCAGTTGGTGCAAGAGTTTACCCACAGAGGCTCTGGCCTCGCCAGTGGCTGCTGGGCAGATGGTTGTTGCAGCCATAAGTTAACTCTAGAATTAACTCCAATATGTGTGGACTTTGACCAGTGAGCGAGGAAATGGGAGGAAACCAGCAGATATGTTGCTCACCCTCTTCCATGCCTCCTCTACTCAAAACCCAAGACAAGAGACTTTCATACAGATTCTTTTTTTTTTTTTTTCTTTATTTTTTTAATTTTATATTTTTGGCTGCACCACGCGGCTTTTGGGATCTTAGTTCCCCAACCAGGGATTGAACCCAGGCCCTCAGCCATGACAGCACAGAGTCCTAACCACTGGACTGCCAGGGAATTCCCCATACAGATTCTGAAGATGTCCCACAAGACAGAGAAATCAGCTTCATTTGTGGCAAAGCTGTGGCCAGCTCATTACTTCACTCCCTCCTTCCCTGCCTCACTTTAATTTCCCCTCATTCTTGGTTCCCTAGAATTGTATTCCCAGCAAAATGTTAACATGAACGTTTTTTCTCTACTTTCTAAAGAACCCAGGCAGACAGAGCCTTAGATATTATCTAAGAGTGAGGTCACAAACTCAAAACCTCCTAAGTGGGATTTAACCCACCGACATTTTATTTAGCCTGGATGGTATTTTAAAACAACTGCATCTTGGCCGTTATTTAACAATCGGGAGACTTCACATAAAACCTGGATTTCCTACTTGTCTGGTATAACTGAGGTCTTAAAACAGTTGGCTGGTGTGTAGTTGTGCTGGCCCTTTGGTCATGGGTTACTAACACTCCCTGAGCCAGTACGAAGCCCACCATCCCTATTGTCTTCCCAAACTGGGCTGGGTGTCAGCATTCACTTATCATCACACTCGCCCAGTTCCCTCTTACTTGTTACACATATGTCTCTGTCAGAACTGAGATAAAGCAAAACAGACTGGAAGTGATAACACATTTCATGAGAAACAGAGAAGGTAAATTTACTCAAAGTGAAGGCTCTTCTTACCTTGTGTTTAATATCTAAACACCACACCCACTTCACTTGCATGCATTGCCTGATTTGCCCCTGAAGCATTTGAGCTTGCCGCTCCTAGAGAGGGCTCTCCCTCGGTTACCAAAGAGCAATCTCAGATCAATTTGCCCAAAGTCACATACTGAATTAGCTGTACACTCCTTTACTCCTTTGCCTCCGTGGCAAATGTTAGTTAACCATGTCTGAGAGACACTTATTTTCCTAGTGAACGCCTATAAAGAAGGGTGGTTTGAAAAATAAAAACAAATACATGTGGGTTGTTAACCCTGGCCTAAATTGTTAGGCTGATTAGCATCTATTGGAATTTCCTGATGCCAAAGGTCACAGGAGGCTCAAACTCATTGTCAAGAGAGGAGGAAGGGAAAGGAGGAGGGCAGTGGACACCCCTGGCCCGAAAACCCCATCCAGGTGGCAGCTGCCATCCTGGTGCTCTGGTTCAATGGTGCTTAGTTCTTTTTGCTTGAATCCAGCTGCTGCAGGCCCTTCAGGCAGGTGTGTGAGGGATGTAACATCTGTCCATAAAAGGAGGGCAGTTATATGTAGAATCTAAAAAAAATGATAAAAATGAACTTATTTACAAAACAGAAATAGACTCACAGACATAGAAAACAAACTTATGGTTACCAAAGGGGAAAGGGGAGAGGGATAAATTAGGAGTTTGGGACTAACATATACACACTACTATGTATAAAAGAGGTAAACAACAAGGACCTACTGTATGGCACATGGAACTAGACTCAACATCTTATAATAACGTATAATGGAAAAGAATCTGAAAAAGAAATCAGATTCTTTTTCAGAATCACTTTGCTGTACACCTGAAACTAACACAACATTGTAAATTATATTTCAATTTTAAAAAATGGTTTAAAAAATAATTTTTTTAAAAAAAGGAGCACAGGCTTTGGGTCAGCAGGCCTGGGTACAAATCCAGCCTCCTCTCACCACCTGAAAACCCTAGATAGATTTCTCCATCCCTCTAAACCTCAATTGTGCCACTAGTAAAATGGGAGTGGGAGTGCCTGTTTTGTAGTGTTGCAGTGAAAACTCAATGAGGGAATGCATGTAAGCAGTTATAAGAGGCCTGATGTATTGGCTCCTGCTCTGCTCCTACCTCTTAGCCCTCAATCCTCAGGTGCTTCTGGAAGACTCTGCTCATAGCGAGACTGTGAGGGTTGCTGGCTGACTTTCTTCTCTGATTCTGGGGGCCACATTTACTTTGCAGGTGCTCTATGATGAGAGAGCATCAGGGCTGGCAATGCTGGTGGGCATCAGTTCAGGTGTCCTGGCGGATCAGTGGCCACTGCCCTGAGACCCCTGAGTGCCTCCACTCACCATACTGAGTATCCCGACCCCTCCACACCTCACCAGACACAGAAATAGAAGAGGTAACACCTGGCATAGCAGGGTCCCCCAGACACATTGCTGGCAACTGTACTGGTGGGTCAGTGGTTAGTCATGCTGGTTGCTCAACGTTTTGCTTACCATCCCGAAATAAGGAACAAACTATCTGTCCACAGAGTCTTATTGTCATCGTCTTATCTTCAAAAGAAGGCAAGCATCAGCTTGACAAATGGTGCAGTCTTTGCACAGCCCCCATCAAGGTCAGGGAGGCAGTGGTTCCTGGGTTCTTCGCACAGTCATTCTAAGCTGTAAACACATGATCATTGACCAAATAGCCTTTAATCCACTTGACAAACGAGACTTCTGAGCCTCCTTGAGGATGCCTGGGTCTCCCCTTTCTCTGGAACAAAACCTGGTTTTGCTTCTCAGGTTCTCAGTGGTTAACCCCAGACATGTTTGCTTTAGCTCCATCTCTGTTTCAGTGTTTCATTTGTTTCTGTTGTTTTCACACTCCTCTAGGTAAGCATTCCAATTGCCTTACAGAAAAAAAAAAAAAAAGATTATTCACCAGCAATTTTCCTGGTGCCCTGGCTTGTCAGCTTCGAGCACATTCTTTCAACACTTACCCAGGGTAGATGTGGCTGATGGCATTTACAGTGAACCTGGATGGCTCAGGAAACCCACACCTGTGACATTCTTGCTTTTCTACTGGTGGCTTCACAGTGTCACTGTAAGTTTTCCTTGGAACTACAGAATCTCTGTCCCACTGCCACCCTTGCCCAGTGTTAGGGGTTCACCCTACAGCATCTCTGATATTGTAAAAGACCCTGTGCTGCATCTTTTGGCATACGGCAGTGAATTCATCTTATTGTATTGAAATAAATGGAAATATTAATTTGGCATAAATTAATACATGGACTATCATTGGCCTCCATCTTTCTGGTTTCTGGAGAGTAAAAACTCTATCACAAGGTCTGACATAGTCTGAGCCCCTAAATCCAGAAACTAGTTCAGCTCTGGACTGAACGCATGAACCCAAAGCACTGCCTCCGTTCACTTGAGTTCATTTTTCTAACACTTCTGACAGTATCCTGGCTAATGCAGAAACTGGTCCTGCCGTGAGATATCAGACTCTAAAGTGAAAAACTGACAGGGGGCTGGGTGGGCCTTCAGGGGAGGATGGCTCTTTGGTGAGGATCACGCTTTCCCTGGCTGGGAACTCGGCAATTCTCGTGTGCTGGATACTTTTCCATCTGCCCCTTCAAGCCCGCCTGTCACCAGGGAGGCTGGAGGAAGTCCCTGGGAAGGCGTGTGTCTGTTGGGGGTGTGGAATATAGATGGCAAGTGTGGTACAGAAAAGGGACCTGGAGGGAAAGGAGAAGGAATAGGAGATGGTGCAGGTCAATGTGTAGGGGTGGGTGCAGCAGTTCTCACCTCTGTTACCTGTGAGATAAGAAGTGAGATTATCTTCTGGGTGTGAAGGAGGCACAGGTGGGTGGGAGGTCTAAGAGAAGTGCAAACAATTTGGAAAGGCTCTGGAGAAGGATTGGAGGGGTGACAGATGGGAGACAAGTAATCAGCTTGAAGACTAGTGAGTGGGGGCCACCCTGATCCTGGGCAGCCCACCCTGCAGCAGCCTCAATGGAGGGCTGTATGACTCTATGGTCGCTGAACAGCCCATGGGGCAGATCTGGGGCTTGGGCCTTGTAAGGCTGATCCCCAGGTGGGGCTAGGGTGGGCACAGTGGAAGGTGGGGTGCTGAGGACCTCACTCTGACTGACATCTCATTGGAGTCCACCCTCCTTTGTATCGCAAACTGCAGTCAGATGAGGTCACACCTCTTACCACAGTAGCCCAAATTCCCAGAAAAAGCAACTTAGAAGACACAAGAATGTGGCTGAGACTGAGCAGGAAATGTGCCTTGATCATTCTTATCTGTCTCTGTAGGCTCCATGAGAAAGTATCTGCAGGAACAATGTCTATTATGGAGACTATTTCAAAGCCTGGTTTCCCAAGGCCATCTTAAAACAGCCTATCAGGTTTTAGGTGGTGATAGAGGATGGCATATTCTCTCCCATTACCACCTGCTCAATCAAATGTCTGCAGGACTGAGCTTCTGCTGGCAAAGCAATATTTCCCATTTCAAAGATGGCTCGTCCCAAGAGATTAAAAATTAGACCAATAGTTGTCCACCAAGAACTCCTGAACATTCTTTGCTATGATTATAGCAAGAAAAGCCTAGTTTATAGGGTGTTTTATATTTATTCCTTGCCATCTGTCAATTCCCTCAGTCTTCACGATCACCCTGGGAGATAAGCAGGCTGGTCCTATTATTTCTATGCTTCAGATAGACCTGAGGTGACCCACTTTCATTCTTCATCTGTCCTTTGCTCTGCTGCCTGAGACTCTAGCCGTTTCCCTCTGACATTGAACTCTGCAATTCACTGGCTACTGACTGGACTCCCCCAGTCTCAGTCCTTGTCCATAAAGTCAGAGCACACAATCTTTGGAGGGTCCCTCTAGTTCTGCTCATTACAACAGTTTCTGTTTAACAGATATAATACAGTTTGTTACAATGAAACATTTTAAAGGCTTACTTGTAAAATCGACTGGGATACCCATAAAGAGCCAGCAACCGTTGCTTTTGTTTTCTTTTTGCAACATCTCTCTCCCATTCCAGGCAGGAATCTATGTTAATTTAGTTAAAAGTCCAGCCATCTATCAATTTTTTATTTATTTATTTTTGGCTGTGTTGGGTCTTTGTTGCTGCACGCGGGCTTTCTCTAGTTGTGGCAAGCGGGGGCTACTCTTTGTTGCAGTGCGCGGGCTTCTCGTTGCGGTGGCTTCTCTTGTTGCAGAGCACGGGCTCTAGGTACACGGGCTTCAGTAGCTGTGGCTCGCGGGCTCTAGAGTGCAGTCTCAGCAGTTGTGGCGCACGGGCTCAGTTGCTCCGTGGCATGTGGGATCTTCCCGGACCAGGGCTCGAACCCGTGTCCCCTGCATTGGCAGGCTGATTCCTAACCACTGAGCCATCAGGGAAGTCCCCAGCCATTTATCAGTTTGGCAAACATGAATCTCCCTGGGTTAAGTTAAGGAAACCTATATCTCTGAAAATAAGATAATCCTGGATTGAGACTTAAAATGTTTGCTGTACAGTCAGAAGACATTAAACAGGCACTCAGCCAATATTTATCAAACAAATGCATCAAAACTCTTGCATGTGCCAATACTTTACCCACCTTTTCTCAAAGGCCCATCTGTAAAATTACAGAAACGAACCAAACTATAGGGAAGTAAGGTTTTTACCTCACAGAAAAGGTGTTTACCCAGCACATATAACGAGGTTTCACTATAATGAGGTATCTCATAAAATGTGAAGTTGAGGCTACCTCTGAGAGGAAATTAGCAAGTAAAAACCTATGTGTACAGAGATCACCCACCTATAGAAGGTAGCTGCTTCCATCTCTTCTCTTCTCCAGAATCACCAGCTACAGACCACACGATGGGATGGGTGAGTCCCCAGTAAAGTGTGGCTTCATGCTTGTGGCTCGTGGAACCATCCGCAGCTTAAGGCATATGGGACATTACAGAGAGAGAACTGGGCAGGGCATCACTGACACTTCCCAGAGTAGAAAAGGCGTTGGCCACCAGATTCCCAGGGGAGAAGGATGCAGCAAGCTGCTGTTGCTTGGTGGCACCAGCCATTATTAACAATTATGACATGTGTCTGTTGGCCACCTGTATGTCTTCTTTGGAAAAATGTCTACTGAGATCCTCTGCCCATTTTTAAATCAGATTGTTTGGTTTTTTGTAATTGAGTTGCTTGAGATCTTCATATATTTTGGACATTAACCCTTATAGGATGTATTGTTTGCAACTATCTTCTCCCATTCAGTAGGTTGCCTTTTTGTTTTGTTGATGGTTTCCTTTGCTGTGCAAAAGCTTCCAAAGAAGACATACAGATGCCAACAGCCACATGAAAAGAGGCTCAACTAATCATTAGCGAAATGCAAATCAAAACCACAATGAGATATCACCTTACACCTGTCGGAATGGCTATCATCATAAAGGCAATGTATAAGAAGCATCAGTGAGGATGTGGAGAAAAGGAAACCCTTGTGCACTGTTGATGGAAATGTAAATCGGTGCAGTGACTATGAAAAACAGTGTGGAGGTTCCCCAAAAAATTAAAAATAGAACTACCATACAATCCCATAATTCCACTTCTGAGTATTTACCTGAAGAAAATGAAAACATTAACTCAAAAAGATATATATACCTCTCTGTTCATTGCAGCATTATTTACAATAGCCAAGATATGGAAGCAACCTAAGTGTCCATTGATAGATGAATGGATAAAGAAGATGTGGTATATGATGGAATATTACTCAGCCATGAAAAAGAATGAAATCTTGCCATTTGCAACAACATGGATGGATCTAGATGGTATTAAGCTAAGTGAAATAAGTCAGAGAAAGACCAATACCATATTATTTCACTTATATATGGAACATATGAAAAAGCAAAACAAATGAACAAAGAAAAAGAAAACAGACTCATAGATACAGAGAAAAGACCAGTGGTTACCAGAGGGGAGGGAGGTGGGGGCTTGGATGAAACAGGTGAAAGGGATTAAGAAGTACAAACTTTCAGTTATAAATAAATCAAAGGGATGTAATATACAACATAAGGAATATGGTCAATAGAACTGTAATAACTGTATGGAGACAGATGGTTACTAGACTTATTGTGGTGATTGTTTTGTAATGTATTTAAATGTTGAATTACTATGTTGTACACCTGAAACTAACATAATATTGTACATTAACTATACTTCCGTAATAAAAAAGATGACATCACCCTTTATCTGGCACTGGGTTGAACACCTTAGACACATTGCTCATTATTTTTTCAGGCCAATCCTTGAGGTGAAGATCATCATACCTACTTAATAAATGAGGAAAATAAGGATCAGAGATGTTAAGAAATTTGCCCCAGGTTTTGGGGGCAGAACTTGGATTAGAACCTACTTCTGTCTTAGCCTCTACACGAAATCTCCTTGCTCTGATTCTGCACTCACCCAGCTCCCCAGGCTGCATTTTCTAAAGGAAGAGACTGTGGCCAACAGATGCCGTGAGATACAGGAGAGAGTGAGGTTGGGAGCCAGCAGATCTGAGTTCCAATCCAGGTACTCCCATTTACAAGCTGTGGGATAGTGAGAGGGCCTTCTGTCCTCATCTGCAGAGTGGGGATACTTAGAGACCTCACAGGGAACCGCTCTGACTGGGCCGCTGGAGTGTTGCCGCAGGGCAGCCTCCCCACACGTGTAGTTCCTTTTCCCTTTTGCACTGCCCAGTGTGATAAAGGGACCTTGTTAGGTCAGCATTCGTATATGGGCTTCTTGGGAGTTTGGTACAAGCCTGTGGGTTCACAGATCAGAACATGCAATGGTTTTGTCCAGAGACCCAACTTTCTCTGCAGAGCTTCACAGCCTAGAACACTGCAACCCCAGCAGGACATTACTCCCCATAAAGACCTGTCTGCCAAGCAAGCCAGCTTCCCCGACAGTGTCTTCACATTGTCCTTTTTAACTACAGCAATATTAAATATGCTGGCACAACACTCCTTGCCTTGAAAGTCCATTTCAAAGGAGAGTAATGAAATATTTTCTCTCTGGATAGTTGGAGCCTGGGATGACATGGCAAATGCCCCCAGAGGCCAGTAGTGACTTGGGTGGGGAAGAGGCTGGCACACACTCCTGGCGCAAGGTGGAGAGCAGGCATGCCCTTCGCCCAGTGTTTATGACGGCAAGGTGGGCGGGCAGAACACGGAGCAGAAGCCTTGCACACTGTTGGGGACAAACTAATCTGTATGTGGTTATTCTGTGATAGGCTGTGAGCTCTGTTGAGACCCAAGGATCGGTCCAAACAATGAACAAAGTCTCTAATGAGTAAAAGGCTTATCAGTAAACAGCCTTGTAATAAAAACTCTCACCCCCTATTTGCATAGCACTTTGCGGTTTCTACAACCCCTTCCACATACATGGTTTTTTTGTTTTTTTTTTAAACTTTGGGTTTATTTATTTATTTCTGGCTGTGTTGGGTCTTCGTTTCTGTGCGAGGGCTTTCTCTAGTTGCGGCAAGCGGGGGCCACTCTTCATCGCGGTGCGCGGGCCTCTCATTATCGCGGCTTCTCCTGTTGCGGAGCACAGGCTCCAGACGCGCAGGCTCAGTAATTGTGGCTCACGGGCCTAGCCGCTCCGCGGCATGTGGGATCTTCCCAGACCAAGGCTCGAACCCGTGTCCCCTGCATTGGCAGGCAGATCTCAACCACTGTGCCACCAGGGAAGCCCCCACATACATGGTTTGATTTAAATCTCATGGCAGGCCTGGTGGCTGTTATCACTGTTCTCGGTTTATACAACAGCAGCAGCACAGCTGTGGCTCCATTTATAGAGGACATGCTGGGTGTCAGGAATTGTGCAAGCACTTTTTTGTTGTTCAATCCCTCAACACGTATTGTTGAGACCCTACTCTGTGCCGGGCACTTTTCTGAGTGTTGGGAATAAAGCCATGAACAAAAGAGTTAAAGTGCCAGCCGTAAAGGAGCTGATATTCTAGCTGGGGGAGGCAGACAATGACAAACAGGTAACTATGTCTTAGGTGGGGCAATGATCAGTGCCTCGCAGAGAAATAAAGTAGGGAAGGTGGGGAGGAGGGGAGTGTGAGGACAGTCCTTTGGGTGAGATGGTCTGTAGTCGCTCAGGGAAGGACCTCCTAAGAAGGTGACATTTGGGCAAAGATCTGGAGGTGTCTGGGGGTTAGCAAGGAGGGTGAGGCCAGCAGGATGGAGCCTGGGAGTGGCCTGTAGGGAAGACAAGGCCAGAGGGGTGAAGGGCAAGGGTCATGGAGGAGCTGACAGGCCCTGAAGGACTCCAGCCTGGACTCGGAGCAGGAAGAGAAGCCGCTGGAGGAGAGACCTGATCTGACTTTACTTTTAGTACTTTTACCTCATTTAATTTTCAGAACAGCTCGACAGAGTAGGTGCTATTATAATCCCCATTTTCGATGAAGAGTTAATCACAGAGAGGTAAAGTAACTTGCCCAAGATCACATAGTAAACATTTTGGAATCCAGATTACAGGCCTGGTCTATCTGCCTGCAGAGCCCGTGATCCTAAGCCTCCCTAAGCGATACATTCAAGCACTACGAAACTTGTGCCACTCCTTTCAAGTTTGTTGCCCAGGATCACACACCCAGGCAGCTGTGGAGTCATTGACCTAGTTGAAATCTTTTTTCCCTTGGACCAATCTGTTATATTTGTTTGTATTTTATCATTTCCACCTTTATGGGGAAAGGTATGGATCAAATTTGTAAAAAAATTTTTTTTTTTTTAAAAGGAAGCAAGTTTTTTTTTTTTTAATTTATTTATTTTTTATTTATTTTTATGGCTGTGTTGGGTCTTCACTTCTGTGTGAGGACTTTCTCTAGTTGTGGCAAGCAGGGGCCACTCTTCATCGCGGTGCGCGGGCCTCTCACTATTGCGGCCTCTCTTGTTGCGGAGCGCAGGCTCAGTAATTGTGGCTCACGGGCCGAGTTGCTCTGTGGCATGTGGGATCTTCCCAGACCAGGGCTCGAACCCATGTCCCCTGCATTGGCAGGCAGATTCTCAACCACTGCGCCACCAGAGAAGCCCTGTAAAATATTTTTAAAGTGGTATGAATCCTAGACTTTTCCTACTATACCAGACACACACACACACACATACACAAAAATAAATAGAAAATGTATTGAGGACCTTTATAAAAGCCATCTAGTGAAGATTGTCAATTATGAAGAGGTTAGGCAATGTCCAGTGTTACTTTGGGCAAGTGACAAAGCCAGTGTGAGATGTCATGTATGTCAGGGTGCCTCCACTTACCCCACCCAGCTTCGAAAGTAACATGAGTAGAAAAGGCCCAGAAAGCCAAGTGGAATGGTGTTAAATGGGAACTGGACACACCAAAAAGTGCATATAAAAACTGATAAAATCAGAATAAAGTTATAGTTTAGTTTTAGTATTGTACCATTGTACCAATGTCAATTTCTTGTGGGTTTGAAAATGTTCCATAGTTATTTAAGATGTTATCATTGGCAGAAGCTGCCTGATGATACACACAAACTCTCTGTACTACTTTTGCAACTTCTTCTGAGCCTTAAATTATTTAAAGATAAAAAAGGGTTTTTTTTGTTTTTTGCTTTTAATGGGAATCGGGCTCAGAGACATATTTGTAGCAGCATGGTTAGTAAAACCAAAACTTGGAAGCAACTTAAATAGCCATCTCATCAATAGGAGACTGGGTATCCTACAGCCAGACTTTAGGATATTAGGCAGGTATTAAAAAGAATAGAGCACTTTGCTTTTTGAAAAAGCAAAATGCAGGACAGTGTGTGCAATATTCTATGAATGGTGTTCCAAAATGCATGCGCACACACACGTGTATGTATAGACCATCTCTAGGAAGATGGATATTTAAGGAATCGGTAATAGCCAGGAGTTCTAGCTAGAGGAACTGAGAGACTGGGAGACAAGTGAAAGAGTGTTTTTTCTTAAAAAATGTTTTTATCAGATACAGGTGTTACCTATTTAAAAGTAAAATGTTCTGAAATGTGGTACACCCCCAAAAGAGTCCTCATGACCTTTCTAGCTATTAATCATACATAAATAAAAGCAGAAACTGTATAGTGAATACTTGATAGATCTAAGTAAAAGTTTAAAATCTCTATATGTCAAAATATCACTTTAAAGGTAAAAATAGAAATGAGGAAAATTTCTCATTCCTGAGTTCAATCTTCAGAGGCAGTGTTCTGACTATGAAAAAGTGAGGAAAATATTTGTAACATTTGTGACAGTTGAAGATTAATATCTTTAATATATTAAGAGCCTATTTACTCATTCAGAAGAAAAATATAAATACCATCAAAACAGAAAAATAGGTAAAATTACAAGTGAATGGGCTACCCACAAAAGCAGAAATACAGCAAATAAATATACCAAAAATGTCCAATCTTGCCGATGATCAAAGTAAATTAAAACAAAGTAACATTTCCCACCTTTCAGATTAGCAAATAATAAAATAATAATACCTCCAACCCAGAATTTCTACCTTTATAAATATGTCCTAAGGAAAGTAACATAAGTGTGGGGAAATTTTTATCTAAAGGATAAAATTCCTAGTTTGGTGTTCCTAATTTTTAAAAGTCAGAAACAACCTGAGTGTTCAACGAGAGGAGGTCGATTAAGTAAATGAGAGCCCAGCCATTCCACGAAATAAAATGTAGACATTAAAATAGTGATCAGACCTATATTTATTGATATGCAAAGATGGTCATAGCATTGCTAAATGAGAAAAGCAGATTATATAACAACGTTCTATAGCCTATGTATAGTATTATGTACAATGTTCTATCGTGGAAAAAAGTGCTTATGATTTTTCCTTTCCTAAATGAAAATATACCTAGAAAGCTCTTAAAGGAAAGCCTCCAAAATGTTGACTGTAGCTCTCTTTGGACAGGACAATCACAGAATTTTTTCTAAAAACTTCACAGAGGGAACTCCCTGGCAGTCCAGTGGTTAGGACTCCGCGCTCTCATTGCCAAGGGTCCGGGTTTGATCCCTGGTTGGGGAACTAAGATCCCACGTGCCTCATGGCGTGGCCAAAAAAAAAAAATTTTTTTTTTCACAGAATTTCTTTTGCTTATCTCCATGGTCTCTTTTTTTCTACCACTGTGCATGTGTGTGTGTGTGTGTGTGTGTGTGTAAAAGTCTAAAATAAATAAATAAAGGCCCGTTCAGTCTATAAAGATGAAAGTTGAAATAGGATCAAACAGTGAAAATCGGTCAGGCGGGTTTGGGCATAGCAGGCTGCAGTGCCATCTGAGGAGCGCTCATTTTAGTGTTCCTTCCTCCCCCTCCTTGTGGGCAGCCCCCTCCCCCATCAGAAGCCACAGCTCGGCTCTTCTGGGCACCTATAGGGACTGCCTTCCTCCCAGCACCTAGTGAACAGCAGACGAGCACCTCTAGTTATGGCGTTGACTGACAATGTCAGGGTCTTTTTCCGGCTCTAAAATACCTGGAATCACCAGGTGTGATTCTTTTTTTTTTTTAATTTTTATTTTATATTGGAGTATAGTTGATTAACAATGTTGTGATAGTTTCAGGTGTGCAGAAAAGTGATTCAGTTATACATATACATGTATCTATTCTTTTTCAAATTCTTTTCCCATTTAGGTTGTTACATAATATTGAGAAGAATTCCCTGTGCTATAGAGTAGGTCCTTGTTGGTTATCCGTTTTAAATATAGCGGTGTGTACATGTCAATCCCAAATTCCCTAACTATCCCTTCCCTCCATCCTTCCCCCCGGTAACCATAAGTTTGTTCTCTAAGTCTATGAGTCTGTTTCTGTTTTGTAAGTTCACGATATCATACAATATATCTCTTTCTCTGTCTGACTTACTTCACTCAGTATGACAATCTCTAGGTCTGTCCATGTTGCTGCAAATGGCATTATTTCACTCTTTTTTTTTTTTTTAATTTTATTTATTTATTTATTTATTTATTCTTGGCTGTGTTGGGTCTTCGTTTCTGTGCGAGGGCTTTCTCTAGTTGCGGCGAGCGGGGTCCACTCTTCATCGCGGTGCGCGGGCCTCTCACTGTCGCGGCCTCTCTTGTTGCAGAGCACAAGCTCCAGACGCGCAGGCTCAGTAGTTGTGGCTCACAGGCTTAGTTGCTCCGCGGCATGTGGGATCTTCCCAGACCAGGGCCCGAATCCGTGTCCCCTGCATTGGCAGGCAGATTCTCAACCACTGCGCCACAAGGGAAGCCTCTATTTCACTCTTTTTAATGGCTGAGTAATATTCTATTGTATATATGTGCCACATCTTCTTTACCAGGTGTGATTCTATCCTGCATGGCTGCTCAGTGCCAGGCACTGGGTCAGTCATTGGGAGGAACATGGACAGGAATAAGTTATGGTCACTAACTTGGTCACAAAGTTCTTAGTTGCAAACAACAGACCTGCTCTAGTCTGTGGGAGCAGGAAAGGAATTTATTAAAGATGTCAGGCAGCTCACAGGCTTTGTGGAAGGCCAGAGACATAGGCTTGGTTGCCATGAGGCCAGATAGACTCCCCAAACCTCACTGCTCCAGCAAGACCTCACTGCCTCTGGTCACAGTCACTGCCGCTCATGCCACTGTCACTGCACACTGGACTCTGGACACCCTCGCCCTAGGAGCAGCATCCACTCCCGCCATCATTCCCGGGGGACTCTGTGTGATGGCAGTTTCCAGGCATCCTCTGTAAGGAGGTCCTGCTCCATGTGTCTGATTGTGGAACTGAGGTCACACACCTGTGACAAGGATGCTAGGACAGCAAGTCCTAGATGCTACTTTGGTGTAATGGGACTCACATCGTGTGAAATTCTTCAAACTCTGTGTTTCAAAAGAAACCGAGGGGCCACGAACCATGACGAATGTGCCCCTGACTTCCAGGAACTCAGAGGCAGCAGCGGGCAGTTTAAACATATGAGGTGAAAGCAGAAGTGTACAGGAGCCTATGGCATCGCTGGTGAGAGGGGAGGCAGCCCCTTAAGGGAGCAGGAGAGCTACCCCAAAGACTTATTTTAGGGGAGGTAGAGGATGGCACTGGAAAGGATCACCATGGCCAGCTCTGAAGTGTTTTGCGAGCCAACTGGTTAAGAGGCCTGAGCGTCTGTGTGTAGAGGCAAACACAGGGTGAAATTTTAGGCACGGTGGCAAGCTGTAGGGGGAACATTTGGGGATAAGATGGTGTTATGGGTTGAACTGTGTTACCCTCAAATTCATATATTGAAATCCTAAGCCCCAGTACCTCAGAAAGTGACTGTATTAGAGGTAGGGCCTTTAAAGAGGTAATTAAAGTAAAATGAGGTCATTATTAGGCTGGGCTCTAATCCACTGTGACTGGTGTCCTCATAAGAAGAGGAGATTAGGACATAGATATGCTTAGAGGGAAGACCACGTGAAGACACAGGGAGAAGACAGCCATCTACAAGCCAAAGAGAGAGGCTTCAGAAGAAACCAATCCTGCCAATGCCTTGATCTCAGACTTCTAGCCTCCAGAATTGTGAGAAAATAAATTTCTGTTGTTTAAGCAACCCAGTCTAAAGTATTTTGTTATGGCAGCCTGAGCAAACTAATAAAATGGTAAGTCCCTCAAATGTACCAGGAAGTTCTGTTTGTTGCCACTCCCCAAAGGCCATCCTGGGCATGCAGGGCTTTTCGGAGGATCATGGTTGAAGAAAGAGAAGGAAAGCTTGCTTGATGTAGCCAGGAGCAGACTTAAGATTCAAGAGGAGTTTTAGAAAGTCCAGGCTGTCCAGGGAAACCTGGCTGCAGGGTGCTGTGTCCTCAAGCCATGGAGAGTGGCTTGGGGCATTTCTGTTCTCTCAAAATAGACCCTCAGGGCACCTGTTGGGCTGACCACTGAACTATTCTTATGCCCCTTCTTGAAGCCCAGCTTCACCACTGAACTATTCTTATGCCCCTTCTTGAAGCCCAACTGGCTGTGTGATTGGCATCCTTGAGCCTCCTTTTCTTTGTGTGTGAAATCAAACAAGATAACATGCCCTGTGCCTAATCACCCACTCAGTGCAAGGAGAAGGCTCAGGAAAAGGGAGTTCTCTTCCTCTGCTCTTTCACATCAAGGGCAAATGCATATCAGGGGTGGGAACAGCAAGGGTAAACATATAATTGGGGTGGAGACCTGATTTATTAATAATTCGTAAATCATCTGAAACTGTAGTTTCTTGTTGATAGTCAACCCTCTGTAAACACTGAATGTGTCCTTGGTATGTTATCTTTTCTAATGATGCCAAACATATGGTTGCCGTCTCTGATATAAATTCAGCATGACTTTCCCTGGATGCAATACCTGCAAGGACTCCTGCTCATCACAATGGAGGTAACTGGTTTCATATATAAAGGCCAGAAAAGAAAAAAAGGGGGGGATATATATATATTCTTTATTTTAATATGCTGTGATGTGTGTTTCTACTGGATACTATTCAGGGGAAATGTGACCTGGTCATGAATCTTCTACAGATTACTTGCAATACAATGTGTAGTAGAATGAGCGTCTGGGAGCTTGGGAACATCTTCATGAATTTAGCACTATTTCTGTTCTCTAAAGTCAAAGCTGTTATTTCTTCCAGTAATTTTGGGGTCATTTGGGTTTCATATATGTCTCTAATTCTTGAGCTTTGAGTGAGTGATTTGTGAAATTAAATATAATTTCAGCACTACAGCCCCAGCACTGCATCATTTTACAGATGAGGAAACTGAGCCTGGGGAAGGCAAGAAGCTGCTGCAAGGGTCTCACCAGGAGCCTCTGGGGGAGGAGAGTTGTGAACCCAGGAGTCCCTCTCTCTAGGCCAGTGTTTTCCAAACTTGCCTGTACAGTGGAATCACCTGGGAGTCTGTGAATAATACTGATACCTTACTCCCATCCCAGACACTCTGATTTAATTGGCCTGCAGTGAGGCCTGAGAATCAGGGTTTTTCAAAGCTGCCCAGGTGATTTTCATGTTCAGCAAAGTTTGGGAACCAATACCCTAGGCACTTTTCATTGTATCATGTTGTATTAAGAAAAAATTTTGCATCAGAATCTATAAAAACTCATCTAGGCTTCCTCTCTGTCTTTAATTCAGACTTGATCTTTTTCGAAATATCCTTTCCTAGAGTGAGTAAAACGGAATGAACTGGGCTGCTCTCGGTGTGCAAAGGAAGAGGAAGGAAGTGGCCAACCAGCAGGAGTAGAAAGTGAGGTTGGAGAGGATCCTCCCTTGGGCCATGCCTCAGAGACAGGTCTTGAGACAGAGTTGGAAATAGTAGAAAAACAGTGGGATCCTCCCAGTTCCACTCAGACCCCTTCCTCCAGCCTCAGAGTGAACTTTGTAAGCTACAGCCCTGGCAGTGCCCCTGCCCAGCCTAAGACCCCCTTGAAGACACCTGACTCTTGATCCTACAGGGCAAGTCTCTTCAAGGAGCAGCGACTTACCTAAAAGGACACAATTTCTAGTGGCACCACCAGCCTGCTTCATCTCAAGGCCAGGCACAAAGCTGCACCATCTAGAAAATATAACATTTGCCGGCCTTATAGCTGCACTGTCTCCTGTGCCTGCAAGTACCAGGGGATTATGTCTACTGAAGACAGGAAAGGAAGCAGAACAAGGAGGGAGGGAAGGTGGAAGAATAGAATATGGGAACAGGAAGGAAGTTTAGAGCTTCTCTGGTCAGGGGTGGTCCTCAGACCAGGAGCAGTGGTATCGCCTGGGAGCTTGCTAGAATGAGGACTCAAACTCCACTGAAGCAGAATCTGTAGTTTATTTAATAAGATCTCCCAGAGTCTCATATGCACGTTGAAACAGCACTGGTTTTGATCATTTTTCTTGTGCTTCTCACCTGGGGGCCTTGGTAAAGATTCAAAGGTCATGACCCCATCCTTCTTCAATGAGCCCGAGACTGGGGGTTCCTTATTAGCAACCCAGGTGATTCTGATGCCCACCCAAGTGGGGGAACCTCTCTTTTTACAGGGGAGGGAACTGAGGGAGAGAGGGAGAGAGAAAGGGCGGGGGGAGGAAAAGCATGCCAGTGGCAGGCTATTTTTGAGATAGTGTCAATTGGTTAATCTCAAAACCGAATAATTGGTTCTCCCCTGTCACCATGTTTGGACTCCATCCCCCAGTCATTCAACTGGGGGCCTCTGCTCAGAGCTGTGGGAAATCTGGGAATTCTGCACTCCTCAATCACCCGGGACTGCAGCCCTGGCTCATGCCTACTGATACCTCTGTTCTGTGACTCAGTGAAACAAGACCTTCAAGATTCCCATGATCACCACTATCTCCCAGGAGCTCCCTTTTTGGATGAAGAGAGCAGAAATTTTGCCAAGAAGCCTGGCCTTTTTCTTTCTTTCTTTCTTTCTTTTTTTTGAGAAAAAAATTCAGGTTTCCACAATGACCTTAAGCTGAAGATTATGCAAAAGAATAAAACAGAGAGAGCAGGTGCACCCTCAAGTCCTGGTGTGAGCTAAATATATGGAGGGTTTCTTGTAAGAATTGATTTATTTCTCTGTTTATAAAACCAATGCATTTTATTGTAGACAATTTAGAAGATAAGAGAAAAAGTCAGAAGAAGAAAAGTTGTCATAATCCTTCAGCTCCAAAATGACTTGTTAAAATGTGGTACAGAACCTTCAGTATCTCTATGTATCTTTTTACATTATAGGAATCACACCAAGCAAACTGTTTTGTAACCTGTTACTTCACTTAATGATACATAGTGATCACTTGCTCATGTCATTTAATTTTCTCTTACTTCCTCAGTTGACCAGTTTCTTTTCTGAATCATCACGTTCTCAACCAGCCCTGTTCCTGAGCATTTTGATTATTTCCATTTTCCCACAGCAGTAAGCATCCTTGAGGAGACAGTGATCTCCTTCTCTGTGCCATTCTTCTTAGGATCAAGTCTTAGAAGTGAAAAGACTTAGAAGTGATGAAGGCAAATACTGTAAAGAGTTTTAAGATTTTGGATATACACTCCATAAAAATTGTTCCAATACAAACCATCCTTGTGCAATTTTTAAAAATTTTTTAAATTTATTTTATTTTTATTTTTTGGGGCTGCGTTGGGTCTTCGTTGCTGCACTTGGGCTTTCTCTAGTTGTGACGAGCGGGGGCTACTCTTTGTTGCGGTGCGCCGGCTTCTCATTGCGGTGGCTTCTCTTGCTGTGGAGCACGGGCTCTAGGTGCACAGGCTTCAGTAGTTGCAACACGCAGGCTCAGTAGTTGTGGCACATGGGCTTAGTTGCTCCTCGACATATGGGATCTTCCTGGAGCAGAGATCAAACCCCTGTCCCCTGCGTTTGGCAGACGGATTCTTAACCACTGCGCCACCAGGGAAGTCCCTATTCTTGTGCACTTTACTTCCCATATATGCCTCTATTTCCCTCTGGGTATTAGAAATTAAATAATTATTCTTGCCATCCCATTATGATTCTATTTTATCTACATGGTTACATTTCCTGTGTTATCTGTCAATTGAACTTTCTCATGTATTTATTCGTCATTTCTATTAGGGTCTGTGCATGTGTGTGTGAAATGCCACTTTATTTCCTTTGTCATTTTTCAACTAAGGATGCTTCTCTTTTTCCTGTTGATATATAGAAACTCTTCATACATTGATGTTGTTCTCCAAATTTGGTAATTGCTTTTTAATTTTGTTTATGACTTACAACTTTTACATATTCAAATTTATTTCTTTTCTTTTCCTTTTATGCTTAGAATAAGATATTTGCCTATATTTCTGTGATTAGTTTATGATCTTATTGTAAAAATGTAACCTTTGAATCCTTTTAGAATGTATTTTATTGTGGGAACTAAAGTAGAAAATTAACTTTGTTTCTTCCTCAAATAGTTCACCGCTTGTTCTAATACCATTTATTGAATAATCATTCTCTACAGATTTCAAAGACTAAGTTTATTTTATAGTAAATTTATATATATATTTATTTATAAATAAATATATATTTTTTCTGGGTTTTCTATTTTGTTCCCTTTATTTGTCTTTCTATTCTTATATCAGTAACACACTACTTCAAGTAGCATCAGCTCATAATTAATTTTAGACATCTTACAGAATAAGTACTCTCACCACATCTTTTTTTTTCTTTTAGGTTCAATATTTTTTAAAAATCACAGTATCATATTACTTTTCTTTGTAACCATTTTCCAAATTGTCTTCATATTGCCATTAATTAATCATTGCTTGGAACACGTTTTTATGAATTCCATGACTTCTTCCCAAAAGTTTATCCTGCTATTTGCTTTACTCACCACAAAATTGTGCATGTGTTTTGCGGGGGGGGCGGGGGGTGTGTGTCAAAATCTGGGTCTAGCAGAGTGTGTGTGTAGCACATGTCTCATTCATCATGCATATTACATGCATCGCTCCATCCTCCCCACAGGACTATTTTTTAAAATTAAAGTATGGTTGCTGTACAATATTATATGTTACAGGTGTACAGTATAGTGGTTCACAATTTTAAAGGTTATACTCCATTTATTGTTATTATAAAATATTGGCTATATTCCTCGTGTTGTATAATATAACCTTGTAGCTTATTTTATACCTAACAGTTTGTACCTCTTACTCCCCTACCCCTGTATTGCCCCTCCCCCATTCCCTCTCCCCATTGGTAACTGCTAGTTTGTTCTCTAGATCTCCCACAGGACTCTTTTTATCTCCACTTTACAGAGCAGGTAACTGAGGCTTAGAATGGTGAGATATTCACATGGCTAGTTGTGGGCTGAGCTGGAATTCAAAGCCAGGTGCTACCTGCCCGGCAACCACTGTGCTGTAACACCGCATCCCATTTGAAGGAAACAGATGCAAATGAGCAGATGAGACCCACTTATCACACCGTCCCAAAGACTGTCTCACAACATCTTCCTTTTTAAAAGGTTTTTGGAAATCCCCACCATAAAGTTTGTTTGTATGTTTTGCTTGCTCATCTCAAAATGATGACAAGAGCAGCTTGATACTTTCCTTTGTCCTACAGATCCAGTATCAGCATAGATGAGCTGATATGTTCATCAGCCATCAACGATGCCTTTATCATCTGGAAAATGAAGTTCTTATCCTTGTGGTCTAAGAACTCTAACTAACCCAATTAGCTCCAGCGAGTCTCCAATTGCGTTTTCTTTGTCTCCGTATCTTTGTCAATGTTTTATTATCTTCCTGAAACTCTTCTCACTCCCTCATTTCTGTCCTTTAAATTATACATGCTCTGCAAACAGCTAAAAATCTCTTATCCACAAGGGTTTCCTGAACCTCCTCTGTAATAAAATAGAACACTAACATTATTGCTCTATGACTTTTCACTCACATTTTGCTTTTTCCCCAGTTTATTTTAGTAACTTGTATAGATCTTGTTCCTCTGCTAGATTATCTGAAGGTAGAAGCTCTACCTTCAAACCACTTGTCAGAGCCTAGCAGGGACCTCCATACAGGACACGCAGTCAATGATTACAACTGAATTCATTCGTTCTTCTTCCCTGACCCTTCTTTACATTGCAGAATGCTCTTCTGGGTAGCCTCGTGGTTTTAGCCACCTTGGCGACTTCATGCAACGCCCAGTGCTATATCATATCTAATCAGAACTCTACACCTAATAGTAAGTCCTGGCTTTTCAATGTTATTTGACTGCATCCTGGTAGACATAACCTGTTGGCAGATGAATGCCCTTAAATCTACATGAGATAGAAGGTTAGGGCAGATACATAAATGGAGTAAAATGAGGGACTTCAACTTGCCATTTGAATAAGATAGTGGTTCTCAACCTTAGCTATATGAGAATTGCCTGGAGAGCTTTTGAAGCTTACTAATGCTCAGATGGTTTCCATTCAAGACCAGGTAAATCAGAATCACTGGGATAGGAGCTACACATTTAGAAGCTTCTTGATTGACTCCTATATGCAGTTAGGGTTAAGAGTCATTGATTATTCTAGTACTTCTCAAACTCTAAATGTGCATGCAAACCCTCTGGGAGTCTTATTGAAGTGCAGATTCTGATTCTGTGGGCGTGGAGTGGACTGAGAGTCTTCATGTCTCGCGGCCTCAGGTGGTGCTGATGTCGCTCATCCCTCAAGCACACATGGACCGCCATGGATCTAGAGCAGTGGTTCTCATTCTTGGTTGAACATTTGAACCTGTTGGGGGAGCTTTCTAAAAAATATGGCAGCCTGGACCCCATGCCCAGAGATTCTGATTTCATGGTTCTGGGTTGGGACCCAGGCATAGATTTATTTTTTATTTTTTATTTTTTAATGCCCAAGATGTTTCACATGTGCATTGGGGGTTGAAAAGCAAAGCAAAGGGAAGAGGAGAAAGGAGGCATTTATCCAGACATAATATAGCAGAAAAAAAATTCACCCTAAGTACCCCTAGGCTCATAATAGCTCTCTGATTAAAGAGAGAGGGGCTTATATTTTCTTGAAATGTCTGTTCTGAAACAAACTCTGGGTAGATTTAATCTTGCTGTAAGAAAACATGATCAGTGGCACGAGTTGGATAGTACTGGAATTTAGCCATGAGTGAACACCTGAGCACATTTCTTATATGCCTTTAAAGTCATTGAGATTCTCCCTCTCTGGGTGGTGTGCAGAGGGCATGGGCTGGCCCCAGTGTCCTACAAGCCTTGTTCTGGTTGCATGACTTTGGGACCGTGCTGATGATACCACATGTATTATTTTAGAATGCAAGGATCTCAATGGAGTCATACACCCGCTGAACTCAAAGTGGAAGACTGAGAACTGTGAGGAGTGTACTTGTGACCAAGGTGGAATTTACTGTTGCAACACGTAAGTCTCAAGCCAACAGGGCTGAGAGGCGGAGGCAGCTGCTGTGCTATCTGAGGAACAGCTACTACCTCTTTCAAAATCACATCCCGAAGGGGGTTTAGTTTTCAGTCCTATTTCTTTTCCTTTCTTTTTTTTTTAACTGTGGTAAAATATACATAACATAAAATTTAGAATTTTATCCATTTTTTTGGTTTTTGTTTGTCTGTTTGTTTGGGTTTTTTGGCTTCACCGTGTGGCATGTGGGATCTTAGTTTCCTGATCAAGGACTGAACCTGTGCCCCCTGCATTGAGAGTGCAGGGTCTTAACCACTGGCCCGCCAAGGAAGTCCCTAACCCTTTTAAAAGTTATGTTCAGTGGCATTAAGTACATTCACAATTTTGTGCAACCATCTCCACCATCCATCTCCAGAAATTTTTCATCTTCCCAACTGAAACTCCATATCCATTAAACAATAACACCCCATGTCCTCCTCCCCCCAGCTCCTGGCAACCACCATCTACTCTCTGTTTCTATGAATTCGACAACCCTAAGTGGAATTGTACAGTATTTGTCCTTTTATGACTGGTATTGGGAAGGAAGAAAACTTTCCTCCACCGTTCTAGGTTCTTCTGGTTAAGAATTCAATTGACATGAGACAGATTAACAGGAAAAAAATCAAATTTAATTTCATATATACGGGAAACCCACATACACGAGAGGTTTAGAGACAGAAACCTAAAGGCAGGTAAAATGAGGTATATATGCCATCCTGAGCTAAGGAATGGATTAGGGGCTTGGGGCTTCCAAGGACAGGAGAGTCATTTACAGGATGATAAGAATAAGAGTATATGTTTGGTAATTAGATGTTTACCATGACAGATAAACGGGGTCACTTAAATAAAATTTATCTCTGGTAATAACTCTTCTCTGGGAAGAATCCTCAATTTAATACTACCTAGGTAGTTAATGGGGCAGTAGTTTCTCTTGAACCTGCAAGGTGTCTATTGCCTTTAGCTCAGAATAATCCTCATGCAAAAGTGGCACATTTTGGGGAGGCTTGTCCTGAACCCCTACACTGGCTTATATTAATGTAACGTCCTCTAGAATCACCCATGTTGTAGCATGTCTTAGAATTTCCTTGCTTTTTAAGGCTGAATAATGTTCACTGTATATACAGTGAACATTATTCAGCCTTAAAAAGCAAAAAATAAATTATATTAAATATATTAAATTATATATCGCATTTTATTTATCCATGCATCTGTTAATGGGTTGCTTCTACCTCAGTCTTATTTCTTTTAAGTTGTTTTTGAATCTTGATAAATAACCTTTATTATTAAATATCTAAATCCATATGGGTTGCTGAAGACAGGATAGTGTACCCAGTAGTCTGAAGCTATTCTAGAAGTGAGCTGGTTTTCACTTCAGTCTTGCTTGGCCCGTGGCAATTTGCAGGAACAGGAGTGGCTCTGAACACAGGCAGAGGGAATGGATGTGAGGAATAAAGGATGATCTGTAGTGAACCTTGAACTCTAAACCCGAAGTTGCTTCACTGCTTAAGTTTAACTCAAGTCAGCCCAAAGGTTACGCAGATGTTTTCTGCTGGGTTACTGTGGACTCCAAAGTTCTGGTACTTGGGCCAATAAAACAGAGTGTCTGCATCATGGCCCTGTTTCCTCAGTAGTTACATCCAAATCAGCCACTCCACCTCCACTCCCCCACCCCTCCCATCCATCTGATGTCTTCACATCAGCCTTGGCCCTATAGTGTTTTGCAAGAACAGGAGTGGCTTTGATGATAGAAGCATTGGCATAAAGTAGTGTTTCCCAAACTTGCCTGATCACAGACTCCTCTGAGAGGATTGATGAAATACAGATTCCTGGGGCCCACCCCCAAACCTACCGAATCAGAATTTATAGGAGGCCATGCAATTTGAATTTTAACAAGTGCCTCAGAGAGTCTTATGATACCACCAGGAAGTAGAAGAGCAAGCACTTGACTTAGAACATCTGAATGCTACTGAAGTTGAAGTATCTGGAAAGTTCTGAATACATTTGTTGAGCATGCCCCATGCTAAGTGCTAAATGGAACAAGAGGAATATCAGATCCGGAGACTGCATGTCTGGCTGCCTGAAGCAGGTTTGCAGGTATTGCCTTGGCTGGGTCACTGCGTATTACAACTGAACCTTGATTTTGTGCTCCTGAAATTTGATATTGTCTTTGTATCGAGTGTCAATGTGACTCTGGAGTGCGATTGTATCAGCAAGGTTAAGGCCTAATGAGCTCTTCCTCTCTGACATCAGAGTGCAGCTCCAGAGGGGCCAAAGCATCCTTGTCAACTGGATTTGCCACGCTCCCACCCCACTCAGTGATGCATCATCACAGCCACGTCAATATGACCCTCTTCTAGGGGTCCCGTGGACCTAGTGTGGAAAACAGTGAAGTGGGAAGAGGCTTGATGCTGGAGCCAAAGTAACTGAGTCTGAATCTCCATTCCTTTGTATACCAGCTGTGTGCCCTGTATAAGTTTCTTAATCTCTCTGAGCCTCAGTTTCCTCACTGTAAAATAGGGATTATCAGGTGGATATGAGAATTAAATGAGGGGGTTCCTGGCGGTCCAGTGGTTAGGGCTCGGCGCTTTCGCTGCTGAGTGTCTGGGTTCAATCTCTGGTTGGGGAACTAAGATCCCTCAAGCCACGAGGTGCGGCCAAAAAAATTAATTAATTAATTAAATGAGATTCAGCATATAAATTCATTCACTTAAAACAGATTTAATGCCTTCTCTATGCCAGTTATGTGTCCCTCAAGCCTGGGACAGTAACTGACTCCGAGTCAGGGCCCACAGAGCCCCTTCCCTCTTCCCTGCCACGTTGCCTATCCCACTTAACACAGCGCTCCACGTGGAGGAAAGGGGCATATTTTCTCTCCTGCTCAGAGCCACCAACTCCTTTCCCCTATAATTATCTCGCCACCTATGAAGTTTCTCTCATGAACTTTTTTTTTGTGATAGCAAAATACATGTTTTGATTAAATTTTCTCTGGGAGAATTTTTTAACCCATTGCACTCTCTAAGGCAGTGGTCCCCAACCTTTTTAGCACCAGGGACCGGTTTCGTGGAAGACGATTTTTCCACGGTGTGGCGGGGGGTGGGGGGGGATGGTTCAGGCGGTGGTGCGAGTGATGGGCAGCCGCAGATGAAGCTTCGCTCGCTCACCCACCACTCACCTCCTTCTGTGTGGCCCAGTTCCTAACAGGCCGCGGACCAGTACTGGTCCTTGTCCCGGGGGTCGGGGACCCCTGCCCTAGGGGCCGTTGTCCAGATCTGAAGCTGCCTAGTGGCAGTCGAGGCTGAGGTTGGTGGCCCAGGCTGCTCTGGCCTCCCCACTACCCAGGCCACCTACCCCAGGTGCCTTGGGAAAAGCTTCTTCCAGTCTTCCCTTTGGTTTCCAGATTACCCTTTGGGAAGAGGATTGAAATGTCCTCTTTTGTTAAAATAAGTCAAGGGTTACTTTGTGGAAGGAAACATAGTCACAAAGGGCCCTGGGGATGGCTGTTCTTTGTACACTTTGGGGACGGGCAATTTAAATCTGGGGTTTACAGTTGGGTTTCAAGAGGGCAATGAGCCCTAAAATTGTTGGCACCCTTGAATGTGTGGGTGGATTTTCCCCAGGGAGATTGTTCCAGTTTTCATCAGCTTTTCCCAGGGCTCCATGGTCCCTACCTGGAGTGACTTGTTGTTTCTGTTGGCTGAGCCAGCTCCTGGCCTAACAAGCCTCTATGCCAGGCTTGGGACAACCATTCCCTTCCCACATTCAAGCAGCAGTACTGCTGGCTACTTCTTGAGCAGGGATGACAAGAAGAGCCAGGCTGAAGCAAGCTGCCTGGCCTCAGAGGAGTCCAGACCTGCCTCTGGGCCTGTTGGAAGTTGCTGTGGTCCTGTGTGCGAGGGATGGAATTTAGCAACAATGTCAGGGATGGTCTGTGTTCATAGTCTAGGTCCTATATATATATATATATATATGGGTGCAGATTCCTGAAGGTGGCATTTTGGGGTTCCCAGACAAGGGGTGACCTTAAATAGGTGAGGGGCACCCCAGACACCTGGAGTGCGGGCTGCTTCCAGCACAAAGCTGGCCCTGGGGAGGCTGGACATCCTATTCCTTCTAACAGGCCTTGTTCTTGTCTCAATGACAGTGCTGCTGTACCTGTGGATTATGACACAAACAAGTGCCAGATAATCTTCAACAAGGAGACCTGCACCTACACAGTGGTGGAACAGGAGGACCCAGGAAAGACTTGTGCTGTCAGTGGATGGGTGTTATAATGTGCTTCTCATGGGCCCAGAACTCCCAGCCTGCAGGGGGCGCCCAGGTTCTCCCAGGCCAGGCGTCATTCTCCTATGGCCTCTGATAGTCTATGATTGTATAACCCCACCTATCAGTCAAAAATGTTTTGAGCAAACACTTGAATATGTGTATACTTTTAGTTTATAAATTATGTATGCATTGATAATACACACATTATAAAGCATGTAAACATTTAAAGGAGACAAAAATAAATATGAATAAAAGTTATTTTCCCTCCACTCCCATAGATCATTGTGCATCCCTTACTCAGGGGAGCACTGCTGCTTCTCTGGCTTCTGACACATGTGTGCTCTGCTGCCCCAGTGTCCCACTATCTGGTGAAAAATTCAAAATATAAATGTGTCTTCAAGATGAAATCAGATCCTCTATTTTCTTTGAGGTTTTCATGTTTATCCTTCCTTCCTGTTCTTCAGAGAGTATCTGCTGTGTCCCTCATATAAATCTGTGTTTGCCTGAGGTTAGAGCAGGTTAGAGCAGGATAGCTTGGAAGAAGTGCCTCTAAGCCCACTTGCAGCCCAGTGGGGTGTTAAGAGGCCAGGAGTCCTGCCTTGTAGATGGGGAATGGCTTGGGTGCAGGGCTACAGTATCAGTACTCAAAACTTAGGGACTTAAAACAGTGACAGTGCCGATCATCTCTTGCTGTTTCTGTGTTACAGAACATTTGTTCAGTCAACAGGTCCTTACTGAGTGCCTGGCAGTGCTCTGGGCCTGGGGATACAGTAGTGAACCAGAGAGATCAGGTCCCTGCTCTCTTGGGGCTTAGAGTTGGGTGTGTGTGTACATGACAGATCACAAACAAGCAAAGAACCTTCTGTTGAACAATCCATGGGCAATCAGTAAAGAGCTTTATTTCCCCTCTGCCCCCTAACCCCACCTGTGCAAACATACTATGTGGACTAGTTGAGCAATCTAGGCAGGTCCTAGATTTGGGTCACCCTAAGATAATAAAAAAGTGCCTTGGTCACTTTTAGTTACAAAAGAAGTCTCAATCCAGAATCTGCCTCTGAATTGAAGAGGGAATGAGGGACAGTATGATGCCATCTTGGCTCCGTCTGCCTGTGGCAGTGTTGAAGATGATTTACTTCCTCATGAGGCTTTTGTGGGCCTTTCTGATATTCCCTACAGCTCCTCTTTCTCTACAGCTCCGCTCCTAATCACAGGCCATGAGAGCCCTTTTAGCTTCTGCATCTGAACCTATGTTTCCTGTTGCTGTCTGCGGAGATAGCCTTGCCCCTTGTTATTCTTGGGTGAGATGCATAAAACCCAATTATAATCATTTCCTTTGCAATTCCTACTCAGATGGGAAATCTGGGGAGCAGTTAGCAGCTAGTATTGGGGACCTCTGTCAGAACTAAGAAAGATTCTTATTTTAACATCTGGTAATAAACAAATAAATAAAATTCCAATGTGGATAATTAACGCCAAAATGTGAGGGGAGGTACAGAGTGGTGGAATGTGGAGTGCAGAAAACTGTGTGGTGTGTGATATGGTGCAAACAAGAAAATGCTTTGAAGTCAGATGGTGTAATTTGGAACCTGGGCTCTGACATTTATTTATTTACTGAATTTTAAAAATTGTGGCAAGGTATACATAACATAAAATTTATCATTTTAACCATTTTTGTGGACAACTGAGCGGCATTTAGTATACTCCCATTGCTGTGCGACCATCACCACCACCCATATCCAGAACTTCCCATCTTCCCAGACAGAAACTCTGTACTCATTAAACAATAACTTGCCTTCCCCAAGTCTGCGGCAACCACCATTCTATTTTCTGTCTCTATAAATATGGCTGTTGTAGGTACCTCATATATATGGAATCATATTTTGTCCTTTTGTGTGTTCTGACTTTTATTTTTGCATCTGTACGTTAAGCCTAAATAATATCTGCCTTGTGAGGACATCGGGTGTGAGAGAATCACTTAGGATAGTCCTCGTTACAGAGCTTGCCTTCGACAAATGTTTCTTTCATTTAACCTTATTTATTCCTAAACGGCAAAAGGACCCTGATCTGCAGCCCAGGAAAACTTGTGCGCCGGCGCTCTCGCCCTCTGGAGGTTAAGCAAGGACCTTGGGCCGACTCGACTTGAGATCTCGCGAGACTGTCAAACGTATGGTATGAGGCGTGGGAGGAAGGTTGTGTTCTCGCGAGAAGTCTGCCTTTAGGCCCTTGGCTTGTATCGGGCAGTGCCTCTGTCCGCGAAGGTCTACTCAGAACGTCCGGAGCTGCACTCGGAGGTGGTAAGAACTGGAGGGGCCAGCGGGGCGGGTGTGCCTCCTCCCTTTCTCAACGCCGCGGGTTCGTCTGGGGCGCCATGGCCGCGTACCGGACCGGCATGGGCCTGTCTGGGCCTGCCTTTAGAGGCCGGCCTCTCCCTCGACCCGCTTGCCTCGAGGGCGGCCGCCTCATGCCTGCCCGCCGCCCTGGGCCTGCCTTCCTCTCTCTGGCCCTCGACTCTCGGCCTGAGGGCCACCTCTTTCTCCCTGCCCGGCCTGTTCTCCCTTCTTCGTCCTTAGACACTCTGGCCTGGGGACCACCAATGGCTGCCTGCCCGCCCGTCCCCCGGCCCCGGCTGTGACAGCTCCAAGTTTTTGCTCCCTCTCGCCGGGGTCACTTGGAGCAAGGAGGGGCCTGTTTTCCCGAACGGGCCCAGAGTTTATACATTCCTAGCCTGTTGGGTGGAAACGCGAAGAAGATAACGTTTTCTTCGGCCCTCTACCTGCCAACACAGCGTCACTTACCGTAAAGTGCTTGTAGTTCTCCCAACAGTCCCGAGAGGTAGTTCCATTATCTCCTTTTTACAGATGAGAAAAGCGAGGCTTGCTAGTTCATTGACTCATTCCACCAACAGTTATTTAATTCAGTGCCTATATGTTCAGGGTGTTGAGGATATAGCAATGAAAGAAAATGGGCACAGCCCTTATTTTCATGGAACTAAATTCTTGTGGCAGGACCAATAATGACCATATAAATAGTCTTAAGTGTCACGTGATGTAACAGGGGTGATGCGATCAAGAATGGCAGAAGGCGGAGTGCTAGTGTCTATTTGACCCCAAAGGCAGAGCTTTTTTCACCATACCATTTTGTGTTGTTTTCTAATCAGGGTAAGGTTCACCATAGCATAACTGTTTGAACCGCCTACTTGGTAATATGGAAATATGGTTGTAGGGACTATTGAGTTACTTCCTGGGTGAGAACGGGGCAGGTAATCATAGCTGGCTCATTTCTGCACAGGGGTACTAATGTGACATTTCTGAACTTTAAAGAACCTCAGAGCCTTTGAGGAAGACCCACCCAAATGCTGCAGTGGAGGTGGGGGGTGTGGTACATGTACCTTTGAGGCAAGTTACTTGGTTTGCTCCTTGACGGTTTGCTAGCTTGCAGATTTGTTAAGTAAGTGAGATGGTATATGTAAAGTCTAGCACGGTAACATTTCTTACATTTTAATATTCCTTCCTCCTTTTCTATTGTCCTTGGGTCCCCAGGGAAAACCTAGTGGTCTAAAGTTTTATGATACTGTATTTTGTGTTTAAATAAACTTCTACAATTATATTATTACTTTTGGGCAAAGAAGTATTTCAAAAGTGGAGAAGCCTGGTGAGCTATGCAGGGAAAGGAAGATGTGATTCTCAAAGAGGGAGGAGGTATCTTATTTTAGAAATACATAGGTTTCCCCACCCCACCCACATTTTATTAAGATTCAGTCGGTTTAGCTGTGCCAGAATCTCAGGAGCCTGTGTAGGGGCTTCATAAAACTGCACAGGTGATTCTGATACATATCCCTCCCCCACTAGCTTCCTGGCTAGTGTTTTATGATCATTTCCCTCCTAGAGTAAGGGTTGGCATACTGGAAGGCATTCAGAGCAGTTGTTGCTGCTGATGGATTTCTAAATCGCAGTCTATTTCAAAGTTTTCTTATTTTCTTAGTTTTCGGTGACTCAATGGCACAGATTTTCCTCTAGATGGCAAGTGTACCATTGTGTCCTTGGGGACTATCACAGTATGTGTCAGCTTAGGCACTCAATAAATATTTGTTGAATGAATAAAAAGAGATAGTAAAATCTTGACACCTAAATGATCCCTTCAACATACATTGTGTGGTTGGAGACCTTAGACTCATCTGGCATTAAATCTTGGTTCTTTTACTTGGAATCCTGTGACTGTAGGTAATATATCTAACCTTGTCAAGCCTTAGTTTCTCTGTTTTTAAAATTGTGTTGCTACATCACTAATCATTAGAGAAATGCAAATCAAAACCACAATGAGGTATTACCTTCCACCAGTCAGAATGGCCATCATCAAGAAATCTACAAACAATAAATGCTGGAGAGGGTGTGGAGAAAAGGGAAGCCTCTTGCACTGTTGGTGGGAATGTGAATTGATACAGCCACTATGGAGAACAGTATGGAGGTTCCTTAAAAAACTAAAAATAGAACTACCATATGACCCAGCAATCCCACTACTGGACATATACCGTGAGAAAACCATAGTTCAAAAAGAGCCATGTACCACAATGTTCATTGCAGCACTGTTTACAATAGCCAGGACATGGAAGCAACCTAGGTGTCCATTGACAGATGAAGAAGATGTGGCACATATATACAATGGAATATTACTCAGCCATAAAAAGAAACAATATTGAGTTACTTGTAGTGAGGTGGATGGACCTAGAGTCTGTCATACAGAGTGAAGTAAGTCAGAAAGAGGAAAACAAATACCTTATGCTAACACATACATATGGAATCTAAAAAAAAAAAAAAAAGGTTCTGATGAACCTAGGGACAGGACAGGAATAGAGATGCAGACGTAGGGTATGGACTTGAGGATATGGGGAGGGGGAAGGGTAAGCTGGGACGAAGTGAGAGAGTGGCATGGACATATATACACTACCAAATGTAAAAATAGATAGCTAGTGGGAAGCAGCTGCATAGCACAGGGAGATCAGCTCAGTGCTTTGTGACCACCTAGAGGGGTGGGATAGGGAGGGTGGGAGGGAGGTGCAAGAGGGAGGGGATATGGGGATATATGTATATGTATAGCTGATTCACTTTGTTATACAGCAGAAACTAACACACCATTGTAAAGCAATTATACTCCAATAAAGATGTTAAAATAAATAAATAAATTGTGTTGAGAGTATGTACGTACCTTAAAGTTTTGGGAGGACTAAATGAGATAATGTGTAAAAATAAAAGTCTTGGCACATAGATATATTAAATACTTAAGCCACTCTTTTTCTGTTTTTTTTATAAATTTATTTATTTTTGGCTACGTTGGGTCTTTTGTTGCTGCGCGTAGGCTTTCTCTAGTTGCGGCGGGCTGGGGCTACTCTTTTGTTGCTGTGCCCATACTTCTCATTGCGGTGGCTTCTCTTGTTGTGGAGCACAGGCTCTAGGTGCGTGGGCTTCAGTAGTTGTGGCGCAGGGGCTCAGTAGTTGTGGCTCATGGGCTGTAGAGCGCAGGCTCAGTAGTTGTGGCGCACGGGCTTAGTTGCTCCGCGGCACGTGGGATCTTCCCGGACCAGGGCTCAAACCCATGTCCCCTGCATTGGCAGGCGGATTCTTAACCACTGCGCCACCAGGGAAGTCCTTGAATCCATTCTTCCAACGAATATTTATTGAACATCTACTGTATAACAGTGAACAAAAAGACAAAGTCCCTGCCTGTGTGGAACGTATCTTCTAGTGTGTTTTCTGAAGTGGGATCAGAAAATAAATGGTTTCTATGTGTCAGATACTGATAAACACTATGGAGATAATTTTAAAATAAAATATATTAAGGGGGGGTGTGTGGAAGGAAGACTTATTTTACATAGGGTAGTGAGGAAGATGACACTAAGGAAGAGGAGTGGGCATGATATCTGGAGGATAAATGCAAGGGCCCTGAGGCATGCTGGAGGAGCAGCTCCAGCCTCAGAGAATGAAGACCTGTCACAATGCAGGATACACAGTGGAATGTGGTGCTGGATCAGAGAGCACCTTCTGAGTGTTACTGAAATCAGTGAATTCAGTGTCTCTGTATACTTACTAGTTAGGTTGCAAGTCTAAAGTGATTATGATAAGGGACCAACCAATATGTATATACTGGATTATGTTCACTTTCATGAAGGAACTATAGATTTCCATGGCAGTTTTATTATTCTTCCTGCTGCTTTTTGGCCCTCTTAAAATTTTGCTCCGGGTTTTCACTTTGGCTTTGTTTCCAATATAGGTATGTCTAAATACATTGTTGCGACATACAAGATGTAAACAATGCAGGTGGCCTAGGCTGATAAGGAGGCCAAGTTCATGACTTTTGCTCTGGTGAATTTTTTTTTTTTTTTTTTTAAGTTCAATGGATAACAGCATGGTAGAGTTGAAGGAATAAGCCTCTACTCATTTTTTTAAAAATTAATTAATTAATTAATTTTTATTTTTGGCTGTGTTGGGTCTTCGTTTCTGTGCAAGGGCTTTCTCTAGTTGTGGCAAGCGGGGGCCACTCTTCATCGCGGTGCACGGGCCTCTCACTATCGTGGCCTCTCTTGTTGCGGAGCACAGGCTCCAGACGCGCAGGCTCAGTAGTTGTGGCTCACGGGCCTAGTCACTCTGCGACATGTGGGATCTTCCCAGACCGGGGCTCGAACCTGTGTCCCCTGCAGTGGCAGACAGATTCTCAACCACTGCGCCACCAGGGAAGCCCTGGTGAATTGTTTTAATAGTGTTTCTATCTATGCTTGTCAGTTAGAGGAGCTGCCATATAGTCCTTCTCAGCTTGTCTTCTTTGCTTGTTAAATCATAACATTACAGTCTTAATTTGTAAACTTCCCACCTAGCCTACCATACCTCAAATCCTGGCAAGTCATCCTTACTCTTTGAATTAAATAGATTCACTGGCAAGTGAACAAAAAGTTATCTTGAGGGTGCTTTTTTTTACTACTGACATGAATGCTCATTCTAACTCTCTTAGCCATTCTTATCCCAAGTCGTCATCCCTGATTTTGCTTGGCTCAATTATGCAGTGGAATCAAGATGTTCTTTTTGAGGCAAGGAGTATGTTTGGTTGCTAAATATTCCTCTTATCTAGCATTGCCTTGAGTCCTTTAGAAATGTAACAATTTGGTTCAGTGAAGGAGTGAGTAACTGGCAACATAGGTTAAAAGGTTTTTGCTTGTCAGTTGCTCATAGACAAGAAGTTAGGTCTCTTAATACTTGGACAATTACAGATTTCATAAGAACATGATCTCACGTATATTTTGAGTTTTATTTTGGCATATTTTCTAGTCCCCCAGGCTTTAGAGGAGGGAAAATATTTTATAACTTGCTTACTTCTGTGGGGAAAACCGCAAGGTGTTTACCATATAAAATCAGGGATAAAATGATACTATTACTGTGATAGTAGATAAATAACATGTTTTCCTAACCTTGGCTATATTATGGCGAGAAGTTTCAAGTTGAAGATAGGGCACAGCCCTACTTCTGAAAGCTTACCAAACTTCTGTGATGTCAGCTGGAATTTCTGTGGTACTGCAAAATCAGAGAAAAAAAATCCAGAGTTGACTGTAAATACAGTTAAATCAGCTGGTGCTTGTGAATCTGTATAGCTGGGCTTTGATGGGCTTGGTGTCAGGAAAGACACATTATATCAGTGCCTATCCTGGAATTATAGTTTCAGTAGCAATATGCTTGCTAGTTTTGTCTTGTTTGAAAGAGAACAAAAAGTAATAGTTATGGTAGAAACATTTCCACTTCTGAAAAACCCTCCTGAATTAATGCAGGCCTTAGTGGGACATCAAGTTGATTACTTATGTTTGAAGCACAACTCTACCATAGTTATTGTGGCTGGTCTGAAATTGAGCATTCATTTATATTTATTCATCCATCCATTTATCAAACATGTATTAAGCCTCTGTTGAGTTGAGGGCTACAGCACTGCACAACTCCAGGGACACCATTCTCTTTATGTCAATTCAATAGAGCACATAGAATGTAAAGGGGGGTTGGTAATGCCATGATACTGATAGCAGGCAGTCTGTTCAGCACTAGGGTGTACAAAGCCAAATAATATGTGGTCCCTTCTCTTGGGGACCTCTCAGGCCAAGGAGGCAGACATGTAACAGTAAGGATAACATGTGTTATAGGTGTCATGCTGGAAACTTACACAGGTTACAGTGAGCCCAGAGGAGGCAGCAGTTAACTCTCTAGGTCAAAACTATTGAGGAATGGGATGCTTGGTCAGGAAAGGCTTAATAGTGTTGGTGACTTAAGCATAGTCAGAAAAGCAGACAGGTGGGGAGAAGGGGAGGAACTGGCTTTGCTGGCAGAGAGAGCTGGGAGAGCCAAGCTGTACAAGGCAAAGCAGCCTGGTCTATGCATGGAACTGCTGTCTGGAAGATCACGGTGTGGGCGCTGCTCTGGGGAGACAGCAGGAGAGTCAGGCTGAAGCCAGAAGACAGAGAACTTTATTTATTAAAGAAATTTGGACTTTATCCTGTAGGCGGGGGGGAACCATTGGAGAGTTATAGTTTATGCTCTCTTTAGATGAGATGATCTACTAATCTACCGGGAAATAGATGGTTCTCTTGTTGTGAGACGGCGTAGAAATCTTGAAACAGAAGAGAGGTGAAATGCCTTATGACTTTTTCCCCTTTAGAACTTAAACATTTCGTAAATATGCCAGGGCAAATAACAAAGCTTAAGGGAGTAAAGAGGTGCCTGCAAAGTCTGAATGCAGAATTCTTGTAGATTTTTATGATTTTTTCTCTCCCCAGTCTTTTTATATTTATATACTCTTTAGTAAGTCACATCATTATAGGAACAACTAAAGCTGTCATAAACAGAATAACACCGACTCTCAGTAACTGTGTAAGTAAGTTCAAGTGAAGAAGAGCTGCAGCATTTAGTGTGCTGAGGCATTGGCCAGGATCCTTTAGAGAGGGCATAGAGACCACTGGTTATGTAGGTGATGGTCAACAAAGTTCCTACTGTATTTACATTGTAACTATTTTGTAGTGGCGTATAAAAGAGAGGTGAAAGTTCTTGACATTAGTCATATTTTTACAGACTGAGAATTCCTTTTTTCTAGCCATTGACTTAAAGTATAAATACAAAGGGCTATCAAATTTTAACTTTCATCATTCCGAGGTATGTATCTTCTTTGTATCTTCACAAAATATGTTCTCCAATGAAGAAATTTTGAATTCAGAGATAAGTTGTGTTCTTATTATTTTTGGTAGTGAATGTCTGAAGTGGGATCCCAGAAACTGTGCAACACAGATAAAGCAGGCACTTCCATAAACTCTGTTCATCTGAAATCTGAGGGATGCTTAATCTGAGGGTGATAGTCTTCAGTGTCCACTGGCCTTTGCTTTTTGTCAAGTGGTTTTGCTTTACTCTTACTGTTTATGAAAATAGCTTCATATGCATAGATGAGAGTAAGTATTTTACATTAAAAAAATTGAAGGGAATGACAAGGCTGTATAGAATTCTGTCTCTGGCCTGATTGGATATGCAGACTTTGAGGATTATTTTCGGAGAAAAGGGCATCAAAGTAGAGCACCATTAGCGTGATAATCATCAGACAGGAAGTACTTACCATGTGCCAGGTACGGTCTTAAACATTTTTTTGTATATTAATTCATATAATTCTCATTGAGTTGGGCCCATTATTATTGTCCTCATTTTACAGATGGGGAAACTGAGGCACAGATTGGTTAAGTGACTTGCCTAAGGTTACACCGCATCTAAGTAGCAGAGCCAGGTTTTGTATGGAAACGGTCTAGCTCCAGAGTTCATCCTCTCAACTACTCTGTATTACTGTCTCTCCTGGTGGAGCTTTCATTTCACTATTGTATTCCCAGCACCTAGAATAGAGCTTGGCATCTGGTTGGTGCTCAGTCAACTTGTTGAATGAGAAGCATCCATGAGTGTTAAATGCAGCACTGGCCTGAGGCCGTGTGGAAGTGTGTTTGAGAGAGAGACAGACGGACGCTGGGGTATAGGTAGAGTTATGTCAAGTGAGATGTAAGAGCCTGAAACAAAAGCCGGGGCTTGAACCTCAGGCTGACAGTGGTAATCTCAGAGGTAGTTAGGAGCTACTGGACAGGAACATTCCAATAATAACTCCGGAAGCCTTCTGACTGGCCCACGTTTGTTATTTCTTTGTAGTGATTAGCAGCAAAATCCTTAAAGGCGTCTTGACGATTTGGGGCGCGGATCGGGGTGGACACAGGCTAAGCGCTGGAGCAGGTGGGCCGAGGAGAGGCTGGAGAGGAGCCCCTGGCGTCCCTCGGGGCTCTGCGAGCTGGCTTCGCCCTGGGCGGTCGGGCGGGGATGGTGGCGTCCAGCCGGGAGGCCAAGTGGCCACGCCGGAGCCTTGCGGGAGGCTGCGGGGGGGTCCTCTGGCAGCTGGAGGGTCTTGCGAGCCGCCCGAGTGGGCGGTGCCTGCGGCCCCACCCCGGCGTCGACGTGCGCGCTCCCGCTCGCCCGTGGGGCGCTGCAGGCGCGCGGGCGGGGCGCGGCCTGAGGGTTCAGGGAACCTTTGTCACCCTGGTCGCGGATAAAGCAGCGTTCTGCTTGCCGGGCAGCTTGCACGGCGGGGACCTGGCCTGCAAGGAGGTACGTCTGGCAGCCCAAGGCCGCAGCGGGAGCCCTCGGGGTGGGCTCCTCTTGCCGGGCTGGAAACGGACCCTGCGGCCGGGGCTGTGTGCATGCGTACTGAGCGGTGCTCGTGCCCGCTCTTAAGCGGAGAGTGGACGCGCGGCTGCGGCTTCCAGGGAGGACGGGACCCAGGCTTCTTAGGGCGCCTGTGCTCCTAGAAAGTGTTGGGGAACCTGGAAAGTCGCATGAGTCACTGTTGCTTTTGAACTAGAAACGCTTTACTTGGCATTAGATGGTAATGACCAATATTGTGGTCTGTTTTCAGTTACTGCTTCGGAAAGTTGAAGTGCTGGAATTGATTGCTCATAGTTACATGTATAAAGGTAGATCTGAGCGCAGTAAGGTCTGAAGTGTTAAACGATCTTAAAATGTGCTATCGTGAATTTATTACCTTATTTTGTTTGTTTCTTCAGGAATTAACCTTTATTTACATAGTTTTTAAATTACGAAGAATCAGATCTTGAATTTCAGAAACTATTAAAGAATTAAAGGGTTAGGATAAGATACGTATAGATAACCTTTGAGTTAATGAATTGTGATATAAAAAAACCTTTTATTTTTTTAAAACTGACAGTAAGAAGAAAGAAAATGTTAAGAAATGTCTCAAAAAAAAAAAAAAAAAGAAATGTCTCAAGGTAAAATTGCATGCGGACTATTATTATAATTTTTTTCCTGAAAATTTGTACAGATGTTCTGTTATATGTTGTCTTATCAAAGATAACCAAATGGGCAGTTAGTGTTTCGAATTTAGTAATTCATAGAACATAGTAAGTATCTTATGGGTCTGTTTTTTAAGGGCTTGGTTTTTTCGCAATGATTTAGATGCTAGGAAAATAAGTGAAAAGTGGACACCTTTTTTGGAGAGGAGGGCCATTTGGGAAGGGGGGACAAGCAGTGAGACCTGAAAGGTGCAGTTAGAAATGATATAAGCCTTCATTCAGACAGAGGAATGGAATGTGGAATGGTTGTGATAAGATGTGAGATCAGAACCCAGGGCTCTTGCTCCTGTCCTTCATCTTGGAAGTGTTTTGATTATTCTGAGTCTGTCATGATGTGCTGTTTATTTTTGTTAGCATTATCTAAGGAAGATGGTTCTGAAAAATTGTTATAATTTATTGAGGACTGTGAGAATGGACTGAGATTCTTAATGGAAGGTGTTCCGTTAGTAACCCATTGCAATGTTAATTTTAATCTTTAGTGTTGGCAAATAAAAAGAATTTATGGGTGATAATACACTAAAGGAAGAACAAGCTGGTCAGAAGGAGAGAATCCAGGACTAGACCCTAGGAACCCTAGTTCTAAACCCAAATCTGCGTGTAATGGCTGTGGATGGGTCATTTAAACTCTCTGGGGCTTTGTGGCTTCATCTGTGTAATGAGAGTAGTCTACTAAAGAGATGGCTAAGGTTTTTTCAACTTTAAATTGTGGTTTGTGTCGGTCACAAGAGGGTTATGGCTCTTTGGAAATTTTATGGTTAAACCATATGATAAGGACTTAGCTTCATTTGTGGTTTAGTTGCTCAATTCTGGTTCCATGATCTTTGGATTTCATAACTAGATTCGTGCAAAGCATTGTGCAAGTATGGCATATATAGTTTGTGGAACTCTTCTTTGAAGAAAGCTCTAGGTTTTCCTGGAGCCTTATTTTTTTGTTTGAGGGATGTGTGTGTTTCCCCCTCGATCTCTCTCCTCCTCCAAAACCTAAAACAGGAACCCTAGAGGCAGGGAAGTTTTAGAAAGCACTTAAACTTTTAACTTGTCTCAAAAAAAAAAATACACATTTAAGGCAATCCTCTGTTGAAGGTGGTAGGGCAGTAGTTTGGATTATAAAGGTGAAGAGAAAAAGACATTTTTTGTAGTCTTTCATTGATGTGAATTTTAGAATTAGAGCTGATTTGGTCCAGTCTTTTTTTTTTTTTAATTTATTTATTTATTTTTGGCTGTGTTGGGTCTTCGTTTCTGTGCGAGGGCTTTCTCTAGTTGCGGCAAGCGGGGGCCGCTCTTCATCGTGGTGCGCGGGCCTCTCAACTGTCGCGGCCTCTCTTGTTGAGCATAGGCTCCAGATGCGCAGGCTCAGTAGTTGTGGCTCACGGGCCCATTTGCTCCGCGGCATGTGGGATCTTCCCAGACCAGGGCACGAACCCGTGTCCCCTGCATCGGCAGGCAGATTCTCAACCACTGCGCCACCAGGGAAGCCCCCGGTCCAGTCTTTTTACAGGTTAGAAAACAGGCAAAAGTGTGTGTATATTTGGTATATATTAGAGAGTTTAGACTACTGACTTTTTGCCATAAAAACAACTTGTCTTTTGCTGTGTTTTATAGTGAGAGGAGTATATGGGGAGCTATATTTATTAAACAAGTACCACATCCTCACCCCTAAGTCTATGAGGTAAGTATTGTTATCCTCACTTATTTAATTAGGACATTAGGTTCAAAAAGGGCAAATGGTCCAAGGTCATAGCATTGATTAATGGCTAAATGATTCTAAGTCAGGGTCTCCTCACTTCAAAGCCTTTTCTAGCTTCAGTGCTGCTTTCTGTATAGTCCATAGGTGGAGATTCTTTAGGTCCCCATAACTCAGCTAACCAAAAACAACCAAAGCGTTAAAAAGTGCAGTGTGCAGGGCCTGGGTTAAGTGCCTAAAGGGAGATATTGTCTCACTTTAACTTCATTGCAGCACTTTGTAGCTACTGTCATTGTCCACATTTTTCTAGAGGAAACAGGTCCAGAGAAGTTAAGTAACTCGCTCATGGGTCTGAAGGTTGCAGATGGAGCTGGAATTCTGGTTTGTCAGGCCTCAGAGTAATCTCTTAAACATCATGCTTGCTACATTGGCTCTCCAAGCTGAAAGGAATGGTGAATTTTTTTTTTTTTTTTTTTGAAATTGACCATATGAGCTAGATAACTCATACAGGTCTCTCTGGATGTGACATTTCATAAAGCTAGCTCAGACTTCACCTTATTGTGGTTTGAATTCACCCACGTGGTGGAGTTCTTGATTTCAGCTCTGAGGGCTCTCTCCTCACTGCAGTACAAGAAGGCAAACCTTTGCACGGCTTCTTTCTTGGGATTTAAGCTTTGGAAGCTGACTGCCCCTTGACTGCTCCACAGGGAGGAGGAGGGTCAGCGCCAAGGGCAGCAAAGGGACAGACATCCCTGGGGCTGGCCGTAAAGGAATGAAACAGGTTTTCTTAATGGCTTTAAAGACCCCTACTCTAACAAGGTGACTGTTTTGAAGGATAACACATTTTAATTTGAAAACAAGGGATAAATATGTGGGGAAAATCAGTTTTGTAACTTTTAAATCTCATCCTACCTTCTATCCATAGCTGATAAGGGGAAAATACAAGTTGTGTACTCTTGCCATATTCTGTTCTTGTTAGGCAGTTGTATAGTATTTGTGATGGACTTGAGAAGACTTCTCTAAGTCAGCACTGTATGCATTTGAATTTGTCTCCCACGTGATCAATGTCAAAAACTACTGGTTTTTGACATTGTGAAGCAACATTTTGACTTAATGTTATTGTTTAAATTTTACACTGTGCCAGGCATTGTGGCATTGCATACACATGGTGAGGACCTAAGAATGGGAAATTTGGCACAGGTGAAAGTTGGTTAATACATTTGAAAGACAGCTAAACATGCTTTGCATATAAGTAACTTAAGTGAAAAGTGAAACAACTTGTGGTAATGAGGTGACATTCCACTCTCTGAATATGAGCCAGCATTTCACTCGTTATGCAGGTATTGTTCAAGTTCCTACAGTGTGCACTAAGTGCACACTAATGGCGTGCTTAAAACAGGGCAGCTTATAGTGTGAAAAAGAAGGTAGCAAAGTAGCTGCAGCTGGTGTTTCAAAGGTTGGAAAAAAATCTCCAAGGGGATTCCTGTCAAATCCAGTTAATGAAGCCCTTCCATTTTAGAGATCATTATGGGGAAACAGACTGTGGCAACAAAATAGCAGGGGGAAGTTAGAAAATTTCCTGAATCTTTCAGGAACTCTAGTTCCTGAATGTGAATTTTCTGCTGAGATGGTCAAAAGAAAGCCTACTGGGCTTCTTCCTCCCGCTGTCTTATTTCTGAGGGTGGGGAATCATAGTGTTCGGCCCGTTTCAGCTTCTAGCTAGCCACTTGGCCCTAAACCTCGGCTTAAAGATGCAGTGTAGGCCAGAGTTCCCTGGGTCTCAGATGAGCAGTCAGCCATTTGCACTGTGTAGACTGCTGTTCAGCCGAAAGCTGGCTTGCTTCTCTGAGAAGGTCGTTTCCTTCAGGACTGTTAGGAAGTTCTTTTATATGTTGCCTCAGATGTCTCCTATTAATCCTCCTCTACTCCTTTGGGTCATTCTGAACAGGTCTAATTCTATTTGACAGGTCTCCAAGTATTCCAGAATAGTAATCTTGTCCTCCCAGAGACTTCTCTTATCTAGACTAAACAGCCTCTCTTCCTGGAGAAATTTTTCATGGTTATGAGGCCCCTTTCTTTTTTTTTCTAAATGCCTCTTTCTGAAGTTTGTTATTCAGAAAGAAATTTCAAAATTAGTCTAATAAACATGGAACAGATTAGTGGCAAATGCTATACTTTTGGTAAATGTAGTCAAATAGCATGTAAGTAATTTTCGCCTGAGATCCAGCACACTGCTAACTCATATAGAACTTGCTTTCAATTAAAAATCTCCATCCTTTTACATTTATTCTCTTCCACTTTGCCCTCCCCCGTTCAAGTAAAAAAAAAAAATCTACATTTTTGTTTTATAAGATTTAACAGCTATGTAGAGATTGTTTGGAATCTATTTTTGTCACAGCCATGTGTTATCTCCAACTTTAATGTCTGCCTTCTGTGTTTTCATACAGGCAATTAGGGAAAACAGTAGAGTAATTGGGGAAAACAGGCATACCTCTAAATACTTAACAGACTGGTTTCAATTCATTATCCTTTGAGTACTTTGTAAAAAATAATTTTATGATTCAATTTAGTTGGCCTGTTTTGCGCATGTTCACTTTGTCCACAGAGATCGTATACAACCTTGTCGCAAGTCTTACTATTGTCCAAATATATCGTGTCTAAAGGATTATGTTGACTGGCCAGTTTAGTAAAACTACCCAAGAAGGAAATAATTTTGGTGTCACAGGGCTTAGTGAATCCATGCTGGGCTACTGTGATCACTGCTTTCTTTTTGTAAGTATTTAGAAACCATCTCTGATTCTAGATCTATCCAGGATAGACATCAGACTGTTCTTCCAGCAGTTTTTGTCAAGCTTTGCTTCATTGCTTTTCTGACAGTCTTCTGTCCCAGTCTCATATCATTATATCTTGGGTTATGTGGTATTTTTCCACTTCTGTTTCTTCTCTCCTATGCTTATTAGAAAACTCTCTGTGGTTTCCCACACCAGTTTCTCTAAGTACCTCCCTTATAGCAGAATCCCATGAAATTATTTTGTCAGATTTACATTCCTGAGAGCTTCCTAGCTATGAAGGCATCCCTGAGTTCTTCCTAAATAAAAAAAGGGGGGGGGGATAAAAAATTTAATCCTCCCAATAAATTTAGGTTAATGCCAGATCTAAACAATGTTCTAAACTCTGTGTATTAGGTTATTGGTTTGCAGCTTCTTTCCAAAGTAATCATGGGTCCTTCTAGACCTTTTAGTCTTCAGCTCTAAATCTGTAAAACGATAACACATGCCCCCTGTGACTTCAGGTATGTAAATAGAAACTTAAAATCTAGTGTTCTTTTAACTTTTTGGAGGCTATATGCCCTATCAATTCAGGCAATTTAGTGTATTTTTTCAGAAATATCTGTTCCCATGTAAAGTGTAACTAAAGTAGATGCATAGGATTTTTGGGCAGGAACACAGTAGTGGTGGGCGGGGAAGAGGAGGTAATATTTATTAAGGGTATACTATGTACCAAGTCCTATGTTGGAAGTAATCTAAGTAGTTAGTAACTGGGAGCTGGTTGGAATAATCATTTGGGGGATGATTGCAGGGTGGTTTTTGGTTGTAATTATGGTGCAATTTGGATTGTTCTTTTTTTTTCTTTTAAAGGAACAGGGAGCAGAATGAGTACCTCACAGGACCAGAGTGGCTGCTCCAGTAATAAAGAACCCCATTTGAGGTGTTGTGATGCACGGAGGGACTTGGAGCTTGCTATTGGTGGAGTTCTCCGGGCTGAACAGCAAATTAAAGATAACTTGCGAGAGGTGTGACGTGTGCTTTTCTCTTCCCTTGTCTGAACTCTTATTACAGGGCTGGTTAGAGCATGGCGAAGGGATTGGCTTGTCCAAACCCAAAAGTTTTACCCCATGCCTTGCATTGTCTGCCTGAAATGTTGGTGCCTTTGATTCCAAATGGAAAATAAAGCAGATGTTAGAAGAATCTGGAAACTCCTGCACCACCTTAGAGAATTCAGTCCAGTGTGCATTTTTGATTGCTTCTCTGTGTGGTCCCTGTGCCAAGCACTGCCATCCACTAAAAAGTAACAAAGTGAATGAGCTCAGCTCATTGAACTGGTCAGTTGTGTTCTTAATGCATAAAGGATGGCACTTCAGCATGTCCCCTACCATCTGTTAATTTGGTATTGGCATGGTTTTGGTGGTGGCATGGTTCTATAAATGACTTAATTGTTAGAGCTAGCCAGAACGAAATCTGTTCCTTCTATTGGCCCAATAGCGTTCTGCTGGTGAGTGGGTAGACCAAGTGTTACATGACTTTGAAATACCACTTTACTATCCAGAAAAAGGTGTTTTAAAATATCGTTTCTTATATGGATTCTCCTGGATAATTTATAGCTGTTATGATTTTCTTCCTTAGAATTTTTATATTTATCTCTCTTTTGAATCACTCTTTATGCTTCCAGAAACATTTAGTTTATAATTTTACATAAACTGTCTATCTACCCTAATGGTCTTCTGGCTGTTGACATGTAGTGGCACATCTCTTTACTAAATTGGCCTACTGTAAATGTGTTGCTCATTTGTAGGGTGAGAAAAGAGGTAAGGGCTAGTTATTAAGTTAATATTCTTGTCTTCTTCCACTGATGAATTTGTAAAACTATAGGTTTTCAAATTATGTGGAAAACTTAGGGGCATCAGTATTGCATGACATATCCTTGTATTTTCTCTTGACTCCTTTAGGACACCCAAAATAAACCTGATCCTCTTAGAAGAAGGAGTATTGAAGGAGGATTTTGGAGCTTAGATATGCATTTATGGCTGGGATTCTTAAACTGGGTCCATGGGGCTTTGGTGGTTCCATGGATGGGATTCGGGACTCAACGCTGAAATTATAGGCAAAATTTTGAATGTATGCATTTTTCTGGGGAGACACTCCATAAATGTCATTGGATAATCAAAAGGATTTGTGACCGCCAGAAGTTTAGGGACCTCACCATTCTGTGGGAAACACCATTCTTTGAGCTTATAGCACTAGTGAAGCTAACATATATATGTTTTCTAGGTGAAAGCCCAGATTCACAGCTGCATAAGTCGTCACCTGGAATGCCTTCGAAGCCGTGAGGTGTGGCTGTATGAACAGGTAGATCTCATCTATCAGCTTAAAGAGGAGACGCTTCAGCAGCAGGCCCAACAGCTCTACTGGGTAAGATGACTGCAAGGCCGTGATTGGTTTGAATATGGTTTCTGGTTTCCAGAGACTGTTTTTTCTGTAATGCAGCATTAACACAGATCAGATAAAAATTTAATCTCAAGTGCTATTTGCTATTTGTTAACTTGGATACACTTGGTGCTTTTAGTATCATTGTGGATAGATGGTTTCATTTTTCTTATAGTTGCTGGGCCAGTTCAATTGTCTTATTCATCAGCTGGAGTGCACCCAGAACAAAGACCTAGCCAATCAAGTCTCCGTGTGCCTGGAGAGGTAAAGACCTTTTTTGCTTGTTTTGACTTTGGCTCTTTGACTATGGTGTATTAAAAAAGAGTCACTTTGTAACTCATTGCATGATTTGGATTTAACTTGATGTCTCTGTTCCTTGGATAAGATCATCCTGCTTTATATATTTAACATCGTACTTGGTGGTACATGGTTAAGTCATCTATCTTTGGTTGAGTTTCTTCGAAAAGTACAATCATTTCAAATAACTCACAATTTGGTTTTTATTTTGGATGAATTTGAAATAGATGTTTCTTTAAAATAGCCAGGTTTTATTTTTTTTCTCCAGACTGGGCAGTTTGACCCTCAAACCTGAAGATTCGACTGTCCTACTCTTTGAAGCCGATATAACTGCCCTGCGCCAGGCAATCACCACGTTTGGGTCTCTTAAGACCATTGTGAGTAGTGTTCATCTCAGAAGGTTCATAGTGAGCTTCTCAGGTCTGTGGCCTCACAGGTGGTCTTAAAAATAACACATTTTCACTGTGAATAGTGGCTTTCTTGAGAATTTGATAAGCTTCAGAAATTTCATTTTCTGATTAAATTTATAGAGCATTAGGCTGGTAGTGCTTGGAATGTGGTATTGACTCATTGATCATCTCTAGAATTCATCTGGTATCTCTTTAAATACCTTTGACTTTTTTCTTATGAAATTTATGGCTTGAATGATCTTTAATATAGAGTCAAATATGGTCTCATTTGGGTCTTGTTAGAAGTAGTAATACTACCAATTCTGGTGAAGGTTTCTTACGTGAAGATAGTTATGTAGTACAATAGATAGGGAACTCTCAGATTTTATAACTACTTCATAGGTCAGTGAATTTAGTGTAAAAAATATTTATTCTAGTGAAATGTAACACTTTGCTTAAACTTTTGAAATTTAGGGATTACAATTTCACTTTTTTGGTATGAAAGCATAACATTAGTAAACATGATTAATTTGCTCTTATAGCAAATTCCTGAGCACCTGATGGCTCATGCTAGTTCATCAAACATTGGGCCCTTCCTGGAGAAAAGAGGCTATATCGCATTGCCAGAGCAGGTAAAATGTCATTTTGTTTCTTGTAACTGAGCTATTACTTGGCTTATATTTCTTTTGGGTTTTGATTATATCACTTTTTTTTTTTTTGGCTACCATTTATTTGTAAAAAGGCACCAGTGGTAATAAATTAGTTTATGCAATTAAATGCTTCCCTTGAGACTGAATGTCAGAAATTTAGAGGTTTTAGAGGTGTTGAGTAAGAAAGTAATTGTTACCAGTTAGTTCATAAGAATTATCAATAGCTCTCTGATTGGGTTGGTTCTCTCTTAGGGATCCTTCTCTTTATCATCCATAGAGGTGATTTACTTCTAAAGGCAATGTGAATATAGGATCCTAGAAGTTTTGAGTTGAGAAGAACCCTGGAGATCACCTATACTCCTTGTTTTGTAATTGTGAAAATGGAGGCTTAGGGAAGTCATTTGACTTGTGCAGGGTCAGCATCAAGCCAAGATTAGAGAACTTGGGTCTCCTGCTTTTCTGGCAAACTTTCTACTGCATTTGACATTGCCTTGTTAAGCAGCAAAGTATTATGTGATTAGCAGAAGTCAGCATCCAGCACCACATCTGTCCCTCTCAGCGAATGGCTCCTTGGAAGCAAACCTGCCAGCGGTCGCCAGGCTCCTTACATACCCAGTACCAATCTGCAGGACTGGCTCAACCAAAAGCAGACCTTGGAGAATAGTCAGGTGTGTTGCTGCCTTTATTGTTTCTGAGATAGATGAAGTAATAGATGGGGCTGGTTATTAACTGATAGTGTACGTCTTTGTTTGGTTTTTAGTTCTAGTCTGGGAAACATATATCTTTTAATAACTTTTTATTACAATAGTGACACCTCTACACTGTAGATAAAAAGCTTAGGAAAAAACTGTATAAAGAAATACAAGCCCATAATCCCACATGCAGAAACAACCACTGTAACATTTTTGTTTATGCATACATATACTTTAAAAAAAAAATCATTCTGTAACTTTTGTTTTGGCTAGCAGATTTTTTTACTAATAGAGCATGAATATATTTCTCTGTCATTTAGTTTCTTCCATAAAATCCTTCACAGTATATAATATTTCATTGATTGGCTCTAAACTTGAGTTTTTCTGAATATAAATACATTTCCTCTGCATGTCCAGGAACTGATTATTTGCGTACATTCTTGATTAGTTCTTTAGGAATAAATTCTTAGAAATGGCATTCCTAGATTATAGTTCTGCAGACCCTTTAAGACTTTTGATACAGATTGCCAATTTGGCTTTCCAGGAAGTTGATACCAGTTTATATTCCCACCAGCAGAGTATTGAAGAGACCTGCTTCCCTGAAACTTCTCCAATAGTGGTAGTCGTTAACAAGTTTATTTCTCTGAATTTGACACAAAGTAACAGTAAAAACTTTTGTTTTGAGTTTCTTAGATTACCAAGGAGGTTGAGTATTTTTCATGGTTATTAGCCTTCTTTGATGACTTGTCTCATCATATCCATGGCTCATTTTTGTCTTCTTTATTCATAAAGTCACATTATATAGAAGTACTAGTCTCTTTTCTATAAACTGCTACAAATGCTTTCTCCTAGTTTGCCTTGTTTATTTTAAAACTGCAGAAAATTAAATTTTAATGTAACCATATATTTTAATAGATTAATAGAGAAATCCCATACCTTTTGGCTATGTATATACTTAAATTTAGAAACATTGGGCAGTGTGGTAAATATAAGTAGAAGTCTTATCATTGAATCCCAAAGCAGTCATAATATTCTGGCAAACTAATATTGTGTACTTCTTATGTAGACTTCTGCCAGAGCCTGCAATTTCTTCAGTAATGTCTGGGGCAACCTAAAGGGCTTGGAAAATTGGCTCCACAAGAGTCAGAAACAAGAAGTTTCTGAAAAACCAAGTTACCAAAAGTGTAACAGCTATTCTACTACCAGTTCTTACTCCATTGAAATTGAAAAGGTTGGAGATCTAGAGCTTCTTGATCAAGATGAGATGGAGCTTTCCGATTGGCTGGTGACTCCCCAGGAATCCCATAAGCTTGAGAAGGCTGGGAATGGCAGCTGTGAAACCAGTGAGAAGTTTAAGCTCTTGTTCCAGGTGTTCCAGGAGTCCTATAGTGTGAATGATTGGCTCATCAAGCCTGATTCCTGTACCAATTGTCAGGGTAACCAGCCTAAAGGTGTGGAGATTGAGAACCTGGGCAACCTGAAGTGCCTGAATGACCACTTGGAGGCCAAGAAACCCTTGTCCACTCCCAGCGTGATTACTGAGGATTGGCTTGTCCAGAATCATCAAGACCCATATAAAGTAGAGGAGGTCTGCAAAGCCAATGAGCCCTGTACGAGCTTTGCAGAGTGCGTGTGTGATGAAAATTGTGAGAAGGAAGCTCTGTGTAAATGGCTTCTGAAGAAAGAAGGAAAGGATAAAAATGGTATGCCTGTGGAACCAAAACCTGAACCTGAGAAACATAAAGATTCCCTGAATATGTGGCTCTGTCCATCCAGAAGAGAGGCAACAGAACAAGCCAAGGCACCGAAGGCAATGGCTTCTTCTAGAATTGCTGATTCCTTCCAAGTCATAAGGAACAGTCCCTTGTCAGAGTGGCTCATTACCCCCTCATGCAAAGAAGGATGTCCCAAGGAAGTGCCTCTTAGAGAGGACAGAGCTGGCATACCAAAGCTTACAAGCCACTTGGCCACTTCCTGGTGTCCCTTTAACACAGCTGACTGGGTCTTGCCAGGAAAGAAGACAGGAAATCTTAGCCAGTTATCCTCAGGAGAAGACAAATGGCTACTTCGAAAGGCCAAGGTGAGCACAACACATTAAAATAGCACCTTTTGAAGTATATTTAATACATTTTTACTTTCTTAATCCCAAACCTTGCAAATGGGCCAGATCCTTAAATATCTTAACTGTTAAATATGGCTTAAGTATTAATTTTGGTGCCATGTTAGCAACAGAGTGGAGGATTTATGATTATTCAGACTGAAATTTCTGTGCATTTTCTAGGCCCCAAATCCCCATCTGGCCTATTTTATTGCTACTTATGGAAAAGATTAGCGGTAGAGAAAATAGTTGTCCCCTTTGCTCGTTGTTATTAGAATGCCCAACATTTACATCATTCTTTATAGACACTACACTATTTGAAGATGAATTGTTGGTCTCACGCCTCCCAGTTGTCATGTAGCAATCCACCTTTTGTCTTCTTGCAGGAAGTATTACTTAATTCGCCCCTACAGGAGGAACGCAGCTTTCCCCCAGACTGTTACGGCCTCCCAGCAGTTTGTGATCTCTTTGCCTGTATGCAGCTTAAAGTTGATAAAGAAAAATGGTTGTATCGAACTCCTCTACAGGTGGGTACATGCCACTAGTGCAAATATTAGTTTCAGCTGCTCAAAGATATTTTGCCTTATATATGAATTCATACTTTGCCCACTGAACTGTATTCCTATTAATGGTTTCTGTATTAGGTGAGGTGGGAAAAAGAGAGATCATAAAAATTTCATGTATTTCACTTGAACTTGCTCCATGAAATAACTAGGACATACTTGAAAGTGACCTTTCAAGATGGTGTAGCTGTTGGGAGAATTTTTGGAGCCTGTGTGGATTCTAGTAGCTTATTGAGAAATGAGAGCTTCAGGGTGGGAAGAAACTCGCTTTTTATCCTGCAGTGAAATGACTTTTTATCTATGGGCTTTTCTTTACAGATGTGAAGGAATGGAATACTAGAGTCAAGCAAATTTTCTGCAGATTAGCACAAATCCATGAGCTGAGTGACTGCGGCTTGCCAAATCATTGCGTTTCTGGGTCTGATGTAGTTCCTTTTCTGCCTAATTTTGAACTAGTGAAGAGAAATAATAAATCAAATTATGAGTTACTGTGTAAAAGAAAAAGGCTGTTTGTTGATGTTGAGGTGATTCAGTTCCTTCTTACAGAAGTATTAATTCACCCCTACCCTAGAAACACAGCATCGTAGTGGGTGGGTCTTTTTCATAAGCCTCCACGGCTCCTTAGTTTGGGTTGTTATTAGAAGTACATTAAAGCACTGTAGTTTTAAAAATGAAATAGTTTTATAATCAAGGTGTGTTGATGTATTCTAAAACTAGTAAACTTACCTAACCTTTTGATTGCCCTTCTTTGGATGCTTCCCTTGTTGTGGGTTTTCTTCCATTAACGGTGAATTCTTCTGTTTAATTAATGTACAATATTATTTCACACAAATAATTAACCTTGCCAATATAGTGGTTTTTTCTTACCAAAACATGTATTAACAATTTTGGCAATTTTTGACATTAATTACAAAACATTTTAGCTTACATGCCAGATTCTACATTATTTTTCTTTTTTTGAAACAAACTCAACTATTTGAAGTTTTATCTTTATTCCCTCCTCTAAACGTTATTATTGAAGTATCTAGACAGCTCTTTCAGAAGGGCTCCATGTTGCTTGAAGACTATATTCAGGGTAATCTTAGCCTCTTTCAAAATATTCTGAAGAACCACAGGCAGAAGAGCCCCAGTGCTGACTAATCAAAAAGCAAAAGGCAAGACATGTTGGAAATGTAGTACTTGAACTATTCACTATCCTAAATGTTACTGGTGCATCCTGTGTAAATGGAAGCTGAACTGGACACCTGGTGCTTTTAACTAGGCATAAATTAAATGTCCTCTCACTGCAAGCATAGCATACCTATACCTTATAATGCAGTGACATTTTAGTGAATAGGCCGTTTTGAACACTGTGCCTTGGGGTGTTTATTGAAGCTTTATGAAAAGTATTGATGTTTCCCTTAGCATCCTTAAAGTTATGTCCATGCTTTAAAAAGTTTCTCTGTAGAAGAGAAATGGTATTTATACCATGTTTTAAAATTCTGTAAGATGAGACATCTTAGCTGCTTTCCAGGCTTTTACACTATTAAGCCACTCAACTTGCCTATATGTTATTGGAAATACTTTTAAAGTTTGTGATGTGGTCATCTAGAAAGCCCTTTTGGGGAAACTTCACATTCCCAGTGTCATTGCCATACAACTTCATTAGAATTCTTGAACCACAGCTGAAACGAGCCTATTATTTTTTAGTTCCCCGATACCATTTAGAACTTTAAAAACTAAAGGTGGTGGGTAAAAACTTAAGGAGCCTTTCCATTATCTTTGGTTGCAGGAAACTTTGTAGTTTTTGAGGTTTAACACATTGTGTATCCCTAAATTAACAATCACTGTGCTAATGAGTGTAAAACATTTCTTTTGCATTGATGGATTTTGTGCCTCCCTCCATTAAAAGCATAACAGCCATATAGTTGTCGTGTGATTTGTAAAACACCTTGTCACAAAATTATATGAATGTGGTATCCTTTGGTTAGGAGTACAGCTGAGAAACACTTGAACATTAAAAGTTTTTATATTCACTTAAATATCAATGTATTTTATGATTCTTGAATTAGCAAAGAATAGGTTATTACTAACTTCCATTTTGTCTTTCTTGCACACTCTTCATAGGTACTTTTAATTTTTAATCTGCTGTTGCAGGTAAGATATTAAACTGCTTTTTGCTTTTTTTTTTTTAAACTAGAGGACTTCAGCTGAAGTTCAGTGCTTTTCTGCCAAATTCCTTCTAACTAGATGCATTCAGAAAGGCCCTACTTTACTTTCTCTAATCAATCAATCACAATAGCCACCAGTTTTTTAGTATTCATTATGTATACGTATAACCTGCAGTGCAATCTTATTTGATTAACTTCATTTCAAAGATGAGAAGACAAACTCAGAAATTAAATAACTCGTCCTTATTTTCTTTAGCTTGCTTTCCCAAGGCTTCCTAAAAACTTACAGCTCGCGTCTACGTCATCTCTTTTTCAAATTATCCCCAGTAAGATGAGCTAACGTGTACAGAATCACGATTGTTGCACAGATTGTTCTAGCACAGTACAGTAATGGTATAATGGTTAATCTGAAATATCTTTAGGTTGTGTAGTGGCAACTCTATTGGAGAAAAATTTTAACCTAGTTGCTAATGCTGCCAGTAGCCCTTCATTTCAACACAAACATGAAAACATGTTTTAGCCTAGTGGGGCAGAAACAAATGCCAAGAGTAACTTTGGAGACACCCACTATGTTTTATGTTGGAGTTATGACTTTGGTTCCGTTTTTACCCTTTATTGGGAATACAGGGCAGTATTACAGTCTTGGATTATTAAATGAACAAATGTGGTGATACAGCATTGACAAGCATGACCTGAATTCTGGGAGTAAGTGGTTTTCCAGTTCGGGGGGGTAGGAGAAAAAACAGGTGCAAGATCTTCTTTAAAGGAGAAGAGAACCACATTACTCAGCCACCAAAGGATTTTGGCTTCAACTCATTAATGGCTGGAAGGAGTGCCAGTCCTGGTCAACCATCCATGATCTTCATCACAGCAAACTGGAATCTCCTTTTTCAAACTAGTTGCAGGTAAAAGAGTAAATGACTCCAGACTGACTTATAAATTGATCTGGATGACTACTAAAGTGTCCTCCGTTCACCAGCTAGTAATCTTCAGAGAGACTGTTGGAGCAAGGAGCCTCTCATGTGCTCCCAGTTATTATATATCGCGTAGAGGCTCGTAAGGGTTAGTCCTGCCAGGCCGCCTCGTGCCACCCCTCGAAGACCACCTGCAGAGGAAAAACAAAATAACAGCCTTGTATTGCATACTGTCCTAGCATCACAGGGTTAACTAAGAGTTTCCTACAGCTGAGACACACTGTTCATGTTTATGCAGATTCCATCCCAAACAGGAGAATAAGCTGTAAAATTAATAAAAGAAACTAAGACTGAAGTTCAGGAGAGAGAGATTCCCTAAATCACTTGTTTAATACATAAATTATATTTTCATATTCACAACGTTTTTTTCACTTTTAATTTCACAATTTGTATCTAAGATCATCAGCATAATTTCTTGACTTTTCTCAATCTGACTTGATCCTAGAACACTTCTGGACAAGATCTTACGGTTATCATTGAAGTCACAGCCAGATAAGTAATTCCCTGCTAGTCATATAATTTAGAACTTGGGACTTCCCTGGTGGCACAGTGGTTAAGACTCCAAGCTCCCAATGCAGGGGGCCCGGGTTCGATCCCTGGTCAAGGAACTAGATCCCACATGCATACTGCAACTAAGAAGCCAGTGAGCCATAACTAAGGAGTAGCCCACCGGCCGTAACTAAGGAGCCTGCATGCTGCAACGAAGACCTGGCGCAACCAAATAAATGAACTTAACTGGCACTGTCAACTGATTTAAGGCTGTATGTAAACACAGTGACACCCTCTTTGAAAACAGTATTAACAGCCTTTGGACTCTGCACAGGTCCTCTAAATATTAACTTTGAAGACTCAAGACAGAATGGTGGGTGATAAGATGGCTATAATCAAGCTTTGAGTTAGATGCTGATGAAGCACCAACTCCCCTGTTGCCTATTCCTACCCTGATGTGTCAGAAAATCTCAACTAATGAGCAATGAGGCACTTAACATCATACTAGTTGAAAAACATTCAAGGATTAGACTTTGAACTGTTTCTGCTTAACAACAAAAGAACAATTTTTCATGTGGAAAAAGATTAGGAATAGATATTTCATTTGAAATGCAGAAACAAAAATGTTTCAGTCAGTTATCTGAAAATAGTCCCCAAGTCTAATAAGAGGAATGGGGGGGTACCCAAAGAAGCTTTTAAGAAATATTTGATGTTCTCTTACAGTTTCACAAATAAGTAGGGATCACAGACTTCAGGTGTAGCCTATATTGTACCTATGGAGTATTTGTTCCAAGTCACATGTTAGGAAGGCAAAGGTCCGGTCGTTATACCTTATTATAGGCCCTTTAGCTACGAGCCAGTAAATTCCATGAAATTCATGACACTGCTGAGTTAGAATGCTTCAGACCAACCCTTTCTGCAATGAATGTCTTGCCAGATGGCTTCAGATGATAAAGGGCCACTTCTTCTAGGAGGCTCTCTAGCCTGAAGACTTAAGATAGCTGACCTGCTTATGCTTCAACTATGAAGTGCCCTAATTATCTATCTTAAACAGACCCAAACAGAAACTGCAGGCGTCATCTGTAAACAGCTGTCAAATATGTGGGAAGGAGGATCCGAAACATAAAAAAATTAAAGTAAATGGGAGATATCTCCTAGAAGTCTACATCATCTCTTTATATCTTGCCACACAGACTAGGCATGACAGTTGAATATGCAACTGTATTCAGTGTGGTTGAAAAATTAGAAAAATGATATAGGGGAGGTAATTGAAAGCACAATAATTTCGCAGACACCATTTCCTGGGACCATACATTCAACTTCAGACTAACTTCCCTGGACCTTTAGTCGATTACAGGTCCACAGGACTCTGAAGTCTGCCCACTGGTTTGGAATTGGCTGCAAAATGTTACTTTCAGTTGGCCTTTTGCTTTGAGTGTCCTAGGAACATGGTTTCTACTTGGCCATTTTAGAAGGATCTTCACACTACTCATCTATCAGATAGCAAGCCTCCCTGGATATAGGTACTAGGGGTAATAATGAAATTGGGAACTATAAGTATTTAAGATTTTGGGGACATCAGTGGCACACTGTATCCCTTAAGAAAAATTTATCCCCTAGAAAGCCTTCTACTTTCTGACCAAAATGAAACAAACTTAGTTCAAATCAATTGTTACTTCTCTGAAGGCTAGAAAAAAGTTGTTTCTAGCAAGAAGACACCAAACATACATAAGTGCTTGATTTACTAATCACAGTAACCCTGACTCAAGGGTAGCCTTTTATTACATGTTTTAGTTTTAATTCTTTCCATTAATTTCAGGGTTTTCTAGCTGGTTGATCTGTTAAAAGTTTGACAGCCTTGGCTTTAGGCTTTCTGTAATAAAACAACTTTTGCCCAACTAAACACAGGAAGTGGATTAGCAAATAAACTTGCTTTGAACACAGAGTAACCAAATGAGGCCAATGGTTAATCTCTATAAAGCAGAACAAACATGAGACTTGTGTGTCACAGTTTTATCTTCTATCTTTTGGATACTTATACAACTCTTCCAGAAAGGGCAAATATCACCTCTTCTAAACCTGGGAAAATGAGGCCCAGAATATTTAAACGCCTGGTTTATGCGGTATAGAGCTGATCACTGGCAGAGCTAACACACTGAACTGATAATTATTTTAGCACAACGGTCAGCACATTTTTCTTGAAATGGCCAGAAAGTAAATATTTTAGGCTTTGAGAGTGCAAAGGCTATGTAGGTACTTATATAACCATTAAAAATGTTAACCATTTAAAAATGTAAAATACATTCAGTGAAGAGACAGGTATCTGGCCAGCAGGAGCCTGTGGCCCTTGCTTTAGAGGAACAGCCTTACATACATAGAGATGGCTACAAATTCCATTCAACAAATGTTCGTACTACTTAAATTTTTTTGTTAAAACTATTCTTTAAAACTGTGATAAAATACACATAACATAAAATTTACATTAAGTGTACAGCTCAGTAGCATTAAGTACATTGGCGTTGGGCTACCATCATCCATCTCCAGAGAACTTTTTTCATCTTACAAAACCAAAACTCTGTACCCATTAAACAACAATTCCCTCCTCCCCGTCCCAATCTAATGCCTAATTTAATTTTTATTACGTTGACACATCTTTGCTCACTTTAATTTTTATTTTTATCAAAGTAGTCCATATAGATAATTTTAGAAGTCAAGATAGTACCAAAAGATTTTAGTGATGCACAACAGCCTGGGGTACTCATCATTCTTACCCTAATTCCCAGTTTCCAAAAGCAACTACTTTAGTTCTTTGCTTTTTACCTGCATGTTTCTAAAGAACATCTTTATCTTGCTATTTCTATCCTAGATATTGTCTATTGATTTCCTACTAGGAAAACTGTGTCAAGTCTCGTAAGAATTGTACAAAATGTGCTTATGGCAGAAAAGTTTATATGTTATCTCATTTATAACTCTCTGAAGGGAATAGAGTCACCCTTGTTTTATAGACAAAGAAACTCAAATTCAGACAAGTTACTCTCCTATTTACACATTTAGGGATCCAGTGCTAGTCAAACTCAGTCTGACTCCAAAGCCCACTGTTTTTTTCAGCATACCAAATTGCCTCCAGCATAGAGAAAGGAGATTATCAGGGAAATTTCTTGAAAGGGGTACTAACAATTGAGCTGGGCCTTAAGGATGGACTGGATTTCAAATTTATCTGTTTGATCATATGACATGCATGAGAAAGCTGTGGGAGAAAAGGCTGGAAAGATAGGTTACGATTAGAACATGGAAGGCTAGGGTGAGAAGTTTGAATTAAGATAGAAAGGAAGTGTGTCACCATCACAGGCTCCTGGGTAGGGAGTATTAGAATTAGAACCATCCTTGAGGAAGATTAAGCTAGAAATAGTTAAGTAGGTAGGAGACTGGAGGTAGAAGTCTAATGTCAAAATGGTCAACGGAAAATACCGTTAGAGAAGTTCAGGGCTTGTGATAAGGGCCTCAACTCAGGTGATGGGTGTGGTAAACTTCACAACTGATGGAATGAGGGGACAGAGAAAGAAAGGCAGAAATCAAAGGTGATTAGGCCTGCTTCCTCCTCCTTGTTTTTTCTTTCTTGGTTTTGTAACAGAGTGGAAGCAGTAGGTGGGACTTTGAACCGCACTTCTGGGCTTTCCTGGGCTTCCTGTACCACTGCCCCATCCAGTCCTTCCTTGCAATGCCCGCGCTTCCATGCAGGACCAAACTCACTAAAATATCCCAGCTGTTTTTGAGCCCCCACGTTACAGTGTCCTTTTAGGACTAGTCTTTCGGTGGCTGTTTTTCTGCAGGTGGTAGGGAGTGTCCCAGACCCCTTTGAGAACCTTATGGAAGTTTTAGAGGATTTAGAAACCCTGACTTAACATCTCCTGGTGTAAACTCTGTACTCAGGAGAAGGGTGAAAGTTTAACTCTCTGGAAGTTACAATAAACAATTTAAGGCTTGTAAGTAAATGGAAATGCTCTAGTACTCAGATGGTAAGAATTAAAGTCCAGGTAAACCAAGTCTTTATACTGGCCTATGAAGTTCTATCATCTATATGATTTGGTCCCTCCCACTTTTATCACTCCAGATTCTGCTACTCTCCCATTGCCTTTTAACTCCCACTTCAGGGCCTTTGTTCTTGCTGTTACCTAAATTGCTTCCTCCAGACATCCACCTCACGCTCCCTCATCTGTCCATCCTTGGTCAGATATCACCTTTTCCTTGAAGGGTGTCTTAAAACACCTTGGTACATACAGTTTTGCATGTATGCCTTCGTGTGCTGTGGGATAAATTGCTGAAAATTAGATGACTTGAGCAAAGGATCTACATATTTAAAATATTAATAACTAATGCCAAATTGCTCTTCAAAGTACTTGCTTACCTTTGCCAATAAGCATCATCTACCATCACTTTTTAAAAGCCAGGTTGTGAAAAATATTACCTTAATGTTTTATTTTGCTTTTCCCTGGTTGCTTGTGAGCAAACTTCAATTGTTTAGTGGTCGTTTGTCTTTCCTCCTGAAGGGCTTTGTCATATCCTTACTCCAGTTTTTACTGGGTTGTTGGTTTAAGTGATCTGTTGAAATGTTTTATATATTATGGCAGTTAGCTCTTTGGAAGAATGTTGATGCCAGTAATAGAAATAAAGAAGTCATCAAGAGGCTGTTTGTGGCATATGAAGTTTAATTTTGAAGGCCTGGCATTCACTGAGAAGTAGTACCTTTTAACAATAACCCTGATAATTGCTTAATTTGAAAAACTGTATTTGTTTATCTTCTTACTTTTACTTAGCTTGCTTTTATAAGGTGACTTTCTCACGGAAGGCACAGGATTAACAGGTAAGGAATTTTCTGCGAGGGGGAAAGGGGCACCCATATTTTTTGGTTTCTGAGGCCTTGTTTCCTGAAGATAAGTGATCAGGTCTCTTCAACATTCTTAAACTTACACATGATAGCAAAACTACAGCTGTTCTCATTCTGGTAAAATACTGGTCATTAGATTTTCACACGGCATAGGAAACCTAATAATGACATTTCACACCTTCTGAAAAATATTTACAGAGTTCATTAAATAAAGCATTAGATCTGAAGTAAAAGCACACCATCAGAATTATTCCTTTAGCCTCTTTTTGGTCTGACAACTACCCACCTTCTCATGTATTTTCCCTCATGGTTTTTCTTTCTACAAAAGTAGCTTCCATACCTAAATTGAATCATATTGCTTTCATTCTAAACTCCTTCCTTTTAAAAAAAAGAAAAAAAATCCTATTTTAGAAGAGTAAATTGGGGATTGGAAAGATTTTAGGTCAACAGGAATTAACCATTCTCTAAATGTAAACTTCTTTCCTTAATGGTTTACGCTGATTCTAGACTAAAGAGCGCCTAAACTTTTCCAAATCCTTGAATCTAGAAGTTTTACAAATATTCCTGCCACACAAAACTCATAATTCTGTGCTCTGTCTTAAGTAGAGTGTAAACCAGAAATCAGTAAGATACCGATTTGCCTTTGTTAGAGCAATTTTGATGCGTTGAGTTAAACTGTTCAGCCAGGAACTACGAACCAATGTTGGAATTCTGGGTCAGCAGATTATTTACCTCTTCTATGTTCCCCAATTGCAGTGGAAACTGAAATCTACTTGTCACCTGACATAGAATTAATGAATATTCTTTTTTCCCCTTTCTCTTCTAAGCCAAGAGCCTACTCTTCCATAATTGATGTTGGAGGTGTCCCAGGTGGTGTTATAAATGCTATTCCCACAAGGAAGTTCTGGACACAGAAAGCTAGGCTCTCCTTTTCTGGATAATACCAAGTATTCAGCCTTTCCCTTTTTATCTTTAAAATACATGTAATATGTCTTAAATGAGATGGTAATTCAGTACATTTTCATACTCAGGGCTGCCCTCAACACAGGAAATGCCGTAATGGCTTACCTTGAGCAAGAAAACGGGGATTGGTGGGAACTGAGCTGCAGCTTCAGTGCCCATCCACTGGGGTAGCTGCTCCCCAACCTCAGCTCCAGCCATCTGCCACCACACATAACGTGAGCTTAGTGTCTTCCATTTGTTCAAAAGAAGCTAAAATTTCCAGACTTTTGTGTGAAATCTCCTGTTTTTTAAATTTTAATTTGATTTTTAATAAACATAGTTTGGGCCAACTAAACTCTTGATGGCTGAGTGCCACCCTTGTGGTGCCAATTAGGGTTTTCAATTCCTTTGTCTGATCCCAAAGATTTTCAATGTGGAAGTATTTTTAGGTTTTTAACAAGGTTCTTCTATGCCAAGGTAACACTTTCATGGACATAAAAGGTATTTACTGTCTTACTCTACCTGGGAGCTCTGTTGATGTGCGTAAGCACACGCACGTGTTGCAGAAAGTATTGTGAGCTCTTAAGAAGAAAATTCCCAATGTGATCCATTTTCAAAATTAAAAAAGCTTCTTACTCTCAGTTGTATCAGGAAATTTTGGATTTTATAATTCTGTTGAGACTTCTCTCATTTCTTTCCAGTAAAAATGAGGCCAAAATGCTACTTGATATTTGTGATAGAGGAATTACATAAAAACGAAATTACTCAGTTAATCAAGTGTCTAAAAGCATAATAAAGCAATCAAACAAATAAAGGTACTTTTCAGAGGCTTGAGTATAGAACATATGTAGTTTAGGCAATTTAAAACAGAAATGTGAGAAAAATCTGGGGCTGTCACTAGTTATATGATCTTTTAAGAAAGATCCTCTTAATACTGTGCTCATCTATAAAATTGGGGTGTGATGATTATCACTTCACAAAGTTTTAAATGAAACAAGTTATATTAACTGATTATTGCTGAGCGTGTAATCGTAACTCAGTGAATGTTAATTTCTTTTCCATCTTAGAGGAGAATTTGATATTTGATCTTCATCCAGTTAATTCTGACTCAACTCTCAGGGTTTTGATTTTTTTTTTTCCAAAACTGAATGGTATTTAGTCCACCCACGTTCATAACAGCATTATGCACAGTAGCCAAAGTGGAAGAAACACAAGTGTCCATTGACACATGAATGAATAAACAAAATGTGGGACATACGTACAATGGAGTATTATTCAGCCTTAAAAAGGAAGGAAATTCTAACACATGCTACAACATGGATAAACCTTGAGGACATTATGCTAAATGAAATAAGCCAGTCACAAAAAGAAAAATACTACATGATTCCACTTACGTGAGGTACCTAAAGCAGTCAAATTCAGAGAGATAGAAAGTAGAATGGTGGTTGCCAGGGGCTGTAGAAGGGGGAAATGCAGAGTTGTTGTTTAATGGGTATAGGGTTTCAGTTTTCCAAGATGAAGAAAAGTTCTGGAGATTAGCTGCACAACAATGTAAACATACTTAACATTACTGAACTGTACACTTAAACGGTTCGGATGGTCAATTTTATGTATGTGTATTTTACAAAAAATAAAAACCAAAATCCTAAACCACGAGATGGCAGAGAACATTATACTACAAAAAAAAAAAAGTATAATGTTTCCTTTTAAACTACAGTATGGATAAAAAGCGTACTTCAACTGTATTGAGACAGCTTCACCATTTAATAGTACCTACCTGTACATTTATACAACATGCCCGTCATGGTTCCAGCTGCTACTGTGTTGAGGTCATCTTCTGCACCTCGTGTTTTTTCAATGATGACACCAAATGCACTATAGAGCAAAGCTATAGGGGAAATGGAACTGATCAGTAATAAAAAAGTAAACTGAAAGTCAGTGTGGCAAAATTATATTTAGATAAATGTATTCTACAGACATAAGTATTCACAGACATATAAACAATGATCACTGGGAACACTGTTTGTAATAAAAAAGGCCTAGCAACAAATAAAATGACCTTCAAGAGGGGACTGATCCAGAAAAAGACTTTCTACATAATGGAATACTATGTACTCACTTAAAACGCAGGAAGAGCTCTATTCACTAATATGTAAAGCAGGCACACGTGTGTATGACTCTGGATATGCAAAGAAAATGTTTGGAGAGATTCAGAAGAAATTTATTAGCTATTTATGGAAAGTACTACTGGGGAGTCCCAGGAAGAATATCTTTAATTTTCACTTCCATTTTATTCATAACAGCTGTACTTTGGGTTTAGAAACAAAAACAAAACACATGTATTTCTATTCTAAGAAAAATATGACTTCCAGAAACGTGAGATCTGGTTCCTGCACATGTAAAAACCCTAACACTAGCACTATTTAGTTTTAAAAAGATCTTCCCCCAAACTACCATTCTCTTATGCCTGTGAAGACTGATTAGCCATGAATGCATTAACTCTTCTCCTTACCCTTTCTCAAAATTATAGCCACATTTGACCCCTCAAAATTATACCAAACTCAGCCTTACAACTCCTCTGCTGTGATGTTTTTATACTTCTATAAGGGCTCTTCTTCCCGTTTCAATTTAACTGAAACTAAACCTGAGCAGAACACTGTAACCGGTCACATTACAAGGGAAACATACAGGGTGACTGGCCACCCCAGTCTGCCCAGAATTGAGGGTTTCCTGGAACATGAACTTGAAGTGCTACAACTGAGAAAGTCCTGGGGAGACCAGCACAACTGATTACTCTGGGCACACAGGTACAAAGGAGGGTGACTGTGCTTGGTGGAAGGGCACTGGGGTCATGGGCAGCATATGGAAGCAACCATTTACTAGGATCCCAAATGCAAATCTGACTTTACAGTGTGAAAATGTACTGCTTCCAAAGCCCATGACAAGGCTAGGATCTCACTCTGTTACACAGAGGCTTTTCCTATTTTTTCAACAAGATGCCTACATTTTCTCTTACTTAATCTGCCACAAGTAAAAGATTTTCAGACTTTCAAATAAAGTAAACTTTGGATTAGGGCATAAGTGCCATAAGTAGGCTTATTATAAGTCATGAGTAATCAAAAGAGTCAATCATTCATAAACATTACAGTATGAAAGCATTTGGTCCTAAGTACTACTCAATTATCCCTTCCTTAGAACTGCAAATGTTTTCAATGTCTACAAAGGACCTATTACAATTCTGGCAATTAAGTCTGGGAAATCTAATTAGGTAAACAGAATGATGAATGGTCTATTAGGAAAACATATCAGGACGGCTGGATTAATCTATCATATCTTACTACAGGAACTTGAACCTCTCCTAACAAACAAAACCATTTGCCTTGAACCTAAATTATTTTAATTTCATTTAGTTAAAACATGATTTTATTTGGTGTCTTGCTGAGACAGGAGAGTATGCAGTGCTTTAAGCATTTAGAAATGAATGTATTTCACAATGGTATTAGCAGCTGGGATTCTTTTGTTATACAGTTTATGGTCTTCTCCTAAGTAGTATCTATACTACTCACCAGAGTGGATTTAAACATAATTTTTAACATCCCAGGATCAGGATTTTAGTTGATCAAACTGTTCATAATACATGTACATTCTTTCTTTGCAGTAATAATAATTTATTAAAAAGTGAGATATCTACTTACCCAGAGAACCTAGAGTATTAGCCCAAAGTGCCCCTTGCCTGGTCACCATATTCAAGATCCTACCAGGGCAGAAAGAGAAAGAATCTGTATTTAGAACCAGTATTCCTTTAGTATTTAGAAAAACCATAATAATAGCAATTTTAAATGTATAAACGCAATACACGAAGTTTTCTTAATTTTAAAACTTAACATCTCCTCCGAATTCAATTAGGATAGCTTTTACTTTATATAAATATAAATGAAGGTTAGATTAAAAACTCCAACATTTTTGGGCAACAAGTAAAGAAAATTCTAATTATTAAATGTGTAAAACTATTAAATATATAAAAGGTTTGAATGATATCCTGGAATGTATTTTATAAAGAAGTTTACAGAAACTGATCTATGTTAAAAAAAAAAAATGACATAACAGACAAACTAGCTTATAATTAAGTTTCTTATGTGTGTGGGGGGTAGTATGTATACTTAGAATGTTAAGTAGAATCAAAGTGTGGAATATCATGGAATACAAAGCAAAATTAAGGACAAATACTCAAAGGAAAAAGGCATCTAACTAGAATACATGAACAAAGTGCACTCTGTGTCTGCTCCCAGACTAGAACTAAGCAGCCAAAGTGAATGCTTAGCACACTCTCAAGGAAGCACAGCGCTGCCCTCATCCAGTGCCAGACGTCACCAGAACAGTGACGGAGGCCACTGGAGGAAGAAGACAGAACACTGCTCTCCCAGCAGTGTAACACTGTCTCAGGAATGGTTCTGTCCTGACAGCTGACTACTGCTGGAAGTTATAGAATTACAACAGCAAACAGGAAAATAACTCATTTAATTAAAGCACTCATTTAAATTAATGCTCAGTAATAACAAAAATCTGTATTACTTTTAAAGGATTATTTAAAAAATTAGTAATGATTACAAATATTATGTTACACATTTAATTAATCTAATTATGGTACATATTTAATAATATATTAAGTTTAGCACTTAATTGTTTTTCATTTATAACAAGCATCTAAAACTATTAATTTTCATTACTGTATTGCTGGTGGCACTGCAAATTGCCAAAGTCCTTTGGAATGTGATCGGGCAACATACGTCCACTTAAATGGGCCCTTACCTACTTCCCACTTTAACCATCTCTCAACAGATTAAAGGCAGAAAGTAAGGAAACTTACCCAAGATCCCAAAACAGTAAGCAATGAAACTGGGCTTTGAAACTACATAGATTTGTCTGGCCTGAAACCCAATTACCTTTCCATTTTTAAAATGCTGTCTCTCTATTTGAAAGATCAGAATGATTATACTAAAAAATGGTATGTAAGATTTTAAAAATCTGACTTCAGAAATGCAAACCAATTTGACTCTCCCCAAAAATTAGTAACTATGATGGTTTTAAGAAACAAAGGTTATCTTTTCTAAGAGACCTTCCACTTTCAAATTGGTGTTCAGTAATATGATGCTGGGGATTTGTTTCAAAATAATATGGAAGGGAAGAAGGAGGTGGGACACAACTGGTCCTGGTGCTGGTTGATGGTTGTTGAGCTTGGGTTATAGTTCATAGATGTTCACTGTACTACTTTGTCTACTTTTGTATAAATTCAAAATTATCCATAATACAAAAAGTAAAAAAAAAAATTGGAGTAAAGAGCGAATATTAAGAATATAAATACAAAAATATTCAAGGATCTGAGCCTGTAAAGCAAGGGCAGTGATCCATGCAGTAGTAGGAATATGAAAAACTTGACAGGCCTTCAGGTTTCCCAAGGTCCAATTCTAACACACTGCTGCCATCTGCTGGCTAAGAAACATATAAGGAAAATGGAGCTTAAATTGTCCTAAAATAAAAACCACGAGCCACTGAAGAACACATACTGTGTGATTCTACTCATATGAAGCATAAAAACATGCAAAACTAAACAATATATTATTTAGGGAACAGCAACAGGAACTGGTCATGTTTATTACTTAAGCAGGGTGAAGATACATGTTATATACACTTTCTGACCTTAATTGCACTTTCCCTTCTTTGCAAATTTCAGTTTCCTAAGAGGAGACTGTCTTACTCCTTTTGGAACCACCTCTAAGTTCTAGGGATTTCATTTAAATTTTCTGCACCTTTGCACTTAAGAAAAGGAGAGTGAAGTCAATGAGAAGCTTAAGTCACATGTCGGCAGATTTAGCAATTACTCTTATGTGCTTATTTCTTCACTTATGATGTCCTATGGTTTTGCACACCCCTGAACAATCCAAATAATGTACTAGTAATTCAACAATTTGAAAAGCATGTTATATAGGCCTGCAAAATGGAACAGGTGTAGCTGAGAAGTTAGGTTAGGATAGCACCAGCTGACTGAGGGACACTGACTCAAAAATCACTCCTTCTAAAAGCTTAGACCCAGGACTTAATCCCTAAATTCCTTTTATTTTGAATAAGGGAAAAACAAAACAAAACACCAGAAAAAAAAAAAACTGACCAAAAAGTATACCAATAGTCTAAACAACTGTAATCTCAAGGTTGTGCTCATCAAGCCAACAAAGTAGAGATTAATAGTCAAACATCACTACATCATTACATGAGACTTACTGTACATTTCTTGGTTTGGACCAGGCCATGTTCTGGGTTTCCTTCAGTCCTAGCCGTAGACCATTCATTGCCCCAAATGCAGCCCCTGGCAAATCATAGTAACAATTCATTCAAATAATCAGCTTTATATTAAAGAACAACTATACTTCTGATTCTTTTTCATTTTTATTTAATAATAAGAAAACTGTAAATAATGATTTTCAAAAAAACAACCCTGAAGGTGATATTTTAATTGCCTTTGCTTTTAAGCACCTCTGGCCACTTGGATTGAGGATACTTAAAAAAAATATATAAATACCAACCTGTCATACAACATCCTCCAATGGTAAAGAAGGCCAGTTCAAATCTGCCCCGGGTTTTATTAGCTCCAGTTGGTAAAATAAACTCATCTGTATCCTACAGGGATAATAATGAAAACCAAGTTGAGCTCCCCTTAAGACATAGTACTTGCAAAGTGTTTAATTTTTCAAAGGAGTTTTTTACAGAATGTAAATCCGTAAATTAACTAAAACTCAACTATACTTAGTCAAACAAAAGTAAAACTTTCTGCAACAAAAGGAACATGTAAATCAAAATGAAATGAAATATACAACATATACAGTTATGCTCATTAGTTCTTAGGAGAGATTCTTGCCCAGAACTTTGCATCTCAATGTAAGTTTGATAGATTATAGGAAATTTGCCTTCATGATAAATTTGAAAGTTTAGGAAGGCCATCTCTAGAGAAAGGTAAACTGAAAGCTATGAGAGATAACAGAATACCAGTCTGGAAGGAGAAAATAACTTTCACTCTGTAGCTACTATTTATCCAGCACCATTTTACTATATGTAAGACCAATGATCATAAAAAATGAGCAGAAACTATAAGAGTACAACAGTTTGGATCACTTACGCAAGGGCAAAAATCACCTCCTTAACAATTCTTAACTAGTTGTTTGCAGGGCATATATTCCTTTGATAATCTTAGAAAGCTTACAGATCCACCTTCTAGTAAATGCATACACAGAATCTGGTATGAACCCCCTGAAGGTCAGCCAAGAATCCTAGGTTGAGAAGTGCTACTGTAAGAGCACAATAGGATTGATTTCGCAATACAATCCACTTTTTTATGTTGAACAAATACATTTTTGCCAAGCTTTCCATACAAAAATGGTTAAACTGAGCCCCTGAAGGATAGCACACACCCTTAGCAAAAAACACTAACAAGTAAACATCCCTTTGGCAAATACTGACCTTTGGTAAATGCATTCCTGATTAGGAAAACTGTACCTCTGCACTGATTTTTGATTTCTGGCTTGTGCACACGTTCTTACCAAAAACTGTACAATAAACAAGCCCATGTACTCTCATCACACAGAAATGGTCTGTTGGGCAATGATAAGCAAACTCTGAAAAATTCCGTGTCTAAATATATTTATTATACATTGATCTGTAAATTCTGGGTGCTTCCTGACTTTTCAATTAATGACTTAGTTTTAAATTGTGCTTCCTGTTTGAGGTTTTTAGGAATGGTATATTTAATATGATGAGGTAAGTAATTATCCTTCAATCCAGAAATGGATCGCTAACTACACATAGGAAATAAAAAAAAAGATGATCATGATTAACATTAGTAAGTATTGATACAAGTGCATGTCATCACTGACTCATTCTTCAGCTAGTGAGTCAATCTTGCATTCCTGAGATATCCAACAACTACTCTTTGAAGCTTGATGTTGTAAACTGAGCTTTAAAAAAACCCTACTATTTGCAACTTTATCTATGTTGAATCAGCAACTTCTCCAAACTGAAAAAATAAAACCCACAAAAACAACCAACCAAAAACCGAGGCTAATATAAACCTTAAAATGTATAACCCCCTAATTTCAAATGTTTGTATTCATCAGACCACTCTTATTTTCATAGGCTTTTGAATAATAATAATCTGATCTAATTAAATAAACTCAGGTGGTATTTATTGCCCCAAATGTACAGATTTGGTTCAAGATTTCAGTAAAAAGATTCCCACTTTACACTTTCATTTACACTTAACTTAGTATTAATGACCTCATAACTTCGTAACTACTCACTCCAATATTTTTTATTGGGGTGCTTTTAAAATTAATTACTTGTTGCTTTTATTTATGTATTTATTTTTAATTTTATTTATTTATTGGCTGCGTTGGGTCTTCGTTGCTGCGTGCAGGCTTTCTCTAGTTGTGGTAAGCAGGGGCTACTCTTTGTTGCAGTGCGTGGGCTTCTCACTGTGGTGGCTTCTCTTGTTGCGGAGCACAGGCTCTAGGCGCACGGGCTTCAGTAGTTGTGGCTCGCAGGCACTGGAGTGCAGGCTCGGCAGCAGTGGCACACGGGCTTAGTTGCTCCGCGGCAGGCGGGATCTTCCTGGACCAGGGCTTGAACCCATATCCCCTGCATTGGCAGGCGGATTCTCAACCACTGCACCACCAGGGAAGCCCTACTTGTTGCTTTTAAATATAAATCTTTAATTTGTGCTCTGATCACTGCTCCTTCTGATCACAGAAGTGCGTACAAAGAAGCAGGCAGCCATTGTTGTTGTACCCTCTCCACTCCCACTTATTCCAGGGGCTTTAAAGAAGAGCTGGGAGCTGGTCTCCTTGCTGCTTCCCCATTCGTGAACTAGACATTAAAGATTACAACATTCAAAAGCAATTGCATAAAAAGGAAAAATTAGAAAGTGACAACACACACCCAGGAAAAAGTGTAGGCTCAGAAAAGAACTGAGAAGAGCTTAAGTTTACATTTCAGGCTGGTCCTTGGCACATAGGCAGACTGTAATAATAATAATAATAATAATAATAATAATAATAACAATAATTTAGAAAAACCAATAAACAAATAAAAGCAAACCTTGAGGAAGGGGGGAGAATCTGATTTCCAGAGTTAACCACATTATTAGAGTCAAACGTCCAGTTTTCAATAACAAAAAATCACAAGGCATACAAAGAAATAGGACAGCATGGCCCATTCAAAGGGAAAAAATAAATCAACAGAAATGTCCCTAAAAAAGACCTGATAATAGGTGTACTAGGCAAAGACTTTAAAACAAGTGTCATAAAGATGCTCAAAGAACTAAAGGAGATGTGGAGAAAGTCAAAACAATGTATGAACAAAATGGAAACAAAGAAATAGAAGACCTAGAAAGAAACCAAAAAGAAATTCTGAAGCTGAAAGAACAATAGCTGGAAAATTCACTAAAGGAATTCAAAGGCAGATTCGAATGGGCAGAAGAAAGAATCACTGAACTTGAATACAGAATAGAAATTATTGAGTCTTAGGAAAAGGAGGAAAAATGACTGAACAGAAGTGAACAGAGCCTAAGGGATCTGTGGGATACCACAAAGCAACCTAATATACAGACCATGAGTTATAGGAGAGAAAGAGAATGTTTGAAGAAATAATCGCTGAAAACTTCCCAAATTTGATAAAAGAGACGCATATGAACATTCAGAAGCTCAATAAACACCAAGTAAGATACATTCAAAGAGACCCATACTGAGACATGTTAAAATCAAACTTTCGAAAGCTAAAGACAAAGAGAGAATCTTGAAAGCAGCAAGAGAGAAGCAACTTATCACATACAAGGATCCTCAATAAGATTAAGAGCCGATTTCTCAAGAGAAACTTTAGAGGCCACTAGACAGTGCGCTGATATATTTAAAGTGCTAAAAGAAAAAACTGTCCACCAAGAACCCCATATTCAGCAAAACTGCCCTTCAAAAGTGAAGGAGCTATTAAGAAATTCCCAGATAAACAAAAGCTGAGAGAGTTCATGACCACTAGACCCGCCCTGCAAGATACGATCAAGGGACTCCTACAAAGTAAAATGAAAGGACACTAGACAGTAACTCAAAGCCTTATGAAGGGATAAAGATATTAATAAAGGCAAATACATGGACAATTATAAAAGTATTACTGTAACTTATGCTTTTGACTCCACCTTTGTTTTCTACATAATCTTAAAGTTTAAAGCATTTAAAAGAATTATTAGATTATGTTTTTGACCACATGATGTATAAAGATATAATTTTGTGACATCAACAATTGAGAGGGGCAGGGACAGCTGGTAAAGGAGCAGCATTTTTGTATGTTACTGAAGTTAAACTGGTATAAATTCAAATTAGTGTTATAACTTTAGAAAACAGCTATAGAATACATTTTAAAAAAAGGTTATGAGAACGGAATTTAAACAATTCCCTACAAAAAAATCAAATAAACACAAAAGAAGATATTAATGCAGGAAGGGAGGGACAAAAAGCTAAAAGGCTTATAGAAAATGAACAGCAAAATGCCAGAAATCTCTCCTTATCAGTAAACACTTTAAATATAAATGGATTCAACTCTCTAGGCCAAAAGACAGAGATTAGCACAATGGACTAAAAAACATGATCCATTTATATGTTGTCTACATCGGATTCACTTTACAGCCAAAGACACAAAAAGATTGAAAGTGAAAGTATGGAAAAAGATATTCCACACAAATAATAACCAAAAAAGAGCAGGGTGGCTATACTAACATCAGAAAATATAGACTTTACAGCAAAAAAGTTTACAAGAGACAAAGAAGGACATTATATCAATAAAAGTATCAACATAGCAAGGAAATATAACAATTATAAACATTTACTTACCTAGTAACAGACCATCAAAATGTATTAGGCAGAAGTGATGGAATTAAAGGGAAGAATAGAAAGTTCTACAGTAACAGTTGGTGATTTCAAAATTCCACTCTCAGTAATGAATAGTAACTGTTATAACCAGACAGAAAATAAGGAAACAGAGGAGTTAACACATTAAGTCAACTAGATCTAACAGAAATATGCAAAACACTCTACCCAACAATGTACACATTTTTCTCAAGTGCACATAAGTCATTTTCTAGGACAGACCATATGGTAGGCCACAAGTTAAGTCTCAATAGATTTTAAAAGACACCATACGAAGCACCTTTTCCAACCACAATGGGATGAGTTAGAAATCAATAACAGAAGTAAAACTGAAAAATTCACAAATTCGTGGAAATTAAAAAAAACACCTCCTTAAACAATCAATGGATCAAGGAAGAAATCACAAGGGAAATTACAAAATACTTAACAGATGAGCAAAAAAGAAACACAAGATACCAAAACTTGTGAAACTCAGTGAAAGTGGTGCTAAGGGGGACATTTATAGTTATAAATGCCCACATTAAAAAATAAAAAAGATCTCAAATCAAAAATCTAACTTTACAACTTAAGGAACTAGAAAAAGAAGACACTAAACCCAAAGCTAGCAGAAGGAAGGACATATTAAAGATTAGAGCAGGGATAAATGAAATAAATTACTAGAATCAGAAATGAAAGTGAGGACATCACTACTGATTCTGCAGAATTAAAAAGGATTATAAGAAAATGTTATTAACAACTGTATGCCAACAAACTGGATGCCCTTGATGAAATGTACAAATTCCTAGAAACACAAAACTCACCAAGAAACAGAAAATCCGAAGAGACCCATACTAGTAAGGAGATGGAATCACTTATAAAAAAACTCACAACAAATAAAAAGCCAAAAAGCCCAAAAGCCCTGGATCTGATGGCTTCACTGGTAAATTTTACCAAACATTTAAAGAACTAACACCAATCTGGGGGCTCCCTGGTGGCCTAGTGCTTAGGATTCTGGGCATTCACTGCTGTGGCCCGGTTCAATCCCTAGTCAGGGAACTGAGATCCCAAAAGCTGTGTGGCGGCGCAGCCAAAAAAAAAAAAAAGAAGGACTAACACCAATTCTTCTCAAACTTTTCCAAAAAACTGAAGTGCAGGGAATACTTGGAACACTTCATAACTCTTTGTATGAGGCCAGCATTATCATACCAAAGCCAGACAAAGACACTACAAGAAAAGAAAACTACAGACCAATACCCCTTATGATCACTGATGCAAAATCTTCAACAAAATTCGAGGAAACCAAATCCCACAGCACATTAAAAGGGTCATACATCATGACCAAGTGGGATTTACTCCTGGGATGCAGGATGTTCCAACAAATGAAAACTGATCAATGTAATAGACCATATTAACAGAATGAAGGGAAAAAACCCCACATGATCACCTCAATTGATGCAGAAATAGTATTTGACAAAAATCCAACATACTTTGATTGATAAAAACACTCAACAAATTAGGAACAGAAGGAAACTACCTCAACATAATAAAAGCCATATATGAAAAACCCACAGCAAATACAATACCCAAAGATGAAAGACTGAAGGATGCCCGTTTTTTTTTGCCACTTCTATTCAACACAGTATTAGACGTTCTAGTTGGAGCAATTAGGCAAGAAGAAATAAAAGGCATCCAAACTAGAAAGAAGTATATCTTTTTTCACAGATAATCTTATATGTAGAAAATCCTAAAGACTGCACCAAAAAAACCCTGTTACAACTAATAAGTGAATTCAGCAGAGTAGCAGGATACAAAGTCAACGCAAAAAATCAGATGCACGTCTACAAACTAACAACGAACAATCTGAAAAGGAAATGATGAAAACAATTCCACTTACAATAGAATCAAAAAGAATAAAATACTTAGGAATTAATTTAACCAAGGAGGTAAGTAACTTAAAAAGACATAAAGAAATGAAAACATATCCCATATTCATGGATCAGAGACTTAATACTGTTATGATGTCAGTATTACCCAAAACAATCTATAGATTCAATACAATTCCTATCAAAATAGGAACTGACATTTTTTGCAGAAATAGAACCCATCTCAAAATTCATATGGAATTTCAACAAACCCCAAATAGCCAAAACAATCTTGAAAAAGAACAATTCTGGAGGACTCACACTTGCTAATTTCAAAACTTACCAAAGCTACAATAATCAAAACAGTGTGGTACTGGCATGTAGACCAATGAAATGGAAGAGAGAGCCCAGAAATAAACCCTTGTACATATGGTCAAACGATTTCTGGCAAGAATGCCAAGACCATTCCAAGGGGAAAAGACAGTCTTTTCAGCAAACAGTACTGTGAAAACTGGATATACACATGAAAAAGAGTGAAGTTGGACCTTTACCTAACACCATATACAAAAATTAACTCAAAATGGATCAAAGACCTAAATGTAAGACGTAAAACTATAAAACTCTTAGAAGAAAACACAGGGGAAAAGCTTTGTGACAATGGATTTGGCAATGATTTCTTGGATATGACACCAAAGGCAAAGGCAACAAAAGAAAAAATACAAATATTGGCCTTCATGAAAATTTAAAACTTCTGTGCACCAAAAGACAACATCAACAGAGTAAAAAGGCAACCCACAGAATGGGAGAAAATAATTGCAAATCATGTATCTGATAAGGGGTTAATAATTAGAATCTATAGAGAACTCCTAAAATTCAACAACAAAAAACCAAATGAACTGATTCAAAACTGGACAAAGGACTTGAATAGACATTTTTCCAAAGAAAATACACAAACGGCCAAGAAGCACATGAAAAGTTGCTCAACATGGCTGATCATTAGGGAAATGCGAATCAATACTATAATGAGTTGCCACTTCACACTCATTAGAATAGCTATTACCAAAAAAACCCAGATAATAACAAGTGTTGGTGAGAATGTGAAGAAACTGGAACCCTTGTGCACTGTTGGTGGGAATGTAAAATAGTACAGCTGCCGTGGAAAACAGTATGGCAGTTCCTCAAAAAATTAAAAATACAATTACCATATGATCCAGCAATTCTACTTTTGGATATATAATCAAAAGAATTGAAATGAGAGTCTGGAAGAGATATTTATAAACCAAAGTTCATAGCAGCACTATTCCTGATAGCTAAAACATGGAAGCAATCCAAGTGTCCATTGGACAGATGAATGGATAAGCAAAATGGAATATTATTCAATGGAATATTATCCAGCTTTAAAAAGGAAGGAGATTCTGACACACACTACAATACAGATGAGCCTTGAGGACATTATGCTAAATGAACTAAACCAGTCACAGAAAAATAAATACTGTATGATTCCACTTATTTGAGGTACTTAAGAGTATTCAAAAATCAGACAGAAAGCAGAAGGGTTGCCAAGAGCTGGGGGAAGGGTGGAAAAAGGAGTTACTGCTTAATGAGTATAGAGTTTCAGTTTTACAAGATGAAAAGCATGGAGCTGGTAGGTGGTGATGCTACAATATTAGGAATGCATTAAATACCACTGAACTGTACAGTTAGAAATAGTATATTTTGTTAGTGTATTTTATCACAACTTTAAAAAATGGAAAAAAACAACCAAACCCCCAAATCCTTTAATTAACTAGTATCAGGAAGAGATGTAAGCCAAATCCCCAGAGTTTGTGAGGGAAAAAAGGGTGAATTAAGACCAGAGACTTGGTGCCTCCAGATGCACATATCACAGATCAAGTCAACATAGGTACTTGGGGTTATTTTGTTAAATGGTAAGATAAAGGACCAACTTAGTAAAATCATAAAAGGACTAGTCTTAATCTTACCTGCACGAGATACCGTGGATCCACATTTAAATAAGGAGACAGAGGGTTCATACCAGTTACTAGAGAGAAAACAAAGCATTATATTGCAATAAAATTTTAAAAAGTTATTTCATTTAGCATTAATTTTTCTCTTGTTTGGTGTGTTTTGCAATTTTGATGCACAGGCTCAATGAATGTGAATTTTTCTCTCACTTTCTTAGTCTTATCCTTCCTGTCTGGCAGTTTAGGGGCTGCCTCTTCCTGGTGCCCTCAATCTTGCACTGTTGTCTCAGGATCTCATATCAACAAGATATTGGCAGTGACGTGGATCAAATAATCTAAGTAGCAGGAAGCAGGTCAATAATAAAGCTAATTCCTTTCTACTTTACTACAAAAATGCTTGACAACTATGCAGATTGCAAAATAAAATTGACCAGAAACCAATCAATTTTATGAGAAAAACATCGTTTGGGTTATGTGTTGTGTATAAATATTCTAAGGCAATTCCTTCAGATCTTAGTGTTGACAGATTTGATTTACAGGGTAGAGAATTCTTAGGTCATCACCAGAAGGAAGGGGTCAGGGCAAAAGAAATGGGCACTCTCAGAGGGCCAGACTTGAATTCTACTACCTTTGAAGATAGAAAAATTTATCAAGGAAAATCAACTTTCTCACATTTTAAATTTAATCTTTGGATCCTTCTGTATCTCAGCTGATTGTTCACAAACCTATCCAATACCCAGGACTCTGGTCTTTTCATCAATTCGAAGTCCTATTAGTTCTGTATCCAATATCTATCCTGAATTGTGTTACTTACCATCTTTATTGCTACCACCCTAGGCCAACCACTAAATCTCACGTAGACTGTAGTAACTATCTCCTACCTAACCGGACTCCCTACTTGCTCTAGTCCCTCCAATTCACTTTCTAAATGGCAATTAAAGTGATTTTTTTTTTAAGAAAAGGAAATCAGCCTTAATGGCTTCCATTTACACCTGTAACCAAATTCAAACTCCTTACAAAAGGCTTACACAACACTACATTAGCTGCCATTCCTTGCCCCTCTAATCTCATTATCTCCCACCAAACCAACTCCGGAGTAACTCTGTAGATACAATGGCCTAACAGCTGATCCTCAAACACTTGCCTCCCCCCAGGCATTTGTACTGTACTCAGGTCACAGCTCAAAGGTCAACACCCCTGAGTTGCTTTCCCTGGACCATTCTTAAATGGCTTTGGCTCCCATCACCATCTCAAGATCCTTTTATTGCCTTTACACACTTATCACTAACTGAAATATTTTTTACTTATGTTACTTGGCTCACTGCAACAGGATGTAAGCTCTGTGAAAACAGCACTCATCTTTTAAAATTTAACTGCTGTAGTCCTGCACCCAGAAAAGTCCATCTCAAGTACTCAGTGAATGGTGTTCACCCCTTGATCTCTTAATTTACCTTCAAATCTTAATTAACGTAACAATGCTTCTTCACATTAAGGCAGTGTCCTTTGTGCTCCAAAACTCAAAGGTCCTGAGACTAATATACAAACTACATACAGTCATATCCTATAACTTATTACATACAAACTATGTTCTAGATTCAGTTTTTTCAAAACTAAATTTATTTAACTATTATTTATTTTTGGCCGCACTGGGTCTTCGTTGCTGCGCGCAGGCTTTCTCTAGTTGCGGCGAGCGGGGGCTACTCTTTGTTGCGATGCGCGGGCTTCTCATCGCGGTGGCTTCCCTTGTTGCGGAGCACGGGCTCGCAGGCTTCAGTAGTTGTGGCTAACGGGCTCTAGAGCGCAGGCTCAGTAGTTGTGGCGCTGGGGCTTCGTTGCTCCACGCCATTCCCAGACCAGGGCTCGAACCCGTGTCCCCTGCACTGGCAGACGGATTCTCAACCACTGTGCGACCAGGGAAGTCCTAGATGCAGTTCTGACACAGGTGACACTAGTAACTTTAAAGGGCGTTTTTGTTTTTGAGCATAAGAGACCTAAAGAAATAGTACAAAGATTCTCAAGAGAAATCAGTTTTATGAAGCGCTTATCCTTCACCAACTTCCCACTATCTTTAACTCCAAGTTCTATTCATCCAGTTGAATACCACAGTTAGAAAGTTCCAAAGATCTGGAATACATATTCACACTACTTAGGAGAGGGCACAGGCAGGGTATTCGTGCTTCGGCACCCTAGATCTTGAATATTTCCTTTCCTAAAATTCTTACCGGCTTCTTTCTTCATGTCTATAAAAGTTCTCTTCCAAGTTCCTCCAGTTGTCTCGAGACGTATTTCTTTCTCTCCTGTATACATTAGTATTGAGTGTTTTACCCTGACGGCTACTTCGTGGTTTAGAATGTGACTTTGTGCTAAAAAGTTATGTATGGGCTCGATACGTGGAATGCATTTACTTGCAAAACTGGGCGCTCTTCTGCACTTAGGGCCAAGCACACAGCCCAACACACAAGGAATTTGTGGGAGGAACGATAAGACACGAAGCTTGAATATAAAAGGAAGAAAACATGCAACATCTCCTGGGTCCAGGTCAACCACAGAGAGCTTCTCGGAATCCATGGCTCCAAACACTCGTTCAGTGTTGAAAGAGCGGCCGCGCAGACACACTAACCCCACCACTGCTACTGAAGCTTGTGACCGCCAGCAAAAAAAAAGAACAGGGCACGTCGCATGTGTAGCGTGGCCGCAAGAACCAGTCAGAAATGTTCGCAAGCTAGGCCCGATACTTACGCGGGACTCCGGCCAAATCCGCGTGCGAGTAGCCTGCTCCACCGGCTCCGAAAAAGCCGGCCAACCCCCCTGTGGTTTTGTTGCCGCTTCCGCCGCCGCCCTCCATGGTGTTGCAGCAAACTGCCCGTCTGCTTCTCCCCGCCGCTTCAGGCCGAGATCGCGTGCTCGCCCGTTTCTCCTCTGTAATAGTGGGGAGACCCGCGTAACAACCACCTCCTTCACACGCTGACCTTCCGGGCGCCGGCGCCCGCTAAACCTCACACTTCCGCTTTGCGACAGCGTACGTCCCGGAAGGCGGAAGCGCCTGACGGCAGCTTTCCGGTGGTGGGAAAGTGAACGAAGCCAGAATCAAAGCGGCGCATCTTAAGGAAGGTGGGGTTCCTGTGGAAGAGGGAAGGCAGGCGACTGGATAGGGTCTGGCTCAGGAGGCCGGCAGAGCAGCAGCTGCAGAAGCAGGCAGCGGCAGAGAGGGCATGGTGTCGGGAGGCGCCGAGAAGGAGGCGCAGTCCGTCCCTCCCAGGGTTAGTGAATGAGGCTCTCCGCCCGGGCTAGCCCGGGGACTGTGCGCTGCGGGTCCCAGCATGAGTGCGGGCCCCGGCTGTGAGCCCTGCACTAAGCGACCCCGCTGGGGCGCCGCTGCAACTTCTCCGCCGGCCGCCTCGGACGCCCGGAGCTTCCCCGGCAGGCGGAGGCGCGTCCTCGATCCCAAGGACGCTCCGGTGCAGTTCAGGGTCCCGCCGTCCTCGTCAGGCTGCGTCCCGGGGCGGGCGGGACCGCACAGAGGCAGCGCCACCTCGCTTGGTACGTGGGGAAATAAAGCTCTTTGTCCTTCGCCTCGGCCCAAACCTCTTCTTGGTCTCTGAGGAGCCAGGGACTCCAGCACCGCTCCCCCCCGCCACCCCGCGCTTTTCTGGTCTTGTGTGCACCACTCTGAACTCTGAGGTCCCCTTGCTGAGCCACCAAGGCTACTACTGGGAGAATGGGGCCGGATTTTTCCCGTGGCGATTGGTGGTGTGAGAAACCCTGATGAGCAGTCACTCACAGGGAGGGAAGTGGTAGGATACTCCACTTGTTTCCTTTCTTCGGGTTTGACTGAGAAATTGCCTTAGTCGTTAAGGAGGTTTAATTGTGTATGTGACGCTTCAGCCTCTAGATGGAAAGAAAGCTGCAAAGAAAATCACAGCTTATCTCAATTTACATTCTAAGTTCCTGGGTGCAGAGCTATTATTCTTAGCTTGCTTTATGCTTGTTTCTGGTGTACAGTGTTGAACAAAAGTAACTTTGTTTCTGTCTTCATACCCTAAAATCTATCAAGAGAGATAGACAATTAGGGAAGTTAACATAATAAAGGGTAATGGATGTTCCAGTTCATGAAGGAACGGAGCGTTATGGTAGAAGTCAGGTGTACCTAATCCAGTTTGTGGGCTCAAAGGTAATCTCCCAGCCAGAAGATAAGAGCCTTATTCCGAGAACGGAAGAGTGATGAGTTAGCTAGATGAAGAGAAGTTAATGAAGTGATCCCAAAGTGCAGCTGATTCATATTGTCAGCAGGGGAGAGTAGTGAGAGATGAGGTTGCAGAGAGGTAGGCAAAGATCAGATCATACTGGGCAATGCTAAGGGTTTTGAACTTTATTTCTAAGGGCAATGTGAAACTATTAAAGGGTTTCAGTAGGGGAGTGACTTGACTGGATAGATATTTTTTAAATATATGTATATTTATTTAAAAATATATATTTTAAAGGTCCTTGTGGCTGGTGTGTGGAAAATGAATGGATTGAAAGGGAGCAGAAGTGCAGGCCCAAGATAGTTAAGGAGTTAGTCTAGATGGGAGATAATGATGGTTAATAGTTGGTTGCAGGCAGTAGGTAGGAAAGGGGAAAAGTGGATGGATTTAGGAGGGAATGGGTTATGTGGGTTTGTACCTCATAAGAAATATATCTGTGCTGGAAATACAGGTTTGGGAGTTATTGTCACATACACCATAATTGATACGATGGTAGTAGATTAGATAGTATAAAGCATGTAGTGAAAATAAAGGCGACCTAGGACAGACACCACCATGTAAGAGCAGACTGAAGAGAAGCAGCCAGAGAAGTAGGAGGAAAGCCTGCTTTTGTTGTGTCATGCAAGGACGGGGGCATTTCAAAAAGTATGTGTTGGTCAGCAGTATAAGAGAATGGGCACAGGTTAGGAAGTCCTCTGATGAATGGTGTACACTTAGTTCTCTCAGGACTTAGAGGCAATGAGGAGCAGACCTGCACTTAGTATAGAAGGATGAGCAGGATTTGCTGTATAAACCAGGGAAAGAAAAAATTATATAGGCAGAGGGAACGGCATGTACAAAAGGTGGCTTGACAGGAGACCAGAATGACAAGACTCAGCTGAGGCTGGGAAGGGGAGCGAGAGCTTATTTATGGACAAACTCAAGTGCCATTTCAAGGAGTTTGGACTTGACCTGTGGTTAACGGGGAGCCACTAAAAAGCTTGCAAGAAAAGGGATATCATTTGGTTAATATTTTAGAAAAGATGGCTTAGGCAGTGATCTTTGGACCTTTCTGACTGCAACCCACAGTATAAATTTCACTTGGTACACAGAGTAAGCAATATATATATATATATATATCTCCTGGTAAATAGGTCATGTTTATAACAAACAAATGTTTCATGAAATAATACTTTACTGTGTATGCTGCATTATCATGTTGTCTGTATTATTTCATTAAAAAATGTTGGTCATTTGTAGTTTGTGAAATGCTGGATTAGAGAAAGTCAAGACTGTAGACAAGGAGACCAGTTGCAGGAAACAAATGCAGTTGCCCAGTGAGTGATGTAACTGTTCTTTGAATATTGGTGCTATTTTGAAGATGGGGAGGAAGGGATGGGTTTAAGATTTAGGATGTAGATTTCAGAGAACTTGTTGAAGAAGAGTGGAGGGGAGGGGAACTAAGGGTGACCTCCAAGTACTGTATCTGACTTATGTAACAGGCTAATTTGTGGTCCTGTTAACTTTATTTGCATGTAAAGGAGAAGGAGTGAGTTGGGTGGGGGGGTCTGTCAGTCCTCACTAATTGGATCTTCTGATTTTCAGAAGAGGGAGTGAATTAATACTTGGGCTGTACTTGTGCATGTGTGTAAATGTTTTCTGTATACCTGGCACAGGACACCAATTAACAAAATGTTCAAAATCTAAATTTGTATCAAAATCTATTGTTTGAGATTTTGGAATTCTTTTAGAAACTTGGTATTTAAAATGTTTATATATAGTTATCCTAGAAGTGAGATAGGGAAATGGATATTTATTCAGTATCTTTAAATTTTGTGTTATTTATCTTCCTGGGCATATTTCTTACACTGATTGAAATCTGCAAATCTGCATATAGGCAGAACTCAGCATGCTATTCACCCTCTGATGGGGAATGGTTTATCCAGTTGTGTTGCTGTAGGAGCTCCCCTTTTCTGCCTGTTATAACTACCTAGAGTTTCTCTCCTCGCTCCAGGGATGATCTGAGTGTAGGTCAGTGGTGGGTGGGTGGGAGACTGGAGCTGCCTTGTCCCCCATCCCCCTTATCATTCTTTCAGCTTCGGTGCTGTCAAAAGCACCTTCAAACCTCTTTCCTCACCTCAAAACTCTCCCACTGTCCATCGCTCTTAGGTCTCACCACACCCTTCCTTCCCATGCTTTATCTTGCTGCTGCTGGAGGAAAGAGGCTTTTTGTGAAGGTGAGGGTGTTCCTTTAAATGCAGGTGAATTTTACTGCATTTTGTGCCTTTTGCCGGCATCTCTAGCACCTAATTGAATGATTTGCTCATTGAAATTTGCTGGTTACTGAGTGAGGTTACTTATGAGATTATGTAAATGGTGTGAAGTCAGAGTAAAGTTGGAGAACGACTGATCTCAGTGAAAAAAGAGATTGGGTGGAAATGTTGATAGAGAATACATTTGTTGAGTTTCTGCTTTGTGAGACTGGGCACAATCTTTTCTCTCATTGATCCACATAAGCCTTGGAAATAGGTATTGTTAACCCCATTTTGCAGGTGAAGAAATAAAGGCTTAAAGAAATGAAGTACATACTAGTAAGTGACTGAGCAAAGAGCTCAGCCCAGGATTTTGTTTGACTCCAGATCTCGTATCTATTGATATTTCATCACCTTCTATTGCCTCCCTTTTTGTTTGCTGTGATTACTTCTAGTTAAAAGAAATTCCTCAGAACCCAGGACACATCATTTCATGCTTACTTCAGGAATAAGAGGGGTACAACTGATACAGTCCTGTGATGTGTTGTGAAAGAAACCTTTTGAAGCCAGAAGTAGTGGTATTGGAAAGAGAAGTAGGCTGTCCTTTCTCTGGGGCCATCGGAAGGACTGAGGACCATTTTTTTAGCAGGAAATGTCAGTTCCTCACTTCTTGCTTCTCCTCCTTCACCCTGTTCTCAGGCTTCAGGAATTATAATAGGAAGCCTGAAGCTAGAGAGAGAACACATTCTCAGCGTCAGAGCTGCAGGAGGGAGACCTCTCCTTCAACTACACTGGAACACTCTTCCTAGTTTTTTAGGAAATGATGTTGCATGCACTTTTTTAGGTTCTGTAGACTTGTCATCATAGTGCCATGCTTCATGTGTGTTATAGGAACCTAGCCATTGCATACCATTGAATCTTTACATTTATGGAAAAAGGTATTTTAAATTCTACACTGACCCAAAAAATGAATTTTTTGGCTCATTGCTGATTTGTACTTTGAGGATTTTCTATACTTGCTGTGTTTGATATAAGGAAATTAAATAGAGAAGATGGAACTGTAGAAAAAGTCTCAGAACCAAGTGGATCATCCTCTTACTCCCTTGTGACCGAAACTAATTTTTTCTCTGAAGCCTGATTTGCTGTAGAAGTAGTAACTTAATAAAGTCACGAAAGTAGTGGTGTTTAACAAGAAATATCAAATGTATATATAATTTTTTGTGAAAGAAATGATTTTTAAAATGCTAATAAAAGATTTTGTGGAAAGTATAAATTATTTGGCACTCAAATGCAGTGGTAAATAAATTGTTGATTTTCATATATTTGGGATGGCATCTCATGTTATGGTGTTTGAGGGGACATAGGTAAATAAGAAGAGTTTATGACCTAAGGTACCTAGATTCTTACATTGCAATTTAGACAGTAGTTGAGAATGTTCAAGATTTTCTTATACTAAAATGTTATATACATGTAATCCATATGCAGTACATTAAATTTTGAAAGCATGCTTAAATTTCTAATGTTTATATAAATTGTGGCTTGAATTTATTTATGTTACATGTCCCTCACTGAACCATCAGTTCTACTTTTGCTACTGTCTGCTGGTCATTTCTGTATAGTTATCTTTTTGGCATTTCAAATTTAGTGTGTTCAGTATTGACCCAATCATATTTTCCCCCTAAATCCAGTTCTTTTATAGTCTACATTTCTATTTAATGTTGTCATCATCTTTCAAGTCTCAAGCATTAAAGCTTAGTGTCATCTTTAACTTCTCCTATCATTGTGAGGTCTGTAATGACTCTCACTTCTCAACTTTTTATTCTCTGTCCTTACAAGGACTATTTTTAGATCTTGACCAGTAGTTCTTCAACCTTGCTGATCATCAAAATCATTTTTTAAAAAAAAAAATACAGATTCCAGCTTCCCTCATACCTCCATCATCACATATAGATTTTGATTCAGAAGGTCTAGGTGTGGCCCTTGGATCCATTTGTTGTCAGCCTCCTGATGATTCAGATGGTTTGGGAACCACTGACCTAGACCAATACCTTCCTCACTGGCTTCTACTGACAGGCTGTTCCTTCTTGCCCCTTCACATCTGCCCTCCAGGCTATGTATCCTGCCTGACTTGGAGCCTCCTAGATTTGAACTCTGGCATTATAACTCTGAGTGTGACTTTTGACACTTTTTTGTACCTCTCTTTGTGGGTTGTTCGGGGATCTCTATGATATGGTCCTAGCTGACTTCTCAACCATGTTTTCTGTTGCTTTCTTTATATTTTTCTGCCATTGGTTCCATTGCTTCTGATTTTCCCTTTATGTGATGACATGTTTATTCTTCAAGACACAGTTCAAGCACTACTTATCAGATGATCCCATTTACTTCAGTTCCCTAAAGTAGTCTTTTCCTCAGAAATATCTTAATTTCTTATCAGGATCTTTTTTATTTATTTTATTTTTTAAATTTATCATTATTATTATTTTGGCCATGCTGCACAGCTTGCAGGGTCTCAGTTCCCTGACCAGGGATTAAACCTGGGCCATGGCAGTGAAAACACCAAATCCTAATCACTAGACCACCAGGGAACTCCCTCAGCATCTCTTTTGATACTAATGATAATTAAGAACTAATATTTACTGAACATATATCAGATAGTGCCCTAAGCACTTTGCAATGGTTATTATTTAATTTAAACCTCACAATAACCCCAGGAGAGATACTATTAATTTGCATGTTTACTAATAAGGAATCAGAGACACAGAGAAATGGCTCTTCACAAAGTCATACAGGAATCCAGTAGGGGGGCCAGGATTTGGATCTAGGTAATCTGATTTCAGAGCATGTACTCTCATCCATTAGGCCATACCAATTCTTTTAGGGTCTGGTCACTCTCTCTTCTATGCCAAATGTATTATCTCCCATTGCCTGAGTGGGGAAGGAGTGATTAATCGTTGTTTAATCCACAGAACCTGTCATAATGCCTTACATGCATATATGCTGCTATAGGTATTTTCTCTTTGAAGGTATGCATGCACATACATTAATTTTTTTTTTTTTTTTTTTTTTTTTTACAGTTTTCAAACAGAAGACTATTACCAGTTGGATGGACACGAAAGGACTCAAGACAGCTGAATCAGAAAGGTAAAGAACCATGCCTATATAGAGAAATGAATAACATGATATATGGATGTTTTATTGTGCTTCATGCTGTTTTCTCTTCTTTTTGCTTTCCCATTTTTCTTTATCTACATTTCAGTTAATAAATAATAATTTTTTAGAGTCTCCTATGTGCCAGGGGTGGTCTAATATACTTGAGATACAGAGATGAAAGAGGAATAGTCTCTGTCTTTAAGATACTTATAGTGTAGTGATGCTGACAGACACCAAAACACATGATGATTACATGGTGTGATCAGTGCAACAGTAAAGGTTTAAACAAGGTACAGTGGTGGTTAACATATAAAACAGACAATCAGCTTTACCTTTACAGGAAAGACTGCACAGGAGGTGAGTGAAGTTTAACACTGCACTGTGGCAGGTGTTTGCCAGGCACACAGTTGGGGAAAGGGCATTATAGGCATATGTGCAAAGACATGGACCCATGAAAGAGCATGCTGTATGCTCAGGTAATCACAAGTAGTTTAATTAATGCTGTGACATTGTAGGAGTGTGTTCAGGTAAGTGATTTTTTGCGTCATAACTTCTTTCTGTTGTATCATAAGTTCTGTTGTATCATTCTTTCTATTCTTTTGTAGTTTGCATAGTAAAGAAAACAACAACACAAGAGAAGAATCCATGATGAGTTCTGTACAGAAAGATAACTTTTATCAACATAACATGGAAAAATTAGAAAATGTTTCTCAGCTAGGTTTTGATAAATCACCAGTTGAAAAAAGTACACAATATTTGAACCAGCATCAGACTGCAGCTATCTGTAAGTGGCAAAAGGAAGGGAAACATTCAGAGCGGCTTTTGGAAAGTGAACCTCCAATAGTAAATCTGGTACCAGAGCAGTTCAGTAATGCTAACATTGATCAGTCACCCCAAAATGATGATCACAGCGACACAAATAGTGAGGAGAGTAGAGATAATCAACAATTTTTGACACCTATAAAGCTTGCGAATGCAAAACAGACAACAGAAGATGAACAGGGTGTAGAAGCCAGAAGCCACCAGAAGTGCAGCAAAGCTTGCCATCCCGCCGAAGACTGTGCAGGGTGTCAGCAGGAAGAGACAGACGTGGTGCCAGAGAGCCCCTTGTCAGATATCGGCTCTGAGGATGTTGGTACTGGACTGAAAAATGCCAACAAATTGAGTAGACAAGAAAGTAGCCTAGGAAATTCTCCTGCATTTGAGAAAGAAAGTGAACCCGAGTCACCAATGGATGTAGATAATTCCAAAAATAGTTGTCAGGACTCAGAAGCAGATGAAGAGACAAGTCCAGGTTTTGATGAACAGGAAGATAGTTCCACCCAAACAGCAAATAAACCTTCAAGGTTCCAAGTAAGAGAAGCTGACACTGAATTGAGGAAACGGTCCTCTGCTAAGGGAGGTGAGATTCGATTACATTTCCAATTTGAAGGAGAGAGTCGCGCTGGAATGAATGATTTAAATGTCAAACTACCTGGAAGTACTTCTAGCCTGAATGTAGAGTGCAGAAATTCTAAGCAACATGGGAAAAAGGATTCTAAAATCACGGATCATTTCATGAGAATGCCGAAAGCAGAGGACAAAAGGTAATTTTTGCCATCAAGAGTATCTTCAGTAGTGTAACATGTTTTATAATTTTGTAAGGGGGGTTTAACAAAGTTATGGTTTACACTGAAGCAAAGAAATAGTTGTCTTTCTTGTTAACTATTTATGCTAAACTTAAACCTAGGTTCAAAATGTTAAATTCTAAAAATCCCAGAAACAGAAAACAAGGAGTAAATAAATAATCAGACTTTAGTTTCATGAACTTCCTTCGGAGATTTATGGGAATTACTAGAACATAAATATGATAGTAACTGCTGTTTTCTTAGGCCATTGTATATGCACCTTCTCTAATGCTTTAACAGGCAGGCAGGTGTTATTGTACTCACTTCACAAATGAGAAAATTGAGATTTGGGTTAGAGAATTCACTGAAATTATGTAACTTGTGGGTGGTAAAGCTGGGATTTAAATCCCAGTCTGATTACAAGAAAAATGTAAATGTAAAAATTTTATTTATGCAATTATCCCATATGATATCGTAAAGCCTACTCCATAATTTTTGTGATCTTTTATGGCAAGCATGCCATAGTAAGTTCACTTCATTGAAAATTACTGTCTAGAGTCCTGAGAAGTAGCTGATACTGTGAATCATGACTCATTTGGCAGTGTACATATTTTTACATGGTCCCTTTTTTCAGAAGGTGGTTTACGTGTGTTTGGAAATTCCTTCCACAGAGTATTGAAAATAAGCTCTTGGGTTTTACTGTAAACCTTATAAGGTTTTTTTGTTGTTTTGTTTTGTTTTTTTCTAAATACCAAGGAGAAAGAGCAAGTTTGGCACATTTTAAACAATAACGTTCTGGGTAAGTTTTTTCACTTGTGTATCTAAGTAAATTTAAACGGTAAGTGGTTTGTGACTGAATACATTTGTTTTGATCTTAGAAAAGAACAATGTGAAATCAAACATCAAAGAACAGAAAGGAAGATCCCTAAATACATTCCACCTCACCTTTCTCCAGATAAGAAATGGCTTGGAACTCCTATTGAGGAGATGAGAAGAATGCCAAGGTGTGGGATCCGGCTGCCTCCGTTGAGACCATCTGCCAATCACACAGTGACTATTCGGGTAGGTGTTACCTCTTACCTATAAAGAGAGAAGATGCTAAGTCTTAATTTATTCTGATACTTATAAATGTGAAAAACAGACCAAAGCATAGAAAGTGCTTCTCTTTTCTGCATATATAAAGTACTGAGAATTCTACAGGATGGAGAAATATAATGATAGCTCACTTAACACGGTACTTAATAAATCCATAAGATGAATCATTGTTAGCTGGTGAGGAAATTGAATTTTTCTGTATTTTTAAGAAAATTTATTGGATTTAAAAAAAAATTCAATTGACAATATTTATTGAGTACCCACTACATGTTAGGTACTAAAATTCAAAGTTGTATGTGGTTCAATATCCTCAAATCATTCTTCAGTTTTACCCTCTTTTCTGAGCTTTAGATTCTTCTAGACATCTCCATCACTGTCCCACAGGTATCTCAAACTCAACATTTTTAAAACAAACCTTATTTTAAAAAATTGTGGTTATACATATACCATCTTAACCATTTTTAAGTGTACATTTCAGTGGCATTCAGTCCATTCACAATTGTTGTGCAATGTTGTGCAATTACCACTATTCATTTCCAGAAATTTTTCATCTTCCCACACAGAAACTCTACCTACTAAACAATAACTTCCCATTCCTAACTAACCCCTGGTAACCTCTTTCACACTGTCCATGGGTTCTTTTTTTTAAAAACAACAACAACAACAACTTTATTGAGGTATATAAAAGTAACCCATTTTAAGTACTCAATTCAGTGATATTTAGTTAATTTTTTAAAAAATTTTATTTATTTATTTTTGGCTGCGTTGGGTCTTTGTTGCTTCGCATGGGCTTTCTCTAGTTGCAGTGAGTGGGAGCTACTCTTTGTTGCGGTGCTCAGGCTTCTCATTGTGGTGGCTTCTCTTGTTGCGGAGCACGGGCTCTAGGTGCGCAGGCTCTAGTAGTTGTGGCACAGGGGCTCAGTAGTTGTGGCTCACGGGCTCTAGAGCGCAGGCTCAGTAGTTTTGGCACACGGGTTTAGTTGCTCCGTGGCATGTGGGATATTCCCAGACCAGGGCTCGAACCCCTGTCCCTCCTGCATTGACAGGTGGATTCTTAACCATTGTGCCACCAGGGAAGCCCATATTTAGTTAATTTACTGACTTAGGCAACCATCACCATAATCCAATTTTAGAAGATTTCTACTACTCATAGAATAGTTTTAAATATTCATGTCTTGGGAATTCTCTGGTGGTCCAGTGGTTAGGATGGTTAGGACTCAGCACTTTCACTGCTGTGGGCCTGGGTTTGATCCCTGGTCAGGGAACTAAGATCCTACAAGCCGTGTGGCATGGCCAAAACAAAAAACAAAAAAACCCCATAGAGGATTAAATATTCATCTCATTTATTAGTCAGACTCTGTATGAGATTTCACAGGGGCTACTTAAAAAAAATCCCTTTTCTTGTACAACTTAGTCTACATGTGATTAAATATTTTGAAGTGTAGAATTTATTAACATAGGTAGCAGCAACATTGAGCAGGGTGGTGGGGTTTGACTGAGCTCCTAAAGATGAGCAGAAATTTCTGAGGTGGAGTTAATTTAGTAAGGCAAGGGAATTCCAGACAGATACATAACCTGTATAGGAAAAGGCTGTGTAGTTAAAAACTATTTGTTTTAGAAATGAAAAACAATTGATTTGCTAGAACTGAGAATTTGGATGGGAAATGGTGGAAGAGAAGACTTGAAAGGTGGATTGGGTCCATATTGTAGAGGGCTTCAGGTGCCAGGAACTGGACTTGAGTCTGTAAGAATTGGAACTCATTAAAATGAGTTGTCTGTGTAGACAAGAGTTGTGCTGTATGTATAGCAAGATTGATCAGACAGGTATAGGTAAGGAAAACTGAAGTGAGGATGCATTGGAAACAGGGGAAGGTAATGTAAGAGCTCAGATAAGAGATGAAAAGTAAAGAAACAATAATTATCAAATTGTGCTGCATGGAAGTGGTTCAGGGGTTCTTTTGAAATTGACTCACATTTCTTTTCTAAATTATATTTTTAGCTATGGAAAACCTGTAGTAAAAGAACTAACAAATGCACTCAAATTTTAAAATGCTTGATACCGTATTTTAACCAGCAGATTTTACCAAGAGAACTCATTTTTATGCAGCTCATAGAATCAAGGTTGTCTTGCCACTGCTGTTTGACTGAAGAATTTCCTTAAGCATCAAAATAACAGTTAAAAAAGGTTACCATTTGCAACTATTTTGGTGTGTGAATAGGATTTTCTTAATACTGGATAAGAGATATAAATAGTAGGTTGATATAAGCTTTAGCTGTCATCTCTAACTCCTGATTTCAGATTTTATAGTCCTTAAAGTAGTCTCATTGCTATTGATGTTAGAGTATGTAAAGTTACTGTAAAAATTATATTTATTTAAATAGCTTATGTTTAAATATAATGATTTTGTATCAGATTTCTTAGGGAAAAAAAGAGTTCTGCTATTTAAAGAAGTTTGGAAATAACTGAGACAGGGTAATAACCGTGGGAATAAAAAAGAATAAATGCTTGCATTGTTTTGAGGTAATATTGATAGGACATGGTGAATTCTTAAGTATGGGTGATAAGGGAAAAGGAGGCATTGCTAATGTGTGTAAAATTAAGAAAAGACTTGGATGACTGACAAGATGTTAATGGTGAAGATTTGGAGAAAAGGTTGATCGAGGGAAGTAAGTGATATTTTGACTTTTCCTGCTTCCTCTCTCCCACTACCCACAAAGAAAACCTGAAGCATCTTATACCATCATTACTTAATCTCGGTAACTACTGTTTATTTATTGTTAGATATCCATGAATTTATAAAAGTTTTATTTTATTACAAAAGTAATATAGGCTCAATGGAAAAAAAGAAAAAAGCAACTGTTATGTGAAAGTGAATACCTCAGAAAACCCAAGTGTCTCTCAGTCCTATTCCCAGAGTTTAACAATTTGGTGTATTTTCTTCTAGATTCTTTTTCCTGAATATGGTAATATGATATATGTATAATTAATAGTTATTAGATAGACAGTCCTTAGTTACATTTCTAAGATGCCAGATATTAATAGTTACAGAAGTTGAAGTAATAAAGTAAAGCTGATATTTAGCGTTAGAAATGTAAGGCAATCTGAAATTGCATGGACATAATAGTCAGTGCTTGATTATCTGTAAATGCTTGCATGCACACACATTCACACACCAACATGTACACACATAAGGCAAACACATGTAGGTGCATGCACTACACACATGCACACACGCATTTAGACAGACAGACATCCAAAGCATATTCTTATATATATGTTCCCCTGTGTGTGAACCTCTACTGGTACCTGTTTTTGTCACCTCAGATTACATGGAACATCTTTACAGAATCACTTTTGGGATCCTCATATGGAGGTGAAAATACTTTTGGCATGATTGATGACTCAGCCACTTTTGACCATTCTTTATTCTTTCCTCCTTGGAATATTCTCATCCTTTGGATTCCTTGACACTATATAATCGTGATTTTCTTCCTACCTCCTTAAGCCACTTCTTATGTTCCTTTTAGCTTTTTTTCTATATGTGGCCCTTAAATGGTCGTTGGAGTTCCCCAAAGCTTTTTCATAGGTCCTCTTATCTTCTCCTTCTCTCTCGGGGTAGTCTTATACACACTCATGGTTTTAATGGTTATCTATATAAATGGCCTATAAATTTATTTATCTTGGGTTGCAGACTTTTTTTTTTTTTTAATGAAATTAACACTTATACTGGGTCTTTATTTATTTATTTATTTTATTTTTGGCTGTGTTGGGTCTTCGTTTCTGTGCGAGGGCTTTCTCTAGTTGCGGCAAGCGGGGGCCCCTCTTCATCACGGTGCGCGGGCCTCTCACGATCGCGGCCTCTCTTGCTGCGGCACAAGCTCCAGATGCGCAGGCTCAGTAGTTGTGGCTCACGGGCCCAGTTGCTCCACGGCATGTGGAATCTTCCCAGAACAGGGCTCGAACCCATGTCCCCTGCATTAGCAGGCAGATTCTCAACCACTGCGCCACCAGGGAAGCGCGGGTTGCAGACTTTTAATGAAGCTGCCTATTTGACAGCAGCTTTCCCTTTTCAAGGCTATTCCCTTTTCTTGTTTCGTCCGCCTTTTCCTACTTCTTTTTATCCTTTGGAGTTGAGCTCAATTGCTACTTCCTCGAAGCCTTCCCTAAGCTTACCAGATAAGTTAAAATTGTCTAGAAAGGTTCTTATGACGCTATGAACCTCTCATTTATAGCATCTTACATTTGAAATTTTATATTTATTTATGTGATTATTTGATGATCTACAGTGAAATTCTGATTTATGGTATAGCATGGATGAACCTTGAAAACATTATGCTAAGTGGGAGGCCAGGCACAAAAGGTCACATTTTGTATGATTCCATTTATATGAAATGTCCAGATTAGGCAAAATGTAAAGCTATTTTGTTTTAAAGTATCTTTTTCCTCAAACATTTACTTAATGCTTATTATAAGTAGCATGTGTATATATATGCATACATATACACACATACGTACGTATACATATGTGTGTATATTTACATATACAGTTGACCCTTGAACAACTCGAGGGTTAGGGGTGCCAACCCTCTGGGCAGTCCAAAAGCCAAGTATAACTTTACAGTTGGCCCTCCATATCCGAGTTTCCACATCCACAGATTCAATCAACTGCTGATTGTGTGGTACTGTAGTACGTATTCATTGAAAAAGATCGTTGTATAAGTGGACCCATGCCGTTCAAACCCGTGTTGTTCAAGCGTCAACTGTATGTATGTAAACACTTATACGTATTAGAAACACATATGTCAGGCTCTGTTGCAAATATTCAAAATACAAAGTTCATATAATTACTATTCTCAAGATGTTTAGAGTCTAGTGGGGGAAGGGAAAAAAGTGTGCTCTAGTATGATAATGATCTAATAAAACAAGAGAGAATACACTTACTGCCTATTAGAAAGTTTTTAAAGACTTCTTAGAGGAAATGAAGATTGAGCTGAGTCTTGAAGATCAGAATAGATGTTTACCCAGATAGTGTTTGCAGTAAGAGAGGATGTTAAAAACTGAAATCATTTAGAATCAAAGTATAGGCAGAGGGGAGCCATTATAGGATTAGAAACTTGGGGATACTTGAGAAACATACTGTTATTCCCAAGTGGGGATAAGGGTTTTATGGGGGATGAATGTGTCTGGGAGTAGTTGGAGTTAGGGAGAGGGATAGAAAGCTGTTGCCAGAAATTCAGGCAATGAATAATGAGGACGGGGGGTGGGGGGCGGTTGGGGGCTGGATGGGATGAAGATAGAATGCCCAGGACATGGTGACTTGGAAACTGATTAACTGGAAGTAAGGAGGGGGAACAACTGAAAAAGACATGAGATTTCTTGCCTAGGAGCTGGTCTGTATTTTATAACATTTGCTTTGGCTGCTTTCTTTGGATTATTTTGTACAAGAGATATGCCTAGTTTTTATGCACTTACAGTTTTCTTGTATTTCAGGTAGATCTTTTGCGAGCAGGAGAAGTTCCTAAACCTTTCCCAACACATTTTAAAGATTTGTGGGACAACAAGCATGTTAAGATGCCTTGTTCAGAACAAAACTTGTACCCGGTGGAAGATGAGGTAAGAACAAAACTGAACAGAACTGATGTTCTTTTAGTCTCTGAAAGGTATTTTAATACTTGCTGTTTGACTTCTGATTCTACCATGTAAAAAAAACTTGGAATAGTTTCCTCATGTTTTTCTTTTCCTTAAAGAATGGTGAGCGAACTGCAGGGAGCCGGTGGGAGCTCATTCAGACTGCACTTCTCAACAAATTCAGTCGACCCCAAAACCTGAAGGTGTGTTCTTTTGCTATTCTTGTCTCTTACATGTAGTTCTTAGAGATGGGCCCTGGTGTCCTCCCTCAGAGACATTTTTTGATCTTTAATAGACTCAGGTAACAGCATTATTTATATGCTAAGTGCTTGCTTCCTGAGGAACTCTTTTTAGAGACATTCTTGGTTTACACTCCATCACTAGGAAATGAGTAGAAGAATTGAGAGTTGTAAATGACTTGCCTGGAGCCACACAGAATAATTTGGAGAACCAGGAATAAGACCTCTGTTTCTTGATTCCCCATCCAGTTTCCTTTGGTCCTGGCTTCTGTTTTATTTTTGTTTTGGAATTATCATACTTCTGAAATGTCTTTAAAAGTAAATCAGGGAAGAATTATGACTTCAGCATTGTTTGCCCGAAGGGAAGCTGAGTTTCCTAATGATTAAAGTATACATTAAGCATTCTACTTTTTATTGCTCTTAATATAGCTTCTAGCAGTTTCATAATTTATTAATCTTATATTTTGGCAATAATTCAATTTTTGATTTAAAAAATATTTCATTTAAGACTGTAAGGGCAACCATCAGATTGGTTTTTTTAATATTTAAAATATGAGTGAGTATATGTTTATTTTTGGCACTATAGCCTTATATAAATTTTTAAAGTTTTTATAACTATAAACAGATTTTTTTATACTTCTGTGAAAATGGGTTTCATTTTCTTTGAGAGACTTAATTTGTTGTGTACAGTTTCTCAGGTTTAATACTGTTGTTTTCATTTATTTATTGTTAACGAGTCCAAGCTCACTCTGCTCGCCTTATGACAGGCAAATAAATCAGGAGATGAGGTGTTGAGGCAAGGAATATGACCTTATTCGGAATTATTCGGAAAGCTGGCAGACCAAGAAGATGGCAGACTAATGTCTCCAAAAAAACCATCTTATCGGTGTTTGGATGTCAGTTTCTTTTATAGAACAGAGAGGGGGAGGAGATGAGGAAGTAAAGTAAAAAGGCCATAAGTTTTGCAAATATCCCCTGGAATGGCCAGCCTCGGGGAGGAGATGTGTTAATTTCTTCTTTCTTGCAGATATTCACAGGTGGACAGGGTCAGGATGCTTCCCTGAACAAAGGCACTTTGGTTTAACATTCAGACAGAGGGGCACGGTTCCCTGAGCCAGCCATTACGTATAGGCAGTATCCTTTTAGTGAACCAAAGCAGCTGGAAAGCAAAGGTTAAAGTAAAAGAAACAGATCCAACATGTAGTCAGATTTGGCTCTTCCCTGTTACATACTTACAAGTTATTCTTAAACTTTCTATACCTTTCCTGTCGCTCCTTTTTTTTTCCTTAACATGAAAAACAGTGATAAGTTGTACCATAATATATTTTGAAAATTTTATTTCTTAGGGACAGTGTTTCTCAATCTTGTAATTCTTTTAAATGGGAGAAATTCTCAGGGTCTGCCAGACTTTACTTATTGTTAATATGTTAATTACGTATGTTTAAACGTAAAGCTAAATATAAACTCTTTATATTTATAGTATCCAGCTATATCAATTTGATTTTTTCCATTTTAAGCATTATGACCCATGTTTTGAGTTGTGTTCATTATCACAGTCAAAACAATTTGTAATCAGCATTTCCTTTTTGCACAGATTTTTAAACACTGACCTGAGCCTTAAAATAGTATGCTGAGAAACTTAAAAAAAAATACTGTATAAAGAAAACATTCTTTGTTTTGTATTTACTACTTTTTTTTTTTTTTTTAACTAATCACAAACAGTTGGTGGTTGTTGGTAGAGGCAAAGATGGGATCCGTATGCAGAACATCAGCTTGCGAATAAGTATGATGGTGACCACTTTGGTCCAGGTTTTTATGACTTCGGCATTCCTATACTGCAGTGCATCTTAGGATCGCTCTCTCTCTCCACCATTTTTATGTATTTGAAGTACCAGCTTTCATTTCTACAGTGTGTTGTTTTTTGGCCTTTGTATTCATTCCAAAACCACAATTATATACTCACAAACACAAGCAGGCCAATCAAGAATACTATCCAGACTCCATTTGAAAAACACTGACTTAGGGCCTTCATGGCCTTACAAACAGGATTATTTAAGAATTTACATATTTTTTCTTTAAACACAAATGCAGAATAGTCATAGTGTTCTAAATTACATTGCTGCTTGCCTCTGTTAGCAATTCCTTAGTGCGCCATGATTACCTTAGGAAGGGGTAATTGCTTTAGTCTGAATTTCCCTTTCTTGTTTATTTTACGGTAGATTCAACAGAACAGTAATCCACCGAGATTTTCTTCTGTTTATGGTAATTGTTTCCTTTGCTAAAAGAACACTACGAGAGGGAGGGGGAAACATTAAATCCCTCTTATTGAATATAATAATATTTTTGCTGTTTTTATGCCATTTGATGTTGAATTAAGAGGGATTAGAGATGTTAAAAACGTAAAAAAGGAACAGTGTCCTCAAAAGTTGATCTACACTGTAATATTTCTATGAATAATGTGTCTGGTAATTTGCAAAGAATGAACTTCTTTCTGCTTTAACTCATTGTGCTTATTATGAATTATGAACTGAAAAAAAGTCACTCAGCTAAGAATACTGTATAGAGTAGCATCCAGCTTTTCTGGTGATAGGAGATCTCTTGGTGGACTACTTCTGAGACTTGAAGACTGAAGTAAAAGTAAATGTTAGTTAGGAGTCAATGCTAATTACACAACTCCATTAAAGATTAGAGTGTAAATGCTATTTAGAATGTTTTTCCTTACCAACTTTGAGGAATAATTTGCATATAAGAAAGTACGTCCTTTTAAAGAATGTAATTTGATGAGGTTTGACATTTGCATTTACACTTGAAGCCCCCACTACAGTAAAGATACAGAACATTCCTGTCACCCTGCAAAGATTCTTCTTACTCATTTGCAGTCAGTTTCCTCTTTCTGTACTGGCCCCAGGCAACTATTGATCTGCTGCTTCTTTTTCTTTTTTTTTTTACACTATAGATCGGTTTACATTTTACATGAATGGAATCATGTATTATGTATGCTAGTGTGTCTGGCTTCTTGCACTTAGGTGAAGATCTTTGAGTTTCATCCGTGTTGTTGAATGTATCAGTAGCTTTTTCCAGTATATGCATTGTTTGTCCATTCACCCGTTGATAGACATCGCTATTTTTTTTTCATAAATTTATTTTTTATTTATTTATTTTTGGCTGCGTTGGGTCTTTGTTGCTGTGCGCGGGCTTTCTCTAGTTGCGGCGAGTGGGGGCTATTCTTTTTTGCGGTGCGCGGGCTTCTCATTGTGGTGGCTTCTCTTGTTGCAGAGCACAGGCTCTAGGCGCACGGGCTTCAGTAATTGTGGCATGTGGGCTCAGTAGTTGTGGCTCGCAGGCTCTAGAGCGCAGGCTCAGTAGTTGTGGTGCATGGGCTTAGCTGCTCTGCGGCATGTGGGATCTTCCCAGACCAGGGCTTGAACCCGTGTCCCCTGCATTGGCAGGCGGATTCTTAACCACTGCACCACCAGGGAAGCCCCGGAACTTGGGTATCTTCTTATTCCAAGTAGATAAAAGACATTTTGTTGGCTCATTATTTAACCTAGCTGCTTGGTGATAATTTATGCGGCATGAAGTATTTTTCAGGAGGCTCTTTGGCAGAGTGTTAATTTTTAAAAACTTCATCAATTCTGAGGAAATTTGGAAGGTTTATAGTAATAATCTAACACAGTGTCTTTCAGACTTAATATGCCTTCAGTAAAAAAATTTGGGGGTGTGTATTAGAGTTATAAATGGTTTTTTATAAATTCTATGTATTTATTACTTTAGTAATTTAATATATATTATAAAAGATAATCAAAATAGAAATTTTAAAGGATGAGATAAAATATAATTGTAAATAATAATTCTTTTTGCATAACTAATGGATTGTCGTATGCCTACCCCACTCTGGTAACCAGGAAGTACTGCCTGTTCAGACAGTTGAAAATTACACCAGTAGATGGCGCACTAGTCTAACTTTTTACAAAAATACGTAATTTACATGGACTAATGGGGAAAGATAACCATTTCTATGTAGCTTATAAAAATAGCTAATAGTAAAGGAAAAAAGACCATTTTTGGCTTTAAGCTAATGTTTCTCAGTCTTTTTTTCATTATTGCTCTCTTCCCCAGGGAGACTTTTTAGATATTTTTTCCTAATTTATTCTCCTAATGAAATCTTAATGCTAATGTGCAGTGTATCTGTACATGTAGTGTGACCCTGTTGAAGACCAAAAGTCACTGTAATATTTACTTTTTTTATCCCTAAGATCCAATTTTTGTCCACTTGAATTATACCGCCTCTGTTTAGAGGGCATGTTTTAGAGTAATTATGTTTTTCCCCCTGTTACTTGAGCTTTCTAATCTCATTTTTCTTAAGTGAATAATAAATTAGTATGCGTTTTTTTTTTGCATAGTTACTGACGTGGAGTAGCTAATGGTAGGAGAAGCTTGCCCAACATTAAGAAATATACTGGAAATAGTTCATAAAGGAGACAGGCTGGTCATAAATAATTCACTTTACTATATCATGACATTTTGTTTATGCTTTTTCCATAGGATGCTATTCTGAAATACAATGTGGCATATTCTAAGAAATGGGACTTTACAGCTTTGGTTGATTTCTGGGATAAGGTAGAAGTATGCTTATTTCTTAAACTATGAAACTAATATGACAACTCTAATGGAAAAGTTTGAGAAAAATATGCATAATTCTGTCACACTAACACCATAATCATCTTTTATTTTTGTGAGAAGTATTTCCTGTTATTTTATATGCAGCTAATTTTGAATTTTGCTTTAGTCTCTCATGATATGCATTTTTTGTTGTATTGTTGTACCATTTTCAGTATTATCAAATGGCTGCATAGTATTTCATGTCTAGATTTTGAGAATTTAATGATTCCCATATTCTCAGACATCTAGGTTGCATAAGTTTTACTCCATTCTCAATTACACTGTAGTAACATCTTTATATATGTATGTGAATAAATACATGTATATGTTTTCCCAAATTTAATATTGTTTCTTTAGGTGATTGCCAGAAGTTAGATGGCTAGGTCAAAAGGCACAAAACTTTTTTGGCCCTGGATTTATGCTGTAAAATCATTTTCCTCAGGGGACTGTAGCAGTTTAGTATGCTATCAGCAATGGGTAAGAATACCACTTTGATAGTACTGTTAGGAGAATAGGTATCATCCATTTTGAAAAACTGGCAGTATACCTTTAAAAAAAAAACATTTTATTTTGATATAATGATAGATTCACAAGAAATGGTAAAGAAATGTACAGGGAAGGTCCCACGCACAGTTCATCCTATCTTCCCCAATGTTGATTGCTTAAATAAGTATAATACAATATCAAAACTAGAAAACTGACACAAGACCTTACTTAGATTTTACCAGTTATACCTGTACTCATTTCTGTGTGTAGTTATGTAACTGTAGCTTCATGTAACCACCACCACAGTCAAGATACAGAACTGTTCCATCACCACAGTGCTCACTGGTGCTGCCCATTATAGCCACACCAACTCCTTCCTAACTTCTGGCAACCACTAATCTGTTCTCCATGTGCATAATTTTGTTACTTCATAAAGGTTAAAGTTTGTAACCTTTTCAAATTGCCTTTTGGTTCCTTTTTATTGCTGAGTAGTGTTCTGTGATATCGCTGTATCATAATTTAACTGTAAATGCATTTCAGGACATTTGAGTTGTTTCCAGTTTTTAGCTGTTAAAACTAAAGCTGCTGTGAACTTTTGTATACAGTTTTTTGCATAAACATAAGTTTTTATTTCTCTGGGATAAATCCCCAAGAGTACGATTGTTGAATTGTTTGATAAATGTATTTTTAGTTTTAGAAGAAACTGCCAGTATACTTTTGCTAGGTATGTAAGCCTTCCCAAAGAATGATACTTTCATATACAATCTGTTTAAAAGTTTTTTTATAATTTGATTTTTCTGCCCACAGTTTAATTATCCATGTTATATATGCTTCATTTACTAATAATAGAAACTGAAAGTAATTTTTGAAATGGAAACATTTTGAATTGAAATATTTTCAATATTACACAACTTTAACTTACCTAATAGAGAATAATTATTGAACTTTAAACATGTCCTGTGTTTTTTTTAATTGTGGCCTTTCCCTCTCTGGTCTTTTTTTCAGATAAATAACTGTGAGATAAATAAGATAATAATTATTATTCCTATCGTAAATGAGTAGTTATGATTTAGAAATGAACTTTCTTGCCCTAAGTGACATAGTTTGTCCCTGGTAGGACAGTGTAACCCAATCAGTGTTCTTTCCACTATTGCCTGCGATCACAGTCTGATATCCCTCTGCACGTACCCTCCCCTCCTACTTGCTGCTCATTTTCTCTGTAATTAGAGACTGATATGCCCCCTTCCTCCACTTTTCTGTATTGGAGTTCTATCTTCTGAGACTAACATTTTCCTGTCTACTCCCTCCAAAATGAGACGTCACCTTTCTTCGAATTTCCATGACAAATTTTAAAATTTATCTTGTGGCACTCCCTCTCTTTGCTTTGCTTTATTCTAGATGAAATGTTGACATCCTCTGGTATGTCAAAAGTTTCTTGGGGCAGAGACTGTATCTTTCATAGCTTTGTGTTTCGTGTAGCATCTATACAATGCCTTATTTATCGTGTGTGCTCTGTAAGTAGTTATGGACTGGATTTCAAAAGGAGATCGGGCAGTCATGTTGGTTTTCATGGTTACCAAGGTCATGAGAATATTATCTAGAAGTAACGGTTTGAGTTAATAAAAACTGATGTTTCTGATTCCTTCTCTCACTCCCTGCCCACGCACACAACACATCTAAGTTAGACTCTTCCTTCTCTGAGCATTTTTAACTAGTGATGTTCCAGTGTTCTTGTTACTTCATTTCCTGTGACGTTACTGAAGATCAGTCTGTCCTCTGGGATTGCTGGTGGTAATCCAGAAGAAAGTGGTTGTTTAATTACATGGTCAGGAATCAAACATTAAGATTATTGTGAACCCTTATTTGAGTTACAAATAAGGAAGAACCTGAAAATGTGAAAATGAAATCGACAGTGTTATGAATAACACCACCACTCCCTTTTTTCCAGTAGTGTTTTGATTATTTCACAAAGTATCCGTGAGGCAGCATGATATAAGCAGTGGCTCTCAGATTTATTGTGTATCTGAATCCTGGAGGGCTTATTAAAAAGGTAGCTGCCCACCATCCTCTCCAAGTTTTCTGATTCAGTGGGTCTGGGATGAGACCTGAGAGTTTGCATTTCTAATAGTTTCCTAGGTGGTGCTGCTATTGGTTCAGAGACCATGCTTTGAGAACTACTGGTGGAAAAAAGAGCATAGAATTAGAAATGAGTATTATGGTTCTTAGTCTCAAAGCTGTGTAACCTTGGGTTTTTGCTACCCCCAAACAATCACCTGAAACAACAGTCTGTTTCAGAGCTTTGTATTCTCTTCTGGTTAATTTGTCTATTACTGCAGTAGTGCCACAATGTCTTAATTGCTATAGCTTCATAATAATTCTTGATATCTGGTAAAACGATCCTCTCCTCATCAGTCTTCTTTCTCACAAGTGTATGGGCTATTCTTTATTCTTTCATGTAAATTTTAGAATCAGCCTGTTGGTGTCCATAAAAATCCTGTTGGACTCTTGAGTAGAATTGCATTAAATATGCAGATAAATTGGAAAAGATTTTACATCTACATAATACTATATATTCCTCTCCATAAGGATGGTATGGGTCTTCATTTATTTAGGGTTTTCTTAGATCAGATAGGACCTTGTATTCCAATATTTCTTTTGCTTGCTGTCGTGGAAGCCCTCATCATCTTATTTCTCCATAGTATAACATGAGCTATGCCCCATAGTTATACATTCCTGTATATTGTCTTAATTCAGTGTCTGCTCAATTGCTCAATTACTCTTAGGTTCCCTGGCATTTACCCCATTTGTGTTTGATTGCTGGCAGAGCCAAGGCGCCCCCACTATCTTGGCCCTTGCCATATGCTTTAGGGAAAGATGTGAGATTTGAGCATAAAAGCACTTTGTCCCTTGCCTGATGGGAGCCGTTGGGAAGTTCTTTAGCTTTTCTGAGCCTCAGTTTTCTTCCCATAAAATGGGATTAACAATAGCTACCTTGGAGTATGATGTTCTGATAATTAGTGGCTTCTTGTGGTTCTTTCTTTCAAGACTCCAAACAGGAGGGAATAGGAGCAGCCCAGACAGGCCTTGTTCCATCTGTCCATCAGCAGTCGCCATAGGGCAAGAGCTGGAGGGAAGGTGTATTAGTCAGGGAAACAGCACCAATGGGAGAGAGATATATTTATCTATCTATATCTATCTATCAACTATATATATATATGTGGGGGAGAGAGAGAGGAAGATTTTAAGGAGGAATTGGTTCACACAATTATGGGGGCTGGCAAGTCTAAAATCTGCAGGGTGGGCTGGCAGGCTGGAGACCCAGGGATGAGCTGAGGTTGCAGATGATGTCCAAAGGCAGCCCGCTGGCAGAATTCGCTCTTGCTGAGGTAGGTCAGCCTTTCGTTCTGTCCAGGCCTTCAGCTGATTGGATGAGGCCCATCCACCTTATGGAGGGCAGTCTGCCTTACTCAGAGCCCATTGATTTAAATGTAAATCTCATCCATTGATTTAAATGTAGAACATCCTCACAGGAACATCCAGGAGAATGTCTGATCAAATATCTGGCCACTGTGGCCCAGCCAGGTTGAAACAAAATGAACCATCACACAGGGGCTTTGGAAATCTCTTTCTTGTAGCACTTCTCCCTCTTCTTCTGTAATTACATTGTTTGAACATACGTAAACATCAGGAAGATTTGCAATGTGCCTCCATGTCCATTCCACAGAGATAGGATTCTAGAGTGGTTAGGAGCACAGATAGGGGTCCACATGTCCTGGGTTTGGATCCTGGGTGGGTAACCTGAGGCATCCTCTCAGTGCATCAGTTTCCCCATTGGGAAATGGGGGTAAATAGTGCATTTCCCTCAGAGTTGTAGTGAGGGTTAAATGATGTAATGTATGCAAAGCATAGATCAGTGCCTGATACCTGGCTATTTTTTATCACTCACCTTCTAGAGTTAATACATTTAAACATCATGATATGATATGTTTCTGCCAAATATTTTAATGAAAATATATATAGTTAAAACCTCCTTTGTTTCTCTCTGCAAGTTCTTTTCCCTTTCTTCTTCATTGAAGGCAGCATTGTGCTAAGTGTGGCATCTGATTTGGCAGTTTTTTTTTTTTTTTCCCTACATTTTCACTACATATCCACTAACAAGAGATAGCAGTGTTTTCTGTGTTTCAAATGATGGATTATGGTATCATAGTGTACATAATATTCTGTAACTTGCTTTATTTTTACTCAGCAGTATGTCGTTGGGATCTAACGATTCTGAATATATAAAGAATTGTCTCATTTTAATGCTGATTAGATTCCTTGTATGAATAGCTTACCTTCCTGTGCCCCTACTGCTGGATGTTGGGGAGTTTCTAATGTTTTGCTGTCACAAGCAGTGCTGTGATGGACACAGCCTATGGCTCTCTTTGTGCCCTTGTGATAGGCTGCAGGGTAGGGCAGGCATGTTGGAGGTTCCCTGGGTATCGACAAAGAACTCTCCAGGATAGTTTAGTTGTACTTTATTTTTCACACCCTGGCCAATGCTTGGTTGATATTGTCAGGCTTTAAAGTCTTTGCCTGTCAGATGGCTTTTTTTTTTTTTTAATTAAAAAAAAATTTTTTTTAACATCTTTATTGGAGTAAAATTGCTTTACAATGGTGTGTTAGTTTCTGCTTTACAACAAAGTGAATCAGCTGTACATATACATATATCCCCATATCTCCTCCCTCTTGGCGTCTCCCTCCTGCCCTCCCTATCCCACCCTTCTAGGTGGTCACAAAGCACCCAGCTGATCTCCCTGTGCTATGCAGCTGCTTCCCACTAGCTATCTATTTTACATTTGGTAGTATATATTGCCACTCTCTCACTTCGTCCCAGTTTACCCTTCCCCCTCCCTGTGTCCTCAAGTCCATTCTCTCCATCTGGTGGTGTCTTGTGAAGCACAAAAGTTTTTAATTTTGATGAAGTCTAAATTAATTTTTTCTATTTTTGGTGTCATATCTAAGAAGCTAATCCAAGGTTGCAAACATTTACTCCTGTGTTTTCTTCTAAGAATTTTATGGTTTTAGCTCTTACTTTTAGGTTCATGACTTATTTTGAATTGATTTTTGTATATGGTGTGAATTAGGGGTCAAGTTTTATTTTTTTGCTTGTGAATAGCCATTTTGTGTTAATTTTCACATACGATGTGAGATAGAGGTCTGATTTCATAATTTTTCATGTGGATGGATATCTGGTTGCCCCAGCACCATTTGTGGAAAAGACTTCTATCCCTATTGAATTGTCTTGGCATCCTGCAAAAACCAATTGACCATACATATGAGGGTTTATTTCTGGCCTCTCAATTCTATTCCACTGCTCTATATGTCTGTCTTTACGCCACTTCCACACAATCTTGACTACTGTAGCTTTGTAGTAAGTTTTAAATTGGGAAGTATGAGTCCTCCAGCTTTGTTCTTTTTCTAATTTGTTTTGGCAGTTTTGGATCTTTTGTGCTTTCATGTGAGTTTTAGGGTCAGCTTATTAATTTCTGAAAAAAGTTAGCTGTGAAAGGTAATTTCTATAATCATATTAATAGAATCCATACTAATTCTGCATCTTGAGGCAGGAACAGTCAATTTCAGGGTTACCTTATTGAGCTTTTGAACCATATGATGTTTAAAGGTAGGCATAAAGTAATGGAAGCCTTATGGCTATATCAGAATATCTTTGTATCCAGATGTCTTTCACTCTTAAAGAGATGTAATTTTTGATGCCATGAAAAGTTGACCAAACTGATAAAATCTTTGTCACTTAAGTTATAGTATATAGATGGTCTATTTGCGTTCTGTAATTTTTGTGCCTTAAACTAGTTACAGTTGTTAATTTTGGTAGGTACATTTGATACCTTGTGATGGCAGTAAAACATGCCATTGGTTAAAATACCCCTGTCACCTTGCTATGAGGTAAAGTAGTCGTTTTTTCCTCTCTTCTTAATCACTCTACACAGACAGGACCTTGTTTCCCTTTTATCTGGTGACCTTGCCCAGAAGCATTCCTGTAAGAGTAATATATAGCAAGTTTTGGTGTGTTTAGTGTAGATCATAAATACGAGGTGATTACCAAGGTGCTGATGATAGTTTTATAGTTCTCTAGAGAGAGGAGTCATTGCATTTTTGACCTTCTGATTTTTATTTACTTTGTAAACATACGGGAGGGTTGGGGGAGTCCTCACAATTGTACCAAATATTCATTTCTTATTGTTTTCTTCAAGTTTTTGTCTCTACTTTTTATAGTTATATCTAGATATAAAAGTATATTTAAAATATTTTTTGATATATTATAAACCTGTGTTTCATAGCTTTATCATTTTTAGTCTTAATGGTTGCATAATATTCCATCAAATGATATGTCATTTGCTTAGCCATTCCAGTGTTAGAGATTTAAGGAAGTCTCTTTGTGTAACGCATGTCTAGAGATTTAAGGGTGTTCTTCCCTATGACTGTCTGTTGTTTGTACATTGTCAATGTACTTAACAGTAGACCTTGGATATTTAATACAGTGGTGTGTTTTTCTGTCCTTCAAATCTCCAAAGGTATTAATATAGAACTTAACCATGTCACAGCCCACAGGGATAACATTGCCCAGGATTACAGGGGTTCTTGAGAAGTAAGTATTAGATACATATGTGGTGGGATTGGAGGAGTAAAAAGAGATCTTTAGTGCAAGGGAAGCAGTTGTTTGGCTAGGTCTTAAATTATAAATGAATTCTATTTGCTTTGCATTGTCTGTGTCCACATTTTGGAGTAAGAATGCTTCTTTAAAAAGGGCTCTTAAATGTTGCTTATTAACAGTATTTGGGAAGTCTTTACTTAAATGTCACACCCAGCTCTGAGTAACTTGTTTTGCTAGGAAAAAAATGAAGTTTAAATTTAACAGCATATCAATTTTAATATTTTACAGTTAAGTTGATTTGGGGGCTGTTAACATTTATCTCCTTAAAACCTTGCTTTGGCTGGTTGTGTGAATAATAGGTTTTGTAACCCATACTACTTTAGAACAGGAGGTGTTAGTATCAACAGTCATTTAGTGTGATTCCATATTACAGTTATTACCTAAATGCTACTATTTAGAGCAAGAAGTAAGAGACCCACAATCCTGGTAATCCCTTTGAGCATCCTTATTTAGGATAAAAGCAAGGCGTATTGCCTAAGCTTTTTTAAAAAATTTTTCAGAGACCAGCAAAGATCACAGAAATCAACCTGTTATTTTGTAATTTATAGTTAAATATTTAGGTGCTACTGAGTTGAAATGGCCGTTATTTAGCGTTTTTTGCATCTTGGATGCTAATATTAGTTTTCCTCCCTGCCAGCTGTTGGAAGTGCTAGGAACAAATAATCTGTGTTTTATGGCCCTCCTGGGTGGTGTTCCACAAAATTAAATTCAAACACTTCTATAATTCGTATTCTAACTGAATCGATATACTTATTGCTGACATTTTTCACAGGAAAGTTTAACAAAATGTCCTATATGTTAAGAAAGTTTCTCTATTAATACATTTTAGACGTATTTTAAATACTTCCCTCTTACAACAACTGTGGCACTATTTCTTTTCATTCTCAGTGAATTAACTTGTGAAATGTACATAGCACGTCATGGCCATAGTGATGGAAGAGGGGTGTGGGGATGGCGTACATTAAGAGTGGTTACTTCTGTTTCTGTGATCCTGGCTTCTATTTCTGGACTTGGATGCTAGTTAAAAAATGGATGTTTGCCTTATAATTGTTCATTAGGCCATCCATATATATTTTGTGTACTTTTTGAACATATATTTCACAATAAATGTAATTGTCAATTCAAAATAAAGAACTTTAAATTCTAAAATTGGTTTGTATAGTGAACTTTTTCAGTAAATGGAATAGTTGTTGAAAGGAAACCTAAGGTTTTTGGTGACTATTTCAGCTTCCTTTCCATGTTTAATGTCTGGAATAGAAAAGATAGGAATGAATAAGTCTCTTATTTCCTCACTTACGTTAGTTTATCCATAAAGGCTGCCATAAATAACAAAATCAGGTTTGTTTCTTTTTTTAAAATTAATTAATTAATTAATTAATTTAATTTTGGCTGTGTTGAGTCTTCGTTTCTGTGCGAGGGCTTTCTCTAGTTGCGGCAAGCGGGGGCCACTCTTCATCGCGGTGCGCGGGCCTCTCACTATCGCGGCCTCTCTTGTTGCGGAGCACAGGCTCCAGACGCGGAGGCTCAGTAGTTGTGGCTCACGGGCCTAGTTGCTCCGCGGCATGTGGGATCTTCCCAGACCAGGAATTTTAAAAATTTAAAAATGGAAAAATTTAAACTTTAAAGTTCAAAGGTTTTGTTGTTGTGGTTAGGCTAGAAATAAATTCCTCTTTGGAAGCCACTATTTTTTAAAAAATAAATACAGCATGAAGTTTATACCTCAAGTCATACGTACACAGTAAGTTCTTTATGGCAACTCAGTAATTGTGCATCACTTGCCTTTGCTGTAGTATTAAAATATTGAGTCAGTATTGTCCTGTCTGCTCGTGTCCTATGACTTGTCAGAGAAAGTGTGTGTAAAGCCTCTTTTCCTGTAAATGAGGGTGTGTAAATCTATCAATAATGAACTTGCATTCTTACTTATGTACTACTTAATTTTAAAAGGTAAATAGGTGTCATATTGGGTTTTGAAGGATGCACACTAAGTGGAGCAAACTATTATGCCTAAGTCATCTTTTCCTTCAGAGTTCTTTTTGTGTAGTTTTACATTTAAAAAACACGTATATCAGAATTCTTTGTCCCCAAAATTGAGACGTGTGCTGTTATAGCCATGTTTAACTAAAATGACATTTTTGAACTCATGTGACCATGAGAGACCTTAAAAATTATCATTATTGACAGAACAATAGAAACTCAGGGAAAACAAATATAAGCTTGTATTAAAATGGATTACCAAGAAAGTTATCTCACGTATATAAAGTAATGGCTAGAAGGAATTATTTTGACTCATATCTTTATTATGGGATAAAAAGTTAAAATATAATATATTGAAATTATTAGGCAAAAATCATAGTGTAAGTCACCTGTCATTAAATAGCATAAAACACAATAGTTGTATCTTTATGCATCACTTGGGCATCATATGTGCATTCATACGTAAGTGGTGTCTTTCAGACTTCCTGGCCTTCTGGTGCGTGCCATACTATTATGGGCAGCTTATCTAATATTAACTATATCGAATGTACTTAGTACTTTTTTGTATGTTAAAATATTTTTTAAAATTTATTTATTTTGTTTATTTTATTTTTGGCTGCACTGGGTCTTCGTTGCTGTACCTGGCGTTTTCTCTAGTTGAGGCGAGTGGGGGCTACTCTTTGCAGCGGTGCACTGGCTTCTCACTGCGGTGGCTTCTCTTGTTGCGGAGCACAGGCTCTAGGTGCGCGCAGGCTCTAGGTGCTCTTAACCACAGTGGTTAAGAATCCACCTGCCAATGCAGGGGACACGGGTTTGGTCCCTGGTCTGGGAAGATCCCACATGCCGCGGAGCAACTAAGCCCGTGCGCCACAACTACTGAGCCTGCGCTCTAGAGCCGGCAAGCCACAACTACTGAGCCACGTGCCACAGCTACTGAAGTCCTCGCGCACCACAGAAGGAGAAGCCCGCACTCCACAACGAAGAGTAGCCCCTGCTCACAGCAACTAGAGAAACGTGCAGCAACAAAGACCCAACGCAGCCAAAAAATGTATATATACATATATATAAGAATGTATATGTATATATATGTATATGTATGTATATGTATATATACACATATATATACACATATAATGTATATATACACATATATATAAGAAAAAAATTTTAGAACAAAAAGATTAGAGGATTTTTTTCTTTTTTCTCTCTCCATTCCCTCAACCCTACCCCATCCTCCTCCCCCCCGCCACCACAATCTCTATAAACGTTTCATGGAACATTAGTGTTTTTTAGACTAGTTTTGGAAAAGCTGAGGTAAGGCAACATGTTGTTAACCACTGTTTCAAATCAGAACAAATGTCATTAACCAATAACCAGTAAAAATTGTGGGCTTTCACAATAGGCTTTTTTTTTTTTTTTTAATAGTGCAGAAGTAAGTTTCTGAATGTATATAAACACATTACTCCTTAGCTTCCAGTTCCAAGTGGAATTCTTCATAACGAATCTATTTCTGGACCTTTCTTCAAAACTTAAAAAGATTTAAAGTATCCTTGTTTTTGTTTTTTTTTTTTTTTTTTTTTTTTTTTTTATCCTTGTTATTTTTGTCGTAAAGAGCCTGTAGCAAGTTCCTAATCAAATGAAAGAAGCCTTGAATGTTTCACAGGACTACAGCTAATGTCTTTATTCCTCTAGATTTTGAACCTCTGATTTGGAGTTCAGTGGAAATTTAACCTTTTTGGACTTCTTCCCTTAGTGACTCACAGTCTCTAGAATCAATAAGGTCTGCATTGCTTTTACAGCTTGACTTGATTTAATTCATGAGAACTGTAGGAGCCAAAAGAAAGCTAATCAGAGTCAGCAAAATATTAAATTTTAGATTTGTATGAAATATGTGGACTTCCTCCTTGGTTTGGTTAATGTATCCTTTGGGTTGGAGCATATGTTGAGGGTCTCATTCATGATTTATTTTAAATAGTGCACCTCTCATAGAATTAATTGCTCCAATTGGAACTAGGCACCTTGCTTTATAAATTTGCTGAGGTATAATGGATAATTAGTTTTAGTTGAGCCCTCCCTGCCCTAGATCATTGATGAAATTAAGAGTTGTTATTATGTGTTTGTGAAACACTGTGTTGTATTTATGTGTGTGGAGGACAAGGAGGATGGAAATTATAGACATCCCAAAGTGAAAATTTATTTAGTAGAATTCCTTCTGTATTCTAATAATGAAATTAATCTAGTACATTAATGTCCTGTAACTCCAACCCTACCTACTCCGTTCAAATAGCTATGGAAGCCATTACTTTTAAATGTTGCTGTGTCATTGATTTCATTATCTAGAAATCTACTCTGTTGGAGGGGTGATAATAATTTCATGTTCTAATCTCTCCTGTGATTTATATCTCTATCAACTAGCTCTGAGCTGTTTTCTTTTTTTTAATGCAATTTGACACCATGCCTTGATTTATAATTCCTGTTAGATTACTTCTCAGATTATTTACTCATCTTATGCTCCTAGTCATTAAAAATAAATTCTGTATTCCTTGCGGTTAAGCTCCTCGTAACACTTTTATCCACATGTAAGATCTCATATTTAACACTAGAAGGATTTTCGTAATATATATTACCTGAAGATAAAGATAGTAAGAGGAAATAAAAACAATATAAATCTGTTTTTCAAATTTATATACTGTTTCCATGTGTAGCCTGTTCAAACAGTGCAGTAAACTCGGTAGTAAAGACTAAATAGGTCCATTGAATTGGGTCCATTGTCCTCGTGATGCAGGGAGTGGTACACCATTAGTGCCTTGGTAGCCGCGTGGTGGCTGCATCTCCAGAGGACTGAGCCAGTAGCTCTTTCCACATTTTACTTTTGGCTCTAATTGTGAAAAATACTTATCCGTGATTTATTGCTGTGGTAATGACAAGTAATGATTAACTGCACGGGGCAGTCAGAGTCTAAGCTGTCTGAGCAATTATTCTTTATAGTGTTAAAGAACTTTTTAGTAAGCTGAGTGGCATAGTACCTTGTTGCCTCAGTTGCTCTTTGATTACATGAAAAGCACTACAAAAAGACATTTTCTGCAAGAAGAACCATTTCCAGCATAGTGAAATATGGAATATTTTCAAATGGACTCCCCAGCTATGCTATTGGTCTAATCCGCCTTAGCCCTGGGAAGCCCAGCTCAGATATAAACAAGGTGTCTGAATCCATTCAGGCTGTTTTAACAGAATAGACTGGGTGATTGATTTATTTCTCACTCTTCTGGACGCTGGCAAGTTCAAGATCAAGGTGTTGGCAGATTCAGTGTCTGGTGAGGACCTGCTTCCTGATTCATAGATGGCTGTCTTCTTGCTGGGTCCTCACAAGGTAGAAGGAGCAAGAAAGCTCTCTGAGGTCTCTTTTATAAGGGCACTAAATCCCATTTAAGATGGCCTCACCTTCATGACCTAATCACCCCAAGGCCCCACCTCCAAATACTACCACATTGGAGGAATAGGTTTCAGCATACAAATTTTGGGGGGACAGAACATTCTATCTATAGAACCAGAGCATCTTCTTCCATTGGGAGTGGAATTTAAAAGTACTTACTGTCACAGCACATTGGGTTGAGCAGCCGTATAAATAGCCTCTTTCCCCATGGTTGACTTTTGGCTCCCTTTTTAACCCTTTCCTTTTTCCTGGCCTACTGCTTAAGCTGCAGACCATTTTATCTTCACGTCACATGCAAACCCTTATCCATTCCAGGCTTAACCCTGTCTCCTCCTGGACTTACCCCTTCTACAAAGTTCACCTTGTAGATAATCTCCTCAGTGTTTGATGCGACATCCTACTTGGTTATCTGTGGTAGAGACAGTGGTGGGGCTTATTATTGAGAGCTTTACTATGTACTAAGTACAGTGTAAGCAGTATATTTTATCTCATTTGATTCTCACAAATACCCCATTATATAGACACTGTATTTTACAAATGAACAACTAAAAATTCAAGGCTTAGAGTGTTTAAGTAATTTGTTCAAGTGATGAAGCCAGGATTTCAACCCAGGTGCCACTCACTCCAGAGTCTTAGCTCTTAATGACGATAATCTGTTGTGGTAGTTCTCATCCGTGAGTTATTCTGCTTCCCAGGGGACCTTTGGCAAGGTCTGGAGACATTTTTGATTCTCACAGCGGGGGGGAGGTGCTACTGGCTTCTGGTGGGTAGAGGGCATGGATGCCAGTAAACATCCTACAGCGAACAGGATGACACTCCCGGTAACGAAGAATTTTGCAACCCAAAAGGTCAGTAGTGCCTAGATCCGGAAACCCTGCTCTTCTGCAGTGGTTCTCGGGGTTTGGTCCCTGAACCAGCAGCATCACCTGGGAACTTGTTAGAAATGTAAATTCTCCTGCCCTACCTTGAACCTTGCAAATTAGAAACTCTGGGGGTGAGGCCCAGCCATCTTTAACAATCCCCTAGCTAATTCTGATAGATGTGAAAGTTTGAGTACTGCTCTACTTTCTTAAACCTCTCCTTGAAGAGTGCCTGTTCCTCAACTTTTTACCTTGGCTAAAGGAGCTTTTCCTATTGGCAGTTTTTCCTTCTCTAGTGGAACTTGCTGGAATGAAGAGGAGGAGTTGTTTTTCTCCTCAGCCCCCACTGCTGATTCCTGTCCATTGTTGAATTGTTTGGCCATGACCTAGATCTGTGAAAACCCAGGCTGATACCTGTAGAGCTGGGCTGAGGTGGGTCTCTTCTTATCTGTGCCCTGTGGTGCATGCCATCAGAACTAGCCTTTGACTTAGCACCTAGAGAGGAACTGAGTCAGTCAAACATACTGCCCAAACATTAGGTCAGCTGGAAATGGTTCAGTTAAGGGACAGAATTGTCCTAGAAACCAATTAACTAAATCTAGGGAGGCCTGAAAAGGTCAAAGATTTGAATAATAAGTAGAAAGAAGAGGAGCCTGGGAAAAATACTCTTTAAAAAAGGTGGCTTTAGTGACCTATGGCCTTAGATCTGGCATCATTAAAAGCACTGACTTAAGGAGGGTACCTACCAACATCCACCAGCCTTTGTTCGGTTGGTAATCATGTTGATGACCTATGAACTAGTCTGACTCAAACCTATATGTGAGACTCTCTACTGTATTAACCTATGATCACAAATTGGATCTGGTTATGCCCTGGGCCAGTTCCTTCTCTAACATCATTAGTTCTGCACTTCTTTCCTACCATAGCCTCCTAGTTTTCTACTCACTTATTCCTATAGCACTTTCTGTTTTTAAGGCTACTGCTTCCATCCCTTTTCTTCTGGGCCACTGTTTTCCAGGTTGTGTTGTTCTAATACTTTTAAATAAAGGGTTGAATGGTCAAGTTAGTTTGCTACACATTATGTCCTCCTACTGGGAATAGTTCTGAGGAGTCTTATAGTGAAGAAATCTGCTTAGTTTTGGTTAACTAAACATTTTCCCCAAACTTGTTTATAAACAAAGTCCCCTTCTGTGTAACGGCTTATGATTTCCCTTGTAGCTAATGTCCCATGGAACACACCTTGCAAAACAGTTGTGATCTATTGGCTCTTTCCTGCCTTCCTATCTTTTCCTGCCTGGCCTGGTACCTGCACATTTGACCCTTGAACAACATGGGTTTGAACTGCGTGGGTCCACTGATACGTGTATTTTTTTCAATAGTAAGTACTACAGTGCTGCGCGATCCACAGTTGGTTGAATCTGAAGGAATTAGCGGTGGGGGCTGAGGAGAAAAAGAGCTCCTCCTCTTCATTCTAACAGGTTCTACTTGAGAAGGAGGAACTGCCAAGAGGAAAAACTCCTTCAGGCAAGGTAAAAAGTTGAGGGACAGGTACTATTCCAGAACCACGGATATGAGGGAACCGTGGATACACAGGGCCAAGTATAAATTATATGCAGGTTTTCGGCTGTGCGGAGGGTCGGTGCCTCTAACTCCTGTGTTGTTCAAGGGTCAACTGTAGTCTCCTTTTTAAATCTAGTTACTCCTTGGCACTTAACATAGTGCCAAGAGCTTTAAATAGCACTTAATGCTGGGCACACTCAAATCTTTATCTTAAGCTTCTTCTCTCTGTCAACTTCTTATATTAAGACGTAATAATTTTACTTCCTAAACACTTCTTGAGGCTCACCTCTATTTCTGTTATACTTGTCTAATCCATGCTGTCATCATGACTCAGATGGTATATTGTAGCAGTCATCCAACTGACCCCCATGTTCAGTGGCGCTCCCTTCAAATCCGTCCTTCATGCTGCTCACCCACAGTGAGCTGTCTGAAGCATATATCTTCAAACCCTATGTGGCATCTCATCTATTTTCAGTTCTATTGGATGATGTTTATGGTATTCCCTGGCCTTGCCTCTACCCATTTCTCCAGCATCACTTCTTGATACTGAGCTTCTCCACACCTGATATTCTAATGACTCTGAATTCCTTTTGGTTCTCTGGCATGCTGTTGGCTGGCTCTTAATCCATCCTTCCAGACTTAACTCAGTCTTTATCTCCTCTGGGAACTCTTTTCTGTCCTCCCAGCCTCTACTAAAGACTCCACTGTGTGCTCACAGTAGTACCTGTGCCTGCCTCCATGCACTTGCCACATAATGCATGATCTTTCTATAAAATGTCTGCATCCTTCATGAGGCTGAACCTCTCCAGGGCATCTTAATGTTTTCTAGCTTATGGCTGGTGCTCAGTAAGTGTTTCTTGAACTAACTTCAGTATACTTAAGGAGAGTAGATCAGCACACAGAAATGTGGGTCTTAAGCCACAGTCTCGTACTGAAAGATTTAGGAATTATTTGTGTAAAGTGATAGTTGACCATTTGAGATTGGCAGTTGGTAGAGAGAAAAGATGAGGCATGTACACATAACCCTTATGTCTGTTTATATGGCATTTTTACCCTAAAAAGTAGTAAGTTTCTGGAGGACAGAGACCTTGCTTTGCATTGTTTACCTTTGTGTTTGTTCCTCACAGTGCTCAATATGACATCCTGGGCAAAGTGGGCACTCAATATATGCTTGAACTAAATGTCAACATACTACTAACAATATGCCTAACTGGAGTTAAGTATAAAGTAGAGGCTGGATCAATTGGACTGTTCTCTTTCTTGGATTTCTGAGCTCAGCTAATTCACAGGTTCAGGGGCTCGTTTACCTTTTTATTCTCTCTATGTGAGAAAAGAATGAATGCCCCAGATGATAGATTGAACCTGAGCCCGTAATCCGTTTTATTTGACGTAGCTAAAGGGTGTACCAGTCGTCACATGTCTTCAGTTTTTATAGGCTATAAAGCCAAAAATTATCTCAAAAGGGATATTTTACCATTTTCAAACTCATCTGTATTTTCAAATGAATTGCAGTTACCAAAAAGTAATCCAATGCAATGGAATAAAATTAGGTGCATTTAAGAATCCCCAAACAAAATGGTGCAGGTCTAATCATATGTATTTGCACCATCCAGCTGTACATGTGTCGGGGAACCTTTGGCTCTTCCTTGGATTGCTCTGGTGACTATTTCTATTTCATTGGAGTGGAGTAAAGAGTAGGACTAGATTTGTGTTGTCCAAACAATAAGCCAATAGTGATATGTGGCTATTTACATGGAAATTAATTAAAATGAAATAAAATTTGAAATGCAGTTGCTCAGTCACACAGGGCACATTTCACATGCTCAGTCAACACATGTGGCTGGTGGCTACCGTCTTGGACAGTGTAGAAAATTCTGTTCTGCCCTGGACGAGGTCATCTCTAAGGTTTCTTCTGCATCAGACATCTTGCTAGTCCTGCTACCTAGGAGCTGCTACTGGTCAGATCTCCTCACAGGGAACTTCAGAGATTTCCCAAAATTCTTTGATCACATTTTGAATTTTTTCTAGATTGGGTGTTACCTGTAATAATTGAGTTGCTGAGTAGAACTTGGTCAATTTCTTAAAAAGATATTTTCGTTGTAATGGTATTTGTGGGGTTTTTCCCCCTCCCGGAAGTCTGCCACCAGGGGGTGCCCTCAAACCTTTTGGGAAATATGTTTGTTTCAGCCTTATTAATAAGAGTGAAGTTTGGACTGTAATATTGACTATTCATACTGGATAATTTAGAAATTAAATTAAGAATTAAGCATTATAATATGTATGTATGCACACTACTTGATTCGTATGGCAAATTACTTTCCTAGTGGTGTGAGTGCGAGAAGCTGTCATTGAACTATCTTAAAAATTAGGTAAAAGTAAAAATAAGTAATTTTAAAGTATTTCTTATAGTTCAAAAATATTTTTATTAAATTTAAGACTGTTAACTATAGTAAAAGAATGAAGTTATTGTTCACTTATATTTCTTAGACAAATTAAGTCCATTTTGCTTCCAGGACTAGAAAACTTCCATTAACCATTAGCTATTTCTCTGAAATCTTGTCATGCTGAGTTTGATTGCTTGTCTATAAAAGATGGATAATAGGGTGACTATATGGTATTGAAAATATCTGTTGGCTTGTGTGTAATAAATAGCATTGTGGTTTGGTGCTGTTTGCTAGAGTGATTGATGGTTATGGCCATGTAGTCATACAGTAATAGGAGTGAGAGATGAGAAAGACCTATCAGAGCATCTTGTGCTAGTCTGAGAGCATTCCCTAAAGAATAATCATTTACCGTAACGGTATTGAGAAGTAAATTCTTCTAGGAGACAGAAGATAATGAGGGTGTGTTATTATGTTTTATCCTTCTAAGGCAAAAATAATTTGTGCATTTTATTATTAGCATGAAAAAAAATAATGATTACTGTTTAGAGAAGAGCTTCCTTCATGTGTCATAAACCTACACAATTTTGTTCTTCATGTTTAATCTAATGAAATTTGTATAGGAAATAGTGTGACTGGTTTTGATTAGAGGCTTATTTTGTTTCAAGAACTGGATGATGGTATTCTTCCTAAAGTGATTGTGTTCCCAAATTAGTTGTTACTTATTTGGGTTTTGGAGTATATGATGGTGAAATTTCCACACCCATCTACAAAAGTCTGTGAATTTTAAGCCACTAATGGCTTGTTTCCTGAAGTGAGAAACTAGTTCATAGTTCTGTCCTGAGAAACAGAACAAGGATTGGGAGAGTGGAAGTGGAGTTGAGGTGACCTGCCGAAGGGCTCTTTCTCACTTCATCCTTACTCATCTTCCCTTTACTGGCTAATAAGAGTTTGGCTATGGGATTGGAGGTTAAGAATCTCTTTGATTCTAGAGACACTGCTTTGGGAAAGATCCCGATGTTCTCCTTACTTGCTGCAAGTAATAATAAATCCTTCATTCCCCTGGTGGTGGGGGGGGAGAATAAAAGGAGATTCTAATGCTTGGCACTCTTTTACTCCTGCTGGCACCCATTGATGGTGAGAAAAAGGAAGTGTATAGCAACCTGATTTATCCCATATTAAACAACTGTTAATTTAATGACAAATACAGATTATTTCTAGTGTAAGTTACAGGGCAAATACTTCAAAGGATCTTTTGTATTATCCTTAAAAAAATCATTTCAAATGCTTATAATGAGTTGTGATTTTTATCAGTGCTTCTCAGGTTTGAGTCATAGCATTTTGAAAATTACTTAGGAAGCTCTTAAGAGCTGTTTAAAGAGAAAACCAAACCAAGGGACAATAGAGAGACAGGGTGGCTTCTCAGCACATCACCTTGCCCTCGCTACCGCATTCATTTTGTACCTCTTTTGTTGCCATAATATAAAATTTTTGGAAGTCTTATTTAAGTCCAGAAATTAGCTCACTAATTTGTGAAATGTGCCTTCTTAAATATGAAAATATTAGACTGGCTATTTCCTGAAAACCAGTTGGACTTTATTAAAATTTGGAGAACATTTTTATTGAAGCCATAATTGTCATGGGTGATACACATGAGAGATCACCCTGTGGTTGGCTTGTCAGACTTGCATGAGCTTTCAGAAATTAAGGGGAATGAGTGAGTTTGTTTTCTTGTAAGCTGTCACATTCTTCTCTTCAAAGTGTCAGCCTGAATCGTGCACAAGTAAATGTTAGAAACATTCACCTTCTCCAGTTGATTTTTTTATCCTTACATAACTTAATGCTATAATGATTTTTTTCCTCTAATGTTTAATTTTTGTAGTCTAAAAACATGTCTGAAGAAGAGGTGGATCTGAAAGATCTTAATAATTCTGACTTACGTTCTTTCTTTTTAATCTTTGTAATATGAACCTGTCTTTCGAACTTAGGAAGCTCTGGAGGTAGTTCCAGTAAGTTTTTTAGGTGTATTATAGAAAACTCAGTTCATATGCAGTTTACTTTACTAAAAAAAAAAAAAAGAAAGAAAAGAAAATCAAAAACCTCTCCAGGGGGATTCTGATAGGCAGTAGAGAGAAGGAAGAGGGAGAGCTTGGTAAAATTACCTAGCTGTGGTAGAAAGTGTCAGTTAATTTAACAAATATTTTTATTGAGAACATTACATATGAGTATGTTCTAGCATAGTGAATCATTGTCAATCTTGTATGAAAGGAACTTCTAGTAAACACTAGAATGCATGTCCATAAATAACTATAAACATAAAGCAGGAAGTCTTAAGTGTCTTGTGAAAAAACAGACAATTAAATTATAAGAGGAAGCGTTACCTTCTAGCTGGTGAGTCCATTTGGATAGACTTTGAAGCAGAGTATTGTTTGAGTAAGGCATTAAAAGGTTTGGTAAGTTTTAGAGTAGGAAAGATATTCCAGGCATAGCACAGATTGTGTTTGTGAAAGCACAGGTAGATGCTAGAGACGAGTAAATTGCTGAAAAGTCTTAGTATGTAAAAATGCACAGAAGGTAGTTTGAGAGACAGAGCCGTAAATAAGACTAGATAAGCATCTAGGGCCAGATAGCTTGATTATTAATTGAAGGATTTGTACTGTACTGAAAAGGCAAGGAAAAGCCATTGAAAGCTTTCAAGTGGAACAGGGACACACCAGGGTGTACTTGGGCTAAAACTGAAGGTGGGCTAGTGTCAGGGCAACAGTTAGATTATTGTAGTAATCTTGGTGAGACTGGATGAGGGGCTGAGTCAGGGTAGTTTAGTAGTGATTAAGAGGAGGTAATGAATATGTGACGCCCTGCTGGATCAATCGGTAGGACTGGCAGTTAATTGATATGGGGGGTGTTGAAAGAAAGAGGAGGCTCCTGAAAGGTCATAAATTACTGGCCCAGTAGATAATAATACTTTGCATTTATATATGGGGCTTTAGAATTCATAAAACGCTGTTATAGCTGAGCCTTCATAACTCTGTAAGGTAAACAGAGTTCGAATTATCCTTATTATTCCATTCCAGTTTCTTGGCCAAGTGCTCCATTCTCTAAAATACCCTTCCTTGTGAACCTGGGAAGACAAGTCCTGGCATCTAGTCCCGATGTATGCCATTAAGTTTGAATGTGGAAAATTGGCTTTACCTTCTTTGAGCTTCAGTTTCTCTAGATGTCCTTCTGCTTTCTGTTTTGCAGGGATGCTTGCAGGATAAAATGTAATTTTCATCAACTCTATTCAGCAAATAATAATGAGTACTAAATATTATGCTTGGTACTAGAATACAAGATGTATAAAATACAATCCATGCTTTTTCAGTGTCACAGATTAGAGAAGGAGAGGAGAAGGACATGTAAATAAATAATTATAATAAACCATAATAAGTGCTGTACTACAGGTATGTGCATGTGACTGTAGAGTCACATGAGGAAGAAGGAATTAGGAAAGTCAAGGGAGGCTTCACGAGGAGATGTGAACTTAGTCTTGACACATAATTAGTGGTTTAACTGCAGTAAAAGGTTAAATAAGGCAGAGGGTACAATATGTATCATCACCATAATAGTAGCCACTATTTGTTGAAAGCTTCTGAAAGCCAAGGACTTCCAAGGATTGCCCATAGGCACCAGAAGCTTGGGAGAGGCAAGGAAGGATTCTTTCTGAGAGCCTTCAGAGGGAACATGACCCTGTTAGCACCTTGATTTCAGAATTCTAGCCTCCAGAACTGTGAGAGAATCTTTGTTTTTCTAAGCCACCCAGTTTGTGATAGTTACAGCAGCCCAAGGAAACCAATATAGTGTGGTCCTGGCATAAGAATCAAATTGCTCACTGGAAAACCCATAAAACCCAGAAATAGACCCATACTTATACAATCATTTGATTTTCAACAAAGGTGCCAAAGCAATCGATGCGGGAAAGAAACATCTTTCAACAAACGGTGCTGGGAAAACTGGGTTTCTTTCTGGGGAAGAAAAAAGAACTTCAACTCTTTGTATACAGCATACATAGAAAATAACTAAGTGCAAAAGCTAAAACCATAAAGATTCTAGAAGAAAGCATCTTTGTGACTTAAGGATAGACAAAGATTTCTTAGGACACAGAAAGCATTAAGCATAAAAGAAAAAAATTAATAAATACTTATCAAAAGACATTAAGAAAATGAATAGACAAGCTAAAGACAGGGAGAAAATATTTGCAAAGCATATATATTTATATGACAAAGGACTTATGTTTAGAATATATAAATAACTCAATTTAAAAATAAGAAGACAAACCACCCTGTTAAAAAAAATTAAACAAAAGAGTTTAAAAGACAGGTCACAAAGAAAGATATACAAATGACCAATTAGCACATTAAAAAATGCTCAGTGTCATTTGTCATTGGGGAAATGCCAGTTAAAACTAGAATGAGGGCTTCCCTGGTGGCGCAGTGGTTGAGAATCTGCCTGCCAATGCAGGGGACACGGGTTCGAGCCCTGGTCTGGGAAGATCCCACATGCCACGGAGCAACTGGGCCCGTGAGCCACAATTACTGAGCCTGCGCGTCTGGAGCCTGTGCTCCGCAACAAGAGAGGCCGCGATGGTGAGAGGCCCGCGCACCGCGATGAAGAGTGGTCCCCACTTGCCGCAACTAGAGAAAGCCCTCACACAGAAACGAAGACTCGACACAGTCATAAATAAATAAATAAAAGAACGTGAATTTCTTTAAAAAAAAAAAAAAAAAACAAAAACTAGAATGAGGTATTAGTGCACAGGCACTAGAAGGGCTAAAACTAAAATGAATAGATGTAGCTAGAGATGTGGAGCAACTGGAACTCCAATACTTTGTTGTTGGGTTTGTAAAATGGTACTACCACGTTGGAAAAAGGTCTCACAGTTCTTTAGAAAACTAAACATATACCTGCTCTATGACCTATGCATTTCATTTCCTCTCTAAACCTACCCAAGAGAAATTAATGTATGTGTACACAAAAAATCCTGTGTTTATAGAAGAATGTTTATAGCAGCTTTACTTATAATAGCCAAATCCTGGAAATAGTACAGTTGTCTATCAACAAGAGAATGAATAAACAAATTGTGTAATTATACAATAGAATAAAATAATAGAAGGGAACAAAATCACTGATACACACAACATAGATGCATCTCAAAAGCACAGTGCTGAGGGGAAAAAAAAAAAGCCTTACACAATACAGTACATATCACATGTTTCCAATATATGAAGTTTTACCAGAGACAAAACTAATCTATGGTAGAAGAAAATTTAGAACAGTGGTAGTCTCTCAGATGTGGGAAAGTTGCCTGGGAAGGGGCATGAGGGAACCTTCTAGGGTGATAGTATAATAATATCCTATATCTTGATAGGGATTTAGTTTATGCAGGTGTATGCATTTGTAAAATGTCATTGAGTGGTACACTTAGGGTTCATTTCATTGAATGTAAATTTTACCTCAAAATGAAAAAACCTGTAAACAAATGTTAAATTATATTTATATGGAGGCTGAAGTGGTCAGGGTGAAATGTACTCATGCCCCCAACTTACTTCAAAATGCATTAAAAAAATGGATTGATGGATGGATAGATATGCGACAAAAATAAATAGAGTAAAATGTTAACTGTAGAAACTGAGTTTATGGGTGTTCAGTGTATAGTTATTTTAGCTTTGCTGTATTTTTGAAATTTTTCATAATGCTGGGAAAATTAATTGCCATTGATGGGGAGAAAAAGGAAGTGTATAGCAACCTGGTATAGCAATATAATAATAACCATTATTATATTGGTATAATAATATCAATATAATATCATATATCAATAAGGAATGGTTAAAATTGTATATCCATACTGTGGAAAATACCGTGTAGCATTTATCATTCTATTACGTGGAAAGACTTCTAAGGCTTTCTCTTAAGGCAAAAAACTATAGTATACCATTTAGTTTAAAATTTAATGCAACAGAAAGCTAAATTTCTGTATGCACATATGTAGAAATGCTTAGAAGTAGTTTGGGAAGGAGACAAGCATCTGTTTATGTTTGAGAAGTCGTTTGGAATTGGGGATTTGCGGTTAAGAAGAGCTTTGACTTCATCTGAATGGTTTGACATTTTTAAGGCAAGAATGTATTCATGTATTACTTAAAAATTAATAGAAAAGAAGGGTTAAGGCTCATCACAGAGGAGTTTGTATACATGGGGATAAAAAGTTCAACATCATTAGTAATTAAATAAACAAATTAAAATAATAGTGGTGTCAATTTAGTCTATCAAATTGCGAATAAAACAAGAATATGAGAATTCACAGTATTAGTAAGGTATGGAGTTGAGTACTTTCTTACACAGCACCAGAATATAAATTGATAGAACCTTTCTGGAAGGTGATTAGACAGCATATATTAAAAACCTTTAAAAAAAAAAAAAAAGCCTATGCTTTTTGATATAGCATTTTCACTTACAGAGATATTCAAATAGTTGCAGAAAGATGTATGTACAAGGATATTCATTGCAATGGTAATTTTAAGAGTGGAAAATTGGCAACAACCTGTAAATCTATCATAACAGAATTAGGTAGGGAAATAAGGTATGGTGTGTCCAAATTGTTAATAATACTCAGCTATTGAAAATGGTGATATAGGATTATATTTATTTACATGGGAACATGTCCACTATGTAAATGAAAACAAAATACAGACTGGAAGGATATATGCCAAAATGTTAGCAGTATATATATTGATAGTGGGTTTGTGGGTGGTATTTATTTTCTTTTTGTTTATGTTAATTTGCTACAGTGAAAATACATGACTTTTTAAAAAAACATTTTGTTTCTAGTGATGTTTATGAAGACTATACAGCAAAGTGGAAAATTCTTTTGTCTAATGAAAAAATTATACAGAATTGTTAGAGTAACGTGATTTTAAGTGATTTTTTTCTGTGTGAGAAGGAAAACAAATACCTAAGTGTAACAAACACTTAAATGGTTATATTAACTTTAGGATCATAGGACTATGAGGTTTCTCACCTCTGTTTAGATTTTGGGATGATATATGTTTTATATTAAAAAATTGTTTCATAAAATTTAATGTTCTAGACCTTTTGAAATTTTTTATTAAAGAAGAGCATTAGTAACTTTTAAAATTTTTACTAGGATCTACCTAGGTTTACATCAATAGATAACATGGAGTGACTTGAAGTGTTTATTATATTTGTTGATTTGTGACTGATTAAAAAGCTGTTTCCTATGAACTCTTTGAAGAAGTAGATCTATGGAAATTTTCTCCTTCATTAAAATATCACTAGTTTTCTGATTTTACCAGCTACAGATTTCACTTCCTCATTCAAAGTTCAGTAGTATTATTTATTTAGTACTGTCTGTGTGCCAGGCACTGTACTTAGTCATGCATGAATATGCCTTTAGTATTAGAGCACAGTTTACAGATTTAGTTTTAGTTGATCAACCATTCTAAGAAAGAAGAAATAAATAAAAATCTCTTTTCTATATGTACGCTTCTAGATATTTAAATCATTCATCATGTTTTGACATTTGACAAATTAAGTTGCTCTATTTTAGTAGTTTGTTAATGCTTCCATCTGCTAATGAGGAAAGATAGCTCCTCCACGACCACTATGATGAAATTGCAGTAATTACTATCCTTCAAGGTGAAGGCTGATATATTGAGGGGATCACAGAAAGAGCATAGGACTTTCTGCTTTGAGATTCATGAGGTCAGTGATCATGTCTGTTATTGTTTACAGTTCTGTCTTCAGTCCTGGCGCAGTGTCTGGCATATAATAGATACTTAAATTATTTACTGGTTAGTTGAATGGATAAACAACTCTATAGTCTAAAGAGAGGAAATGGGTAAAATAGCATTATAATTTTGAAAATCTTTGTATCAATTCTGAGTGAAACATGTACATAATCAACTTTTGGGATGAGAATAAAAGGATGGTATGTACACACACACACACACACACAAACACTTGCCATATATAATTATGCAGACTCTCCAGTAGAGGGCAGGGAGAATTTAATGAAGCTTTCCTTTTAATCATCATGTAAATGCTTAATTTCCTTATAATCATCATCATCATTATAAATAATATAATATATGATATATTATAAATAAATATTTATTATTTAAGGCTCTTCTTCCCTTGAAGTTAAGCAATGATTTACATTTTTAAAACTTTTTAATACTAATGTCTTGGTTTGCATTGTATAGATTAATAAATTGTGCACATTAATAAATAGTAAATAATTTGTAAAAGATAAGATTTGCTTAAAGATGCTAATAATATATGAGAGGGCATAAGAGTATACTAGTTTTTTAAATTATGCATTCCATCTCAAATGGTAGTTGGGTTGGTTATGTTCTCAAATGACATTTTTTATCGTCTCTTTTGTGTTTTCAAAGCAACATTAGACATAGGTCTGAAGCGTTGACAGAAGTCCAGTGCAATAATGCTTCATCAGATAAATAAGTGATATTTTAAAGCTTGTGACGGTCAGCAAAGCATGGCAGCAGCTACTCATATGTCAATTTTAAAAGACAAGGACAGGTACCCAAAGGAGAAGAAGCTGTCAGCCTATTTAGACACTTAAGGTTAAAGGTCTTTAGGTTAAAAATGTTTGGATAGACACTTCTCCTTATCCCTCCTACTAAATACAGCTGAAAACCCAGGACACTATAAAAGAGTAAGAAGACTCTGAAAGGTAGAGAAAAGACTGACCAGCTAGGGTCTGTGGGGCTGTTGGAAAAATATGGCACCAGGGTGGTATCAGCAGAGGCCTGGTGGGGAGCCTGAACTTACACCCTCTGCACCCGCCCCCCCCCCCGCCCCCCAACCCAGAGATATCAAGATGCCTTTCCCCCTCCCTGCCCTGGGAGTCAACAAGGGCAGTAGAATTTTCACTCCTGACTGGTAGTAATGAGGCGGCTCTCCCTTCCTGTGTCACAGAAGACCTGCTAAAACAAGATTTAAATAAGATCCAAAGTCTCATAACATAAAATCCAGGTTTCAATAAAAAATCGCTCCACCAAGAACCAGGAAAATCTCAACTGAAATGTGAAGACAATCAACAGATACCAACCCTGAGATAACACAGATGTTAGAATTATCTAACAAGGGCTTTAAAGCAGCCATCATAAAAAGGCTTCAATAAGCAATTACAGCTCCTTGAAACAAATGAAAAATAGACAGTCCCAGCAAAGAAATAGAAGCTATAAAGAAGAACCAAATGGAAATTTTAGAAATGAAAAATACAATACCTGATTTTTTTTTTTTTAATGCAATGAATGGGCTCAATGGAGAGTGGGGGTGACAGAGGAAAGAATTGGAGAACTTGAAAAAGAACAAAGGAATTAGTCTGAACAACAGAAAGAAAATAGACTTTTATGTCATTTTTTTCTGAGGTGACTCAAAAAAGTTAGAATGGTTTAATAATTTTGGTCTAAAAGTGACTATATATTTCCTTTCAGATTTTCTCATAATGTAGAAAACAATAATAGCATAATGGTCTAGTATATATAATTTTGGGGTTTATATTGGCTTGAAAATCTGAATTCCTAAATTTCCTATACTGGTTGTACTGGTCAAACAAGCAAACATGACATCCAAGAAACATTAAAATTTATATATAAAAAAAGTGTAGGGACCTATGGAACTATTAAAAAATATCTAACAGTCATGCCTTTTTAGTACTGGAGGGAGAGGAGAAAAGGGGCAGGGATGAAAAAATATTCAACAAAAAATAGCGGCTGAAAACTAGAAACAATAGCTGAAAATTTCCCAAATTTGACAGAAGACATCAAGAAGCTGAGCAAACCTCTTACAGGATAAACCCAAAGAAATCCGTGCCAAGACATATCATAGTCAAACTTCCTCAAACTAAAGGCAAAGAAAAAATTTTTGAAAGCATCCAGAAAGAAATAACACATTGCCTAGGGGAAAAACAGTTTGAATGTTGTTGGATTTCTCATCAGAAAATATGGAGGCTAGAAAGAACTGACATAATATTTTTGAAGGAGTAAGAGAAAAGAACTGTCAACAGAGAAGTGTGTGTCCATTGAAAATATCCTTCAGGACTGTAGGAGAAGCGGTGACATTCTCAGATGAAGGAAAGGAAGAGAATTTGTCACTAATAGACCTATCCTAAAAGAATGTCTAAAGGAATTTCTTGAAACAGAAAGGAAATGATAAAATGGAATCTTGGAACACCCGGAGAGAAGAAAGAACAGTAGAAAGAGTAAAAATATAGTAGACTTTTCTTCTTGAGTATTCTAAATAGTGTTTGACTTTTTCTGTTTCACTATTTTCAAACATTATAACACTATCAAATGTGGTTCTCAATGTATGTGGAGAAATATTAAAGAAAATTATAATGGGGGTGGGTAAAGAGCCTTAAAGAAAGGTAAAGTTTCTATACTGCAACATGTGAAATGTTGACACCAGGAAACAGTGATAAGTTACATATAATGAATGCCTAGAGCAGCCAATTAAAAAAAAATCTGTTCAAAGAGATGTGTTCAAATATACTTTAGATAAATAAAAATGGAATTCTAAAATATGTTCAAGTAACCCATAGGAATGAAGGAAAAGAAAACAGGTAAAAGAAAGAGAAAATAGAAAATGAATATGTTCTAACTTATCAGTGGTTAAATGTAAATGTCAAAGTTCACCAATTAAAAGACAGCGATTTACAGAGTGGATTAAAAAAACCTGACACATTATATGCTGCTTGCAAGAAATTATTTCAGACATAACAGTATAGGCAGGTTGAAAGTAAAAGGCAGCTTTGTTTGTAATAGCCCAAAAGTTGAAACAACCAAAATGCCCCTCGGTAGGTAAATGGTTAAACAAACTGTGGTATATTCATACTATGGAATACTACTCAGCAGTAGGAATTAACTGTTGATACATGCATGAACTTGAATAGATCTGAAGGATGTTACACTGGGTGAAAAAAAGTCTATCTTAAAAGGACACATACCATATGATTCCATTTGTATAACACAACAGAATTACAGAGATGGAAAACAGATTGGTGCTTTCTAGGGCTTAGGGATGGTTGGAAGGAGGGTATGACTATAAATTAGTAGCACAAAGGAGACTTTTGTTATAGTGGAACACTTCTGCATCTTGATTTTGGTTACACAAATGTACACGTGATAAAATAACATAGAACAATACACATATACTGTACCAATATTAATTTCCTGGTTTTGATATTGTGTTATAGTTAATCTGAAATGTAACCTTTAAGGGAAACTTGGTGAGGGGTAAACCGGACCTCTGTATATTATTTTTGCAGTTTTCGGTGAATCTATAATTATTTCAAAATAAAATGTTTTAAAAAACAAAAAGATAAATTATGAATAAGAAGAATTTGAATATCTTAAATAAATACATTAATATGTTTTATGCATTTTCAGGCACAGGAAAGCAAGTATCTTTAATATATACAATAAAATTCTAAAATAGCAGAATGCCTTCTATGTATGATTTTTTTTAATTTAGTTTTTCTTTTCATTAGCATTAAAGAGGCTTATAATGAAGAGGCTTTGAACCTTTTAGCCTTTATTTATTTTTTTTTTAGTGTGTTAACTTCCCATTATAGAAGATTAGGATTTAGCTATTGTTTACTTTACCCTATCACCACTAACAGTCTTATTTATGTTTCCCCACTTTTCCACTATAGATATCATATTCATTTCAATTAGATCAGTATTCTGGTTTTTCAGTAGGATGGTAAAAACACTGTTCATATCTGAGATCTGATTCCTTTTCTACTCTTGTACAACTTTTTGTTTTCCCCAGAATTAATAATTGTCTTGTGTTCTTCACTTGCTTGTTTTTTATATACCTATGATTAATTGGATCCCACACTCTCTGAATTGCAAATATCTTTCTGTTCATTCTGAATATCATTTTTCCCATTTTCCTAATTTAAAGAGGGAGGTGGGCATAGGTTTGGATTTTAGAGCTTTGGTATAAAGAAAATTCTTAGTGTTAGAACCTTCTTGTAAAACCAGAGTGAATGTAAATTATCTTTGCTACTTTTTCTATTTATACACATACTGTGTCCAGCTGTAGATAGACAAATGAATATTCCTTTATTTCAGCTTAGCTCCTGATAGCAAAGGGAATCTATAGATATTTGTAAAGAGTCTGTATCCTCATCAATCCCAAACATTGGTCACATAGAGAAGTGGGGAGAGCTGTGGAATATAGGCCAGAATACTTGGGTTCTAGTTCTAATTTAGTTGCTAATTGACATTTTCAGTCTAGGATAATCAGGTAACCTCCTTGGCTTCAGTTTTCTTTTCTCTTTAATAATGACAGGATCAGACTGGATTATAACTGAGACCTCATCTATCTAGTTCAGATGTGATTTCGGATAGATACACGATTTACTTTAATCCTGACCGTATATATAGAATCTCTAGATTAAGAGTGTTTTCATTTTCAGTATTTTAAAAGAAATACTCTGATGTTTAGAGAGAAATTGGATTAAATGGCCTAAAGTAATTTCTAAAGCATTGAAGAGATGGGAAATTACAAAAGACAAAAATAGGCCATGAATGTCGTCTTTCTTGTACTTCAAATTACGATATGGGAATCATGGTTTTAACTTTCTAAAGGTGCCTAGAAAAGGAAATTGTAAGTCACCTGGAACTTCATTGTTTACTACCCAGTAGGTTAGATTTGACAAATATAATATGCTCTGAAACGATCAGGGTGGCTTTTATGGTGATTTCTTTAAATTACCTACTGTAGAAGCTTGAGGGTTTCTGAGAGAGTTCTTGGTGGTCTAATAGTTTTTAGTTGATGTAACCGAGGTCAGAAGGTACTGTTTTTCATATGCAAGCATTTATTTAGTTGTGAATGTGATATGATAGATATTTCATATTTGGGATACTCGATTCATTTTCAGAGGGCATTTAGGTGAATTGCATACATTTGGAAATGAATTTGTAAGTTCCTTACTGCACCTGTTGGTGTACTTGTGCATGTGTTCAATGATGCTGATAATATGCCTTCTTATGGAATCCTATATAAGCAGATATGTAATTTAATTTTAATAACAAATATTTGTTCATTGGTTATTATTCACTGATAACATTTTATTGGTTTTCAGGTACTAGAAGAAGCAGAAGCTCAACACTTATATCAGTCCATTTTGCCTGATATGGTGAAAATTGCACTCTGTCTGCCAAATATTTGCACCCAGGTTGGTGGAAATAACTTCTTCCTCAGTAGCTTTCTTGAGACTCACAGTTGAATTTCGTTTAAACTCTAATTGTCAAGGTCAAACAGAGAGATGGGAAGCAGTTTTTGCCAGAGTATGATGATTTTGCTATACTAAGGAAAAGGTTAGAGGCTACAGAGAACACCGCGAGTGGACATTAAAAATGCAGCATTCAATTTCTGAGCTTCAGTTTACAGTGTTGATGTTTGCTTACTCATACTACTTTTTCTCTTTTTTTAAAACAATCTCTGACTTTCAAAAAAGGATAGTCATTATTTCAAAGCATACTAATGGATTTAGAACATTTTATCTTCAAAATGGCTTAATACCTACTCCTTCCTCCCCTCTCCCCCAAGTAGTGAGTTCATGATACATTCTTAACTTTTCTTAACTTTTAAAAATAAAAGAAAGAATCTGGTATTATTTTGTTTTGTGTGGGAGTGTATTAATTATTTATTGCTACATAACAAACTACCTCAAAATTTAGTGGTTTAAAACAGGAAACATTTATTATCTCAGTTTCTGTTGGGAATTTGGGAGCAGCTTAGCTGACTGGTTCTGGCTTGGGATCTCTCTTGTGGCTGCAGTCAGGGTGTTGGCCAGGGCTGCAGTCATCTGAAGGTTTGACTGAAGCTGGAGAGCCACTTCTCAGTTGGCTCACTCACATGGCTGCTGGCAGAAGGCCTCAGTTCCTTGCTGTGGGGCTCTCTGTAGGCTGATTGGGTATCCTCATGACATGGTTGCTAACTTCCCCAGAAAAAGCCACCCAAAGGAGAGAGACAGGAAGAGGCAGTGCCTTTTTGACCTCATTTCTGAAGACACACACTATTGCTTTCACTGTTCTTTCTCTGCATTAGAATTTAGTCCCTAAATCTAGCTCATACTCAAGGAAAGGATAATTAGACTCTGCCTCTCAAGGGGGTAGAGTATCAAAGAATTTGTAGATGTAATTATAAGAGGTTGTTGGTTTGTTCTTCATAATTTTTTTCCTGTGTTTCTCGCAACAGCAGCTTGAATTCGCCTCTGTCATTTATTTCTGGGGCAAGCCCCCTGGCTGCATGGATGCTAGCCAGGTTTCTGCTAACACTGTTGATCCACAGGGGCCCTAGGGACATTTTGGGCAGAGCAATTTCTGAATGTGTAGGATGGTCCCACACATTGCAGTCTATCATTGGAACAGCACAAAAAACACAAGCATAGTCATTGGGGCAACCAAAAGCCATGTCCGAATGCTTGAGTCCAAATGTTGAGAACCACTGAATGTTTTTGCGTGTGCCATATTTGTTAGCATTATACTGTGATATTTCCAATTTTAGGTAACTGTAATTTCACCTCATTAATTCATTGTGTCTGAAATAAGTTTTTCTATTGGGCAGAGAAAACATATTTTAAAACTCAACTTCTTGTTGTTTATGTTGGAAGCTATTTGCTTGCTTATGTTTCATGTTCATTCTTTTCTCTTTTTCTCCTTGCTTTTTTCCTTATGTAGTAAAATTTCTCACTACCTCTTAGGTTCTGCCCCTTGTGAAGCCTTTCCTACCTCTCCCAGCCAAAGTTTATCACTCCTGTAGCACTCGAATTATACTTATTAAGCACATTATTTTGTAACTTATGTTTTTATATGTCTCCTCCCCTAGATTATATTCTCCCTGAAGGGAGATCATCTTTGTGTCCCCAGGTCTAATATAGTGCTTAATTAAATGCTTTTTTAATTCACTGTAGTTCATAATTAACTGAATATAGCCTTTAGATAGGAATCACTTTCTCCTCTTCTCTTCCCTTCTCTTCCCTTCTCTTCCCTTCATGCTTTAGAGAGAAGGTTTCCCTACTGTACTTAATGAGATATGTATTCAAAAGCACCCAAGTTTGTAATCTATAACAAGTCAGTGGGTGGAACCAAAATCAGATTCGTGGCTCCCATCTCTTTTTCCTGGCTTAAAACAACTTTGTCCTTCCATTAGTGTACTAATGGTAAAACATTTTAATTTTGTCCTCTGCCCTCGACTAAAAGGTAAATCTCTGCTGTGAAAGTTAACATTTCAATTTGTTATCGGAATATATCTTTGGCAAGTTAAATTGCGTATGTTGTTATTTAATGATTTATCATATTAATGTTCTCTAGGCCAAATCTAAAAGGTAAATTTTAGATTTATAAAAATGAAATTAAAGGAAACAAATTTTGGATATGAACTTTTTGAAAGATCTTCATTCATGTTTTCTTAAATTAATTCATTTTTTATACAGCAGGTCCTTATTAGTTATCTATTTTATACATATTAGTGTATATATGTCAATCCCAATCTCCCAATTCATCCCACCCCCCCCACTCCTTTCCCCCCAGGTGTCCATACATTTGTTTGCTACATCTGTGTCTCTATTTCTGCCTTGCAAACCGGTTCATCTGTGCCATTTTTCTAGATTCCACATATATGCGTTAATATACGATATTTGTTTTCCTATTTCTGACTTACTTCACTCTGTGTGGCAGTCTCTAGGTCCATCCACATCTCTACAGATGACCCAATTTCGTTCCTTTTTATGGCTAATATTCCACTGTATATATTTACCACATCTTCTTTATCCATTCGTCTGTTGATGGGCATTTAGGTTGCTTCCATGACCTGGCTATTGTAAATAGTGCTGCAATGAACATTGGGGTGCATGTGTCTTTTTTTAATTATGGTTTTCTCAGGGTATATGCCCAGTAGTGGGATTGCTGGGCCGTATGGTAATTCTATTTTTAGTTTTTTAAGGAACCTCCATATTGTTCTCCATAGTGGCTGGATCAGTTTACATTCCCACCAGCAGTGCAAGAGGGTTCCCTTTTCTCCACACCCTCTCCAGCATTTGCTGTTTGTAGATCTTCTGAAGATGCCCATTCTAACTGGTGTGAGGTGATACCTCATTGTAGTTTGGACTTGCATTTTTCTAATAATTAGTGATGTTGAGCATCTTTTCATGTGCTTCTTGGCCATCTGTATGTCTTCTTTGGAGAAATGTCTATTTAGGTCTTCTGCCCATTTTTGGATTGGGTTGTTTGTTTCTTTAATATTGAGCTGCATCAGCTGTTTATATATTTTGGAGATTAATCCTTTGTCCGTTGATTCGTTTGCAAATATTTTCTCCCATTCTGAGGGTTGTCTTTTCGTCTTGTTTGTGGTTTCCTTTGCTGTGCAAAAGCTTTGAAGTTTCATTAGGTCCCATTTGTTTATTTTTGTTTTTATTTCCATTATTCTAGGAGGTGGATCAAAAAAGATCTTGCTGTGATTTATGTCAAAGAGTGTTCTTCCAATGTTTTCCTCTAAGAGTTTTATAGTGTCTGGTCTTACATTTAGGTCTTGAATCCATTTTGAGTTTATTTTTGTGTATGGTGTTAGGGAGTGTTCTAATTTCATTCTTTTCCATGTGGCTGTCCAGTTTTCCCAGCACCACTTATTGAAGAGACTCTGTTTCTCCATTGTATATCCTTGCCTCCTTTGTCATAGATTAGTTGACCATAGGTGTGTGGGTTTAACTCTGGGCTTTCTATCCTGTTCCATTGATCTATATTTCTGTTTTTGTGCCAGTACCATATTGTCTTGATGACTGTAGCTTTGTAGTGTACTCTGAAGTCAGGGAGTCTGATTCTTCCAGCTCCGTATTTTTCCCTCAAGATTGCTTTGGCTATTAGGGGTCTTTTGTGTCTTCATACAAATTTTAAGATTTTTTTGTTCAAGTTCTGTAAAAATTGCCATTGGTAATTTGATAGGGATTGCATTGAATCTGTAGATTGCTTTCGGTATGGTAATTTTCACAATATTGATTCTTCCAATCTAAGAACACGGTATATCTCTCCATCTGTTTGTGTCATCTTTGATTTCCTTCATCAGTGTCTTATAGTTTTCTGAGTACAGGTCTTTTACCTCCTTAGGTAGGTTTATTCCTAGGTATTTTATTCTTTTTGTTGCAAGGGTGAATGGGATTGTTTCCTTAATTTCTCTTTCTGATGAGAGGTCTTCATTCACGTTAACCAGTGTCTTATTTTACCTAGCTGGGTGCTCGATGATAAGATTTACATCCTCTAGTTTTCCCCAAGTATTAGCTTTCAGGCATTTCTCCTCACCAGGAGAACAAATAACTTATTATATTTTAAAGTATACTTATTTAGTTATTTGGGAAACACGAAATGTTTGTGTTTAAAGTCCATTAAGCCCAAAATCATTCTTGTGGATAACCCGGTAAATGGTAGTTAAAAACTCATTTCTTACTAAAACCAAGGAACAGTGTGCTTTAAGCCATAGATACTTTGTCACCTTTTCTAAACTTGTGGCTGGGCTGTAAATAAATGTATAGGAAGGAAAATGAAGATCAATATGAGCTCTCTATTGCTTCTTTCTTAGAACTGGTGTTTGCTAAGGCCTAAAAGGAGAGAATTTTGGATACCCTAGTGAAAATAAATTTTTGATATTTCCTGTTTGTTTACTTTTGTATTTTCCCAAGACAAATAGTTGAACTGCAAGTTTAGCATTTTCTTTTTCTAGCAAACTCTTATTCTAGCAATGATGTATGTTTTCTGTTACTTAGAGAAAAGCTAATTCTTATAGTTGATTTGTCTTGCCTGCCTTTCCTCAGTTTCGTTTTGAGTGCTGATTCCTGAGATATGATCAGGACAGTTCTCTATGCATACTGTTTTGAATTAAAGTAGATATCAAGGATTCTTAGTTCTGGGTCTTATTAAAGGGAATAGGAAAAGCATCTCTAAATATTATGTTGGAGCATTTTGAAATTTAACAACTGATATGTAGATTGGCAGTTGGTCTTTGGCTTTCCCAGCATGTCTTTAAAAACATACAGTTTAAACATTTAAAATAGAATACAACTCACTGAACACAATACTCAGGTCCTGTGGAATAGACTAAAAATAAAAGGTTAGTCAATTTGGGTTTGGTATAACTTGAAGACATTTCAGACATAAAAAACTTGAGGGAGAAATGTCCTGCATCTTCCTTGACTTGAAATGATTATGTAGGAAATGCCTGTATTCTTACAGGTTATACATAAATAAGTCTGTGTACACATGTTCTATTAATTGCCTTAATAAAATTAGATTTGGGTCTTATAAATTGTCAGTGAGAAGTGTGATTCAAAATTAGAAGGAAAAGACTTATTTATTGAATTATTTTCCTTAGATCATTTTCTTTAAGACTGAAATAGAGAAATTGCTCTGTCCAATAATCTTTAATATAAGTGAGAACAAAATTTAGCATATGCAGTAGTAGCTAAACTCAACATTACATTTTTCTGTTCCATCCTTTGTTTTAATTTTTCATTACATGTGTAATGTGTTTTTATTTCTTACTTGCTAAAGGAATCTCGTTTTTCACTAATACAAGTAATGTTTTGTGTTCTCTTCACTATCATTATTATTGATTAGAAATCTGCACTTTGTCAAACAAGTACATTTTCCCAATCATCCTTGATGAACTGCTCTTGACTTCAACAGTATTGCTGATTTAAGGATTCAAGAGTGGCCTGAAATTATTCCTACCTTAATTTAGCAAATGCAATTTGGTGCCTCTGCTTTTGAAATTGCTAAACTAATTATTGCTCTTCTTGTCTGTATTTGTGTTTCCTCTATCAGCCAATACCGCTCCTGAAACAGAAGATGAATCATTCCATCACAATGTCACAGGAACAGATTGCTAGTCTTTTAGCTAATGCTTTCTTCTGCACGTTTCCACGGCGCAATGCTAAGATGAAATCGGAGTATTCTAGTTATCCAGATATTAACTTCAATCGGTATGTTTTCAGCGAACACCTTTTTAACATTAAAATGGAGAAGGTTGGCATTGAGTGATTTGCCAAACATTTTATGTACAGTTATCTAATTTAATCTTTACAATACAGTGAGTTAAGTGATATTTTTGCTGTTTTGCAGGTAAGATAATTAAAGTTCATGGTTAACAAAACTTGCTTTGGGTCCAGGAGCTAGTAAGTCACAGAGCTAAAGTTTAGTCTCAGGTCTGTCTTACTCCAAGGCACATGTTCTTTCCACCCTGTCAGGTTGTCCTCCTCCTCTAAGTGCCCTGAATTCCTTATGCCTGTTTGGTGTGGTTATTTAGTCACAGAACATTTGTTGTACATTATATTCTTTGTATGCTGAAATAATGTTAAAGCTGGAGTACAAGTACTCCTTTCTGTAAAGTGTGAGTTTAGAGCCATGAGACTGACCGTCTTATGAGACTTGAAAATACAGTTCTTAACACAAAAAGCAAAAGTGAAAGTTGACTTTGACTTTTTATAGACATGATTAATTTATTAATCTAATATTTTTTAAAAGGAAGACAAAATAATGTTTAAATTATTTGATTAAAGTAATGTATTGTGAAGGTTGATAAAGTTTTAGATTCTAGCCATTTCCCCACATTATTACTTTCTCCATCATTTACACAAACAAAAACATTGTAAAATCTTCTTGGCAAATGAATATCGTTTTTTTCCTCCCTCCAGCTCCCCTCCACCCCCCATCTCTGTTTTTCACCTGAGAATTATCTTTATGGGATCTGTGAGTAAAATGTGAGTTTTTTTCCCCTAATGTCAGGAACAGGCATTCAGAAAATTGTTCCAGTATATGCTCCTCTTTCCCAGTAGACTGTGTGTAATGTCCTCCTCCATTACCTCCCTCTAATCCCCATCTCCTGCCTCTGAAGGGCGGGGCAGTGTGGACAGGGTACAGAGAAGGAGATGTAGTGATGGAGCAAAGTCACATGACTTTGCTCAAAGTTGACAAAGTTCTGTTTACCGTTCTGTTTTTGTGTTTAAAGTTGATTGGTGTGGTAATGCCACTTATTTTAGTTTACCTTTTTAATGTTGTCTCGTTAAAAACTTTATTTCTAATGAATTTTAGATGTGTAAAAAAGTTGCAGAAATAGTACTGAGAGTTCCTGAATACAACTCTCCTAACTTCCCCTTATGTTAATATTACTATGTAACCATACTTTGTAACCATAGTAAAGTTATCAAAACCAGGAAATCAACATTGGTATAATACTGTTAAATGAACTGCAGACCTTATTTGAATTCCAACAGTTTTTGTACTGTATTTTTCTGTTCCAGAATCCTCCCAGTATCCCACACTGTGTTTACAGTCGGCCCCCTTTTTTTTAAAGACCATTTATTTAATTTATTTTTTAAAAATTTTATATTTATTTATTTATTTGGTTGTGTGGGTGTTAGTTGCAGCAGGCGGGCTCCTTAGTTGTGGCATGTGGGCTCCTTAGTTGTGGCATGCAGACTCTTAGTTGCGGCATGCATGTGTGATCTGGTTCCCTGACCAGGGATTGAACCTGGGCCCACTGCATTGGGAGCGCAGAGTCTTATCCACTGCACCACCAGGGAAGTCCCTACTGTAGTCCCTTCTTATCTGTGGCTCGCTTTCCATGGTTTCAGTTACCTACAGTCAACCACAGTCTGAAAATATTAAATGGAGAATTCCAAACAATTCATAAGTTTTAAATTGCACACCATTCTGAGTAGCATGATGGAATCTTGTACCGTCCCACTCCTTCCCATCCAGGACATGAATCATCCCTTTGTCCAGCGTATCCCACCTGTTAGTCACTTAGTAGCCTGTCTTGGTTATCAGATCAGCTGCTGAGTCATCGCAGTGCTTGTTCAAGTAACCCTTATTTTACTTAATAATGGACCCCAAGCACATGAGTAGTGATGATGGCAGTTGGGATATGACAAAGAAAAGCTGTAAAGTGCTTCTATCCATGGAATTAAGAAGAAGGAAAAAGAAATTTATGGTAGTTTTGCTGTTACACCTCAAACTGCACAAGTTATGGCCAATGTGTGTGATAAGTGCTTAGTTAAGATGGAAAAGGCATTAAATATGTACAATAGGATATTTTGAAAGCTGGAGACCACATTCACATAACTTTTATTACAGTATATTATTATAACTGTTCTACTTTATTATTAGTTATTGTTGTTGTTAATGTCTTACTGTGCCTAACTTATAAATTAAACTTTATCGTGAGGTATATATCTATAGGGAAAAACATAGTATACATAGGGTTCCGTATTGTCCGAGGTTTCAGGCAGCCACCGGGGAGTCTTGGATTTCCTACAGGTAACGGGGGACTGCTGTAGTTTTCTAAGTCTCCTCTACCCTGTTATTTAGTTTTTCCTTTTCTTTCATGACTTTGACACTTTTGAAGACTACTCATCAGTTTTTTTGTAGTATGTTCTTCAGTCTGGGTTTGACTGACATTATTTTCACAAATGGAGTGAGGTCACTGAATTTTTGACAGAAATAGGAGAGAACTGATGTTGTGTCCTTTTCTGTGCATCATATCAGTGGGCTCTTTTTTTAAAAAAATAAATAATTTTGTTTATTTATTTACTTATTTTTGGCTGTGTTGGGTCTTTGTTGCTGTTCGCGGGCTTTTCTCTGGTTGGGGCGAGCGGGGGCTACTCTTCATTGTGGTGCGTGGGCTTCTCATTGCGGTGGCTTCTCTTGTTGCAGAGCATGGGCTCTAGGCACACGGGCTTCAGTAGTTGTGGCACGTGGGCTCAGTAGTTGTGGCTCACGGGCTCTAGAGCGCAGGCTCAGTAGTTGTGGCGCACGGGCTTAGTTGCTCCGCGGCATGTGGCATCTTCCTGGACCAGGGTTCAAACCCATGTCTGCTGCGTTGGCAGGTGGATTCTTAACCCCTGCACCACCAGGGAAGCCTCTTTTTGAATGAATCAGATTAATAGTTTTTTACATCATAGGTAGTCAGAAATTAGAATTATCCCTAGAAATAATCCTTGATCTGTAAGAATTATTTCCAGTCCAGAATGACCATGAGGGATTTAAGCTTGCAGTATCCCAGTAGCATTTTTACCAAATAAGAGTTTAAGTAGGTCTGTTGAAGATTTGAAACCAGGCATGCTCTTGTCTTCCTGGCTGATGGATGTTCTTTTGGTCACCAGAACACTGAAAATTAATTAAGGCAGGTGAAACCTGTGGCAGTTTCCACAGTTGTTTTAGGGAATCCTCAGCAGTCAGGATGTCTGCACTTGTCTCTCAGTGAGATGAATGTGTTTTCATAAGCTGAAAACAGCCAACAACCACAACTGTTCACGATCATTGATGCTGTCTATTGGCAGCTCACTTTGATTCTATCTCTGGAAGTTTCTAGTTGGGAAGCTTCTATACTAATTGGTTCAGTGAGAGTAAATGACCTGTAGCAGAAGTGGGACTTGAACACTGTCTTCTGTTCAAACTCATTGCTGTTTCGTTATGTCTCACTTCTTCTCAAGAGCAAAATGTTCTGCATGCACTCCAGAAATGAAAAACAACCAGTAGTTCCCATTTTTCATGTGGCTTATGAAATATCAACTACCTAATTTGATGAGCCATTTGGTAAGCAGATTATGGAGCATTTTGTTGTTGTCATGTTTTCTTTTTTGCATAATTGCTGTTTATAGTTTCTGCCAGTTAGGAGTTGTGTGTGTGTGTGAGTGTATTTAGTCTCAAAAGGCTAGCCAGTTGATTGAATAAGAAAAATGGTAAGAGTTTGTGGTGGCAGGCTGACGTCAATAAATTGAATAAGTCTTCCCTTTTTTATTTATCGTTGTGTTCTTCCAGCCCTGCTTAGTTATGTTAAATACCCCTGACCTTTTCCCCTGCTTGCCTTTCAGGGCCTAAACATTCTTATAAAGGCTTCCAATGTGATTAGCATCGATGCTTCTGAGATTGCTTAGAAACTGATGGTCAGAGATTAATTGTGGGTTGCAGCAGTGGTCAGCCCAGGAGGCTTTTACATCTGTCTCTTCCATGGATTGAAAATGCTGTCAGGGCCATATGGCACAGTGCTTCACAGAAAAGCCAAGAATGACTTTCTGGCTGGGTTCCGGATTATCATTTGCTTCCACTTTGAAGTGGAGGTTATAGTGCTTTAGGTTTGATTTACTGTATACTAATAGGATTAATCCTTAACTTGAAATCACATGGGAGTATGTGTGTGTCTAGAATCCAATTCTAGTAATGTTATCAATATTCCATTCAGGGAAAGATTTTATTAAACTATGTTTCTCTTTATATGTATGGAAAGAAAAACACCAGTTAATAAGTAGCTGACCCTTGATTGACTTATTCCCTTGAAAATAAAAGTTTTGTTTAGAACAAGAGTGAGGTTGCCTAACTGGCTTTCTCTGTTTATTTTCTTTAATAATCTGTAATTATCATTTGGTTAAATGCTAAAATGTCTTCCCTACGTGTGGAGGGGTTATTATGGCCTAGTTTATGTGCATGTTTACATGCACGCCTGCTGACTCAAAATATGCCTTCAAATATACATACCCAGGGATCCAGGGACTTCCCTGGTGGTCCAGTGGTTAAGACTCCATGCTTCTACTGCAGGGGGTGCGGGTTCGATCCATGGTCTTGAAACAGATCCCACATGCCGTGCAGCATGGCCAAAAAAAAAACAAAAAACACCCAGGACTTGAAAATCTAAATTAACAACAACAACAAAAAATGATGTTGAGGAGTTAAAAAAAATTGGATGGTGCTTGATTATTATGAGAAGGTCTCATTCTCTCTGAGTGTCTGTCTTTTTCTGTTTGTCTCTCTGAGTGTCTTTCTCTGCGAGTTTCTGTCTCTCATACCCTCCTTCTGTCTTCAACCTAACTTCTGTCTCTTTCTCTTCTGTCTTGCCAGCCCCATCTTTCTGTCTCTTCCTTTCTCGGGCTCTGTCCTCAGTCCCTTTGTCTATCTCCCTCCCGCCGCCACCCCCCCCACCTCCCACCGCCACCCCCCACCTCCCACCGCCACCCCCCCAACCTCCCACCGCCACCCCAAACGCTGTCCTTCAGATAGTACATTGCTCTTGTGGCTTTCTCTCATGCAGATTGCCTGTGTTTTTATGTTATTTTCACTTGCTTCCATACCAGAATAACTCATTTTATTTAGGTGGCTATTCGTGGTACTTTAAAATTTTACAAAGTGAAATCTGAGAATTGATGCAAAGGTTTTAAACCTGCTTCATCTTGCCTAATTTTCTACCCCCCTGTTGTGTCCCAGACCCCACCCCCAACACACTTCTCCATCAGGAAGATGGAAAGCATATATGGTTGCATAGTGATTTGAAATTAGACTTGGAGCAATGAAGAAAGAGAATGCATTGAGATTCTGCTTAATTTGTACCTATAAGATTTGGATCTGTAAAATAAACACTAATGCTCATTTGTAGTGGGTGATAATAACAGCCATATAATCTTTCCAGGAAAGTCCATATTGCTAAGGTAATAAATATGTAGTCCCAAGAGTCTCCTAAGGTTAATAATTTGCCATCATGGTTATTAAATATGTTAACTTTTACGTGATTTTATAAATAAATGATCACATGCTGAAGCTAGGGATGCTTTTTACGTTTGGGGGAATTATTTCTTGAGGGCAATAGCCATTTTCACTCACTATGCAACAGTTCTACGGAAGAGGAACTTTTTCCCCTTAATTGAGTTGTATAGTAAGTACATCAGTTATCTCTAAAAAAAGGTGATAGCTGCCTTTATATTTATCCTGATTCCCTCTACTAAGTAGTAAACCTAGAAAGGGATTTTGCAATGGATCCCAAGGTATTCATTCGGTAAATCATATTTATTTGATACAGGATGTTTAATTAAACTGCCAAGTGGCTTCTTCATTTTGACTGTCATTTTGATTTAAACAAGCTCTATTCTGGCTGACATTTTGCAGAAGAAACCAAACTGAAACCTGTGTTCTCAAAGATTCTTTCTTTCATCAGGCAGCTGGATTTTAAGAGTATTTGTTATAAACATTTTAGAAAATACAGTCTTCTAGATGAGAAAAAATTTTCACACAGGCACTCAAACTACTTCTAAACATTAACTAGATTTCAGATTTCGTTAAAATGCTTTCTGACATTTAACATTCTTTTCAGGAAATAAGTATTCATGTAAATTGTTTTCTCAGAAATTGACCCTGAATAAAGAATTTCAAATCATTGGAAACAGGATCATTTGAAATCTACATTTCCTTCCCTTTTCCTAATTCATTTCATTTGCTCAATAGGATTTTCTCATAGAATTAACTTTTCCCTCTCTGCATAGTTACATAAGCTTGTTTTTCTAATCATGAAAAATTTTACCCATTTCGGCACTTATTAAAGTGGACTCTTACTTGAAGGGTTTCTGGTTTTAGAGCAAGAGTATATGACTAGAAGCAGATGACTAATACTTCATCGTTTATAGCCACAGAATTTCTTTGCAATTTTTAAATGCCTTTGTAAAGCTAGATCTTGTGCCTGAAAGCATGCTTTTGTGTTAGAAATCTTTTGGTGAACTACTTACTCAGGTCATATGCTTTCAAAGCCTTGCTTTTCTTTCCTCAGGATAAATTGCATTATGAGTTACCAATAACAATGCCATGTCATTTCAAAGAAAACTAAATTAAGTAGTGCAAGCCCAGGTTGCTGGAAACTGGATGACATAGGGTAGGCATTGTTTTGGTTACCATACGAAGGGTATATGTGTTTAATCACCAAGGATTGGTCAGTCCGCCAGTATCTTGTCATACCTGCTTGTTGTCCTAGCCGCACCCCACCCCCAAACAGTCATGCGGATTTTTTTTCAGATACCATTTTAGTTCAATCATTCAACTACCTGGTAATATTATGAATTATATATAGTATTTGCCATGATCAAGCATTAACTCACTGGCCTAATTGACTTTGGGGGACCAGATGGTGCCCCACAGAAAGATAGACTGGAGGAACGTTGTTGTTAGAGAGTGCCATCTGACATGAACAACTTTGAAGAAGCCTGGTTCTAGTTGGTCTCAGTCCTCTCCAGATGCTGTTTGAATCCAAACAGTTTGCCAGTTTTCTGTCGTTACAGAATTGCCTTCTGGAAAAATTGCTTCTTTTATTACTTGGTAGCAGTATAGATTTAGTTTTTTGTGAATCATTAAGGCATTTAGAAACATCCTTACCCTCTTTTATTTTCGATCTCTTTCAGGTTGTTTGAAGGACGTTCATCAAGGAAACCAGAGAAGCTTAAAACACTCTTCTGCTACTTTAGAAGAGTCACAGAGAAAAGTACATTCCTTTCATTCTTACTGTAATTTTTGTCACTGAGGGGGACAGTTCAGACAGGTCAAAAACATTTTGTGTTTAAAGTACACTTTCCTGCCCAAACCACATTAAAACAATAATAATTCAATATCTAGATTTTATGCATTTGTTGTGTGTATACGTAAATGTGTGCTATGAATGTGTGTGGGTTTTATATACTCTGAAATTAGACTAGCGTAACATACGCTAATGGATGTTCATGAATAAAAATAGTAAATTAATACTTTCAAAAGAAAGTATATTGACTGGGAGATACATTTTAGGTATTCTTTATTTAAAGAAACAATTGACTATTACAATTAGTTTATTTGCAGAGGTTAACCAGTTCATTGCCTTCCTACCCATCCCTCTCTTTTGTGCCTCCTTTATGCCCTTTGTAGAGTTCTTATAAAACAGTGTTTGTACTTAGAGTTTACATTGTCTTTCTTCCTCTGTTGGACCTCAGCCATCTTCTTTTCCCAGGGGCTAATCATAGCACCTGAGGCAGTAGTGGTAAATGTCTAGCCAATGCTGGTAGTGACCAGCTAATAATAGATGGGTGTTGCCACCCTTATCCTAGGAGCTGGGTGATCACAGACCCACAGACAAGTTTCTTAACATCTCTAAGCCTCAGTTTCTTCATCTGTAAAATAAAAGAATAATGATAACTTACCTCATAGGGTAGTTGTAAGTATTAAATCAGAAGTTACATGCTTAATAAATGTTAGCTATTATCATGGGTAGCCTTTCCTGCAAATCAATTATAAAGGAAACCAGAACATCTCAAAAGTTTGCTTTTGCTAAGTAGAACAGGTCAAGTGAAATGAGTTCTTTTCAGTTCTGGTTGTCGAAGTTGTGGGATTGTCTTAAAATACATCACTGAATTATTTTAAGGTCATTTTTCTCATATCCTTCCCTTAGTAAGTAATCTCACATCCTAGTGTACTTGGCATTCTTTTCCTTTTGAATGTATTGCTATTGGACATTGTTCAAATTTGGGGGAAAGAAATCAATGATCAGGATTTTGATAATTTAAGGGGAAAATTCATAGGCTTCTTTTTTTTTTTTTTTTTTTTTTTTTTTAAGAATTTTGGTAGGAACTTTATAAATTTATTTATTTATTTTTGCTGTGTTGGGTCTTCGTTTCTGTGCGAGGGTTTTCTCTAGTTGTGGCGAGCGGGGGCCACTCTTCATCGCGGTGCACGGGCCTCTCACTATCGCGGCCTCTGTTGTTGCGAACAGGCTCCAGACGTGCAGGCTCAGTAGTTGTGGTTCACGGGTCCAGTTGCTCCGCGGTATGTGGGATCTTCCCAGACCAGGGTTCGAACCCGTGTCCCCTGCATTGGTAGGCAGATTCTCAACCACTGCGCCACCAGGGAAGCCCCATAGGCTTCTTTTGATAGAGGTTTATTTCTCTTTTTTTCTTGTTTTGTTTTTTTTTTGTTTGTTTTTGTTTATTTGGCTGCGTCGGGTCTTAATTGTGGCACGTGGATCTTTGTTGCGGCATGCAGGGAGTTATTTCTTAGCTTATCATTTTTAGTTTTGTGCTCTGTACTGAATGAAATAGTAAGGAAAGTGAAGGCTCACTGGGGCTTATGAGACATGAAACCTAATTAGAATTTGTACTAATTTGTTAGAAAGATGAGTATGTTTTTTGCTATTCTAAATCTAAATAGAATGAATTCCATTACTGTTTCTAAGTAATTCAGGGTTTACTTTTGTGTCCCTGAAGTCAAATCCTGCATGTCTGCTCTAAAAACCAACTTACCTTTCCAAATTTTAGGATTTTAAATACTTTGAGAGAAAAAGCTGAAATTTTGTTTTTTCAACTAGAAATTTATAAATCATCATACATATTTTTTAAAAAAATATTTATTTATTTATTTGACTGCTCCAGGTCTTTAGTTGCAGCACGTGGCATCTTTGGTTATGGCATGCAGGATCTTTGGTTGTGGCATGCAGGATCTTTAGTTGTGGCATGCAGGATCTTTAGCTGCAGCATGCGGGATCTAGTTCCCTGACCAGCGTTGAACACGGCCCCTGCATTGGGAGCACGGAGTCTTAACCACTGGACCACCAGGGAAGTCCCTAAATCATCATAACTATTGGGAATTAGGCTGAAAAACTAAATTGTAATTAGACATTTTATTTTCTTTTTCACTGTACATGGTAATTTGGTTCTTTGTAGAAATATAGTAAGACATGCTATAGGTTTTTAGGACGTAAAGCTACAGGCTTAAGGAGGAAATACTAAATAGAATAAAAGAGGTTTGCAATTTAATAATTACTTTCTATAGAAAGTTCTAGAGTCTACTGAATAGAAACTATAGAAACCTATTTAAAGTACCATATTTCATCAACTCTAGGACATGATATATGATAAGAAGTTTCATTATGTTAGATACCACTACAAAGGAAAAAACTCTCAAGATGGGGAGTTGTAGGAGATATCTCTTACAAAGCTGGTATACCAGAGGTCTGTACCCTTAGTCTAAGAATAAGTGAGAAATTAACTTGGCCATGCAGAAAGGGGACAACAAAGAAACTGCAAGTGTCAACCTAGGTAGAGAGGGCACCCAAAAAATCTTCCCTGAGAATCTGAACCACGAGCAGCTGCAAGTCTGAGGTCTGAAGTCATATTACCAGTGTGATCCACAGAAGCCTGCAACGGAAGATTTAATTCAGACTGATTTCAGGTTGGTGGTGGCCCCAGATGATGGTAGAAGCAGATGCACATCTTCTCTGGAAAAATTCAGCTTTAATGCAGACCAGTAGCAATAGCTAGATACCTTTGACTATGTGAGATATGTCCTAGTTTCCGAAACTTAATACATGAAAAATATGCTTTTTAGAATTGATAAAATATAATTTCATCAGGACCACCTTTTCAAGGATGTCAGTATATATTTTATATTTGTAGTGAGGCTCTTGAGACTGAAAGATTTTAAAGAGCTTTCTGAATTATTTTCAATATAATTTTAGATAAAACTATCTTATAAATGGAATATTTAAAAAGTGATGGCTTGGGACTTCCCTGGCGGTCCAGTGGTTAAGACTGTGCACTTCCATTGCAGGGGGTGTGGGTTCAGCCCCTAGTCAGGGAACTAAGATCCCACATGCTGTACGGTGTGGTGAAAAAATTTTTAAAAAATAAAAGATTTAAAAATAAAATTGGGTGATCTTAAAAAAAAAAAATGATGACTCATATGCAGTATATATTGTGATTTTATTAAAGGAAATATTTGATTAACCAAAATAACCTATTCTGGTGTGAAAGGTGCCTTTTTATGGAAGAAAGGTAGTAGGCATGTTCTCAAGGGTTTTTTTTTTGTTATTAATTATATCTAAAGAGCCATATTCTTCTGTCTTTTCTCTTGCTTTGCCAGAAATTTTCATTTTTTAATTTCTCTTTGTCTCTCCTAGTATGTATGAGAGACATTTAATGTTCTTACTTTTCTGCTAAATTATTGAATGATGACACAGACATTAGCTTCCTATTAATAGAATTGCTTCTCTGGTGTTTGAATTATTTGACTTGTGAATTTTAACTATGCTATCCATTTGTCTTAAAGAAAGTTAGACATCTAAAGAATATTTTGTAACTCACGTTAACAAAATTCTGTTTTCTACTATAACTACTCCATATGATTTTTGAATTGTTGCTGCTTGTGACTGAGAGCAGAGAAATGTGGAATCATCCGAAGGAATGAAATGATTGCCAAGCTTTCACTGGGACTCTACCACCATTATCACTAATAGTTCCTGACATATCTCTCTCTGCTTCAGAGCATTTTTTTTTTTAAAACAGAAGAAAACAGAAATGGCCTGGCCTTTTTAGTTTGTTCTTTGATTTGAATCAAACAAATTACTTTTGGCCAGCTGATTTATTTTTTGCTTTTGCCACTATTTAAAAAAAAAAAAAAAGTAAATCTAACAAAAAAGGATCTTATCCTCTAAAATTTACTGCATTTTGATCCTCTCATATCTGTTGCTACTGGAAAACTATGTCATCATTCTTCTCTAACCTCTTAGAATACAGTAATTCCTCCTTCTGGCAAAGGTGCCTTTAAATAGAGCACTTGCATATCGTCTAAGCCCTGGGTTTAGCTGTGTCAACCTCAAAGGACATGCCAACAATTTTCTTTTTTAATCTTAGACATATTATTTTATTATAAAACACATAAATGTGTATACATTTACCAGTCTTTAGGTGTAGGGTTAAGGCTTTTTTTTTTTTGAGGAGTTTACAAATTAAAATTTAGTTTGTCTTTGTCGTATAAGCTATATCCATTATGCATCTTTTTTTCCCCCAAGGATTTTTTAAAAATATATTCAGTTTGGAAAACTTAACCGAAAAGTACCAGCACGCAAATCCTACTGTCGTGCTGTTTTCTGTATAGTTTTGTGTCTTAGGGAGGGCTTATTTACTATTTTGTAGAAAGAATTCCTGTTGTAAGGATAATATGATTTTAAATCAATCTTCTGTTGTATTCCAGCACAAGGCTTTGTTTTTTCTGATTAGCTTTACAGGCAGTGTTAGACCCATTCTTTTACTGAATATATATAGTCTTTTCAAACTCAGTACTTATTTTGGGTGTGTTTCTCTTTTATTGCTTTTGTAGAACCTACTGGGTTGGTGACATTTACAAGACAGAGTCTTGAAGATTTTCCAGAGTGGGAAAGGTAATAATAATGTAAATAATCCTGGAATCTTAGAATTAGAAGGACTCTTTCACCATGAGATGATTGTATTTTACAGCCCCTGAAAAGATGGTTTCCCAACCTCCTAATTGCCCTAGTACCAGGGAGTTTCTTCTTAAAATGATCAGTTGATAGCTCTCATTGTTAGAAAGGTCATGCCTTTTGAATCAAAGTCTGCAACCCTTTCACTTCTACTCTTTTGCCTTAGTTTTGTCTTCTGAAACAAAGTCCTATTTAGAATTTAGGAGTTTTCTGTGTGAAGACACTAACACTAAACACCAATATTTAATGTTCCTCCTTACCCTTGGTTTTATGGTTAATGTTTGTATTTTATCTCTTTTCTTTCTGGAGGACAAGATTAGGAACTTTTTTTTTTTACTAAACTAAAATGTAAATCGTAATTACTTAGTATTTGTCTGAGTGACAAGAGTTTTGAAGTTTGGCTGTCAACATGTACTATTGGCAATTTTGTGGAAGTTGCTAATTTACTAGGGTTTTTTCTTATTTACCTGCAAATACTGAGGAGAATAATAAGCAATCTGAGTTTATTCAGATACGTGAGTTCCTTAGTGCCTTGAAATAGTCAACACATTTTCTAACCTGGAACAAATCCCCAAAGCACTTAGAGAAGAATGTATCTACTTTTTCAGTGCATGTGAGGACATGATTAAACATGCTAAATGTATATTTTGGATGTGCATTCATGTTAATCAGTGCCTCTTCATTTTCTAATAATTTTTATCGTAGTTTGTAATTGTTTTGTTTAGAATTAGTGATGAAAGGGACTCACTCTTAAAGGAACTAACTTGAGAAAGCACATATGCTTAGATGGCTTTCCTGTGTTTTCATCCATCAAAGAAGTTTATTTGTGAGGTGAAAGAAAAACAAACTTACTTTAGGAGGCTGACTGCATGGCTGAGATGATTATTAGCAGAGGGAAATGGATAAAAGATTAAGCAACCAAAAGAAAGACAAAAACAAGAACAAAATTGAGTCAGAAAGGAAGAGGAACATGTACAGCATTTCGGAATCATGGCATATTAGAAATTAAAGGGACCCCAGGAAGTCATCTGGTCCAGCTGCCTACTAAAAGTAATCAGCTCTGTAATACCTATAACAGATGGAGACTAGGCAGCCCTGGTGATGGGAAATTCACGGTTTGGCCACAGTCTATCCCATTGTTGGCTGCTTGTGTTGTTGTCTAATACTTTCATTTACTAAAAAAGTCTGTCTTCCAAAAATCTCCCCACCCCGCCAAATCCCATTCCTCGTTCTTCCTTCTGGAGCTACAATAAATAAAACTAATTTTCTTTAACATTTGACCTTTCTTCATGTATTTTAATGCTTTCTTGATCCACCCCCACCTCTAACAATACACACAGGTACATACTAAACTACTCATTTCTTCTGTTTCACATATAATATGGATTGTAAACCCTTTAACTCTGCTGTTGATGTACCCTAGGCCATTGGTCCCTCTTAAAATATGGTGCCTAGAACTAAAGTAACAATCTGCTATGTTATCTGCCCAGACTAGAGTACAGAAGGTTGCTTTTCTTAGCTCTTCTATTAGTCTCTAATAGGAACACAGATGTTTTTGTTCATGTTGCTTTTGTGTAGATTTTATAGATCATTCAGAGGGATTGTTTTTAATTCAGCTCAGGATCTCTACTCTGCATCTGGCGTTCATTTGGCACTAATGTGAAAGGACACCTATTTGTACACCATCTGGGAGAGAAGGGATAGGTCAAAATGCAGAGATTGGTGAGGCTGCTGTGTCAGTAAGATAATTTTACTCAAATAAGATCAAGATATTCCCCTTAACCTAGATAGGCAGAATTTAACTTGAAACTTTTCATACTTTTTTTTAAAATTTCATTGATCTCTTTTTTGTTTTAGCTGCTTCTTAAGTGAGTTGCAGAATGCAATTAAAATCCATCTCCCAGATTCCGCAGAAGCAGAAACATGTGTTCACTTAAAGAGAGAGGATGAAGAAGAGATGAGGATTGTTGGTATTCCCAAGAGTAAGGGACTAAATGGGTGCCAGGAAGTTAGAGGCTTTTCTGAGTTTCAAGATTCTGGCATTACAGTTAACCCTGTGACTATCAATAAATACCTTAGCCAGGCTTAGTTAATCACAGAGAACCAGAATAATCTGTCTTTGATTCCTGGGGCAGTGGTATGAAGAATTTGCTGGGCCCAGAAGGGGAAACCTATTAGGAAGTTGGAGGATGCTTATTTTAAAAAAATAGTTTCTAGCAATTCATAATTTTGAGAAGTATACTATAAGGTGACAACTACAGTCACAGAGAATAGTTGACAGCAGATGAGATTTCTGGATCATGCTTCTTTATCTTTTCAGTAGTATCCTCACAGGTAGTCTCCCTTGGAATAAAATAGCTAGGAAAGTAGGACCCTGCAAAAAAGGGAAGTTAAAAATAATCAAACTTATGGTACTAACTTTCTCCAAGAGATTTGGAAAGTAATTTTTCTAAAAACATAGCTTACTAGTTTAGAGCTTGAACCATTACCTTAGGCTTTCTGGGTTCAAATCTTTGTTGCTTCATTTACTAGTCTTGGACAAGTTACTTAAATGCTTTTTGTGCTTTATTTTCCCATCTGTAAAAGGAGATAGTAAAAGGGATGTTGTGAAGATTAAATAAGTTAATACAAATGAAGCTTTTAGAACAGAATCTGTACTGAATTATTTTACCTTCTGAGTAAGGTCAGTCTGTTGGACTGGAGCTTTACCAGAAATGTATTTGGACTCACTGATACCAGGATAAAAGCAAATCCCAATAAATAAATAGTGCTTCCCAGCTAAATTTTTTTTTTAATATAATTGTTTTAAAAAATATATAATTCTCCTTCCTCCAAAAATTCATGCCACTCTGTATAAGTTAGGGGTTTACTATCTATTACATTCTATTATAATTTATTTATTTTTATTCAGTAAGTAATCAGGAGTAAAAAATCTAAGGAAAAATGTCATCATCAACTGCTATTAACAAAAAGGAATTGTTTTTTTAATATGATTTAAGCAGGTAAACACTGTAGGGCAGGAAAAAGTTTTTCCTCAATCCTCTTAGGGTCCCTGGCTGGGTATTAAAATTAAACTGAGAAAGATTAACAGGAGAAAAGCATACAAATTTATTTTATATAAGTTTTGCATGATACAGGAGCCTTTATGCGGAAATGAAGACCCAAAGAAACAGATGTATGTACTTTTATGCTAGGTTTGATGAAGTATAGACAGTCATGGAGGAATATGATATGTAAAAAGAGTATGAGGTGATTGAAGTAAACTGGGGGAAACAGCAAGTTCTGCTTGTTGGAATTCTTCTTGGCATCTCTTTGTCTGCAGAGATAATAATGCTCCTTTCCTCCAGGCATAGGTAGGGTCCCTCATGTGAGGGTTTTATGGCTTGTTGCAGGTAAGAAAGGTGAGAGGGGGAGGAGGTCAGAGTGACCTTTCTGCTTCTGCCATTTTCTCAAACTTCTTCAGCTTAAAATATTCAGTATGCCAAGATGCCAAATTTGGGGGTAGTTTATCTGAACCCCATAAACACCTCAGTGACCATGGTTTATGAAAAGGAAAGAAAATAATTGTGACTTACAGGTACTAGACTTATCTATCAATTTTATTAATATGAAAATACCATAGATCAGGATTTCTGTAGCATGTATTTTCATCAAGACACCCCCCACACATACACGGTTTCCAAACTAGTGAAAATAGAGCCCCTCTGAGAATCATATATACCTTTTTGTCAAATTTTTCTATATTTTTCCTTAGGTTGCCAACTCTAGCATAATAATAAAATTTCATAGATCTTAATTTTTTAAAATATTTTGAGAAGTTTTTCACCTTTTAAAGAGGAGAAACTTAAACTGGTGCAGCCACTATGGAAAACAGTATGGAGGTTTCTCAAAAAACTGAAAATAGAACTACCATATGACCCAGTAATTCCACGCCTGGGCATATATCCAAAAAATAATTCGAAAAGATACATGCACCCCAATGTTCTTAGCAGCATTATTTATAGTTGCCAAGATATGGAAGCAACCTAAGTGTCCATCAACAGATGAATGGATAAAGAAGATGTGGTATATATGTACAGTGGAATACTACTCGGCCATAAAAAAGAACAAAATTTTGCCATTTACATCAACATGGATGGACTGGGAGGGCATTATTCTAAGTGGAAGAAGTCAGAGAAAGACAAATACTGTATGATATCACTTACATGTGGAATCTAAAAAGTACAACAAACTACTGGGTATAACAAGAAGGATACTCACAGATACAGGGAACAAACGAGTGGTTACCGGTGGTGGTGGGTGTGGAGCAGTGGGAGGTACACACTGTTGGGTGTTAGATAGGCTCAAGGATGTATTGTACAACATGGGGAATGTAGCCCATATTTTGTAATAACTGTAAATGGAAAGTAACCTTTAAAAAGTGTATAAAAAATAAAAAATATTTTTAAAAAAGGAGAAACTGATATTTTGTAAGGGCAAAACAATTTTCAAAACAGTATGTTATCCCATTTTAATTTAAATGTGTATATTTATTTATGTGAATAAGAAAAATTTGGGGAGACTATCCCAAGAATGTTAAGAGTAAATAAGCATATATTTCTGACTTTTGAGATTTGGAATAGTTTCAATTTTTCTTTTATAGTTAATCTGTATTTTCAGACTTTTCTGTAGTGAAATACTTACCATTAAAAAAATAAATAAGGACATATCTTTTTAAATCGTAGATGTGAAAAACTCCTGACTCGATTGCATGTCACTTACGAAGGTACCATAGAAGGAAATGGTCAAGGCATGCTACAGGTAGGAGAATTACAGCAGTGGGGGCGTGGGGGGAAGGGATGACTGTCTCTTGTCAAGCTTCCAACAGCAAAGGAAATATGAAAAGCTGTTTATTTATCTTCTAAGCTGATTTAATGCAATGAAGCATAATAGCAGAATGTAGAAAAACACCAAACAGATCACCTTGACAGCCTTGGTAATACTGTTATCTGCCGATGTACGTTCTCTGTTTCTTACGTGTGCCTCTTTAAAAAGCCTTTGACAGAAAATCCAAGATCTGGACAACATCAGGCCTCTTGGTTCAGATATAGCTTGTAGATTGACAGTGGAGGAAGTTCCCAGGGTATGGTCTTGACAAGCTATCACCAGGCAGTTTTGTTCTCTTTCTTTAAAGGCTCTTGCTCTGCCCTAAAAAATGACCAGCTTGAGATGTTTTTCTGCCACCAACTTTGTTTAGGTCTAGGAGGCAGACATCTAAAACGGATTGATAAGAAAGTCCTCTCTCCCATGTGTAATAGTTTTAGGCACATGAGCCAAATATACTTGCCATCTCTTCCCTGTTTCAGAGCAAGTAATTTTTTCCATCTGTCAATCTTTGTTATTAATCTGTGTTCCTGCCATTATGTAAAAAAATATATTTTGGAAAAAGGAGTTAACAAATAAAACACTGTATCTAGCTTTAACTTGTTGTAACACCTAACCTGAACACGTGCTTTCCTTTTGCTTTATAGTGATCTTTTTTAAAAAATCACTAATCAGAGATGAAATGTTAGTGTTTTGTGTTCTTATCTTATTTAGAAGAGCATTGTAATCCTAATTTTCTTTGAAAGAAGCTTGTACACCATCTTGTTTATACTGAGACTAGCTGATTTTTTTCTTAGATCATTATTAAATGCTTATATAGGGTCAGAAGTTAAATAAAGCAGTTGCCTGATAATGGACTATTTGTGTGAATAACTTAATTTTTATTATAAAATGACTAGACTGATTTGCATTTGGCTAGTTATTATATACGTATGCTCTAAGTGCCTACATTTGTTTTAGAATGGCCTTTTATTTAGACATATTTGTATTTAAAATTTTCAGGGGCAAACCATGTTTTGTTTTAAATCACCTCCCAGTGATTAAAATTATAGACCAAAATAATTAGGATAACTGAATTAATATTTGTCCTGTACTTAAATTTTTTAATATTTATATTTAATAAGTCCTTTTTCTTCTATTTAAAACAATAGTTTTGAAATAAGGCTAAAATTTGTTTCGAATGACAATCACTTTTTCCCCCACATTTCCATCTTGACGAGGTTCTTTCCTACATTAACATCTTGGATTACCTGAGGGAAGCTTAATACACATGAAATAAACAAAACTACTGGTGGTTAGCACCACAGGAATGCTGACCTTTCATTACAGTAGAATTCAGCAAGGAGTTATTCAACAACATTCAAGGTTGAGATTCTCCCCACTTCCCTGGAATGTACTGTAGATGAAATGTGAAACCTCAGTAGATTAAAAGAATACCATAAAGGCTTCTATTTATTTTTCTCCCTACCCATGCCATGTATCCCCAGGAGATCAGGGAATATTGTATTGCAGTGCTCCAAATCTCCTTGTGTAGCGTATAAATTACGTTATGCTGAATGGCAACAACAACAAAACCTCTCTAAGGAGTGTTATCATTTCTCTCTTTTCATCAAGTTATAATTCAGAACTGAGTAAGCTGAACAAGTAGCTTTAAAGTAAAGTGAGTTAGAAAATGGCTAAAAATAAGGAAGCATTCATATGCTTGTTTTCATGTACTGGAACAGGTTTCTCACCTGCAATAGAGAGCGTTTTATTAAGAACTTTTTTAAGTAGTAGAAACTGATTTTCTAAAAGACCCCTGCTTTCAGAGGCATATTGAGTTTAGTGTATTTGTTTCTCTGCATACCTTTTAAGTAATAAATATTGGCCTTTTATTCAAAGAATGAACAGTAGCATGCACATTGAATGTATTTCATTTATCATTTCTAAGTAGTACATAGATTGGATAGAGCTTATCTCTTTTAAATTTAGTTATGTATCTTGTTCCAGTAACAATTAAGCTTAGCTGATCTCAAGCCTTCTTTGTTTCTCATTTGTATTCCGAATACCATGATACTTAGCCAGTCTCTCAGTTTTCAAGAGCTGTCCATTTTATTTCCTTGCTGGGTCTCACTTCTTTCCCCACTGACCTATTTGAGGCCCTAGTAGTGCTTGTCTATAAACTATTCGGTATTTACCTAGCCAGCCTTTCTGCTTTTACTTTTCCAGTTCATTCTTTAAACTCTAGTCTGAATTATCTTCCTAAAACACAGATACATTTGTTACTTTTCTTCTTAGAATCTTTCCCAGAATCCTCAGAATTAAGTAAAAATTTCTTGGACCCCAGACCAGCTCATTACCAACTTTAACTCTCCACATACTATACACTGCAGACAGGCATGAGGAATCTGCTTACCACTCTCCTCATACAGCTCTTTACACACTGGTTTTTCCTGTGTCCTTTTGCAGCTATTCCCTTAGCCTGATTGTCAGCAAAATCTCAATTGAATGCCACATCCTTTTGTAACGCTCCCGTATCCTCCCCATGCGCCAATTTTAGTTAATTGTATTATTTGAAAAGTATCAAATACATCCTAATAGGTTCTTTAATAATCATCTTATCATTCTACTTATGTGCCTCACTCCCATCTAGACTGTAAATGCTATGAAACCAGGAACCACATCTTATTCATCTTTGTATTCCATGGTTCACAGCATAATATTTCATCAATACTTGTTTAATTGAACAGTTTAAGCTATAAATCATCCAATGTATAAATGTATAAAGACTTCATAGGTGACTGTTTCTAATCAGTGGACTAGTATAACCAAAATTATTTTTCTATATAAGCTAAAGTTTTAGTGTTGATTTATTATGCCAGAATATAAACCCAAATGATTCACTTTGGTAACTCATTTCAAGAACTTGTCCAGTCATATTTTTCAGTATTTTCTAAGTTCTTCTGTAGTGAAAGAAGACTACTTTATCTTCTATTAATTTCTCTTTTCACATATAATATTTTTACGTGTCAAAAGATTCATATTCTTTACTCTTTTGTAAAACAGGCTTCACATTACCATTTCTTATAATTGCTTTAGAGATCACAAACAAGTTTTACGAAGTCTCATACTTGACAATAGTCTGAAAGTATATGTGAAATAATAGGAAACATATATATTAGTCTCTACAGCCTGTTCTTGGCACAGAGCTCCTAAAACCCTTGTAATCTCCTGAGTGGTAAGAGCACCAGGAGCATCTTTTGTTCTAGTATTTGGTCTTTGACCCCAGTTCCTGACTCAGAGCTCCTAAACCCCTTGGAATTTCCTGAGTGATAGGCATGTCTTTTGTTCTAATGATGCAGCTCTTAGTGGGCTCCTGGGTAGCTTCAGGATGGGGATGGTCACCAGAAAGACTAAGCCATGATTAGAAGTCTGGAACTTTCTGCCCCACCTCCCATCCTCTGGGAAAGGGGGAGAGGGACTGGAGACTCAGTTAATGATCGGTCATGAGAATGTGATGAAGCTTCCATAAAAATTTCAGAAGTACAGGATTTGGAGAGCTTTGGGGTTGGTGAACATGAGGAGGTGCTGGGAGATGACTTGCTTGGAAAGGGCGTGGAAGCTCTGTGCCCCTTCCCACATACCTTGCCCTGTGTGTCTCTACATCTGGCTGTTCATCTGTATCCTTTATTATATCCTTTTTAATAAATCAGTAAATGTAAGTAAGTGTTACCCGGAATTCTGTGAGCTGGTCTAGCAAATCATCAAGCCCCGGGTGGGGTCATGGGAACCCCAATTTATAGCTGGTCAACTAGAAGTACAGGTGACAACCTGGGACTTGAGATTGTCATCTGAACTGGGGCAGTCTTGTAAGACTGAATCCTTAGCCTGTGGGATCTTTCACTAACTCCAGGTAGACAGTGTCAGAACTGAACTGTATTGTAGGACACCTAGCCGGTGTTGCAGAATTGCTTGATGTGTGGAAAATCCACACACCTGGTGTCAGAAGTGTCGAGAGTGTGGTAGTAGTGTGAGAGTAAAGAAGAGACACAGGATTGTGTTTTTCCTAAATAGTATAGAAGCCTCTCTTACATTACTTACTAAATTCTGGTGGTGGGCGGGGGGAGTTGTGTATGACTGTATGTGTACACAAGTTGTGTGTATGTGTGTATGTGTGTAATCTAACTCCCCAAATAGAAAAATCTAAGACAAAGTCAGAAACTATTTCTTACATATTGCCCCATAGAGCCTAGCATACTGTTGGACACATTGGAGTGCATAGTAAGTTTAAGACAAACAAATAATTCTGGCAAGTTGAGTTTGCTTTCTCTTGAGGATTGTGTAACTCACCTTTATCAATAGGAGCTTGGGGATGCCATCATAGTACTCCATAGAAAACTTACATATAGTTTTAAACTAAATTGGAAATATTAATTTATTGAATCTTTGTTGTTAAACTAGATTTTTTTGTCTTCATTTTTCTTCCCCTTAGGTGTATTTTTTTAAAAAAGTTTGCAATGTTTTTGCAGTTTGGGGTTTGCAGTTGAATTTAGAAGGAAGAAATTTTCATCCCTGTATTCTTTCACAAAAGAAAAAAGTTACCAAAAAGGTTAAATCCTAAACTTTTCAAACCTTTAAGGACAAGTGTTTAATTTCCATATTATATAAGAAAGGTACAGGCTATATAGTTTGGAGATACCATGGGTTCGTTTCCAGACCATTGCAAAAAAGCGAGTCACATGAATTTTTTTGGTTTCCCAGTGCATATAAAAGTTACGTTTATACTATACTGTAGTCTTTTAAGTGTCCAATAGCATTATGTCTAAGAAAATGTACATGCCTTAATTAAAAAGTACTTTATTGCTAAAAAAAATGCCAGTCATCATCTGAGCCTTCAGGTCGTGATTTTTTTTGCTGGTGGAGGGTTTGAAATATCGCAAGAATTACCAAAATATGACACAGAGACACAAAGTGAGAAAATGCTATTGGAAAAATGGCACCAATAACCTTGCTAGATGCAGGGTTGCCATTAACATTCAATTTGTAAAAAGTGCAATATCTGTGAAGTGCAGTAAAGCGAAGTGCAATAAAATGAGGTATGCCTGTATAATTATATTAAAGTCATATGAAGTACATAAATGGAAATTGAGTAGAGAGTGGTGGAGAAGTGATCTTGAAACCTTTCCAGATAAAAACCTCCCTTGATTTGTGGCCCTTGGAGCACAGATAAGGTTTATAAACAAGAGTCCATATAATTACATTGAGGCTTTTGCCTAAAACTCTATTTTCCATGTTCCTTCTAACATTTTGGAATCCAAAGAAATATCCAGAGATGTTAACTGCAGTGAGGTGGAAAGAGTGCAGTCAACCACAATCTGTTCTCCCTGGGAAGATTACTAATTTGGGGATTGATTTATGTGGGAAAGGAAAGGAAGATCAGAGCTTAGAGGGAGTATACTTCTTTATCATATATGTAGGTATTTTAAATTGTCATTTAACATGCCACATTTTCCCAAATAGGTGGATTTTGCAAACCGTTTTGTTGGAGGTGGTGTAACCAGTGCAGGACTTGTGCAAGAAGAAATCCGCTTTTTAATCAACCCTGAGTTGATTGTTTCACGGCTCTTCACTGAGGTGCTGGATCACAATGAATGTCTTATCATCACAGGTTAGTTTTGAGAAGTCTGGACAATGGGGTAGTGTTCCCCATCTGTGACGATCTATCATGAAGACTAGAGGCCACTCAGATGGTAGCTTTTCTCTACCGTGGGCATTAGTCCCAATATTTTAATTCATTAATTTATACTTGTTCTTATTAAATTGTTACAGTTTCATTTTAATAATCTTGAGTAAGACATTTTATCCCCACTTTTTCTTTCTTGGTATCTTTATCTGAGGAACAAGGGTAAAAATGATTAAACTACTCTCCAGTTTGAAATTTTATGATATGGTGTCCTTAAAAAGAAGATAGTGATATGTCTTTGAGCATGTATCCTATTATTATTCTTCCATTATATTTCCAAAGTGATTTTTTGTACTTCAGTATGAACACACTATGTAAGTATAAAAAACAGTTACAGTGTTTGGAGAGAGTCAGTACAACAGTGAGCTTTATAGAAGGGAAATAAATCAGTAGCCTTATGTTTATTCTGATTTCTAACCCTAAGAGAAAAAGTGTGATTATCTTAGTGCCTCTCTTTGATTTAAGTTATTATGGGAGGAGGAGAGAAGGAAACATAGTCAAATTTATACTTTAGGCCTATTAATCAAGATTTACATTTTTTTTCCTTAAGTTTCTTTAGATTGCAATATCACTATGTCAGAGTATTTTCTCGTGTGTAATTTACCAGAAAAATTGATGATTAACTCATAACTCTTAAGAAACTCTTAATCAGCCACTGTAGGGAAGTTAAGCCTTTTATTCAGGTACCTAAAAGAACATTCCCATATAAAAGCCATAATCAGCCATCAATTGCTGATGTTTTTTTCTTTCTGCAAAGGAGGATTTCTTATTTCCTCTTTGAATCTATTGCCACTTTGAGATTAGTATAGGAGACTAACAGGCTAAGTGTAGGAGAATTTGGTTGATTGTTATTTTCAAAGATTACAATGGGATGAAAACCATCCTCTGTTAGTTTTATCAAATGTATAACTCAACTAATTTATGTCCAAAGAGGTACATGACAGAACTAAGACTCTGAGACCACACATCTCAGATACATTTGTAGGCAACCTTCAGGATAGCATCTAAATTTTGTCCCTTATGTTTTGCTTTCAGGATTCCCTCTTTGTCTTTCAACTGTTTATGATGTGTACGGGTGTGGATCTCTTTAACTTTATCCTGTTTGGGTTCATTGAATGTCTTGAATGTTTAGATACATTTGGTAAATTTTTGGCCATTATTTCTTCAAGTATTCTTTCTGTCCCTTTCTCTTCTCTCCTTCTGAGACTCCTGTTATGCATGTGTTGGTACATTTGGTGATGTCCCATTGGTCTCTGAAGCTCTGTTCATTTTTCTTCATTCTTTTTGTTTCTCAGACTGGATAATTTCTACTGACCTATCTTCAAGTTCACTGATTCTTCTGTCTGCTCTAATCTGCTTTTTAATTAACCTCAGTGAAATTTTTATTCCAGTTATTATGCTTTTCAACTATAGAATTTCTATTTGATTCTTTTTAAAAATAATTTTTATCTCTATTGAGACTCTCTATTTGTGAGGCATTATTCTCATATTTTCATTTAGTTCTTTAGACATAATTTCCTTTAGTTTTTTTTAATGGATGTAAAACAGCTGACTTAAAGTTTCTGTTTAGTAAGTCCAACATCTGGGCTCCTCAGGGTGGGTCAGTTACTAATGAATACTTTTTTTCCCTGAGTATGGACCCTACTTTCTCATTTCTTTGCATGTCTCAATTTTTTTGTTGAAAACTGGACATTTTAAATGGGCCAACTCTTGAAATCAGATTTTCTCCTCTTCCCAGAGTTTGTTTTTGTTGCTGTTTGTTTAGTGACATTCCTAATCTAGTTCTGTGAAGACTGTATTCTTTTTCATGTGTAGCCACTAAAGTCTCTGCTTGGTTAGATTAGTAGTTACCTAATGATTGGACAGAGATTTTCTTAAATGCCTAGAGCCAGTAAGTCAGTCTTCGCCAAAGGACTCTGTGTATATATTGGGGCCTACCTTCAACACTCCACCAGGCAGTTGACACTTCCTTCCTGCTTGCACAGAGCCTCAAGATCAGAGTGAGGGGAGAGGTTAGGACCTTCTCAGGTCTTTCTTGAGCCTGTGTACAGCCATGGGCATGTGTGTAGACGTCTGGATTCCCGAGGGTACTTAGAACTTTTCAAAGTCCCATAAGTACTTCTCATTCCTTAGCTTTTCCTCTGAAGCTTTTTGGGTAGCCTATTTACCCCAACTGTAATCTAATGCCTCAGGCAGCTACACTGTTAAACAGTTGACTATAATTGTTTTCAACAAACACCCCTGGGAATTAGGCTTTTCACCCTGGACAAAGTCTAAGTCTGGTCAAATAAAGACAGCCTTGTGAGTGAGGTCTTCCAGGGAACCACCAGACAGGTCAGATGATTACAGTTCTTTGAGAATGGGGCTTTGAAGGAGCTTCAACCCTTCTCTGCCCCCTCTGGTGGCAACCAGGCTGCTTTGATTACAGGCTGTTGGTTTTTAAGGCTACTACAGAGCTTGGGAAAGTGGAATAGGAATAGGGCAAGTTAAAACACCATACAACTCACTGTGTTTACCAATATTCAGCCAATTTTTCTTTAATAAACACTCCTCAGACTGCTGCAAGCCTTTGGTTAATTCCCACAGTTCAGAAAAAGATGATTCTTACAAGTTTTGCCAGTGTTCTCATTATTTTTATGCAGGAAAGAGTTCTCCGAGATTTTTACTCCATTGTTTTTGTTGATGTGTCCGTATCTTTGATAAGTGCTTGTGGATAAAAGGGCTTTCAACGAGTTATTCCACATCTTTTAGATAATCCTATATTATTTCTTATAATATACTTTTGATTCTGCTGTTTTGGTGAGATAAGGCAAAAAATAAAAATTGTTGTTTGAGTTTATGTAGGAAGTTTAGAACTTCAGTAAAGGAATTTCTTCTTTGATAGAACTGCAGCTATTTGAAGTTAATAACCTGAAGTATTTCATCCAGAATTCTGAGGTTGTGATCCAAACTGTAGTGAAATAGAAAGATAAAACCCTTTTATTCTCAGCATTGTCTCAACTCACATATTGGTTGTCTATCTGCATTTGTTGTTTATTATGTATGCAGATAAGAAGGGTGTAGTTAGAAGTTGTTAGGGTAGAAAAGAGTGTAAGGAATTACAGAACAAAAAAATTAAACTGTCATAAATCCATTGTTGGGCAAATGAATACTTTGAATATTGATCTCAGACAGTTTTAGAGAGCACTGAAGTTCTGGAATGTGACCGTCTCCAGCATTTGGGTGTATCAAATAATACTTTAAAAGATTTTTAATTTTTAGCAGTTAAGCTAGATTTGAATTGAAGACTCAGAACAAAATATCCCATCAGTTTTTTAGGATGAATTTACATTCTTGAAATAAAAAAGTTGGTAGAATGCAGGGCATTTTAACTCAAAGCTAATTTGTTTCATTTGCTTCACTTCTGTTGTACTAGGGAAGTAAGTCCCTTGTCATCTCCCATTAATGTTTCTGTAAATAAAGGATGTAATTTCCTTGGGAATAGTAAAAGGAAAACATTAGACTTTTTTTCTTTTTTAAGGATAGTTTGTCCCCAATCTAAAAAAGCATCATCACTCTGGAGTTATATCTGGTCTCTAACTTACCTGCAGCCATTGTAAAATAGATGGAAAATTGCAGATCCATGACTCACCTTCACACCTGTAATTACCTCAGGCTAAGGACACCCGGGGTGACTTTTAACTCAGCATTTTTTCCCCATATCCACTTAACTCTATTATAGTGCCTCCTAATTAATATCTGTGATGTGATGTTCCCTTAATGGAAATGGCCATTTCATCATCTATTTGATGCTGGATTTCTGCCATCTCCCTTCTTAGGAGACTCTTAAGTATGCACTGCAGTCTATCTGCCTGATCAATTCCATTCCTTCAATGATTCAACCAGGCTCAGTGAGCTAATGGCTGTGACTGTGCTGCCTGAATCTGTAGAAGAGTTTGAGAAATTGGAAATAAATTAAATTTATCATCATTGTGGGGCATCTGGTTGGTATCAGACTTTTAAATGAATATGAAACAGGTCATGTAAACAGGCAAATACTTTTATCCAAACAGTGTTATCCCTCTACTTGCTGTGATCCTCCCTGGAGCAGTCATGAGTTAAAACCTTTCAGTAAGTATAGATTGAGGAAAAGAATTAAAACTCCAATCTTCCCCTTTTTTCCCCTCTCTCGTGTTCCTTCACAACATCCAGTAAAAGCTTCAATACTAAAAGGTGTTACTGTGGTGCTGGGAGATTATTTTGTTGTTTCTGTTTGGTGAGAACATAAAGCAGATGCCTAGACATGAAACTTACTGAGCAGAATGTTGACACATTTAATATAAAACCTGCCCTCTAGTGAATCAAATCGTCCCAAACACCACAGGTCCTTATATCTTTTGTGAGTGTCAGCAGAACTGATAGAAAAGACAAAAGCAGACACCACTGCTTATGGTACTGGTACTTTTCATAGAGTTAACAACACTAGAGGTGCCCATCACTACAAAAACAGCCCAGTGCTTACTAAATGACACCAGCTCATTGGGAAAGATCCAAATAAAGTTGGAGTTTGGCTTTTCTTAATTTTTATTAATCATGGGAATGAAAGGCAAGAGTGTTTTTTTCTGCTGCATAATCACCACTGTTTTAATGATACTAATAAAAGTGGGGTAGATGGTTTTTGTATAAATCTTCTTTCTAAGGGCGTAACGCATTAGTAAGTAGAATTTCTTTAATCTCCAAATATTTTTTGCGTGTTCATGATAAACTTTCATTACTAGTAAAAGAAAATAAGAATTTTTCTTACTACTATAAAGTCTAAGAACTCATGAAGTTGTAATGAGCTGTTAAAAAGATTTAAATGGGTTCCTTAAAAGTTTTTAACTTAGGTGAAAGTTTGTCTTTGTGTATGAAGTCTTAAGGCTATATTCCTAGAGAGAGCTATCACAAAGGTCATTGTCTTCTGTCTCTTCTTTGCTGTTATCACTGTTCACCTTTGCATTTTCAGAGAAGTTTATAAGCAAATTTAAACTTAAAGCAAGCTAAGGGCATTTGTTTTTCAGAACAAACAACATAATTTTGAAAGATGTTTACTTAGAAAACTCAGGATTTAATTTGTTTAGAGCAAAAGCATCTGTATGTGCATTTTTGATTTCCCAAACCTGAAGGAAATAAACCTAACCTTGTTTCTCTTAGGAGAGAAGACAAAAACCATCCTAATTTGAAATAGAAGTTGATCATTGATATTTTATATTTTTCAACCACTTTTCAAAAGACAGAAGAGGTGTTTATTTGCATAATTAAGAGATCAGAGTAGGCATTATTATTGTTATTATTATTATTAATAATAATAAACAGGGAAAATGAGGCGTGTCCACTGCAGGGCAAAAAGCAAAAGAACAGGACTATTCCCGGCTGTCTTTATTCCCAGTCAGGCCAGTAGACCACGTGTCTTTTAAACCCCACATAAATAGAGTCATATATCTTTGGCTTCTCTACTCCCTTACAAAGTTAAGTCTGATGACACCAGTACCAACCTGTGTATGGTATTGAAGGATTTTAAACTCGTCTTATTTGGTTTTCCAAGCTATTCTATGAGGTAAACAATATAAGAATATTGACAAGCCTAATTTTTAGATGTTGAGATGAAGTCCAATGAGATTTGGTTACTTAAGGATTCACTTTGGGTTCCTCGTGACTCTTAATATCAGTGTGGTGCTCTTTTTGCCATGCCACACTGTCTTTGTAAATGAATTTTTTAATATGTCAATTATATAATACTTAGTCCAGATTAAGTATTTCTGGACTCATTATTTTAACCTCAGTGTTCTTCCTGTTTTGCTCCTTAATTATGTTTATGCAGCAAGTACTTACTCAACTGCTTCTATATTTTTGCATTACAAGATGCTAATGTAGGCACACACGTTAATAATACATAATCCCTGCCCTTGAGAAGCTGTCAGTCTAGTGAAGGAGTCAGATTATTGAGGTATAATTGACATACAACAAACCGTATATATTTAAAGTGTGCAGTTAGGTAAGTTTTGACATATGGCTATGCACATGAAGCCATCTTTTTGCCTATGTTTTAATTGGGTTGTTTGTTTTTTTATTCTTGAGTTTGGAAGTGCTTTATATATTTTAGGTAAGTCTTTTATCAGACATACGAAGTATGTCTTTTCATTATCTTAACAATGACTTTTGAAAAACAGAAGTTTCTAATTTTGAAGTCTAATTTATTAATTTGGGTTTTTGTTTTTTTGGTTTTTTTGGTTCTTTCTGGTTTGATTACTGTAGCTTTATAATAATTCTTGAAATCAGGCAGTGTGAGTCCTCTAACTTTGTTCTTCTTCAGAGTTGTTTGTTGAATTTCAGAATGAGTTTGTCAATATCTACAAAAAGGCTTGATGAATTTTAATTAAGATTGTTTTGAATCTATAGATCAATTTGGGAAGATGACTCTTTAAAAAAATTTTATTGAAGTATAGTTGATTTACAATGTTGTATTAATTTCTTCTGTACAGCAAAGTGACTCAATTATACACACACACACACACACACATATTTTCATATTCTTTTCCATTATGGTTTGTCAGAGGATATTGAATATAGTTCCCTGTGCTATACAATAGGACCTTGTTCTTTATCCATCCTACATATAATAGTTTGCCTCTGCTAATCCCAAACTCCCATTCTTTCCCTCTCCTATCCCTTCTCCTTGGCAATCACAGTCTGTTCTCCATAGAGTCTGTTTCTGTTTTGTAGATATGTTCATTTGTGTCATATTTTAGATTCCACATATATGTGATATCATATGGTATTTGTCTTTCTCTGACTTACTTCGCTTAGTATGATAATCTCTAGGTCCATCCATGTTGCTGTAAATGGCATTATATCATTCTTTTTGATGGCTGAGTAATAGTCCATTATATATATATGGACTATATATAAATACCACGTCTTCTTTATCCATTCATCTGTCAATGGACATTTTGGTTGTTTCCATGTCTTGGCTATTGTAAATAGTGCTGCTATGAACATAGGGGTGCATATATCATTTTGAATTATAGTTTTGTCTGGGTATATGCCCAGGAGTGGGATTGCTAGATCATACAGCAACTCTATTTTTAGTTTTTTGAGGAACCTCCATACTGTTCTCCATAGTGGCTGCACCAATTTACATTCCCACGAACAGTGTTAGAGGGTTCCCTTTTTTCCATACCCTCTGCAGCATTTGTTATTTGTAGACTTTTTAATGAAGGCCATTCTGACCATTGTGAGGTGGTACCTCATTGTAGTTTTGATTTGCATTTCTCTTATAATTAGAAATGTTGAGCATCTTTTCGTGCACCTATTGGCCATCTGTATGTGGGAAAACTTGACTTCTTAACAATATTTAGTCTTCGACACATGAATGAGATATCTTTATGTTTATTTAGGTCTTATTTAATTTCTCTCAGTCATATTACATACTTTTTATTGTATACTTCTTTTACATTTTCTCAGACTTATCTCTAAGTATTTCATATTTTTTGTTATTGTAAATGTAGTTTTAAAATTTCAGTTTTTGACTGCTCGTTGATACTGTGTAGAAATATAATTGATTTGCAGATTGCAATTTAATATGTTAATTGCTCTGCTGATGCTGTATGCAGAGTACTGCAGAGCACAAAGAAGGAACAACCAACTCTACTTACAGTGTCAAGGAAGCCTGACATAAGAAAACATTAATTTTGTAGTTATTTTCTTGATTTGTAGCAGACTATCTTACCCAAAATACTAGGTGAATTTATAGTAATTAAACTGTAAATTATTTAAAATTTTGAAAAATTATTTTTAAGAAACAGTGTGCTCAGTAATAGACTAGAAACTCTAGTATTGAGTTTAAATCTTTTAAGTTTTTATTATGGAATATTTTAATCATTTATAAAAATAGAATAGTATTTTTCATAGCTTTATTTAATATTTACTTATATTGTATATCTGTTTATATTTGTGTGTGTATGAAAATTTTCAGATCTACAGAAAAGTTGCAAGAATAATACAAGGAATTTCCATATAATTTTCACCCAGATTCACCAGTTTACATTTCTGCCCCATCTGCTATATCATTCTTTCTCTATTTTCTTTTCCTGAACTAGGAGTATATTGGAGACATTCTGCCCTTTTACCCCAAATATTTTATTGTATATTTCCTAAGAACTAGGACATTCTCTTACATTAGCACAGCATAGTTAATCAAAATTAGGAAATTGAACATTGATAAAATACTATTAGCTAATCCCTAGTCAATATTCTATCAATTATCCTAATTTTATCTTTTGTAGCTTTCCCCCCACCCAGTCTACAGTCCAATCCAGGATCAGACCTTGAATAGACTTGTCATGTATCCTTTAAACTGGGACAGTTTCTCAACCTTGTGTTTGTTCACCTTGATATTTTTAAAACATTGAAGCCAGTTACTTGGTAGAATATCTCTTTTGGGGGGTTTGTCCAGTGTTTCTTCATAACTAGATTCAGTTTATTCAGTTTGGTAGGAATCCCACTGAAGTGTATCTTTTGAAAAGAAAAGTAGTACTGTAAAATTTGCATATAACTTATATGTGTATATAACTTCAGTCAGCCCTTTGAATACACATTTCCTTCATATATGGGGACCACCTCTGTGGATTCAACCAACTGCAGGTTGTCTAGTACTGTAGTATTTACTATTGAAAAAAATCTACAGTGTAAGGGAACCCGTGCAGTTCAAACCCATTTGTTTGAGAGTCAACTATACTAAAAATATCATTAATCTTAGTTCTCAATGTTGTCTTGTTTCTATTTTTTTTTTTTAATATGTGAAAAGTATAATCTTGCTCAAGGTTTTCAGCTTTTAATTTTACTGTTTTGTTGATTCTTATCAGGTCAGGTAATTATTGAGTTGACCATAGGAGTTGGAATGAGCTTATTTACTTAGTTAAATAGAACACTTTTTAAAAAAAAAATTAATTTATTAATTTGTTTATTTTTGGCTGTATTGGGTCCTCGTTTCTGTGTGAGGGCTTTCTCTAGTTGTGGCAAGCAGGAGCCACTCTTCATCGCGGTGCGCGGGCCTCTCACTATTGCGGACTCTCTTGTTGTGGAGCACAGGCTCCAGACACGCAGGCTCAGTAGTTGTGGCTCACGGGCCTAGTTGCTCCGCGGCATGTGGGATCTTCCCAGACCAGGGCTCGAACCCGTGTCCCTGCATTAGCAGGCAGATTCTCAATCACTGCGCCACCAGGGAAGCCCCAAATAGAACACTTTTGACACCATCCCTTTTGATATGTTCAGGTCCAATGAATTAGAAATCTATGTTATGTGCCAAGCTTGGTACATCTTCTCATCAGATGAATGTTAATTATGCTTTTTTCCCTCCCTGTCTTCTCAGGCATAATATCCCAGTTTTACAAAGTCCTTTGAAGTACCTTGCCTGTTGATATTCAAATCCTAAATTTAATTTTATTGACACTTTTCTTAGGGAATGTTTTTATGTAAAATTTATTTTTTCAACAACACAAATAAAAAACCATCTGATCACTGACATTGAAGACAGTGGACTTTTATAAAACACAATCTTTATGTAGTCCTTATAAAAGAAAAAAATGAGTATGACAGACATTTTGTTTTCTTTGTTGATTGGGACATTAATTCACTGTATGATAATTGTGGTGGCATTTGGAGGCATCATTTTTTTCTTTATGGGAAGTAATAACAAGTCATTAAGACCAGCAGCGTTTTTTTATTTGTTTGTTTCCTAACAGAGACCCTTTAGAAGGTGCAGTTCTTAAGAAATTTTTTTCTGGGGGCAGTGGTGGTGGGATGAATTGGGAGATTGGGATTGACATACATACACTAATATGTATAAAATAGATATCTAATAAGAACCTGCTGTAGAAAAAAAATAAAATAAAATTCAAAAAGAAAAAAGAAATTTTTTTCTGAAAAATAATAGTGGCAGATTATTTGTTTCAGGTACTGAACAGTACAGTGAATACACAGGCTATGCCGAAACATACCGTTGGGCCCGGAGCCATGAAGATAGGAGTGAAAGGTGAGTTCATTTCTGACGTTAGCATCTCATGGTCAAAAGCTAAGGAATGTGGGTTTGACCCTGGTGCAGTCTGTCTTCCATCTATTCTTATTTCAGAAATATAATTTTATTCTTAAATTCAATAGTACAGTTTCATTAGTAGTTAAAACAGTATCACCATCTCCATATACCAAAGGGAACAACAGAGAAAAGCCAAATGTCTAAACCAAGAAGAAAGGCACAGCTCAGCTGCTAATTGTAAGCAGCCAGTGGAGGTTAACTTCCAAGGTCAAACTAATTAGAGCTTAAAGCCTGTAAACAGCTTATTTAGTTATCCTTACCTTTTCTGTGAGATTAGGTTAAGTGGGGGAAACCTATGCTGGGACAATTTGCCTAATGCCACAAACAGTTGATAGCAGAACCTATGTTGAATATTGCTGCTGCAGTCTCCTAGTTCTTACTGAAATATATTTTTACACTTTGACATTTTTGCTTCCCCACTAAGTTGGTTTACCAGAGGTAAATTTTTACAGAAAATGTGTGTGGCCTATGTATGTGTGTTTCAATGCATAAGAGCCATTGTGGCAGAAAGAATCAGCTATTGCCTGTGTAGCCATACAACCTTATCTTTGTAATATCTCCAGTCTAGTCCCTAGTCTCTTTCCCTTTGTTTTGGTTAAAATATGTGGTTGCAACAATTATCTATGTGAATGTTTAATTCCTGATAATTATTTACAGACTAACATGAAGGTTTCTGTGGGTATTCTTCAGTGTGAAAAGTTGACTGCCATATCAGTATATGCATGTTTATAAAGAGATGAAATATTTGGAATTTCACATTTCCAGAATCACCATCTCAGCCAGTTTTTCCTGTCTCCATGGGCAAATTGTTATCATCTGCTTTGATTTCTTTGCCTTTTTAAAAATAGTTTTGCCCAGTCAGCAACTGAGCACAGTAGGGTAGAATTTTGTACTGAATTATTACACATTTTTTACAGAACTTGACTTCTTGGGATTCATTCTTGGACAATAAATGGTGATGTTACAAACTCATTGACTTAGAGCAGTTCTTTCAGAACAAAGGAGGAATGCGCTCTTGTTGAGATACAAACGCCATGTCTTTAGTATTGGAGGAAAACAAAGAACTAAATTCCTTTCGTTTGCCCCCGAAATCTTTCAACCTCGAAGACTCATTGTTAATGGTGTGTCTGTTTATAATACGTACTATTTTTTCATTTTACTGTTTAATGCCTGGCAGTCCACATTATGTATGCCTTGGAATTTAAAAATAAAATGGTGTTTTTCTACCCTCCTGATTTGCTGAGATATATACCCACTGGTTTGTTTGTAATGTATTAACCCTGCCAAAGTCTCAGAAACCTGACCCTTGTGAGGGTTTTATTTTGTGAGTACCTTTCCCCATTCCTCATTTCCCCCCATCTGTCCTGCCCCAGGGACGACTGGCAGCGGCGCGGCACTGAAATCGTTGCCATCGATGCCCTTCACTTCAGACGCTACCTCGACCAGTTTGTGCCTGAGAAAATCAGACGCGAGCTTAACAAGGCCAGTAACCTTATTTCTTAGTTCATCTGGCAGCTGTCATCTATTTACTGCCATTTTATTAATGCTGAAATTAATGCTTTCTGGTAATTCTTGCAGTGTCAGTACGTCTGCCCACAGCTCTCCTGATTTAATGGGTCTGTCAGCTTGTACAGGATGTACTTTCCATTTCGTAATTGTTTGATTACTGATGCCAGATAGACTGTTACTTGATATTAAGCCCCACACATGCATTTATCTCATCAAGTACATTTAGTTGCTTTGGAACATTATCATTGTAAAACCATATAGAAATGAATGAACCCTGAAAGTTTTTATCAAACCTGCCCAGTGACATTTTTCTCTACAAGGTGTGCTTATCAGGATTAAAACAGATAAACCATGAAAGTCGAGTCACTATTGTTCTAGTATAGGTAAGATTGACATGTAAATTATTTATTTATTTGGTAATTTGACATATTTATGATGGAATCTGTAGTTTTCTGTGCTACTTAGTTTTGTCTCCTATAGTCATTTTCTTTTTTTTTCATTGTGTTACAGAAATAGAAAAATGAGCCAGACCTATTGTTAGTTTAAAGTTTTACTACTGTTAACCATAGCAAATAAACTGTCATACAATAGTGTTCTAAGTCTATTCTCTAGATAGATAGGGCCTTACCAAAACAGTTGATGTCTTCTTTAGTTCCTTATATTACTCTCACAGCCAAGAAGACTGACCCAGTTCTGAAAACCATTGTTTAACTTCCATGAGTAGGATTTGGTCATGAAATTCATTATTAAGATAATGAGGTTGTAGTTTTGCATGACTACCCATGTGCCAATCCCTACACAGACTTCTGGGAATGACAGCAGACGAGGTGTATCATTGCAGGTGGACTGGGACTGCCCTTGGATTGGCATGTGTGGCGTTCAGTATATCATCTTCACATCTTTTCCCTGGGTCTTACCACAGGAATGGCCTCTCTATGGTGCTCTGCTTATCCCAGCTCAACCGCCTTGCCTCTCATATTGTTAGTAAAATAACCAAATAATCCAGAAAGACTTTAGTACACTTAAAAGTTAGTAGATATTTCAAATATAATTACATTTATTATCATATTCTAATGTACTAAGAATCTAATTTACTGTTAAATATTTTTTTTAATATATAATTTATTAGGTTATTTTAATGTTTGAAGTTCTCAAAGGAATCTCATAAAAGTTTGAAGAGTAAATGCACTATTTTCCAAAGTTCAACTTACACACAGATTCCGTTTTTCTTTTAAGTAATTCCTCATAAAAGCTATCCAAAAAGACTATTCTTTGATATATCAACAGATATAATTTCTCTTTTACCTGATATTACTGAGGAATATCTTTTATTATATTAGGTACCTTTTAATTGTGAGCTTGCTTTCACTGTTCTAAACTCTTGCCTTAAAGCAGTTGTCTCCAAGCACATGATGTTTTTATTACATAGCATATCAAGTAGAATAAGATTTATATTTAGCTTTTCATCAGATGTGTATGTGAATTTGTCACATGGTCATTAATACTAGAAGACATTTATATAAGCAGTAGGTATGGGTTCCCCCCCAACCCCCGCCGCCTGCCTACAATTCATATGTTGAAGCCCTTACCCCAGTAGGTCAGAATGTATAGAGATATGATTAAGTTAAAATGATGCCAGGGAGCGCCCTAATCCAATCTAACTAGTATCCTAATAGAAGAGGAGATTAGGGCATACAAAAAAAATCAGGGGTGCATGCCCACGGGATAAAGATCCTGTGAGGGCACAGCATGAAGGTGACCATCTGCAAGCCAAGGAGAGAGGTCTCAAATGAAATCAAACATGCTGACACCTTGATCTTGAACTTCTAGTCTCCAAAACTGTGAGAAAATTAATGTCTATTATTTAAGTCACTCAGTCCATGATATTTTGTTATGGCAGAGAAATACATGAAAAGTTTGGAGAGAAGCATATGAAAAGGAAATGTATTTAACCATTATCATACATTAACACACATTTAAAGGCTCCCTTTTTTTTTTAACATTTTGTAAAATTTATTTATTTATTTATTTCTGGCTGCGTTGGGTCTTTGTTGCTGCACGCGGGCTGTCTCTAGTTGCAGCAAGCAGGGGCTACTCTTCGTTGCGGTGCGTGGGCTTCTCGTTGGCGGTGGCTTCTCTTGTTGCAGAGCATGGGCTATAGGCGCATGGGCTTCAGTAGTTGCGGCACGTGGGCTCAGTAGTTGTGGCTTGCAGGCTCTAGAGCTCAGGCTCAGTAGTTGTGGCGCACGAGCTTAGTTGCTCCGCAGCATGTGGGATCTTCCCAGACCAGGGCTCGAACCCGTGTCCCCTGCATTGGCAGGCAGATTCTTAACCACTGTGCCACTAGGGAAGTCTTAAAGGTTCCCTTTTTTTTCACGATAACATTTATATTCCCACAAATGCTTTCCTGGAGGAGCTAGATCATTCAGTTTTAGAAATTATCTATAAATATGATCTTTTTAAAAGATAACCCTGGACATAAATAAATCTCTTTTTAAATTGCCCATGGCTAACTGATATTCTCTACATTTACTTGGATAGCACTAACCTTCAGTTTCCCATCCTCAAAGACACCAGAAATTTTAAAGATGTGAAGCCTTGGTATATGTGAATAGGTTAAGTTAGTTGTAAGTATTACCAACACTGAAAAACATTTATTTGTACAATATAGAGTCCTTATGAGACATACTTTATAGAAAAAGACTGAGTCTTTAAATAACCTGGCAATAGAAGTTTTATTTCATTCAAGTCATATTTTTTTTGTTGTTATCACCACATTTGGAAGGGGATTGTTATTAAATCAGAGCTTGATTAACACAACTGATCAATATTTGCTGCTGCTATTTCTAAGAAGCTCAACATTTGATCATTTATAATCTTTTCTTGAAGTCTGTGTTACTTTACTTTTCAGGAATATTAGTTCAAAATGTCTCATTTTTAATGAGCTTTCCCTTAAGTTTCTCAATGTATAGAATCAGGATAACCATAGAGAAAGCTAATCTAATCTTTGATTTCACACATGAGAAATCTAAGGTCTACATCGTGTTTTCATTTTATATTGCATCTTTTAAAAAATTTTTTATTTGTTTATTTATACTTATTTTTAAAAATTTATCTTTGGCTGCGTTGGGTCTTTGTTGCTGCACGCGGGCTTTTCTGTAGTTGCGGCGAGCGGGGGCTACTCTTTGTTGCGGTGCGCGGGCTTCAGTAGTTGTGGCTCGTGGGCTCTAGAGCACAGGCTCAGTAGTTGTGCGTGGGCTTAGTTGCTCTGCGGCATGTGGGATCTTCCCGGACCAGGGTTTGAACCCGTGTCCCCCTGCATTAGCAGGCGGATTCTTAACCACTGTGCCACCAGGGAAGTCCCTATATTGCATCTTAAAAAGGCAAAATCAATTTACTAATGTTACAATTATTTTAAAGATAAAAAAATCATCTATAATTTTACCTTTCAAATAATTGTTTTCATTTTTGTAGGTCTTTCCGAATGAATACTAATTTTCATATAAATGTGTGCAGAAGTTACCTATAATATTGTATTTATCTATTTAATTTATCCAAAAATTGTAAGTATTTTTCATACTTTCTAATGATCTTCATGATAATGTTTTTTTAAATAAATTTGATCTTTTTTAATCTATCTATCTATCTGTTTTTGGCTGCACCACATGGCATGAGGGATCTTAGTACCCTGACCAGGGATTGAACCAGTGCCCCTTGCAGGGGAAGCACAGAGTCTTAACCATTGGACTGACAGGGAAATCCCCATAATAATATGTGTAATGGCCATAAAATTGGTTGGATTGATATACTAGGACTTAGCTACTGTTTTTGAACTAAGAGGTGGTCCCAGGTTTTTCTCTATTATATATAATGTAGTAAACATCTTTGTACAGTTGTTATTTAATTTACAAAAGAAGAAATTTATAAAATTATTGTTACTGAATCTAAGTATAATTTTAAGACTCTTAATTAATATTATTTTATTCTCTTGCAAAAGATTCTTAAGGAACTTTTTATGTTTGTTTTTAAGAAATCACAGTATTCTAAAACATCAGAAAATCATTATCAATACCAACTATGTATTAGTTTAAGTTAGACGAGTATGGTAGATTGATTTCATATAAACAACTCTTTTTTAAAATTATTTATTTATTTTATTTTTGGCTGCCTTGGGTCTTTGTTGCTGCGCACAGGCTTTCTCTAGTTGCAGAGAGCAGGGGCTACTCTTCGTTGCAGTGCGTGGGCTTCTCATTGTGGTGGCTTCTCTTGTGGTGGAGCATGGGCTCTAAGCACACGGGCTTCAGTTGTTGTGGCACTTGGGCCCAGTAGTTGTGGCTCGCGGACTCTAGAACACAGGCTCAGTAGTTGTTGTGCACAGGCTTAGTTGCTCCACGGCATGTGGGATCTTCCTGGACCAGGGCTCGAACCCGTGTCCCCTGCATTGGCAGGTGGATTCTTAACCACTGCGCCACCAGGGAAGTCATGAACAACTCTTTAGGACAAAAATTGTTAAATTATTAATTTAGCAAACAGTATAATGTATTTACATTATATAATGTCCTCCCTCCCTCCGCCCCCCCCATCCCACCCAACTAGGCCATCATAGAGAAATGGTTGGTTCAAACAGAATAAAAGAATTTTGTAACAGTAGCCAAGATATGGAAGCAACCCAAGTGCCCTGCCCGTCAACAGACAAATGGATAATGTATACAATGAAATATTTCTCAGCCATAAAAAAGAATGAAATTCTGCCTTTTACAGCAAAGTGGATGGACCTAGAGAATATTATGCTTGGTGAAATAAGTTAGACAGAGAAAGACAAATACTATATATCACTTACATGTGGAATCTAAAAAATCATACAAACGAATGTATATGCAAAACAGAAACAGACTCACAGATACAGAAAACAAACTAGTGGTTACCAAAGGGGAGAGAGAAGGCAGGGAGGGGCATGTTAGGGGTATGGGATTAAGAGATACAAACTACTATGTATAAAATAGATAAGCATCAAGGATATATTGTATAGCACAAGGAGTTACAGCCATTATCTTGTAATAGCTTTTAATTGAGTATATTCTGTAAAAATACTGAATCACTCTGCTGTACACCTGAAACTAATGTAATATTGTAAATCAATTATACTTCAATAAAAAAGAATTTTGTATTTAATCATCACAGTTATTCTTTATACCTAATTACTGTGTAAGTATTTTATATCATTTATCTGATTACCTTTTTTTTTTTAAACATCTTTATTGAAGTATAATTGCTTTACAATGGTGTGTTAGTTTCTGCTTCATAACAAAGTGAATCAGTTATACATATACATATGTTCCCATATCTCTTCCCTCTTGCATCTCCCTCCCTCCCACCCTCCCCATCCCACCCCTCTAGGTGGTCACAAAGCACCGAGTTGATCTCCCTGTGCTATGCGGCTGCTTCCCACTAGCTATCTATTTTACATTTGGTAGTGTATATATGTCCATGACACGCTCTCTGATTACCTTTTTAAAGTTTTATTTTACTTAATCAAAACACCAAATGCAGGTTAATTTCAGTTTTATAGGTTTTTTTTTTTGTTATGGTCATTTTTCAAGATAGATTTTTTTTTTTAAAGTAAAATTGGTTAGATTTTGCTTCTAATAATCTAAATATTTCAAATTCTCTGTTGTTAGGCTTTAGTTTTACTAAGCTATTTTTGCTCATTAAAGAAAAGTTAGCCCAGATATGTAGAGATAGCAGTGTGAAAGAAACTAAAACCATTCTGATGGTATCAAACAGAGATGACACAAACTAGGAGGCTAAGAAATCTTCCTCTTCATCTGGGCATATTTGGAGAATTTGACAGGAAAGCAAGTGGCAAAGTTATGTCTATTCTGACAGAAAGTCTGTTCACCCCCTTGTTGGCATAAAGGCAGAGACTGTATCTTTCAAGAACCTACTCAAAAAAATTGAGCTCTTTGATAGTTTTGACCTGAAAGAGATTTTCAGATGCTCCATGCATCTGATTATACAGGTAATTTGTGAGTTCTAGTGTAAGCTCTGTACCACAGTGTTGAGTAATGGTCTGGTACCAACTTATAATTAATATCTGTCAGGATTTACAGCCTAGGAGGGGGTGGAAGGAATAGCCTTGTTAATCCACCCAGACAGGTATAAAATACATTTTTATACCCTTGTAGCAACTTCAGAGAGCAATTTACAGTATTTCTATGTGTGGGTTTCATAGAAGCATCTTTCTTTATCCTTGGTTTTTCTCTGGGAACATTTGTCACACATCATTCTTTCTATTTTATTTACTATTATACATAAGCTATATTTTAGGCTTTGTTTGGTACTTGAGAAAGCCCAGGGGAGATTTGCTTTGCTATTATTTTAAACCTCTTAATATAGTCTGATAGTTTCAGAAAACTAAGAACCCTTTGGAGGCAGAAAGACCAGCTTGTCTGACAGCAAAGAAATAGAAATCAGAGACTCTGGGACCTTAAACTGCAGTCTTCTCATATACAAAATGAGCTGTTCATTTAATTAAAACTTAGCATCCTCAGGATATATTGTACTTTTCTCAGGTTACTGGCAAATTTTAAAATATTCTAGCTTAAAACAGAGCTGTGAAACTAGAGAATCTTGGAGCTGGAACGGATATTAAAGGTTATCTTGTAACCAGGTATAGGAATCCTTTCTATATATAGTTACTTGCACATTTTATATATAGTTGTTTAAGCATTTCAGTGGCAGGAAGCACATTTAAAAGCTAATCACAGTTATTAATCTAAGTCCCAATAATTCAGAGAGAGTGGTGAGGAAGCATAATAGTAGTAACTCTTTACCTTAATGAAAAAAATGGTAATCAAAAGTTTTCAAATAAAACAGTGTCTTAAATGCCTTTCTGTCCTTTAGTCCCTTGTGGTTTGTGATTGGGATTTCATTAGTTCTTAAAATATTTCTGATATTTTCCTTCATATTTGTTTGAATTGGAAAAAGAAACTGAGACCTGTAATGGTTTAAGGGCTTTGATTTGCCCAGCATCAAAGCAAATAAATAATAGAACTGATCATTTCTTACTCTCTTCCTTGTGTAATCCCAGGATTTTCTCTTTTTCCCTTCTACTTTGGCCCCTAGGAAAAAAAGAGGAGAGAGAGATAACATAAGCTTGATAATGGATACTGATCCTAGTACATCAGTCAGAAATACTGTTAGTGTCTAGTCATTCACGTGCTTTGATATTTCTTTCATCCTGCAGGCTTACTGTGGATTTCTTCGTCCTGGAGTTTCTTCAGAGAATCTTTCTGCAGTGGCCACAGGAAACTGGGGCTGTGGTGCCTTTGGTGGCGATGCTAGATTAAAAGGTGAGTGAATCAGTTGTTATAAGAAGGATAATAGTATTTTGACTAAGGAGAAGAGTTAGTCCTTCAAACCGTATTTCTAACCACAAAGATCTAAAAGAAGAGAAAAAGAATATTTGACACCATCCTTTTTTTTCTTATTGTATATGAAGGAATCCGTATTTTTATTTACTATTTACCTGCAGAGGTCACTTATCTCTTTGATCTATAAGACACAGTATTTAGTTGAATAAAGAGAGGGAAGAGGCAAAAATTACTATGAAGTTTCAAACCAAAGCACCCTTTCAAGCACGTTCCTTTACAGAAGTGATTTTTTATGGACAGAGCTATTTGATGACTGACTCGTTCATTCACCAAATTTACGGCATTCTGCCACTCTCTGGGCACTGTGGTAGGCTCCGAGAATACAAAGGTGAATAAGATGTAGTCCCTGCTTTGGAATTCACAGTCTAGCATATGAGAGAGAGGCATAGACAAATGCAGCACATAGTAATGAGTGCTTTAATAGAGGTACACAATGTGTGGGGAGACATAGCTTGGGAGAGCTGCATGAATGGCACAGATAAGGAGGCATTTGGGTACTCAAGAAGGATAAACATTTCTTGCCCTTTATTGTTTATAGTAGAAAAATCACAAACCTATCAACAAAGCTATTGGTCATTTACCATATTATGACGTTTGCTTTCCTCTCAGGAGTGTCAGTTATAGAGAATAGTATTATATTATTACTTAGGATGGTTACTATTCCTTGTCAACCCAGCTGGTGACGTGAGCTGGGTGTGCTACAGTACAGTCTTGACACTAACTCCCTGGAGTTAGTACAGACCCTCAGGTTAAGGGCACCCATCCTCCACAAGACTGCCCCTACTGCAGACTCTAGCTGCAAGTCTGAGGGGGTGGGGTGGGGTGTCCCCCCCGCCCACCTGCACCTCTTACCAGCTGGCTACCAGTCTTGGGAGTTTTCCACAACCAACCCCTCTAAGGTTTGATAATTCATTAGAATGACTCACCGAACCCAGGAAGGTGCTATTATAATTTTATTACAAAGGATACCCATAGGGTTTATGTATTTTAGCCGGTTGAGTTGTTGTCACATGGAGTTATGTTTTATGTGTTTACACTTTTGTGGCATGCTTAGAAAAATCTTCTCTATTCCTTTATTCTAAAGGCTTTCACCCATATTTTCTTCATATTCAAAAACAAAAACCGCATGTTGTCAGTTTTGGTGTTTTGAATGTCTATAGAAGAAGGAATTTCTGGGTTTTATTTTATGAAATTCTTTATCATCCTGAATTTGAGGAAACCTGTTTTTCACTCTGGGCTTATTGATCTTATGACAGACACTTTTTTCTGTTTTTCTCTTAAGTAAAATAAATGAGTAGATTCATATCATCAATCCAGAAACCAGGTCTGCCATAAGCCTTGGTCATTTGTGATGGACAATTTGGGAAGCTTTATAAATGTGTTCATTTTGTTTCTTTTCTTCATGGCATAAAAGCCTTTCTCTCAGACTGCGGCTTTGCTTGCTCTGGTGACTATTAAGGGTAGTATTCCAAGATTCTCATTGTGTAATTTTCTCAATTATCGAGATTATTTTTCTGTTGTGAGCATATATTGTTTTGTTGTTTTTTTCCAGCTTTACTGAAATATAATTACATACAGAACTATATAATTTTAAGGTGTACAACATAATGATTTGACTTACATACATCATGAAGTGAATATCAAGTAGGTTTAGTGAACATCTATCATCTCATATAGATACAACATTAAAGAAGTAGAAAAAAAACTGTTTTCCTTGTGATGAGAATTCTCAGGCTTTACTCCCTTAGCAACTTTCATTTATAATGTACAGCAGTGTTAATTATCTTTATCATGTTGTGCATTACATTCCTAGTACTTATTTATCTTATAACTGGAGGTTTGTACCTTTTGACTACCTTCATATAATTCCCTTTCCCCCAACCTCCTGCCTCTGGTAGCCAGAAATCTGATCATATTTTCCTATGAGTTTGTTTGTTTTTGAAGTATAATTGACCTACTTATACTACATTAGCTCCTGGTATACAACATAGTGATTCTATATTTCTATATATTTCAAAATGATCTCCATGATAAGTCTAGTTGTCTTCTGTCACCATGCAAAGATCTTATGTAATTACTGACTGTATTCCCTACACTGTACATTTTATACCCATAACTCATTTATTTTGCAACTGGAAGTTTATACCTCTTCCCCTTCACCTATTTCTCTCCTCCTCCCTACCCCCTCCCTTCTGGCCGCCACCTGTTTGTTCTCTGTATCTGTTACTCTGTTTCTGTTTGGTTATGTTTGTTCATTTATTTTGTTTTGTTTTTAGATTGCACCCATAAGTGAAATCATACAGTATTTGTCTTTCTATTCCACTTAGCATAATACCTTCTAGGTCCACCCATGTTGTTGCAAATGGCAAGATTTCATTCTTTTTTATGGCCAAGTAGTATTTCATTGTATATATACACCACATCTTTATCCATTTATCTATTGATGGGCACTTAGATTGCTTCCATATCTTGCTATTGTAAATAATGCTGCAATGAACATAGGGGTACATATATCTTTCCTAATTAGTGTTTTCATTTTCTTCAGATAAATACCCAGAAGTGGAGTTGCTGGATTGTATGGTAGTTGTAGTTTTAATTTTTTGAGGAACCTTCATACTATATTCCATATATATTCTCATCAGCAGTACACGAGGGTTCCCTTTTCTCCACATCCTCACCAACACTTATTTGTTGTCTTTTGATAATAGCCATTCTGAAAGGTGTGAGGTGCAATTTCATTGTGGTTTTGACTTGCATTTCCCTGATGATTAGTGATGTTGAGCATATTTTCATGTGCCTCTTGGCCATCTGTATGTCTTCTTTGGAAAAATGTCTATCTAGGTCCTCTGGCTAGTTTTTAATCTGGTTGTTTGTTTTTCTGGCGTTGAGATGTATGAGTTCTTTGTATATTTTGGATATTAACCCCTTTCTGGATATATCATTTGCAAATATCTTGTCCCATTCAGTAGTTGGCCCTTTTCGTTTTGTTGGTTTCCTTCACTGTGCAAAAGCTTTTTTGTTTGCTGTAGTCCCATTTGTTGATTTTTGCTTCTGTTTTCATTGTCTCAGGAGACATATCCAAAAAATATTGCTAAGACTTGTGTCAAAGAGCATACTGCCTATGTTTTCTTCTAGAAGTTTTGTGGTTTTAGGTGTTACTTTTAATCCATTTTGAATTTATTTTTGTATATGGTATGTGAAAGTGGTCCAGTTTAATTCTTTTGCATGTAGCTATCCAGTTTTCCCAACATCATTTATTGAAGAGGCTGTCTTTTCCCCATTGTGTATTCTTGCCTCCTTTGTTATAGATTAATTGCCCATATAAATATGGGTTCATTTCTGGGCTCTCTATTCAGTTCCATTGATCTGTGTGTGTGTGTTTTTGTTCCAGTAACATGCTGTATTGACTACTGTAACTTTGTAGTAGATTTGAAATCAGGGAGTGTGATTTGTCCAGCTTTGTTATTCTTTGTCAAAAATTGCTTTGGCTATTCAGGGTCTTCTGTGTTTCCATACAAATTTTAGAATTATTTTATTTCTGTGAAAAATGCCATTGATATTTTGATAGAGATTGCATCAAATCTGTTACTGTTTTTGTAATTTTTAAAAATCTTATTAAAAATGTTCTCAACAACATGGATGACCTTGAAAGAATGATGCTAAGTGAGACAGACAGATACCATATGATCTCACTTATATGTGGAACCTTAAAAAAAAAAAAAAAGAGCTCATAGATACACAGAACAGATCAGTGGTTACCAGAGGTATAGGATGGAGAGTGCACAAAATGGGTGAAAGAGGTCAAAAGGTACAGACTTCCAGTTATAAAATGAATAAATCGTGGGGATGTAATGTACAGCATGGTGACTATAGTTAATAATACTGTATTGTATATTTGAAAGTTGCTAAGAGAGTAAATCTTGCAAGTTCTCATCACAAAAAAATATGTAGCTATGTGTGGTGGTGAATGTTAACTAGATTTATTGTGGTGATCATTTTGCAATATATACAAATATCTAATCATTATGTTGTACACCTGAAATGAATATAATGCTATATGTCAATTATATTCCGATTGTATAAAAAAAAAAAGAGTCAGCCATCGGAACTGTATAAACCCCTCTTTTATAAGCCCACTTTCTCATTAGCCATATAAGCAGACATGAGCAAGGGAGCATTTAAATCCTAGATTAATTTCCAAGAGAAGAGAGCATTAAGAAAGAGATGTTCGCTGATGAACCAACATTAGGGAGGCAGAGCAGGTGCACAGAGAAGAATCAGAAGCTATGGTCCAGTTCAAAGTATTGATAGATTAAATAAAGTTGGTAAACAAAAAACCTTTGAGAGCAGATAAAGACAGGGCCAATATTAACTTCTCTGAACTGGCCATCTTTATCTGTCCCTAGGTCTTAGTAATGTTTCATGAAGACTCATCTGAACCATCAGATGCTATCCCTACCCTATAAGAAAGAAGGGAGGAAGGATAGTTAAAACAAGCAAACAAAAAACTTCATGGAGGGAGAACATGGGCATGTATGAACCCTTAAACTTACATTTCTTTTATTAGAAATAAGGCTAAATATTTTTTTAACATGCTTGTTGCCTAACTGTGCATGAGTTTTTCAATTTGTAACAATTTAATTTTGAACGGCTTTCACTGTACGTTATGCTAACAACTAGTAAGAGAATATTTTTCATATATTCATTCATTCAACAGACATTGATTAACAGCTTTCTGCCCCAGGCAGCCAATGGCCCTATGAGCCAGAGGGTAGGAAAGAAGGGACATAGGGAAGAGGGGCTTGATACCTGTCCTTCAGCAGCAGCCAGTTACCTCCTGCAGGCTTGTGGAACCAAAGGGGCTCTCTCTGTCCTCCTGCCTGGCCCCTCATCTTTCTGAGGACCCTATGGAGGCCCGTGGAAAAGAGCTTTTGAGTGAATGTGAATTCTCCTTTCTGGGCTCATAGCTATTCCAAAGTGACACTACCCCCACCTCCAGTTCACACTTGGCTTTCAAAATTTTACTCACCCATTTCTGTGGTAGCTACCTCTTTTCTCCTGTGTTCTTTCAAGATAATAGTTCATGTGTTTTGTCTCTTCTTGGTAGAGCTTGTTGTACTTTGGTTGCCCTGAAAACTCAGCTCTCTGGTAGACTAAGGAAAAGTTATAATTCTGTAGATTACTTGGCCTTTTCTCATTGTTAGAGTAGAAGCACTATTTTTTGCTTTTTCTGTTTGTTTTTTGCAGCATTATTTATCCCATCTCAGTAGAGACTGTTGAGTGGGCTCCTTCTCCCTAAGTGTACCACCAGGCACCCATGAGCTTTTTAGGAGATAACTTGAAACCATTTCTAAATGGTTTTTAAAGCAAATTATGTTTGTTTCATCTCTTATTTCTAATTTTGTTGCATTGTAATCAAAGAGGATAGATAATATTATCTCTACTTTTTAGAGTTTTTTGAGCTTTTACTTGTGGCCTAACATAATTAATTGTTGTATATATTATGTTGGCACTTGAAAAGGTGTCTCTGAAGGGTATAGAATTTATACTTTGTCTGTTAGATTCTATACCTATTAGATCAGACCCTGTATTTTTCTAGTTTTGTCTGCCTGCTTTCCGAAGGAATCAAGTGGTGCTCTAAAGTTCTTTCTATTGTGTTTTTGTCAGTTTCTCATTGCACATCCTCAGTGTTTATTTTTTGTACCTCTCCATACTGTGTTATCTGACTTGTGAAAGATTATGCCATTGCTAGTTTACCATAATTTGAAGCTATCTTGATGCAGTCCTGTGCATTGTCTTTTCTATCCCCATTCCCTACCTTCACTACCTAAAAGTGACTTGCAAATAAAATAAGCTTAATGAATTTCTATTTGACAAATAGAAATTTCAGCTCCACCGCTTTCTGGCTCTGTGACCTTAGACGGGTTAATTAATCTTTTGGTGCCTTTATTTCCTGATTTTCAAAATGGAAATAATACTAACATTTATTCAGTTTTTGTAAGGATTAAGTGAGTTAATCCTTGTGAATCTTGAGTTTGTCCTTTAAAAAAAGCTGCTAGAACGTTCAGCATGCTACAGTATAGAGTTCAGTGTTAGCAGTTGTTACTAATGTTACATGCTAATGGCCTCAGACCATACCTGTGGTATAAAGTATCCATGGTTTTACTCATTTTTTGTTTGGTTCATTTGTTATAAGAGGACACTGTGAATTGTTTTTTGACATTATTCATATTTATTTGAAGAATTTTCACAGCTTAACATTGATGCCAAAAAGAAAATTAAAACCAAGCTCCCTGCAGGTTAATTTAAGTGATTATTTTGGCACCTAGTTGTGCTTGAAGTTAGAATTTGATGGTTTTATATCATACTTGGAGTCAGTCCATACACCCTATTAGATTTGTGATTTATTCTCATCTAACTTGTGATACAGGAGAGTTCACTTAAATTGTGAGACATAATTGTCTAGATTTGCAAAGATCTTGGGGATGGAGTGAGGTATGAAGACAGTTCTGTTTAAAATGATCTTTTGTTAGTGATTACTGATGTATTTAAGGTCAAGATTAATTTAAATTTCTGAAAATTTCCTTTGTGTATTTATAGTCTAATATCCAATGCAAGGAGAAAAATTACAACAGATTATGGAATTATACTCTGAAAGAGTCTTCAGTGATCATCTGATTCAACTTCTTCATTGCACAGATGGGGAAAATGCAGGCAAGAGAGTTAAGTGACTTGGCCAAAGTCATAGAGCTTAGCTAGCTAGCAGAAGGGCAAGGCCTGAGCTCAGGTCTTCAGTCTCCAGTTCCAGCTTTTATTACCATGTGTACCCAAACAGAAATGGATGTGAAATCAAGAATGTAATGTGAACTGGTTCTCTTATTAGGATCCAGCCTCTTTTTGGTAGATCTGTCAAGCTTAGCTCCAGGAGCCTATCCACAGGGACAAAATGGCCTGTGAAGCATTTAAAACATAAACTCTATAGGGAGATACATTTTAAATGTTTTTACTAATATTTTATTTCATAAATGGCAAATGACCAGTGATCTAGTATTTCTGTATGTAAGGAGGAAGTAGGACTAAAAGGACTTTTCTTTGGGTCTCTCTCTCCTCTCTGTCTCTTAAATAGGAAATACTTAAAGCCAAATTTCATTCAAACCAAAAGATAAAAAAATGATACCTCTTGGTAGAAGAAGATGACGATTCATTGGTTTCCCTTTTTATATGTAGTTTAGGTTAATTAGGAACCTTTTAAAATTGAGTGCACTGAAGCTTTAATGTATGTATAAGTTGGTTGAGCGGTTTTAATTAAAACGTATCTCTATTTTGAGATAATTACTTTCAACACTTCAAGATTAATAAGGCCTAGTCATGGTACCTCACATGTTGGGGATACTCAATAAATATTAGTTTGGAAATTAGGAAATACTTTGGTATTTTAGAATCTCACATGTATTCTAATGTCTTAGATTGTTTCCCAAATTTGGGGATACTCAGCTATATCAAATTTACTAGTTCATCTTAAAAATATTTTTCCTTTCTACATAACTTTTAAAACTTTTTATTTGAAAATAATTTCAAACTTACAAAAAGTTACAAAAAGTTAAACAACTCTGTGTATGTTTATGTACATATATGCTTGTGTATTATATACAATTTTTTTCTGAACGATTTGAGCTTAAGTTACATACATTATACCCCCTTTCCTAAATACTTCAGTATGTTTTTCCTATTCTCTTATATAAACACATTAGTTATAAATTCATAAATGTACATTGATATAATATTTTTATCTTCTCATCTATGTTGCAGTTTTATAAGGTGCCCTAATCAAACCCGCTGTAGCCATTTTGCCCTCCAATACAGGGTCCAGGGTCAGGTATTGCATTTAGTTAATGTTTTTGAGCCTCCTTTTGAATCTGGAGTATTTCCACAGCCTTTCTTTGTCTTTATGACATTGACATGTTTGAAGAATACAACATTCCTTGAGTTTATCTGCTGTTTCCTCATAATTAGGGTTATATTATGCATTCTTGATCAGAGCAGTATGTAGGTGATAGTGTCTGGAGGCACTTAGTAGTCATCTGACCCCATTAGTGATGTTAATTTTGATCACCCAGTCAAGGTGCTATCTGATTTTTCCACTGTTGCAGAGTTTTTTTGCTCTCTTGTAGTTAATAAGTAGTCTGTAGGAAGACACTTTGAGACAAAATTTCCCTTAGGTTTAGCATCCTTTATTGATCTTTACCTGATCCAGTCTTTACCGTGATGGTTGCAAAAAGAGGATTATCTCATTCTAGCACTCCCTCCCGACTTAACCAGTTAGTCTTTGGCTTTCTCCTGTGAGTAAAAGCCCTTCTTTCTCTCTATTTATTATATATTATCATTGTGAACTCAGGAATTTATATTTTTTCAGTGATTTGTAATTTATTACTGTACATAATATTTTGGTGCTTAGCTTGTCCAGATTTGGCTTAGTAGGAGCTCCTTCAAACTGGCTTCTATATCCTTGTGACAAGCAATCCATCAATTTTCCCATTTTTGAGCACTTCTTCACTTTCTGGTATAATAAAACATTCTGGGTTCATCTTGTACCTGTCCTGTCCTAACCATGGAATCAGGTATTCCTGGAGGAATACAGCTCCGTTTAGGTGGAATGGTATTAGAGACCAAGATCTGGGCACTAGATGTGCTCATTGCTACTAAGATGTCTTCTTTTTGGCCCTTTCAGTGGACAAAACTAAGAAATGCACATACATACACACACACACACACACTCTCTCTCTCTCTGTCTCTCACTCATACACACACACACAAATGTACATATTTTAGAAGTCATGAGTACATACCAGTGCCTTCCATTTCAATCTGTCAGTCACCACAGAGTTCTTTTTTGTCTTTTCCCATTCCGTGTTTGTTTGTTCCCTCTTCCATACTGAGAACCTACAGCTCCCAGCAACATCAACAAATTAACTCATTTGTTCAATCCTGAAATATATTTTAAAGTAGTTTCAGAATTGCTTCACCTGTACTACTATGGTAAGCAAATCTAGTAAAAAGAGTCCGGGAATTGTTTGCAATTCTTTCCTCCTTGCCCAAGACTGAAGGCATATTAGTAAAATATTGTGTTCATAAGTTACTTGGATTAGTTCTTACTTTCATCCTTTCCTTTTTCCTTTCCCTGTAGTGCTATTCTTTTGAAATAAAATTAGGCTCAATTGTTTTAGTTTGCTTTCAGTTATAGGTTCCTCCCCATTCCCATTCTTATTGTTTTAATTTTGTTTTGAATATGTAGAATATTAACATGCTCTCAAAAATCAAAACTATATTTATCCTCCATAGTGTTTTAGTTTGATTCCCACCTCCCCTTTTATGAAGGAAAAGATATGTTACTAGCAAAAGGGCATTTATTGTACCTTTGTTCATTTTTGTTATTTAAAGTAAATTTTGTCGGGCTTCCCTGGCGCACTGGTTAAGCATCTGCCTGCCAACGCAGGGGACACGGGTTGGAGCCTGGGTACAGAAAGATCCCACATGCCGTGGAGCAACTAAGCCCGTGCGCCACAACTACTGAGCCCGCACGCCTAGAGCCCGTGCTCCACAACAAGAGAAGCCACCTCAGTGAGAAGCCTGCACATTGCAACAAAGAGTAGCGCCCGCTCTCTGCAACTAGAGAAAAGCCTACGCGTAGCGACGAAGACCCAATGCAGCCAAAAATACATAAAATAAATAAATTCATTTTAAAAAATAATAAAAAAAATTTTGTCTATTGAGATTAAGATTATAAAGGAATTTAACTTTTGGAAATATACTCCAGGCTGAGTGATTTGTAACTCTGATTTGTGGGGACAGTGGTTCTCAATGATTTTCCTATTCCAGTACACCAGAGATACTGTCCAGTGTTTTCAGTAACATTCACTCCATGCTGTAGTGATTGGGTGGAGGTGGGAGTGCAGGAGGGATACAGGTGTCTTCTCTAACCCATTTTTGAGAATGCTTGCTTGCTGTAGGGTTAATGAGAACAGTAGAACCTCCCAAGTATATTGGTCACGGAAAATCACAGAGACTCCTTTGACAGAAAAGAAACAATGACTGTGTTTAAGATAAAATAATTAAATCAAGCAAGCAAACACAAAAATTTTAGTTCCAGATTAATGTAAGTGAAAAAAAAAAATACCACTTCAGTGCCTTAACTGTGCTGCCTCAGATGCACCTTCCTTTGTTTTCCCACAGAAGTGCTTACTTACGTGGGAATTCTGTGCCTTGATGATACTCTCAGCAGCATGTCTGGAAAGTCACACAACTAGATGATTTATATTCATCCTGTATTTGCCATTGCTAATAATGTGTATATTAGGTTTATAAATCTTTAATCCAGGATAAAGCTATGACACAGCAGCTATAATTTACCTGGTTGAAAGAACAAAGTATCTTGATGTGAAGTGTCATAATATAGTTGTGTTTCTTCTCTTTGCTACAGCCTTAATACAGATACTGGCAGCTGCTGTAGCGGAGCGAGATGTGGTTTATTTCACCTTTGGGGACTCAGAATTGATGAGAGACATTTACAGCATGCACACGTTCCTTACTGAAAGGAAACTGACTGTTGGTAAGTAGGGGATAGTCTTGACACTTGGTATCTAGATGGATTGTACACCATCCAGGAGGAGCACTTGCTAAATCTGGATAGATCACAGTGGATAAGAAAAAATGGAAGTGTGACTTTGATGGGGGGACAAGGTCTTAGAGGGGCAACACTTGCAGAATCTTTTTTCCTGGCAAACTTTCATCCTCAGTCTTGAATGAGTATGTCAGCTTATTAATTTAAGGCCGAGAAGTTGGAGTTAGTGTCCATTTTATACTTTTGTGTGTATAGAAAACTGAAAGAGGGAAGGTATTGGCGGGTAAGTTAAAACCTAAGCGGCCTCACTCTGAGTCATGTTTATCAGACATGCCAGCATCCTCCATCTGCTGTTTCAGCTGGACCTGAAAGGCCTTGCTATCATGGGAGCTAAATGTAAAATAGGAGTTCCCACGAACTCCCAAAACAATGCATGGATGATGTACCATGTATAGCCTGCTGTAATTATGAGCTAATAAGTAGTTTCTTTAAGGTATTCTAAAAAATTTTAACTTTATGTCAGGAAAGCCTTCCAGGCTTTTTTATTAAATAAAGCCTTCGTGCTCTATTTTCAAAAGCCAAATGTGAGCATATATTATTTAGATTAAGATAAAACTGAAGTGTTCTGTAGTAGTTTTATCCATCTACATACCTTAATGTGCAAATTGGTCTGGCTTTCTACTCTTCAGGAGAAGTATATAAGCTGTTGCTACGATATTACAATGAAGAATGTAGAAACTGTTCCACCCCTGGACCAGACATCAAGCTTTATCCATTCATATACCATGCTGTTGAGTCTTGTGCGGAGACCACCAACCAGCCAGGACAAAGGACTGGGGCCTGAGGATCCAAGTGAATAGAACCTCCTTCCACCTCTCCTGAGAAACATCCTTTCTGAATTGTCAGGTGTAACATATGAACTGACTTAATATAAATGTGTATATAATCCACATTTGTAGGCAAGGATGCAGTCCCTTCCACAAACATAGACATATTTTGTTTCCATTTTTTTCTATTTCAGTCTTCATTCTTTGATTTTTCTTTCTTTTGCCCATCAGATTTCTTGTGAAATTTCATGAAAGTTTGTGCTCAGCCTGTCAGGTCTCTTTTTTGATGCCTGTATATTATACAAATTGCCTCTGCAGCTAGCAGATGCCAGGGAAGAAGGTGAAATCCTAGAATCTGTTTAACTAACTGCGTCTGCTAAAGATCTCCCTGTGAGCCTTTCACCCCCTAATCTTGTTATGATTGCATTGTTGGAGTTTTTGATTTTTGAAAATTAAGAGTTGGGGGTTTTTTTCATACATGTTACATAATGCAGATCCCCTAGGTTAAAAGTTTTGTATTTAAGGCAGAATAATTTCCAGAAAGTTATTTAGCGACATCACCTTTGTCTGTAATGGTTTGTCTGTCCTTTTTCCCCGATCAATTTTTATTGATACTGTTTTTGGAAACTGACCGAAATGGAAGGAAATGTAGAATAAAAGAGTTTCCCAAATGGTGTTTAAAAAACAAACAGATTCAAGAGACTTGAAGGATCTTTTGTTTCTTGGGGTTTTTTTTTTTCTTTCTTTTTGAATTAGGATTATTGTTTGTTCCTTGGTGCTTGAGGCATATTCATATAACCAAAGTTTAGAAACTGGGAACTTCATGGTGATCTGTACATAGTGAAGTTTCTCTGGTACTCAAAGGTTATATAGTTAATAAATTTTCATTAACAAATCATTTGTCAAACTCCCATATCATCTATATTTCATATATATAAAAAAATATATGTTCTTTAAGTGTGTCTACATGCAAGCACATAAAATCTAAATAAAACTGGAATTGTGGAAATGATTAGGTTTAGGCTTTATTAGGGGCTCTGTTTAAAATCCTTTATTTACAATTGTGTCCATTTTAAAATGGGCAACAAACATAAATAATAGTGTCTCTCAGAAGTTAAAGCCAATGTCAAGTCTGTGTTAACTGAGAGTAGAGTTTAATCACAAAAGCACTTATTTATATTTCTAAAGTAATTCTAAACCATACTGTTGAAGTTCTAGTTTATAGTCAACTGTCAGGGAAAGCTATTGGTGGTCAAATCCTATTAATAAGGAGTTTAAGTAGATGGTCCAAACACCTGGTATCAATTTGGCAGGGAAAAAATGGGGCCTTGGCCAGCATCTGTAACTCTTTTTGTTTATATAGAGATTGAGAGGTTAGTGGAATTTGGCACCTGAAGGCAGCCACTTGTCACTGATGAAGTTTTTTAAGATTCTTCATCATCTCTGAGTTCAAGGTGTCTGGCTTTATTTCTACTGGTACTAAAGTCTTCTCTTTCCTTTCCAACCCATTCCATGCTTTGGTTAAGCATTCATGGTATATTTCATTTCTTTTTATCTCTCTCTATATTCTTTCCCTCTTATCTAGCCCTAAGACTAAGTAAACAGTTCTTTAAAATGTTGCATGAACAGTTTAGGAGGTTCATGTGGTAGAGAAATCATTGAGTCCAGGTAAGAAGACCCCCTCCAGCCTAATATTACAGAATATAGAATCTAAGACTCAGCTCTTAGTACTGAACAGGTTGGTGACCAGGCCATCTTCCTGACTGCCTTTCTTCTATTGAGGGGTTTTCAAGAATAAAAACCTGCCTACTTCTTTGTCCCAGTACGTTCGTGAATTGGGACGGTTTAATCACGTGGAATGCATAGAGAGAACTAATGTCCGTTTTTTGAGGTGGGGAGGGTGGTGGAGAGAACATGATTACTTTGTTCCTAAAGGCCCTCTGTAAAAAGAGGGACAAAATCAGACATCGAACTAACATTTGTATCTATTTTAAGACATTTAACAGCACCTTTTTGTTCTCTTTCATTTATGGTTTCTTTTATTACATGTTGTTTACCCTTCCCTTCTTTAATCTACTGAGGCATGAAAGGATATTTTCAGTTTAGAATTCTTAGGTTTTTAATATAACTCACTTGCTTTTCACTTTCTGTCTAGCTCACTCAAATGTACAAAAACAGTTTAAGGAAACAATGTGGAGTAATGGAAAGGGCATGAGATCTAAAATCAGACCAGCTGGGTTCAAATGCTAACTGTATCCCCAGCTAACATTTTAACCTTCTTTGGATAAACTGAATTGCTGAGCCTTACTTAACTCATTTAGAAAATGGGTTATTAGCACCTACCAAGAAATATTGTATATAAAGCAACGAACATAGGGTCTGGCACTTAGTTGGTCCTTAATAAATGCCAACTATTTTAGTTGACCAGAAACATGTATGGGGCACCTACTATACATTAGGGACTGTGCTCATTGCTTTATATATTTTAGCCCGTTTTACCCATCTGGGCTAACAGATGCCCAGACGTTAGGGAATACCATCTCAACTTCCAGGAGTTCATTATGAAAGGAGACTTACTTTGTAATCTGATAGAGCAAAGGTTCTGACACTCTTGTTCTCTACCAAGTTCGTAGTACAGCTTATTCTTCATCATGAATAACTAGTTATCACTGGGATATATTAAATGGTCTCTGAGAGACTTACCTCTTTTCTTCCTGGTTGAAGTGACACTAAAGGCAAGCAGATAGGTATTTGAAAGCGAGATTGAAAAGAAGATCTAACCAAGCTACAGGATTGCTATGTCAGGTACTTAACCAATAATATATTGCTTTGGAAACCAAGCGTTAAGTTGCCCCACTCCAAGAATATGACGGAACAAAGAATTCACTGCATTATATTCTTTAACACTTCAACAGGAAGAGAAGCAATTGCGTAGATTCTCACCTGTTTTCTTCTGTCTTCTCCAATCCATGTGGCTGCGTATTCATGGCTTTTTTCTGATGTAAGGAAGAAGTGCATCCTAGGATGTCTGCTTTAAAGACAAACAAAGGTTAAGAAGGTGTGTCCTTCCTCCTCTCAACCCTGTGGATCTGCCCCAGTCCTTTTTCTGGAGGGAAGGGAAAGACCAGCCGTTCCTGGAACTTGAGCTCAGAATATTTAATCCTGTCCTTTGGGGGCTGGAAGTGGGCCCTAATGTGATACTTATTAGAACAAACTGCCAGCATCCACTGACCCACTGCTGTTCTCTGTGCTCACTGGAGTCCCCTTAGTCCCTCCTCACCGGAGTCACACGGATCTACTGAGCCTTTAGAGTGGAAGGTTTCCCAAAGAAGACGACCAAAACTGACCAAAACTGTTCATCTGATAACTGGTTTTATTTTTCCTGACTGTTTATTTTAAATGTAGGGCTAACAGATCATGATGATTTTGAACCTGGGGATAAGAAGAGATCTGTGCTAATGTTTACATGATTTTTCTAGGAAGAGAATAAAGAAATTTTGATCCCCTTGGTACCACCTAATATACATACTCTCATTTATTTTTTAATTTATTTATTTTTGGCTGCATTGGATCTTCATTGCTGCACACGGGCTTTCTCTAGTTGCAGAGAGCGGGGCTACTCTTCATTGCAATGTGCGGGTTTCTCACTGCAGTGGCTTCTCGTTGCAGAGCACGGGCTCTAGGTGCACGGGCTTCAGTAGTTGTGGCATGTGGGCTCAGTAGTTGTGGCTCGTGGGCTCTAGAGCGCAGGCTCAGTAGTTTTGGTGCACGGGCCTAGTTGCTCCGTGGCATGTGGGATCTTCCTGGACCAGGGCTCGAACCTGTGTCCCCTGCATTGGCAGGCGGATTCCCAACCATTGCACCACCAGGGAAGCCCCATGCTCTCATTTTAAAAATGTATTGTGTGTCTTAGGTATTTGGTTAAAGTTTTTGCGTATAGATTTGTTATTCCACATTAGGTGTTAGGCATGTAGAAATGGTCATGGGCATAAGGAACTTTCCAAAGGTAAAGAGAATTCAGGCTGCATTAGTTTTTCTTCCTTGCCAGGTTCCTGACGTCATGTTTCCTGTTCATTTCCTTTTCCTAGTTTCCATCTTCCCTCAAGAGAGCTCAAATAAGAAGATGTCTTGAAGGTTCTGAGGACCACCGTCCTTCCATTCATTCACATGTTCACAGACACTTACAAGTGCCTTCTCTGGGCAGCCATTGAACTGTCTGCTCAGGGATGCAAAGATAAATGACTTGTCCTCTGCACTCAGATCTAAACTGAGGCACAGAGAGAGGGTGATACAAAAAACCCCACAAATATCATTTTCTTTTCACTACTCTGTTGCAATCCAACCTAGAAAATCGAATTGAATTTTTATGCTAAAAATTTAGAAATTCGAATAGGCCCCTGGACCATGTCAGTTCACCAGAGTGTTTAATGCCCTTACACAACTTTCTCTGTTGGAGAGTTGTATAAACAAATGGCCTAACTTATAATGTTAAGATGGGCTACCTAAATGCCCTTTCTTGACTTAATATATAGGAGCTGGCACGTGGCTTCTTGCCATCTTGATTCCTATCATCTCAAGTGCCTGCCATCTCTGGTTCTTGGATTCTGAGAAGGTGGCACTGGAGGCTAAAAAGTAGATTTCCTAATAGAAATGTTACTTTTCCCTATGGTGAGTCCACACAGCATAGGTAGAAGGTCAGGTTTATTTTAGCTGGAATTATATTGCCTCAGTTTGAATACTATACATTTAATAGATGAAAAATGAAAATTAGCTTTTACTTGATATCAAGGAAAAAATTTTACTTGGCATCAAAATATGGGAACCCTGGGGATGAAATAATAAAAGGGTCCTTGGTGGTCAAAAGATGGGAGACCATGGCAGAGTGTTGCATTTTCTATTAAGATTTGTAACTATATAAAGTTGGGCATAAAAAATTTCAATATTTGGGAAGAAATATACCCACTGTAGAATTGATAATACTCTCAAAAATATACCCTGATCTGCTCTTGAACATGTATGAAGCATTGTCAGCAGAATCTTGACCTTTGCAGTATTTTAGAGTATTCATTTATTCCACAGATATCATATTTCATTAATTCTAAAGCATTTTTTTCACATTGTAGCATCTGAAATCCAAATACTTCTAAAACTTGGTGGTATATCATAATTTGCAGTATTTTTTAATGGTACATAAACATTTTATAATCTGTGGAATCTTATATTTGAGGAAACATGGTAATTAGAATGCCAACCATATACCAGTCAGTTTTAAGCTTTGGAGCTGTAATTGTGACCAAGATAGACTGGGTTCTTGTTATCAAGTTTACACTGTAGTGGAGAACACAAACAAGAGCTTGTAACATGACTTAGACGGGGTAGTCAGGAAATGGTTTTCTTTTTAAGGGGAATTTCCAACATATACAAAAATAAAGTAGGGTAATAAACCTCCATATATGTATTATCACCCATCTTCAACAATGATCAATTCATAGCTAATCTCGTTTGCTCCATATTCCTACCTATTACCCACCCCAATTTTTTGAAGTTCACCTCAGACATAATAAATGTCTTTAAAGACTATACCACAATATCATCACACTAAAATAAAAGAGAAAGGACTTCTTATTCCAAAAGATGGAGTAGACAAACATTTCCCTATTCTTCCTGCTAAGTACAGCTAAAAACCATGAACATGATATATAAAACAAATATAAAATTCTGAGAGGGGGAAGAGAGAAGGCACACTGGCTAGGGGAATCCTGGGAACCAAGGAACAATACAGTGGTAAGTTCCCTGGATTTTGTTATTGGTCGTATATCCTATAGTGATTACGGGAAAAGGCAGCCACCTGGAAATTCTGAGTGCAGATAAAGAAAGGCCCAAGAAAAGCCTACTCTCTTTAGCCAACGGACTAGGAAAGGGGCAGCCTACAAGACAGAAACTTTTATGTAATAAACCCTCTATTCAAGCCAAACACACAAAAACAACAACAACAAAACTAAGACCCTACCAGCAAAGGTAATGTATAGAGCCTAGGCTTTCACCCTTTCCAGGTTATAACAAAATGCTCCAGTAGGTCAGGTGGTAAAGAGGGTCTCTCCCAACGCAGCTGGGAGTGGAGAACACATGCAAACACTGGACTTCTATCTCCACCTGAGCTAACATGGCTCCTCTCCCGTTTCCTGTTAGGTGCCCTGCCCCTTCCACTAGGAAGTGTCAGAGGAAGCCTAACTGACAGAACTTTTTCCCACTTCTCAGCAGAACTGAGGTCATTCATGCACTTCCATCTACCATTCTGCATTGTCAATGGAGAATACATGAAGAGCATCAGGGTGCTCCCCTTCCTAGCCAGAATTATGTCAGCATAGCCTACAGCAGAGCCTGAACTCCACTTTCTACCCAGCAGTGACAAGGAGCCCTCCCCTCTGTGTGTCAACTGAGGCAGATGGGAGAACCTGAACATCCGTCTCCATCTGGCTGTAATGAGGCAGTGTCTTGTTCCCCAGCTGGAGCAGTACCTGAGGCCAGCTAAAACAGGTATCAGAGGAGGCCTGCTAAAACACAAAATCACTTTCAATGAAAAATCACTTATCCTACCAAGAACCAGGAAGATCTCAACTTGAGTGACAAAAGGCAACCAACAAACAGCAATATGGCGATAACACAAATGTTAGAATTACCTGACGAGGATTTTAAAGCAGCCATCATAAAAATGCTTCAACAAACAATTATGAACACTTGAAATAAATGAAAAAGTCTCAGCAAGGAAGTAGAAAGTCTCAACAAAGAGGTAGAAGATATAAGAAAAACCAATTTTAAATTTTAAAACTAAAAAAATACAATAACTGAAATTTTTAAAAAACCCTCCAAGAATGAGCTCAACAACAGAATAAAGAGGATAGAGGAAAGAATCAGTGAACTTGAAAATGGAACCATAGAAATTAGCCAATTTGAACAATGATAAAAATAGACTGAAAAATAATAAAAAGTAGGGCCTCAGGAAAATCTGAGACTATAACATATGATATAACATTCATATCACTGGAATTCCAGAAGAGAGGAGAAAGATGGTGTGGGATGAAGAAGTGTTCAAAGAAACAGTTTCTAAAAAAAATTTCCCAAATTTATCAAAAGACATAAAAACCTATAGATTCAAAAAGCTGAGTGAACTCCAAACAGGATAAACTAAAAAAACATCCACACCAAAAGCACATCATAGTCAAACTTCTGGAACCAAAAAAGAAAAATTATTGAAAGCTGTCAGAAATGACATCTTACCTGCCAGGGCAGAGGCCAGGAGACATCACGGTGGTGGGTCTATATGGTGGCAGCTCTGTGGGGCTGTCCAGCTCTTACACTCGGCCGCCACCGGCTCCTACAGGGTCTTCTGCAAGGGGCTGACCCAAATACTGCTTGTCTTCGACCTGGCCTGGTGGTTGTACATCAACTTCCCCTACGTCTTCATCATAGCTTCCATGACGCTCAAAGTCCACATGCAGGTTCATACTGAGATCCATCGAAGGCCTTCCTCGGACTGACAGATGTGTCCTTAGTCTCAGGGCATCAGAGAACACATAGCATGAGGGACTGTCAGCATCCGCCTCGCAGAAGAGAAGGGAGCAGGTGATGACTCAGACAAAATATTGTATAGACTTAACGCAGAAGGAGAGCCCTTGCCCATCAGATACAACTTCCAGGACAAATAAGCTTGCAGTTGATGTAAATGGTAATTCACAAAATGAGGAGTTAACTTTGGAAATGAAAATGATCTGAGTGAGGTCAGCTTCTTGCTTCACGACGGCAACAAAGCACTTCCATGTTTGCAAGAATCAATAAGAAGAAATTCAGCTTCAGCAGCTGCTCAGAGGAAGACTGGATCTGTTCTTTGCTCCTGCAAAAGAGTGTTTTGCTGGGGTGTCCTGTGGCACTGGAGAAGCTCAGGTGAGGCACTGGCTGGGAGGAGGGACCACAGCCACTGAGAGCCACAGAGGACAGAGCCACAAAGGAGAGCCTGGGGAGTCAGGACTACCATCCTCTCAAAAATGGTCAGAAATGGGGATTTGTGAGAATGAACCACCAAGTGCTTTGTTGGAGAGGCTAGACTCTGAGTTGGAACTGTCTTGCCTGCATTCCATCCTGTCTACACTGCTGCAGCACATCCCCAAATATTCTTGAATGATGAGACAAAATGTGTTTTCCCTGGCCATTCAAAGCTCATGTTTTCAGAGCAAACAGTAGAATACAAGAAAATGCTTTCATGTGAAAAAAGTACCCCAAATGATCTGCAGATAACACTGGCATTACTGGCTCTACAAGCTTTTGAATTAGCAAATCTGTTATGCCATAATTAAGGTACAAGCAGAACAATTAAAATAGTGAGATTAATTTTAAAAGTTGTCCTAAATGATTTCTTTTGCATTAAGTCTGGATGCAAACCATGCAGCCATGAAGCTCCTGCTTTGGTTTGTATGACCAGATAGACTTAAAGTAAGTGGAATTCAAACTCATGGAAAGCTGGTTGATATGGAAGGAAATTTTTGACTTTCAAATTGTGCTTGAAAAACATTCAGGATTGGGAAACCATTTCAAGGAGAATATTGATATATCCTACATAAATATCAGATTAGGCCCTAAAGATTTAACATGAAGCTTTTACTATGCCTTCAACACCCATTCTAAAGGGCTACAGTCCCAGATACTGTCTCTCCAGACTGTCTCTGACCATCTAATGGAGGTAGATGTTTGTAAAATCAACCCCTCTGTACTTGCTCTGAGCCAGGCTGAGTTGATGGTAAGCTGTTACCATTTCTGCATTTTGTAGAATAATTTTGGTCAACAAAATTTGATTTCTCTTCTCTCATGCCTTTCCTTCCACTTCAAATACAATAAATGGAGGCCCTACAGTGAAAGTTGCAACATTAACCTTACCTTTAGATAAACCTTTCTCTAATTAGGAACCCTAGCAGTGTTATTTGAAATAAAAATGAGCTTGAGACTATCTGTCGTTGCTCAGTTATAGAGAGGCAAATCAAGTATTTCCCTTATAGAAGGTCTCCAGTTTATAAGAGTCAAGGTATCTCTTACACTTAGATTTTTCTGGGTTAACTCCTTTTGTTGTGTGTTGATAACTTTGATAAAAGTCACTTAAGAATGTAAGTTTTTAAGGAGTCCCAAAGTAAGACTTAACCAATTTCAGAATTTGACTGCATATATTAGTTTATATCGTGTGCTAAATTACTATGCCGTGTGTTATTTTAGTGTTTTGGGAAAATGAAAAATAAAGCCCATTCTTTGGCATAATAAATGTCTCATTTTATGTGTGTAAAAGAAAATTACAATTGGTTTCTCATCAGGAACAATTAAGGCCAGAAGGAAGTGGCACAACACTTTTCAAATTCTGAAAGAAAAGAACTGCCAATGCAGAATTCTATATCTAGTAAATATGCTTCAGGGATGAAGGGGGAAAATCAAGACATTCTCAGATGAAGGAAAACTAGGAGAACTTGTTTCCAGCATACCTGCCCTAAAAGAATGACTAAAGGAAGTTCTTGAAACAGAAAGGAAATGATAAAAGAAGGAATCTTGAAACATCAGGAAGAACAGAAAGAGTAAAAATATGGATAAATACAGTACACTGTATTTTTCTTGAGTTTTCTAAATTATGTTGTTGAAGCAAAAATTATAGCTGTCTATTGTGGTTTTCAATGTATATAGAGGAAATAAGACAATTATAAATGGGAAGGTCAAGGGCATAAAGAGAGGTAAGTTTTTTATACTTCACTCAAACTGGTAAAATATTGACGCCAGTAGACAGGGACAAGTTATGTATTTATAAGGTAATACCTAGAGCAACCACTCTGAAAGCTATAGAAAGAGGTACACTCAAAAATGCGATAGATACGTCAAAATGGAATTTTTTAAAAATGTTCAATTAACCCACAGATAGGCAGGAAAAGAAAACAGAAAAATGTTAAACATAGAGAACAACCAGAAAATAAAAAATAATGGCAGACTTAAATATGCATACATCATAATTACATTAAATAACACAACACTAAATATTAAAGACAGAGATTGGCAGTGCATTAAAAATATGACCCAGTTATATGAACTATATGTTGTCTGTAAGAAACTCACTTCAAATATAATGATAAAGGGAGGTTGAAAGTGAAAGGATGGAATAAAAGGTATACTTTGAAACATTAATCAAAAGCAGGAGTGGCTATATTGGTATCAAATAATGTAGACTTTAGAGCAAGAAATTTAGGGATAGAGAGGGATGTTTCATAGTGATAAAAGGGTCAATCCACTAAGAAGACAGCAATCTTAAATTTTTATGTGCAAAGTAATAAGGATGCAAAATATGTGAAGCAAAAACTGACAGAAATGAAGGGAAACAGATATAAAATTATAGTTAATGACTTCAACATCCCTCTCTCAACAATTGATAGAACAATTTGATAGAAAATCAGCAAAGGGAATTCCCTGGTGGTCCAATTGTTAGGACTCTGCACTTTGACTGCTGAGGCCGTGGGTTCAATCCCTGGTCCGTGAACTAAGATCCCACAAGCCATGTGGTGCAGCCAAAAAAAAAAAAAAAAGCAAGGATATAGAACTCAACATCATCCCATCCATCAATCAATGTGATCTAAACACTTAAAAAACACTCCACTCGGGCTTCCCTGGTGGCGCAGTGGTTGAGAATCTGCCTGCCAATGTAGGGGACATGGGTTCGAGCCCTGGTCTGGGAAGATCCCACATGCCACGGAGCACCTGGGCCCGTGAGCCACAACTACCGAGCCTGCGCATCTGGAGCCTGTGCGTCTGGAGCCTGTGCTCCACAACAAGAGAGGCCGCGATAGTGAGAGGCCCGCACACCGCGATGAAGAGTGGCCCCTGCTTGCCACAACTAGAGAAAGCCCTCGCACAGAAACGAAGACCCAACACAGCCATAAATAAATAAATAAATAAATAAATAATTTTTTTTAAAAACCAAAACACTCCACTCAACAATGACGGAATGCACAATCTTTCAAGTACCTGGGGAATATATGCCAAGATAGACCATTCCTAAGCTATAAAACAAACCTCAACAAATTGAAAAGAATTGAAATAATATAAAATGTGTCCTCTGGCCACAATGGAATCAATTAGAAATCAATAACAGAAAGCTAAAAGGAAAATTTCCAAACACTTAGAAACTAAACAACACACTTCTAAATAATTCATGGGATAAGTCTCAAGGGAAATTTTAAGATATATGTTGAATAGAATGAAAATGAAAATATATACACACTACTGTATATAAAACAGATAACCAACAAGGACCTACTGTACAGCACAGGGAACTATACTCAATATTTTGTAATAACCAATAAAGGAAAATAATCTGAAAAAAAATATATCTGAACCACTGCTGTACACCTGAAACCAACTATATTTCAATTAAAAAGAGGAAAGATTGCAAATCAATCTAGGCTACTACCTCAAGAAACTAGGGGAAAAAAAGCAAAATAAACTCAAGCAGAATGCAAAAATAAAGAGCTGAAATGAATAGGATAGAAAAAAAGTTAATTGAGAAACACAAATGAAACAAAAAGCTTTGAAATGTTCAATCAAATTGACAATCCTCTCACATGACTGAAAGGGAAAAATAGAGAAGACTCAAGTTACTAACATCAAGAATAAAATAAGGGATATTACTACAGACCCTGCAGACATTAAAAATATAATAATGGAATACCACAAACAAGTCTACACATATATCTGACAACTTTGATTATATGGAGCAATTCCTCAAAAAGTACAAACTATTACAACTCATCAAATATAAAATGTATAATTTGAATAACCATATAACTATTATGGAAATTGAGTTTGTAATTTTGTAACTCTCACAAAGCAATCTTCACACCTACATGGTTTCACTGGAGAATTCTACCAGCTGTTTAAAGAAGAATTAACATGTCTATACAAACTCTTCCTGAAATAGAAGAGGAGAGAAAACTTCCCAATTTGTTTTATTACCTTGATACCAAAGCCAAAGACAGTAAAAACACAAACAGAACTGCAGACCAGTATCTCTCATGATTAGAGAGAGAAAAATTCTTAACGAAGTGTTAGCAAATAGAATTCAGCAATATAGTAAAAAATTATACACCATGACCAAGTGGGATTTATCCCAGGTATGCAAGGCTGGTTCAATTAATGTAATCATAGCAATAGGCTAAGGAAGTCATATGATCATATCAAAAGATGCAGAAAAAGCATTTGACAAAATCCAAGCCACATTCATGATAAACACTCAGCAAACTAAGAATACAGGGGAACTTCCTCAACATGACATACACACACAAAATCTACAAAAGTCTACAGTTAACACTGTGCTCAATGTTTAGAAACTAGATGATTTCTTCCTAAGGTCAGGAACAAGGCAAGGATCTCTCACTATGTCTATCCCACATCATACTGGAAGTTCTAGCTAATGCAATATAACAGTAAAAGGTATATAGGTAGGTTGGGAAGGAAGAAATAAAACTTATTTTGTTCCCAGTTACATGATTATTGTTGTAGAAAATCCCAAAGATGAACAAAAAACTCCTGAACTAATAAGCCATTGTATTAAGGTTTCAGAATACAAGGTTAATGCACAAAAATCAATTGCTTTGGGACTTCCCTAGTGGCGCAGTGGTTAAGAATCCGCCTGCCAGTGCAGGGGACATGGGTTCAAGCCCTGGTCTGGGAAGATCCCACATGCCATGGAGCAACTAAGCCCATGCGCCACAACTACTGAGCCTGCGCTCTAGGGCCCGCAAGCCACAACTACTGAGCCTGCACTCTAGAGCCCGCGAGCCACAACTACTGAGCCCGTGTGCCACAACTACTGAAGCCCGCGTGCCTAGAGCCCATGCTCTGCAACAAGAGAAGCCACCACAATGAGAAGCACATGCACCGCAACGAAGAGTAGCCCCCACTCACCGCAATTAGAGGAAGCCCGCGTGCAGCAATGAATACCCAACGCAGCCAAAAATAAAATAAATAAATTTATTTTTTAAAAAAATCAATTCCTGGGCTTCTCTGGTGGTGCAGTGGTTGAGAATCTGCCTGCCAATGCAGGGGACACGGGTTCAAGCCCTGGTCTGGGAAGATCCCACATGCCGTGGAGCAACTAGATCCGTGAGCCACAAGTACTGAGCCGGCGCATCTGGAGCCTGTGCTCCACAACAAGAGAGGCCGCGATAGTGAGGCCCGCGCACCACGACGAAGAGTGGCCCCCGCTCATTGCAACTAGAGAAAGCCCTCACACAGAAACAAAGACCCAACACAGCCAAAAATAAATAAATAAATAAATTTATTTTTAAAAAAAATAAATTCCTTTGTTATATACCAGCAATAAACAATTGGAATGTGAAATTTAAAATATAATGACATTTACATTAACACCCCAAAAATAAAATAATTAGGTATGTCACAAAATATGTACAGGATCTGAGGAAAACTACAAAACTGATTAAACAAATCAAAGATGATCTAAATGAATGGAGACATAATCCATGTTCATGAATAGGAAGACTCAATATTGTTAGGGTGGCACAATATGCATTGATCCATAGATTTCAATGCAATCTCAGTCAAAATCCCAGCAAGTTATTTTTGGATATAGACAAACTGATTCTAAAGTTTATATGGAAAGGCAAAAGACCCAGAATGGCCAACATAATACAAGACAAGAAAAGCACCACCAGCAGGCTTACATTACCTGACTTCAAGTCTTACTATAAAGTACAGTAATCAAGACAGTGTGGTATTGCCAAAAGTATAGACTAACAGATCAATGGAACAGAAAAATGAGCCCAGAGATAGAACCACATAAATACAGCCAATTGATCTTTGGCAAAAGACCAAAGGCCATTCAATGGAGAAAGGATAGCCTTTTCAACAGATGTTCAAACTGGACATCCACGTACAAAAAAATTAATCCAGACCTTACACCTTTCACAAAAATTAACTAAAAATAGGTCATAGGCTAAATGTAAAACACAAAACTCTAAAATTTCTTGAAGCTAACACAAGCCAAAATCTAGGCAACTTGGGCTTGGTGATGAGTTTTTAGATACAATACCAAAAGCATCATCCATGAAGGAAAAAATAGATAGGTTAAAATGAATAACTTCTCCTCTGCAAAAGACACTATAAATGAAATGAAAAGGCAAGCTACAGACTGGGAGAAAATATTTGTGAAAAACACACTTGATAAAAGACTTGTACATTCCAAAATGTATGAAGAACTCTTAAAAACTGAACAATCCAATTAAAAAATAGACAAGAGAACTGCTACACATGTATTAGAATGGTTAAAATCCACAGCACTAACAATATCAAATGCTGGCGAGGGTATGGAAATAAAGGAACTCTCAGTCATTGCTAGTAGGAATGCAAAATAGTACAGCCACTTTGGAAGACAGTTTGGTAGTTTCTTACAAAAGTAAACATAGTCTTATCGTATGATCCAGCAACCACATTCCTACATATTTACCCAAATGAGATGAAAACTTATGTCCACAGAAAATTCTGCACATGAATGTATACAGTGGCTTCATTTATGATTGTCAAACCTGGAAGCAATCAAGAGGTCCTCTGGTCAGTGAATAGACTGTGGAACATCCATACACTGGAATATTATTCAGTGATAAAAACAAATGAAATATCAAACCACAAAAAGACATGGGAGAACCTCAAATTCACATTGCTAAGTGAAAGAAGCCAGTCTGAAAAGGCTACATATTGTATGATTCTAACTATATAACTTTTGGAAAAGGTAAAACTACAGAGACAGTAAAAAGAGCAGTGGTTGCCAGGAGTTTGGAGTGGGGAACAGAGATGGGGGAAGGAGTGAAAAGTTGGAGCATGGAATTTTTAGGGTGATCAGACTATATGATAATGTAATGTTAGATACATGACATTATGCACTTGTGAAAACCCATACAACTGTACAACACAAGCAGTGAACACCAAAGTGAACTAGGGACTTTAATAATAAGTAGCAATATTGGGACTTCCCTGGTGGCGCAGTGGTTAAGAATCCGCCTGCCAATGCAGGGGACAGGGGTTCAAGCCCTGGTCCGGGAAGATCCCACATGCCACAGAGCAACTAAGCCCGTGTGCCACAACTACTGAGCCTGCGCTCTAGAGCCTGCGAGCCACAACTACTGAGCCCGAGTGCCACAACTACTGAAGCCCGCAGGCCTAGAGCCCATGCTCCGCAACAAGAGAAGCCACTGCAAAGAGAAGCCCGTGCACCACAACAAAGAGTAGACCCCGCTGGCCACAACTAGAGAAAGCCTGCGTGCAGCAACGAAGACCCAATGCAGCCAAAAATTAATTAATTAAAAAAAATAATAAGTAGCAATATTGACTTACCAGTTACAAATGTACCACACTAATACAAGAAGTTAAGAATAGGGGAAACTCTGGGGAAGAGGGAGTGTTTAGGAACTACACATACTATCTTGTGAACTTTCTGTAAACCCAAAATTTCTCTAAAAAATAAACTCTCTTTTAAAAGAGGGGGAGGGAGGGAGGGGAGGAGGCAAAGAGAGAGAGAGAATAGTATGAGTTGATTGTGGGGCTGGACTTCGCATGGCTTTGAGCTGCATTGAAGATTTCACTGTCTAAAAACAATGGGGTGCCACTGATAGGACTCAGGTACCCAGTGTCAAGGTTTAGGGTTGAACATGTGCTATTTCCAGGCCTCTTGTTGATGATGGAGGTCTTGAGACTTTTCCACTAGTCTACTGAAATGTAATTCTCTGTACCTTCATGTGTCTATGAACATACCAACTCCCCCTTCCTTTTATTAAATAGTAAGCCTAAATTCAACAAATATTTGCTCCATATACTGGAATTTTAAGAGTTTATCAGTTCTTGAGGATATGAAGGGGCCAAGAGAATTCTACTTCTATCAGTAGGGTAGAGTAAATGATTTTTAAAAAACCCCAGGGCTTCCCTGGTGGCACAGTGGTTAAGAATCCGCCTGCCAGTGCAGGGGACATGGGTTCGATTCCTGGTCCGGGAAGATCCCACATGCTGTGGAGCAACTAAGCCCATGTGCCACAACTACTGAGCCTGCGCTCTAGAGCCTGCGAGCCACAACTACTGAAGCCCGCACACCTAGAGCCGATGCTCTGCAACAAGGGAAGCCACCGCAATGAGAAGCCCATGCACCACAACAAAGAGTAGGCCCCGCTCGCCACAACTAGAGAAAACCCGCGCGCAGCAACAAAGACCCAATGCAGCCAAAAATAAATAAATTAATTAATTAAATAAAAATTAAAAACCCAACTATACTCTAGATATAACATACCTTTATGGATTTTTTTGTTCTTGAAAAGTCCCACCTCCTTTCAGCCTCCCCCCAAGTGAATTAAAACTAAATCTAGGAATAGTAAATGGTAAGCAAAGGGGAGAGAAAGGGTTGACCTGAGGGTGGGTGCCAAAAATTGCACTATAACTTGTATTACTATACTTTGGGCCAATAAAGAAGGGGGAATGACTGGGCAGATTAGAAGAAGAATCAACTAAAACCAAAAGAAATGGAAAATAAAATTGGTTAAATGACAGATTAGACACAGTTGAAGAGAAGGTTTGAGATTGGCAGCTATATCTGATTACTCAAAGTGAGATACAGAGAAGTAAGTCAATGGATAAAAATTAAATGAGATGGTTCATTTGACGGCCTTCACAGATCTGTCTTTTGATTCAACAGTATTTGGATGGAAGATAACCCAGGACTATTCTCCTTCTAGACTCTGACCACACTTCAATGTTCTGTCCAACCTCAGCCTCCAAAGTACCTCTGAACCAGCTCATGTCTCATGCCTCCAAGACCAGCTAACACTGTATTTTGTGGCCAGTGCCTTGTCTCCAACAAGAGCTCCCAGATCCTTCAGAATTATTCAAATAAGGCCAAGGCCACTCACTATCCACTATCTGGCCAAGCTGCATTTGTGAACCTCTAACACCTGACTCTCTCTGGGCTTTTCTTTCTTCCTTCCTTTCTCTTTCTTCCTTTCTCTTTCTTTCTTTCCTTCTTTCTTTCTTTCTTATTTATGCCATGTTGGGTCTTCACTGCTGCGCATGGGCTTTCTCTAGTTGCGGCGAGCGGGGGCTACTCTTCGTTGCGGTGCGCGGGCTTCTCATTGCAGCGGCTTCTCTTGTTGCAGAGCACAGGCTCTAGGCGTGCGGGCTCAGTAGTTGCAGCACATGGGCTCTAGGGCACGTGGGCTCAGTAGTTGTGGCACGCAGGCGCTAGAGCACAGGCTCAGTAGTTGTGGCTCATGGGCTTAGTTGTTCAGCAGCATGTGGGATCTTCCCAGACTAGGGATCAAACCTGTGTCCCCTGCATTGGCAGGCGGATTCTTAACCACTGCACCACAAGGGAAGTCCCTGGGCTATTATTTTAATTGCAACAATGTGGCCCTCTAAAGGGTGTGTGCCACTTCTGGAAGTTGTCAAGGCAGAAACACAAAGGCACCAAATGCCTCCTTGCAAAACTAGTCTAGTGACGGTGCCTTCTTTGAGGATAAACAGAAGCCATCTCAAGATGAGTCAGGTTACACCTTGGATGCCTTAGAGGAGAAGAACTGAAGCTGGCCCTAACAGATCTGCATCCTCTGGGCTCTGACAGCACAGCTCCTCATGTCTGTGACTTCTGAAAGCACCATTTCCTAAAGCAGGAAGTGAAACGCATCAAGAAGATGTGCTTCCACCTGACCAACCTCTACAGGTCAGGCTTGGGTAGTACCTCTTTGAAAGACTCACACTCAAGCATGATTAGAGGCCTCCTGAATTCAGTGGCCCTTGAGGGGCACTCTTAGATTCCCCTGGCTTCAGGGACTCCACCTGAACTTCTGCTCCCATCCCAAGGGCAGTTGTTTATATACTCCTCCAGACACTTTTCCAAGCTGTGAACAAGGTGGAAACAATAAAGTTTTTTCTTTTTAACATGGAAAAAGTTTAAATTTAAAATAACTAAAGAGAGTGGCATGGACTTATATATACTACCAAATGTAAAATAGATAGCTAGTGAGAAGCAGCTGCATAGCACAGGGAGATCAGCTCGGTGCTTTGTGACCACCTAGAGGGGTGGGATAGGGAGGGTGGGAGGGAGATGCAAGAGGGAGGAGATATGGGGATATATGTGTATGTATAGCTGATTCACTTTGTTATAAAGCAGAAACTAACACACCATTGCAAAGCAATTATACTCCAATAAAGATGTTAATGAAAGATGTTAAGAAATCAAACAGAAAATCAGAAAATACTTTGCAATGAATAAAAATGAAGACACAATATACCAAATCTTATGAGATGCAGCTAAAGCAGTGCTTAGAGACAAATTTGTATCTGTAAATGCCTACACTAAGGAAAACGAAAGATCTCAAATCAATAACTTAACCTTCCACCCTAAGACACTGGAAAAAGCAGAACAAATTAAACCTACAAATAGAAGAAAGGAAACAATAAAGATTAGAGCAGGAAAAAATGAAACAGCGAACAGAAAACAATAGATAATTAATGAAACAAAATTCTGGCTCTTTGAAAAGATCAACGTAATTGATATACCTTTAGGTAGTTTGACAAAGAAGAAAAGAGAAGAATCAAATTACTAGAATCAGAATTGAAAGAGGGACATTAGTACTAATCTTACAGATGTAAAAATAATTATAAAGGAATACCATGAACAATTATTTGCCAACAAATTAACTAACTTAGGTGAAATGGACAAATTCTTAGGAAGACCCAAGCTACTGAAACTGACTCAAGAAGAAATAGACAATCTGAATAGACCTATAGCAAGTAGAAATATTGAATAGATAATTTTTCAAAACTAACCACAAAGATAAGCCTAGGCTGATATGGCTTCACTGCTAAGTTCTACCAGATATTCCAAGAATTAATACCAACCAATTCTTCACAAAGTCTTCCAAACATAGAAGAGGCAGTAAAACTTCCCAAATCTTTCTGAAACATGTATTATTCCAATAATAAGAGTAGACAAAGACAGTCCAAGAAAACTTCACACCAATATCTCTTATGAATATGGAAGCAAAATCCTCTAGAACACACTAGCAAACTAAATTCACCAAACATATAAAATAAATTATACACCTTGACAAAGTGGGATTTATCCCAGGAATGCAAGGTTTGGTTAACATCTGAAAATCAATTAATGTAATGCATCATATCAATGGAATAAAAACAAAAATCACCTTATAATCTCAATAGATGTAGAAAAAGCATTTGACAAAATTGAACATCCTTTCATGATTGAAAGTACTCAACAAACTAGAAATACAAGGGAATTTCTTCAACCTAATAAAAGACATCTACAAAAAACCCTCAGGTAACATCATACTTGATGAAAGACTGTGTCGTTTCCCGTAAGATCAGGAATGAGACAGGGATTTATGATTTCACCACTTCTATTCAACATTGTACAGGAGGTTCTATCCTGGGCAATTAAACAGGAAAAGTAAGGAATAGACATTTAGTTTGGAAAGGAAGAAATGAAAGCATTTCTATTCACAGATGGTATGATCCTGTACACAGAAAATTCTAAGGAACCCACTGACAACTTTTTAGAACTAAGAAATGAGTTCAGCAAGGTTGCAGGATACAAGATCATGTACAAAAATTAACTGTATTTCTATACACTTGCAATGGTCTATTTGAAAATGAAATTATGAAAGGAATTTCTTTTATAATAGCATCAAAAAGAATAAGGTACTTAGGAATAAATTTAACAAAAGAAGTACAAAATTTATACTCTGAAAAATACAATGCATTGTTGAAAGCAGTTAAAGAAGATCTAAATAAATGGAAAAGCTTCCCACTTTCAAGGATCAAAAGACAATATTGTTAAGATAGCAGTATTCCCCAAACTGATCTCCAGATTCAGTGCAATCCCTAAGAGAACTCCAGCTGATTTCTTTATACAAATGATGAGGTGATTCTAAAATTCACATGGAATTGCAAAGGAACCAGAAGAGCCAAAATAATCCTGAAAATAGAGAATAAAGTAAAAGGACTCACATTTCCCAGTTTCAAAACTAGTACCAGGATAGATATATAGATCAATGTAACAGATTGTGAGTCTAGAAATAAACTCATACATCTGTGGTCAACTGATTTTCTGTAAGGTTGCCAACACCATTCAGTGGGGATGGAATAATCTTTTCAACAATGGTAATAGGACAACTGGATAGCCACATGCAAAAGAATGAAATTAGAACTTTACCTCATACCATGTATACATATAAGTTAACTGAAAATGGATCAAAGACCTAAATATAAGAGCAAAAACTATAAAACTCCAAGAAGAAAATGGAGATGTAAATCCTGATGACCTTGCAGTTCCTCAAAAAATTAAACATTGATTTACCATTTGATCCAGCAATTCTACTTTGGGTATATACACAAAAGACTTGAAACCTGGGACTCAAACAGATATTTGTACAACAATGTTCACAGCAGCATTATTCAAAACAGCCAAAAGGAAGAAACAACACAAATATCTATCAACAGATGAACTGATCAACAAAATGTGATATGCATACAGTGGAATATTATTCAGCTTTAAGAAGTAAGGAAATTCTAACATATGCTACAACATAGATAAGCCTTGAAGACATTATACTAAGTGAAATAAGCCAGATAAAAAAGGACACATATTGCATAATTCTACTTATCTGAGGTACCTAGAGTAGTCAAATGCATAGAGACAAAAAGTAGAACAGGGTTTGCCAGGGATGGGGGAGTGGAGTATAGGGAGTTACTGTTTACTGGGGACAGAGTTTCTGTTTGGTTTGATGAAAAAGTTCTGGAGATGGGTAATGGTGATGGTTGTACAACAATGTGAATGTACTTAATGCCAATGAAAAGTCCACTTAAAATGGTTAAGATGCAAAATTTTATGTTATGTATAATTTACCACAATAAAAAATAAAATTAAAAAATTCTTCATGACCTTGGATTTGGTAAGAGATTCTTAGCTATGGCAATAAAAGTAAAAATGGTAAAAGAAAAACTAGGGAAGTTGGACTCTATAAAAATTTAAAAGGTTTGTGTTTCAAAAGAAACAAGAGAGTGAAACAATAACCCACAAAACAGGAGAACACTTTTGCATATATCTAATAAGGGTTTTGTATTTAGAATACATAAATAACTCTTACAATAATAAAAAGAAAAATAATCCAGTTTCTTTTTAACATCTTTATTAGAGTATAATTGCTTTACAATGGTGTGTTAGTTTCTGCTTTATAACAAAGTGAATCAGTTATACATATACATATGTTCCCATACCTCTTCCCTCTTGCGTCTCCCTCCCTCTCCACTGTATATTCTTGCCTCCTTTATCAAACATAAGGTGACCATATGTGCGTGGGTTTATCTCTGGGCTTTCTATCCTCTTCCATTGATCTATATTTCTGTTTTTGTGCCAGTACCATACTGTCTTGATTACTGTAGCTTTGTAGTATAGTCTGAAGTCAGGGAGCCTGATTCTTCCAGCTCCATTTTTCTTTCTCAAGATTGCTTTGGCTATTCGGGGTCTTTTGTGTTTCCATACAAATTGTGAATTTTTTTGTTCTAGTTCTGTGAAAAATGCCATTGGTACTTTGATAGGGATTGCACTGAATCTGTAGATTGCTTTGGGTAGTAGAGTCATTTTCACAATGTTGATTCTTCCAATCCAAGAACATGGTATATCTCTCCATCTATTTGGATCATCTTTAATTTCTTTCATCAGTGTCTTATAATTTTCTGCATACAGGTCTTTTGTCTCCTTAGGTAGGTTTATTCCTAGATATTTTATTTTTTTTGTTGCAATGGTAAATGGGAGTGTTTTCTTAATTTCACTTTCAGGTTTTTCATTAGTGTATAGGAATGCAAGAGATTTCTGTGCATTAATTTTGTATCCTGCTACTTTACCATATTCATTGATTAGCTCTAGGAGCTTTCTGGTAGCATCTTTAGGATTCTCTATGTATAGTATCATGTCATCTGCAGTGACAGCTTTACTTCTTCTTTTCCAATTTGGATTCCTTTTATTTCTTTTTCTTCTCTGATTCCTGTGGCTAAAACTTCCAAAACTATGTTGAATAACAGTGGTGAGAGTGGGCAACCTTGTCTTGTTCCTGATCTTAGTGGAAATGGTTTCAGTTTTTCACCATTGAGGACAATGTTGGCTGTGGGTTTGTCATATATGGCCTTTATTATGTTGAGGAAAGTTCCCTCTATGCCTACTTTCTGCAGGGCTTTTATCATAAATGGGTGTTGAATTTTGTCGAAAGCTTTCTCTGCATCTATTGAGATGATCATATGGTTTTTCTCCTTCAATTTGTTAATATGGTGTATCACGTTGACTGATTTGCATATATTGAAGAATCCCTGCATTCCTGGGATAAACAACACTTTATCATAGTGTATGATCCTTTTAATGTGCTGTTGGATTCTGTTTGCTAGTATTTTGTTGAGGATTTTTGCATCTATGTTCATCAGTGATATTGGTATGTAGTTTTCTTTCTTTGTGACATCTTTGTCTGGTTTTGGTATCACAGTGATGGTGGCCTCGTAGAATGAGTTTGGGAGTGTTCCTCCCTCTGCTATATTTTGGAAGAGTTTGAGAAGGATAGGTGTTAGCTCTTCTCTAAATGTTTGATAGAATTCGCCTGTGAAGCCATCTGGTCCTGGGCTTTTGTTTGTTGGAAGATTTTTAATCACAGTTTCAGTTTCAGTGCTTGTGATTGGTCTGTTCATATTTTCTATTTCTTCCTGGTTCAGTCTCGGAAGGTTGTGCATTTCTAAGAATTTGTCCATTTCTTCCAGGTTGTCCATTTTATTGGCATATAGTTGCTTGTAGTAATCTCTCATGATCCTTTGTATTTCTGCAGTGTCAGTTGTTACTTCTCCTTTTTCATTTCTAATTCTATTGATTTGAGTCTTCCCCCTTATTTTCTTGATAGGTCTGGCTAATGGTTTATCAATTTTCTTTAACTTCTCAAAGAACCAGCTTTTAGTTTTATTGATCTTTGCTATCATTTCCTTCATTTCTTTTTCATTTATTTCTGATCTGATCTTTATGATTTCTTTCCTTCTGCTAACTTTGGGGGTTTTTTGTTCTTCTTTCTCTAATTGCTTTAGGTGTAAGGTTAGGTTGTTTATTTGAGATGTTTCTTGTTTCTTAAGGTAGGCTTGTATAGCTGTAAACTTCCTTCTTAGAACTGCTTTTGCTGCATCCCATAGGTTTTGGGTCTTCGTGTTTTCATTGTCATTTGTTTCTAGGTATTTTTTGATTTCCTCTTTGATTAAGTAGTGTGTTATTTAGCCTCCATGTGTTTGTTATTTCTTACAGATTTTTTCCTGTAATTGATGTCTAGTCTCATAGCATTGTGGTCGGAAAAGATACTTGATACAATTTCAATTTTCTTAAATTTATCAAGGCTTGATTTGTGACCCAAGATATGATCTATCCTGGAGAATGTTCCATGAGCACTTAAGAAGAATGTGTATTCTGTTGTTTTTGGATGGAATGTCCTACAAATATCAATTAAGTCCATCTTGTTTAATGTATCATTTAAAGCTTGTGTTTCCTTATTTATTTTCATTTTGGTTGATCTGTCCATTGGTGAAAGTGGGGTGTTAAAGTCCCCTACTATGATTGTGTTACTGTCGATTTCCCCTTTTATGGCTGTTAGCATTTGCCTTATGTATTGAGGTGCTCCTATGTTGGGTGCATAAATATTTATAATTGTTATATCTTCTTCTTGGATTAATCCCTTGATCATTATGTAGTGTCCTTCTTTGTCTCTTGTAATAATCTTTGTTTTAAAGTCTATTTTGTGTGATATGAGAATTGCTACTCCAGCTTTCTTTTGATTTCCATTTGCATGGAATATCTTTTTCCATCCCCTCACTTTCAGTCTGTATGTGTCCCTAGGTCTGAAGTGGGGCTCTTGTAGACAGCATATATACGGGTCTTGTTTTTGTAACCATTCAGCCACTCTATGTCTTTTGGTTGGAGCATTTAATCCATTTACATTTATGGTAATTATCGATATGTATGTTCCTATTACCATTTTCTTAATTGTTTTGGGTTTATTATTGTAGGTCTTTTCCTTCTCTTGTGTTTCCTGCCTAGAGAAGTTCCTTTAGCATTTGTTGTAAAGCTGGTTTGGTGGTGCTGAATTCTCTTAGCTTTTGATTGTCTGTAAAGCTTTTAATTTCTCCATCAAATCTGAATGAGATCCTTGCTGGATAGAGTAATCTTGGTTGTAGGTTTTTCCCTCATCACTTTAAATATGTCCTGCCACTCCCTTCTCGCTTGCATAGTTTCTGCTGAAAGATCAGCTGTTAACCTTATGGGGATTCCCTTATGTGTTATTTGTTGTTTCTCCCTTGCTGCTTTTAATATTTTTTCTTTGTATTTAATTTTTGATAGTTTGATTAATATGTGTGTTCGCATGTTTCTCCTTGGATTTATCCTGTATGGCACTCTCTGTGTTTCCTGGATTTGATTAACTATTTCCTTTCCCATATTAGGGAAGTTTTCAACTATAATCTCTTCAAATATTTTCTCAGTCCCTTTCTTTTTCTCTTCTTCTTCTGGGACCCCTATAATTCAAATGTTGGTGCGTTTAATGTTGTCCCAGAGTTCTCTGAGACTGTCCTCAATTCTTTTCATTCTTTTTTCTTTATTCTGCTCTGCAGTAGTTATTTCCACTATTTTACCTTCCAGGTCACTTATCCATTCTTCTGCCTCAGTTATTCTGTTATTGATTCCTTCTAGAGAATTTTAAATTTCATTTATTGTGTTGTTCATCATTGCTTATTTCCTCTTTAGTTCTCCTAGGTCCTTGTTAAATGTTTCTTGCATTTTCTCTATTCTATTTCCAAGATTTTGGATCATCTTTACTATCATTACTCTGAATTCTTTTTCAGGTAGACTGCCTATTTCCTCTTCATTTGTTAGGTCTGGTGGGGTTTTACCTTTCTCCTTCATCTGTTGTGTGTTTTTCTGTCTTCTCATTTTGCTTACCTTACTGTGTTTGGGGTCTCCTTTTCGCAGGCTGCAGGTTCGTAGTTCCCGTTGTTTTTGGTGTCTGTCCCCAGTGGCTAAGGTTGGTTCAGTGGGTTGTGTAGGCTTCCTGGTGGAGGGGACTAGTGCCTGTGTTCTGGTGGATGAGGCTGGATCTTGTCTTTCTGGTGGGCAGGTCCACGTCTAGTGGTGTGCTTTGGGGTGTCTGTGGCCTTATTATGGTTTTAGGCAGCCTCTGTGCTAATGGACGGGGTTGTGTTCCTGTCTTCTAGTTGTTTGGCATAGGGTGTCCTGCACTGTAGCTTGCTGGTTGTTGAGTGGAGCTGGGTCTTGGCGTTGAGATGGAGATCTCTAGGAGATTTTCGCCGTTTGATACTACATGGAGCTGGGAGGTCTCTTGTGGACCAGTGTCCTGAACTTGGCTCTCCCACCTCAGTGGCACAGCCCTGACGCCTGGCTGGAGCATCAAGAGCCTCTCCTCCACATGGCTCAGAATAAAAGGGAGAAAAGAAAGAAAGAGGAATATAAAATAAAATAAAATAAAATAAAGTTATTAAAATAAAAAATAATTATTAAGAAAAAAACAATTTTTTTAAGTAAAAAAAAAAAAACAACCAAAAAAAAAAACGGACAGACAGAACCCTAGGACAAATGGTAAAAGCAAAGCTGTACAGACAGAATCACACAAAGAAGCATACACATACACACTCACAAAAAGAGAATAAGGAAAAAAAATATACATATTGTTGCTCCCAAAGTCCACCTCCTCAATTTGGGATGATTCGTTGTCTATTCAGGTATTCCACAGATGCAGGTACATCAAGTTGATTGTGGAGATTTAATCTGCTGCTCCTGAGGCTGCTGGGAGAAATTTCCCTTTCTCTTCTTTGTTCGCACAGCTCCCGGGGTTCAGCTTTGGATTTGGACCCGCCTCTGCGTGTAGGTTGCCTGAGGGCGTCTGTTCTTCGCTCAGACAGGATGGGGTTAAAGGAGCAGCTGATTCGGGGGCTCTGACTCACTCAGGCCAGGGGGAGGGAGGGGTACAGATGCAGGGCGAGCCTGCGGCAGCAGAGGCCAGCATGACATTTCACCAGCCTGAGGCACACCATGCGTTCTCCTGGGGAAGTTGTCCCTGGATCACGGGACCCTGGCGGTGGCGGGCTGCACAGGCTCCTGGGAGGGGAGGTTTGGATAGTGACCTGTGCTGGCTCACAGGCTTCTTGGTGGCTGCAGCAGCAGCCTTAGCGTCTCATGCCCGTCTCTGGGGTCCATGCTGATAGCCGTGGCTCACGCCCATCTCTGGAGCTCCTTTAAGCGGCGCTCTGAATCCCCTCTCCTCGGCACCAGGAAACAAAGAGGCAAGATAAAGTCTCTTGCCTCTTCGGCAGGTTCAGACTTTTTCCCGGACTCCCTCCCGGCTAGCTGTGGCGCACTAGTCCCCTTCAGGCTGTGTTCACGCAGCCAACCCCGGTCCTCTCCCTGGGATCCGACCGAAGCCCGAGCCTCAGCTCCCAGTCCCCGCCCGCTCCGGCGGGTGAGCAGACAAGCTTCTTGGGCTGGTGAGTGCTGGTTGGCACCGATCCTCTGTGCGGGAATCTCTCCGCTTTGCCCTCCGCACCCCTGTTGCTGCGCTCTCCTCTGTGGCTCCGAAGAGTACCCCTTCCACCACCCCCTGTCTCCGCCCGCGAAGGGGCTTCCTAGTGTGTGGAAACCTTTCCTCCTTCACAGCTCCCTCCCACTGGTGCAAGTCCCATCCCTATTCTTTTGTCTCTGATTTTTCTTTTTTTTTTTTTGCCCTACCCAGGTACGTGGGGAGTTTCTTGCCTTTTGGGAGGTCTGAGGTCTTCTGCCAGCGTTCAGTAGGTGTTCTGTAGGAGTTGTTCCACATGCAGATGTATTTCTGATGTATTTGTGGAGAGGAAGGTGATCTCTGCGTCTTACTCTTCTGCCATCTTGAAGCTCCTCCCCCAATCCAGTTTTTAAAATGGGCAAATGATCTGAATAGACATTTCTCCAAAGAAGAGACACAAGTGGCAAACAAGCACATGAAACAATGCTCAACATCATTAGTCATAAAGAAAATGCAAATCAAAATCACAATGAGATACCACTTTGTGCCCAGTAGGATGACTAGAATTGAAAAGTCAGATAATAATTGTTGGTGAGGTTGTGGAGAAATTGGAACTCTGATACACTGCCAGTGGGAGTGTAAAAGTAGCCCAACACTTAGGAAAACAGTCTGGTATTTCCTCAAACAATTAAACAGAAGATTACCATATAACCCAGGATTCCACTCTAGGAAATAGAACACGAGAAGTAAAAACACATGTCCACACAGAAATTTCTACATGAATGTTTATAGCAGCATTATTCACAATAGTCAAAAGGTAGAAACAACCCAATGTCCATCAGTGGATGAATGGATTAACAAAATGTGGTATATTCATACAATGAAATATTATGTGGCCATTAAAAGGAATGGAGTACTGATATATGGTACAGTATAGATGACCCTTGGAAACACTATGCTAAGAGAAAGAAGCAAGTCACAAAAGACTACACTCTGTTTCATTCATGAGAAAGTCCAGAATAGGGATATCTATGGAGACAGAAAGTAGAGTAGTTAGTTGTTGCTTAGGGCTGTAGACAAGGAATGGAGGGATAAGTGTGATAGCTAAAGGATATCATGTTTCTTCTTAAGGTGATGAAAATGTTCTAAAATTGTCTGTGGTAATGGTTGTACTTGTCTGTGAATATACTAACAACCACTGAATTGAACAATTTAAATGGGTGAATTATATGGTATGTGAATTACATGTCAATGAAGCTGTTAAATAATTTAAAATTCTGAAAAACAGTTTTATAGATCAGAGTAATATAACCAAAAGGAAGGGACATTAAAGTTTATGGGACTCAAGTGGCAGCTTTGAAAGGCATTGCTTCTAGGAGACAAGGATTATATTTTAGGGGAAAAAAAAAAAAAAAGCAACACCTTTCCATGACAAAAACTCTCAGCAAGCTAGGAATAGAGGAAACTTCTTCAGAGTGATCAAGGCATCTCCAAATAACTTACAAATAATATCATATTAATGATGAAATATTTAATATTTCCCCCTAAGATCAGAAACAAGGCAAAGTTGTTTACTCACACTACTTCTATTGGAACTGGAAGTCCTAGCCATTCTAACAAGGCAAGAAAATGAAATGAAAGATATAAAGATCAGAAAGGAAAAAGTAAATCTGTTTCCATTTTCAAATGGCATGATTATTTACACAGAAAATCCTAAGGAATCTACAAAAAAACTAACAAAATTAATGAGTGAATTTTGCAGTCAGAGTATGTAAGATTAATATTTTAAAAACTCAATTGTGTTTTATGCACAAGCAGCTAATAATTAGCAATGAAATTTTAAAAACTGCATTTACAACAACAGTAACAAAAACACAAACTACTTTGGAATAAATTAACTAAAGGCCTGTACACTAAAACCCATAAATCCTTGCTGAGAGAAATTAAAGGAGATCTAAATAAGATGACCGATATACCATGCTCATGAGTTGGAGGGTTCAATATTGTTGATATCCATTCTCCTCAAATTGATTCATAGATTCAACATAATCCTAATGAAAATCCCACCAGCCATACTGCAGAAATTAACCAGCTGATTCTAAAATGTATGTGCAGGTGCAAAGAACTTATAATATACAAAGTAAAGGTGAAGAAAGATACACTTGAAGGAATTAACTACTCAATCTCAAGAGTTACTAAAACATTACAGAAATCAAGACAGTTTGATACTATAGTATATAGTACATATAGTATATATAAGTATAAAGAAATAGATCAATGGACCAGAAATAGACCCCTAACTTATATTATCATTTGATTTTCAACAAAGTTGCCTGAAAAATCCAATGCGGAAAGGAAAGGTTTTCAACAAATGTTGTTGGAATAACTGGATGCCCATAGGAAAAAAAAAAAGAACATCAATCCCTATCTCCAGTATACATAAAATTTAACTTGAGATGGATTGTAGATCTAAACATAAAAGTTACAATCATAAAGCTTTTAAAGGAAAACTTAGAATATCTTCATGACTTGAATGTAGGCAAAAATCTCCTAGGCGGGTCAAGGAAACATTAAGCATCAGAGATAAAACAGATTAATTAGACTACCACAGTTAAGTTTATGCTCTTCAAAGATACATATATAAATTTAATAGGTAAGCCACAGACTAGGAATAAACGTTTGCAAACCTATATCTGACAAAGGAATGGTACCAAAATGTATGAATTCCTACAACTCAATAGTATAAAGAGAAATAACTCAAGGAAATTGGGCAGAAGTTTTGAACTTCACAAAAGAAGACTTATAAATGGCTAAAATTAAAAAAGATGACAAAATTAAATCTTGGCAATGTTGTAGACCAATAGAATCCTTTGACATTACTGATAGGAGTGTAAAATTGTACAACTACTTGGATAAAGGTCAGCCAGTTTCCTGTAAAGCTCGATACCTTATGTCTCATCAATTCCACACCTCACTTTACCTAACAGAAATGGAACACATGTATGCAAAAATACATGCACAAGAATGTTCACAGCAGCTTTTTTCCTAATAGCCTCAAATTGGAAACAATACAAAAGCCCATGAGGAGAATAAATAAGCAATCTTTGCTATATTCACACAATGGACTACTACTCAGAAATAAAAAGGAATGAATTACTGACAAAATAAAAACAGCAATGGACGAATCTCAAAAACATGCTGAGTGAAATAAGCCTACCCAAAAACATACATACTGTATGGTTTCATTAATATGAAATTCTAGAATAGGCAAAACTAATCCATGGTGGAAAAATCAGAATGATGTTGTCTCTGTCAGTATGGGGTAGAGGATTTACTGGGAAGTGGAATAAGGAAACTGTCTAGGGTGCTGGTGGTGTTCTATATCTTGATAGTGGTTTGGGTTACACATATGTATGTAATTATTAAAACTTAGCAAATATATACTAAATATTTGTGCATTTCATTGTATGTATATTTTACATTAGCAATTGTAAAAAAAATATTGTGTTCTATTTAATGATATTCATGATAAAGCATTTAAGGGGAAATGCAGTAATGTGGACAATTTCCCTTGAAATGTATCAAAAATAAAATGGATTAATGGATGGATAGAGGAATAGTTTCACCAATATGATAAGTGAAAACTGTAAAATGTTATCTGTAGAATCTAATAAGTATATGTGTGTTGGCTGGAAAATTACTTAAACTTTTCTGTATATTTGAACATCTTCACAAAAAAATGCTAGGAAAAAAGAGGAGGAATCACTTTTGAAGCCTGGATGGTAAAAGGAAAAAATATATATACAAGAGAGGGAAACGTAGCACCTTAGAAGAGAAAAAGGACAAAAAGTCAAAGGATGCATAAAATTCCCCCTCACACGTATATCCTTCCCCCAAGCCGTCTATTAAGGAAAATGCACTTAGCTACATTGCCAGAAGAGAGAGAGGGGATTCTTAAAGTGTGAATTTGTAACTCACCAAATGTACCAATATTGTTTATGGAATGCATGCATACGTAGTTTTAATCTATAAAAAGCTAAAATGAGAAGAAAACAGAAAAGAGGACTCAGAACATTTCAGCTGATGAAAACCTCCTTAAAACCATAAAACAGAAGAAAACTGTAACACAACAGTCCAATCTGTATTAGCCTAAAACAAGTGCATAAAGATTTCAATAAAACCTTGGATCAAAAATTCAAAACTTAAAAGAAATGGGCAAAGAAATAAGAAAGAAAACATGAGTTGATTGAAGAATGGAAAGGAAGCAAAATATAAAGTCATATCAGAAATAAAGACTAAATTTCAAAATGCCCAAAGGGGAATACAATCAAATAAAAATTTTATAAGGACGATCAAAGAAAAGCAGGAAAATAACAAAGAAAAATTTTAAATGAGATTAAGAAAATACTACAAAAGGATCAGAGAGACTCATTCCCTCTTGTGAGAACACCAGAATCACAACAAGCTGCTGGACAATCGTCAACAGGAAAACACTGGAACTCACAAAAAAAGATACCCCACATCCAAAGACAAAGGAGAAGCCACAATGAGATGGCAGGAGGGGCGCAATCAGAGTAAAATCAAATCCCATAACTGCTGGGTGGGTGACTCACAGACTGGCGAACACTTATACCACAGAAGTCCACCCACTGGAGCGAAGGTTCTGAGCCCCACGTCAGGCTTCCCAACCTGGGGGTCCAGCAACGGGAGGAGGAATTCATAGAGAATTAGACTTTGAAGCTTAGTGGGAATTGATTGCAGGACTTTGACAGGACTGGGGGAAACAGAGGCCCCGCTCTTGGAGGGCACACACAAAACAGTGTGCGCATCGGGACCCAGGGGAAGGAGCAGTGACCCCGGGGGAGACTGAACCAGACCTACCTGCTAGTGTTGGAAGGTCTCCTGCAGAGGCGGGGGGGTGGCTCTGATTCACCGTGGGGACAAGGACATTGGCAGCACAAGTTCTGGGAAGTACTCCTTGGCGTTAGCCCTCCCAGGGTCTGCCATTAGCCCCACCAAAGAGCCCAGGTAGGCTCCAGTGTTGGGTTGCCTCAGGCAAAACAACCAACAGGGAGGGAACCCAGCCCCACCCATCAACAGTCAAGTGGATTAAAGTTTTACTGAGCTCTGACCACCACAGCAACAGTCAGCCCTACCCACCACCAGAGCCTCCCATCAAGCCTCTTAGATAGCCTCAACCACCAGAGGGCAGACAGCAGAAGCAAGAAAAACTACAATCCTGCAGCCTGTGGAACAAAAACCACATTCACAGAAAGACAGAGAAGATGAAAAGGCAGAGGGCTATATACCAGATGAAGGAACAAGAAAAAACCCCAGAAAAACAACTAAATGAAGTGGAGATAGGCAACCCTCCTGAAAAAGAATTCAGAATAATGATAGTGAAGATGATCCAGGACCTCGGAATAAGAATGGAGGCAAAGGTCGAGAAGATGCAAGAAATGTTTAACAAAGACCTAGAAGAATTAAAGAACAAACAGAGATGAACAATACAATAACTGAAATGAAAACTACACTAGAAGGAAGCAATAGCAGAATAACTGAGGCAGAAGAACGGACAAGTGACCTGGAAAACAGAATGGTGGAATTCACTGCTGCGGAACAGACTGAAGAATAAAGAATGAAAAGAAATGAAGACAGCCTAAGAGACCTCTGGGACAACATTAAACGCAACAACATTCGCATTATAGGGGTCCCAGAAGGAGAAGAGAGAGAGAAAGGACCAGAGAAAATATTTGAAGAGATTATAATCGAAAACTTCCCTAACATGGGAAAGGAAATAGCCACCCAAGTCCAGAAAGTGCAGTGAGTCCCATACAGGATAAACCCAAGGAGAAACACGCCGAGACACATAGTAATCAAATTGGCAAAAATTAAAGACAAAGAAAAATTATTGAAAGCAGCAAGGGAAAAACGACAAATAACATACAAGGGAACTCCCATAAGGTTAACAGCTGATTTCTCAGCAGAAACTCTACAAGCCAGAAGGGAGTGGCATGATATACTTAAAGTGATGAAAGGGAAGAACCTACAACCAAGATTATTCTACCCGGCAAGGATCTCATTTAGATTTGATGGAGAAATCAAAAGCTTTACAGATAAGCAAAAGCTAAGAGAATTCAGCACCACCAAACCAGCTCTACAACAAATGCTAAAGGAACTTCTTTAAGTGGGAAACACAAGAGAAGAAAAGGACCTACAAAAACAAACCCAAAACAATTAAGAAAATGGTCATAGGAACATACATATCGATAATTACCTTAAACGTGAATGGATTAAATGCTCCAACCAAAAGACACAGGCTTGCTGAATGGATACAAAAACAAGACCCATATATATGCTGTCTACAAAAGACCCACTTTAGACCTAGGGACACATACAGACTGAAAGTGAGGGGATGGAAAAAGATATTCCATGCAAATGGAAATCAAAAGAAAGCTGGAGTAGCTATACTCATATCAGATAAAATAGACTTTAAAATAAAGAATGTTACAAGAGACAAGGAAGGACACTACATAATGATCAAGGGATCAATCCAAGAAGAAGATATAACAATTATAAATATATATGCACCCAACATAGGAGCACCTCAATACATAAGGCAACTGCTAACAGCTATAAAAGAGGAAATCAACACTAACACAGTAATACTGGGGGACTTTAACACCTCACTTACACCAATGGACAGATCAACCAAAATGAAAATAAATAAGGAAACAGAAGCTTTAAATGACACAATAGACCAGATAGATTTAATTGATATTTATAGGACATTCCATCCAAAAACAGCAGATTACACATTCTTCTCAAGTGCGTACGGAACATTCTCCAGGATAGATCACATCTTGGGTCACAAATCAAGCCTCAGTAAATTTAAGAAAATTGAAATCATATCAAGAATCTTTTCTGACCACAATGCTATGAGATTAGAAATGAATTACAGGGGAAAAAACGTAAAAAACACAAACACATAGAAGCTAAACAATACGTTACTAAATAACCAAGAGATCACTGAAGAAATCAAAGAGGAAATCAAAAAATACCTAGAGTCAAATGACAATGAAAACACGAAGAGCCAAAACCTATGGGATGCAGCAAAAGCAGTTCTAAGAGGGAAGTTAATAGCTATACAAACCTACCTCAAGAAACAAGAAGGGCTTCCTTGGTGGCACAGTGGTTGAGAATCTGCCTGCCATTGCAGGGGACACGGGTTCGAGCCCTGGTCTGGGAAGATCCCACATGCCACGGAGCAACTAGGCCCGTGAGCCACAACTACTGAGCCTGCGCGTCTGGAGCCTGTGCTCCGCAACAAGAGAGGCCGCTATAGTGAGAGGCCCGCGCACCGCGATGAAGAGTGGCCCCCACTTGCCGCAACTACAGAAAGCCCTCACACAGAAACGAAGACCCAACACAGCCATAAATGAATGAATAAATAAATAAATGAATAAATAAAAATTAAAAAAAAAAAAGAAACAAGAAAAATCTCAACTAAACAATCTAACCTTACACCTAAAGGAACTAGAGAAAGAAGAACAAACAAAACCCAAAGTTAGCAGAAGGAAAGAAATCATAAAGATCAGAGTAGAAATAAATGAAATAGAAACAAAGAAAACAATAGCAAAGATCAATAAAACTAAAAGCTGGTTCTTTGAGAAGATAAACAAAATTGATAAACCATTAGCCAGACTCATCAAGAAAAAGAGGGAGAGGACTCAAATCAATAAAATTAGAAATGCAAAAGGAGAAGTTACAACAGACACCACAGAAATACAAAACATCCTAAGAGACTACTACAAGCAACTCTATGCCAAAAAAATGGACAACCTGGAAGAAATGGACAAATTCTTAGAAAGGTATAACTTTCCAAGACTGAGCCAGGAAGAAAGAGAAAATATGAACAGACCAATCACAAGTAATGAAATTGAAACTGTGATTAAAAATCTTCCAACAAACAAAAGTCCAGGACCAGATGGCTTCACAGGTGAACTCTATCAAACATTTAGAGAAGAGCTAACACCCATCCTTCTCAAACTCTTCCAAAAAACTGCAGAGGAAGGAACACTCCCAAACTCATTCTATGAGGCCACCATCACCCTGATACCAAAACCAGACAAAGACACTACAAAAAAAGAAAATTACAGACCAATATCACTGATGAACATAGATGCAAAAATCCTCAACAAAATACTGGCAAACAGAATCCAACAACACATTAAAAGGATCATACACCACGATCAAGTGGGATTTATCCCAGGGATGCAAGGATTCTTCAATATACGCAGATCAATCAATGTGATACACCATATTAACAAATTGAAGAATAAAAACCATATAATCATCTCAATAGATGCAGAAAAAGCTTTTGACAAAATTCAACACCCATTTATGATAAAAACTCTCCAGAAAGTGGGCATAGAGGGAACCCACCTCAACATAATAAAGGCCATATACGACAAACCCACAGCAAACATCATTCTCAATGGTGAAAAACTGGAAGCATTTCCTCTAAGATTAGGAACGAGACAAGGATGCCCACTCTCACCACTATTATTCAACATAGTTTTGGAAGTCCTAGCCACGGCAATCAGAGAAGAAAAAGAAATTAAAGGAATACAAGTTGGGAAAGAAGAAGTAAAACTGTCACTGTTTGCAGATGACATGATACTATACATAGAGAATCCTAAAACTGCCACCAGGAAACTGCTAGAGCTAATTAATGAATTTGGTAAAGTTGCAGGATACAAAATTAATGCACAGAAATCTCTTGCATTCCTATACACCAATGATGAAAAATCTGAAAGGGAAATTATGGAAACACTCCCATTTACCACTGCAACAAAAAGAATAAAATATCTAGGAATAAACCTACCTAGGGAGACAAAAGACCTGTATGCAGAAAACTATACGACACTGATGAAAGAAATTAAAGATGATACCAACAGGTGGAGAGATATACCATGTTCTTGGACTGGAAGAATCAATATTGTGAAAATGACTATACTACCCAAAGCAATCTACAGATTCAATGCAATCCCTATCAAATTACCAATGGCATTTTTTACAGAACTAGAACAAATCATCTTAAAATTAGTATGGAGACACAAAAGACCCCGAATAGCCAAAGCAGTCTTGAGGGAAAAAAACGGAGCTGGAGGAATCAGACTCCCTGACTTCAGACTATATTACAAAGCTACAGTAATCAAGACAATATGGTACTGGCACAAAAACAGAGACATAGATCAATGGAACAAGATAGAAAGTCCAGAGATAAACCCACGCACCTATGGTCAACTAATCTATGACAAAGGAGGCAAAGATATACAATGGAGAAAAGACAGTCTCTTCAATAAGTGGTGCTGGGAAAACTGCACCGCTACATGTAAAAGAATGAAATTAGAACACTCCCTAACACCATACACAAAAATAAACTCAAAATGGATTCGAGACCTAAATGTAAGACCGGACACTATAAAACTCTTAGAGGAAAACAGAGGAAGAACGCTCTTTGACATCAATCACAGCAAGATCTTTTTTGATCCACCTCCTAGAGTAATGGAAATAAAAACAAAAATAAACAAATGGGACCTAATGAAACTTCAAAGCTTTTGCACAGCAAAGGAAACCATAAACAAGACGAAAAGACAACCCTCAGAATGGGAGAAAATATTTGCAAACGAATCAATGGACAAAGGATTAATCTCCAAAATATATAAACAGCTGATGCAGCTCAATATTAAAGAAACAAACAACCCAATCCAAAAATGGGCAGAAGACCTAAATAGACATTTCTCCAAAGAAGACATACAGATGGCCAAGAAGCACATGAAAAGATGCTCAACATCACTAATTATTAGAGAAATGCAAATCAAAACTACAATGAGGTATCACCTCACACCAGTTAGAATGGGCATCATCAGAAAATCTACAAACAACAAATGCTGGAGAGGGTGTGGAGAAAAGGGAACCCTCTTGCACTGTTGGTGGGAATGTAAATTGATACAGCCACTATGGAGAACAGTATGGAGGTTCCTTAAAAAACTAAAAGTAGATTTACCATACGATCCAGCAATCCCACTACTGGGCGTATACCCAGAGAAAACCATAATTCAAAAAGACACATGCACCTGAATGTTCATTGCAGCACTATTTACAATAGCCAGGTCATGGAAGCAACCTAAATGCCCATCGACAGATGAATGGATAAAGAAGTTGTGGTACATATATACAATGGAATATTACTCAGCCATAAAAAGGAATGAAATTGAGTCATTTGCTGAGACGTGGATGGATCTAGAGACTGTCATACAGAGTGAAGTGAGTCAGAAAGAGAAAAACGAATATTGTATATTAACGTATGTATGTGGAACCTAGAAAAATGGTACAGATGAGCTGGTTTGCAGGGCAGAAGTTGAGACACAGATGTAGAGAACAGACATATGGACACCAATGGGGGGAAACTGCGATGGGGTGGGGATGGTGGTGTGCTGAATTGGGCAATTGGGATTGACATGTATACACTGATGTGTATAAAATTGATGACTAATAAGAACCTGCAGTATAAAACAAACAAACAAAACAAGTAATACTAAACTTTCATTGGGTTATTTGTAAGGAAATATGTTAATATAAATGTTTCAGACATTACATGAAATTTCTAAAAATCTTATATGTTCTGGTATAATGTTATGTCATAATTCTAGTTATTACTTTAAAATGTATATCTCAGAAATAACTAAATTTCCTTGTCAATTGCATTATTATGAACTTTCATCAAATCTTTAACTGTGGTCATTTTTAAGTCTTTTGTCATTTACAGACAGTTCTGGGTGTACTCTGATGCTTTTGCAAATATGTTCCTATAAAAGGGTTTCATCTTCAAGGAATTCATGGAAAAGACTCTGACAAGTACAGGTTTCTGGTAACTGACTGTACTGCTGAACTGAATGAATAGGCATTTTCAGAACTCTAATGAAAAACTGATGAACTCATAAAAGTGCTAACAAAAGATCAAGATAAAAAAAATTAATTACATGGGACTGAGTGAACTGATGAGGATGAGTATAATTTTTGTGACTTTCTGTTTGAATTTAAAAAAAAATCCCACAAGGACTCAGAGGCAAAGAATATACAAATCAATTTTCAGTGCAAAGTAAAGGAGCTGTTACAGTGGAGGATTACTGGACTGAATGTCAATATTATGACATAGCATGAGTGTGTTTCGTGTTTGGTGATTGCAATCATTGTTGCTTTTGTTGTGGTCATCCATTTACAATGCTTGGTGTCAGTCTATTTATCTCTTGTATAAATAAAATACAGTGTGTGTGTGTGTGTGTGTGTGAAAAAATAATAATAATAATAATAAAGGATCAGAGAGAAAATGGTTTAAACAGGAGACAGGCAAAGAAGAGCCAACATACATGTACTAGGAATCCCTGAAGGAGAAAAACAAAACAAAGGAACAGAACAAATATTTAAAAGTATAATCCAAGAAAACTTTCCAGGGATAAATTAAGGCTTGAATTTACATATTGAAAAGGCCCACTGGTTACCATGTAAAATTGCCTTAGAATGATGAACTCCAAGATACTTTCACTGTGTGCATCCCTAAATACTTAATGTTAGGTTTGCTTGTTTTTGAAATAGATAGGTATAGATACAGATATTCACACATTATGTGTACTTTGGTGTCTGGTTTCTTTCATTCAACATCATGGTTGTGAGAACAGACCCAGAAATAGAACACACAGTGTTAAGAATATTTTTTCAAAAAGTGAGAAAGTGACTCCCATAGAAGTGAGGATAGCTGGCATTTGTATGTTCGGAGCCCTCTGGGCAGCTAGAAATATTCAATGTATGACCCGAGGAGTAGTAGCATGGATGCTTGCTGAACATTTATGTTTTAAATGCTCATCTGTGTTTAAGAGTTGGGGAAAGAGTAAGGAGAAAAGAAAAAGTAAGGAAGGGAAGAAAAGAAAGCAGGAAAGGAGGAAAAAAGGGAGAAAAGGAGAAATGAAAGACAATTTTTGATAAAACAGCTTCTTGAGATATAATTTACATACAAAAAAACTCTCCTGTTTTAAGTGTACACTTCAATGATTTTTTTAGTATATTAACAGAGGTGTGCAACCATCACCACAATTTAATTTTAAATATTTCCATCACCCCAAAGGAAACATCATGACCATGTACTCACAACTCTCACTTCCAGCACCCTGTCTCTAGATCAGTGACTTCTCTGGACAATTCATATCAATGGAATCATATACTGAGTTGGCCAAAAAGTTCGTTTGGGTTTTCCTAAGAGCTTATGAAAAACCCGAATGAACTTCTTAGCCAAACAAATATGTGGGTTTGTGTCTGGCTTCCTTAACTGTGCATAATATTTTTGAGGTTCATCCATGGTATAGCATGCATAGTACTTATTTCCCTCTCATGGCTGAATAATATTCCACTGTAAGGATATACCATATTTTGTTTATCTGTTCAACAGTTGGTGGACACTTGGGTTGTTTCCATTATTTTGGCTATTGTAAATAATGCTGCAATGAACACTCACCTTCAAGTCTTTGTATAAACATATATTTTTATTTCTCTTGGAGAATTTTTCTAGGAAAGAAATTCCAAGCTAGTATGGCAACTCTATGTTTAACATTTTGAGGAAATGCCAAACTGTTTTCCAAAGTGGCTGACCATTTAAAAATCCCACCAGCAGTGTATGAGGATTTCAATTTCTCCACATCTTCACCACTTGTTATTGACTTTTTAAATTTAAGTATAGTTGATTTACAATGTTGTATTAGTGTCAGGTGTACAGCAGTGTGATTCAGTTATACATATATATACATATCTATTCTTTTTCAGATTCTTTTCCCTTATAGGTTATTACAAAAAAATAAGTATAGTTCCCTGTGCAACAGTAGGTCCTTGTTGGTTATCTATCTTGTATATAGCAGTACACTGTTTATCCCAAACTCCTAATTTATCCCACCCTTTCCCCTTTGGTAACCATAAGTTTGCATTCTGTGTCTGTGGGTCTATTTCTGTTTTGTACATAAGTTCACTTGGATCCACTTTTTGGATACAAGTGTAATCCACTTTTTGGATTCCACATAAGTGATATCTTATGGATATGTTTCCTTCTCTGTCTGGCTTACTTCACTCAGTATGATAATCTCTAGGTCCATTCATGTTGCTGCAAATGGCATTACTTCATTCTTTTTTATGGCTGGGTAATATTCCATTGTGTATATATACCACCTCTTCTTTATCCATTTGTTGATGGACATTTATGTTGCTTCCATGTCTTGGCTATAGTAAATAGTGCTGCAATGAACATTGGGATGCATGTATCTTTTTGAATTAGTTTTCTCTGGATATATGCTCAGGAGTAGATCACTGAATCATATGGTAACTCTATTTTTAGTTTTTTAAGGAACATCCATACTGTTGCTCCATAGTGGCTGCACCAATTTACATTCCCACCAACAGTGGACAAGCGTTCCTTTTTCTCCACACTGTCTTCAGCATTTGTTACTTGTAGACTTTTTAATGATGTTGATGCTGACCAGTGTTGAGGTGATACCTCATTGTGGTTTTGATTTGCATTTCTCTAATAATTAGTGATGTTGAGCATCTTTTCATATGCCTTTTGGTCATCTGTATGTCTACTTTGGAGAAATGACTATTTAGATCTTCTGCCCATTTTTTGATTGGGTTGTTTGTTTTTTTGATATTGAGCTGTATGAGCTGTTTGTATAGTTTGGAAATTAATCTTTTGTCAGTCACATCATTTGCAAATATTTTCTCCCATTCTGTAGGTTATCTTTTTGTTTTGATTATGGTTTCCTTTGCTGTGCAAAAGCTTTTAAGTTTAATTAGGTCCTTGTTTACTTTTGGTTTTATTTCCATTACTCTAGGAGACAGATCCAAAAAGGTATTGTTGCAAATTGTATCAAAGAGCATTCTGCCTATGTTTTCCTCTAGGAGTTTTATAGTATCCGTTCTTACATTTAGGTCTTTAATCCATTTTGAGTTTATTTTTGTATATGGTGTTAGAGAATGTTCTAACTTCATTTTTTTACATGTAGCTGCCCAGTTTCCCCAGCGCCAGTTACTGAAGAGAATGTCTTTTCTCCATTGTATATTCTTGTCACCTTTGTTGTAAATTAACTGACCATAGGTGTGTGGGATTATTTCTGGACCTTCTATCCTGTTCATTGATCTATATTTGTTTTTATGCCAGTACCATACTGTTTTGATGAGTGTAGCTTTGTAGTACAGTCTGAAGTCAGGGAGCCTGATTCCTCCAGCTCTATTTTTCTTTCTCGAGATTGCTTTGGCTACTCAGGGTCTTTTGTGTTTCCATACAAATTTAAGATTGTTTTGTTCTAGTTCTGTGAAAAATGCCATTGGTAATTTGATAGGGATAACATTGTATCTGTAGATTGCCTTGAGTAGAATAGTCATTTTAACATTGACTACTGTTGATTCTAACAGTCCACGAACACAGTATATCTTTCCATCTGTTTGTGTCATCTTCAATTTCTTTCATCAGTGTCTTGTAGTTTTCAAAGTACAGGTCTTTTGCCTCCTTAGGTAGGTTTATTCCTAGGTATTCTATTCTTCTGGATGCAATGGTAAATGCGATTATTCCCTTAATTTCTCTTTCAGATCTTTAATATATAGAAATGCAACAGATTTCTGTGTATTAATTTTGTATACTGCATCTTTACTGAATTCATTGATGAGACCTAGTAGTTCTGGTAACATCTTTAGGATTTTCTATGTATAGCATCATGTCATCTGCAAACAGTGACAGTTTTACTTCTTTTCCAATTTGAATTCCTTTTATTTCTTTTTCTTCTCTGATTGCTGTGCCTAGGATTTCCAAAACTATATTGAATAAAAGTGGCGATAGTGGACATCCTTGTTTTGTTCCTGATCTTAGAGCAAATGCTTTTTGTCCACACAGAAACTAGTAGGAAGGTCAAAAGGTAAAAGTAATAAAATCATCTATATCCACAATAAGCAGTTAAGGGATACACAAAACAATTAGATGTAATATATGATATCTAATCCAGTAATCATGAGAGGAGAGTACAAATGCAGGATATTTGAAATGCATTTGAAATTAAGAGATCAACAACTTAAGACAATCACATATATGTATAGTCTGCTATATCAAACCTCATGGCAATCACAAACCAAAAATCTGCAATAGATATACACACAAAAAAGAAAAAGGAATCCAAATACAACATTAATGATAGTCATCAAATCAGAAGACAGAAGAACAAAGAGGAAAGGAAAATAAAGACTTTCAAAAACAAATCCAAAACAAGTAACAAGGGCTTCCCTGGTGGCGCAGTGGTTGAGAATCTGCCTGCTAATGCAGGGGATACGGGTTCGAGCCCTGGTCTGGGAAGATCCCACATGCCACGGAGCAACTAGGCCCATGAGCCACAACTACTGAGCCTGCACGTCTGGAGCCTGTGCTCCACAACGAGAGAGGCCGTGACAGTGAGAGGCCCACGCACCACGATGAAGAGTGGCCCCCGCTTGCCACAACTAGAGAAAGCCCTCGCACAGAAACGAAGACCCAACACAGCCAAAGATAAATTAATTAATTAAAAGGGAAAAAAATTACTAAAAAAAAAAAAAAAAAAAAAACAAGTAACAAAATGGCAATAAGAACATACATACTGATAATCACCTTAAATATAAATGGATTAAATGCTCCATCCAAAAGACCTAGACTGGCTGAATCGATACAAAAACAAGATACATATATATGCTGTCTACAAAAGACCCACTTCAGGGGGCTTCCCTGGTGGCGCAGTGGTTGAGAATCTGCCTGCCAATGCAGGGGACAAGGGTTCGAGCCCTGGTCTGGGAAGATCTCACATTCCGCGGAGCTACTGGGCCCGTGAGCCACAACTACTGAGCCTGCGCGTCTGGAGCCTGTGCTCCGCAACAAGAGAGGCCGCGATAGTGAGAGGCCCGTGCACCGCGATGAAGAGTGGCCCCCACTTGCCACAACTAGAGAAAGCCCTCGCACAGAAGTGAAGACCCAACACAGCCAAAAATAAATTAATTAATTAATTAATTTTAAAAAATGTACTTAAAAAAAAATTAAAAAAAAAAAAAGACCCACTTCAAATCTAGAGACTGAAAGTGTGGGGATGGAAAAAGGTACTCCATGCAAATGGAAATCAAAAGAAAGCTGGAGTAGCAATACACATATCAGACAAAATAGACTTTAAAACAAAGACTGTTACAAGAGGCAAAGAAGGGCAACACATGATGATCAAGGGGTCAATCCAAGAAGAAGATATGATCATTGTAAATATATATGCACCCAACATAGAAGCACGTCAGTATATAAGGCACATGTTAACAAACATAAGGAGAAATTAAAAGTAACACAATAATAGTGGGGGACTTTAACACCCCACTTACATCAATGGACAGATCATCCAGACAGAAAACCAATAAGGAAACACAGACCTTAAATGACACACTAGACCAGATGGATGGACTTCATTGATATTTAGAGAGCATTCCATCCGAAAGCAGCAGAATACACATTCTTTTCAAGTGTGCATGGAACATTCTCCAGGATAGATCACATGCTGGGCCACACAGTAAGCCTCAGTAAATTTAAGAAACTGAAATCATATCAAGCATCTTTTCTGACCACAATGCTATGAGATTAGAAATCAACTACAAGAAAACAACTGCAAAAAACAAACACATGGAGGCTAAATAATATGCTACTAAATAACCAATGGATCACTGAAGAAACCAAAGAGGAAATCAAAAAACACCAAGAGACAAATGAAAATGAAAACACAATGATCCAAAACCTAAATAACCAATGGATCACTGAAGAAATCAAAGAGGAAATCAAAAACACCAAGAGACAAATGAAAATGAAAACACAATGATCCAAAACCTATGGGATGCAGCAAAAGCAGTTCTAAGAGGGAAGTTGACAGTGATACAAGCTTTCCTAAGGAAAGAAGAAAAATCTCAAATAAACAACCTAACCGTAGCCCTAAAGTAACAAGAGAAAGAAAAACAAACAAAACCCAAAGTTAGTAGAAGGAAAGAAATCATAAAGATCAGAGTAGAAATAAATGAAACAGAGACTAAGAAAACATCAATGAAACTAAAAGCTAGTTCTTTGAAAAAAACAAAATAGATAAATCTTTAGGCAGACTCATCAAGGAAAAAAAAGGGAGAGAGCCCAAATCAATAAAATTAGAGATGAAAAAGAAGTTACAACAGACACCACAGAAATACAAAGGACCGTAAGACACTACTACAACCAACTATATGCCAATAAAATGGAAAACCTAGAAGAAATGGACAAATTCTTAGAAAGGTACAATCTCCCAAAACTGAACCAGGAAGAAATAGAAAATATGAACAGACCAACTACAAGTACTGAAATTGAACTTGTGATTAAAAAACTCCCAACAAACAAAAGTCCAGGACCAGATGGCTTCACAGGCAAATTCTATCAAACATTTAGAGAAGAGTCAACACCTATCCTTCTGAAACTATTCCAAAAAATTGCAGAGGAAGGAACACTTCCAAACTCATTCTATGTGGTCACCATCACCCTGGTACCAAAACCAGACAAAGATACCACTCACACACAAAAAAATTACAGGCTAGTATCACTGATAAACATAGATGCAAAAATCTTCAACAAAATACTAGCAAACCGAATCCAAAAATACATTAAAAGAATCATACACCACGATCAAGTGGGGTTTATCCCAAGGATGCAAGGATTTTTCAATATCCTTAAATCAATCAGTGTGATACATCACATTAACAAACTGGAGAATAAAAACCATATAATCATCTCAATACATGCAGAAAAAGCTTTTGATAAAACTCAACATCCATTTATGACAAAAACGCTCCAGAAAGTGGGCATACAGGCAACATACCTCAACATAATAAAGGCCATATGTGACAAACCCACAGCTAACATCATAATCAATGGTGAAAAGCTGACTTTGTTTTTTTATAATAGCTATTCTAGTGTGTGTGAAGTGGTATATCACTGTGATTTTGATTTGTAATTCTCTAATGACTAATGATGTTGAACATCTTTTTATGTGCTTACTGGTCATTTCTGTATCTTCTTTTGAGAAATGTCCATTCAAATCTTTTGATCATTTAAAAATTTTTTAAAATCTTATCACTGAGTTGTAAAAGTGTTAAAAATATTCCAAAAATAAGACTCTCACTGGATAAATTCCACACATATAAATATTTTCTCCCACTCTATAGGTTGTCTTCTCCATTTCTATATGGTGTTGTTTAACTGCAAAATTTTAAATTTTGATTAAATTTATCACTTTTTCTTTTATCATTTGTGCTTTTGATGTTGCATGTAAGAAATAACTGCTTAACCCAAGATCACAAAGATTTACTCCTATGATTTCTTCTAAGAGTTTTATAGTTATATCACTTACATTTAGGTCTGTGATTCATTTTGAGTTAATTTTTGCATATGGAGTGAGTTAGGGAATCCAAATTCTTTTTTTGCATGTTGATATCCAGTTGTTCCAGCACCAACTGTTGAAAACTAAGGAAGAGTTACAAGCAGATCAAAAACCTTTGGGATAATTGTAGGTTATTCTGCCATTGTAGGTTATCCTACAGTTATCCCAAACCTCAAAGACTCATTTAAAATTAGTTACATGATAATTTTATTTTCCATCCAAAATATATGTGGTTTATAGTTGTCAACTCTACATTTCTTGATTCATATGAAAGAATCTGTGTGACAAAATCAGACAGAAGCATGAGATGCAACATAGAAATCCAACACTGTAAAGGGAAGCAAAGAGAGGTCATCGGAAATGAAACAGATGCAATGCTTGGGACATCTTGGTAACCTAAGGAAAAGATCAATGTAATTCTGAAAAGTCATAAACAACAACAACAAAAATCTATTCATGTAAGGCTACTATAAAGTTTGTCTTAGAACAAACTTTAGATTGTTACTGTTGATAATATTTCTTTTTCTCCCCTTAGTTTAAGGTATTATATTCTAGGTATGTGGAAAGAAAAAAAACAGAGAAAACAACCCCCCTCTCAGATATGTCCCACTTAAAGATGACAAACTAAGGAATGGGTTAAGGGGTAAACTGGGATGGTTTGGGGAAAAACAAAAACCTTTGGTGGCTGCCATACTTAAAGATTGACAGTAGGATTGCTGCATAGGTCTTTCAAGGCTTTCTTCATAGTTTGGCTCCGGCTTGCATCTTCTGATTTAACAATCTGTACTCCAGTTGCAAATGTTTCTTCAAATTCAAATTAATCCACTTACTCTTCTCTAAATACGTCTTCCCCTATACCTTTGTTTGGGCCCAATAAATACAACCTCTTTTTTCCTTTCAACATTTATCTCCCTTTTAAACTCAAGTGACATGTTTGGCTTTGCAAAGCCTTGCCTAACCTTTCTGTACCTGATCCCGTAACTCCTTCCTGAGTCTTTATAGTAAGTATCATCTGAATACTATTTAGGCTGGTAAAACCTTTATCTCTCTAATTTTTTCCTATTGTCACTAACATTAAACAAACCAAAAAACCTCTCTTTTACTTAATTCTTCACTTGTTTGATTTATCTCCCTGCTGGAGAGAGACCTCTTTAGAGCAGGACCTGTGTCCCTCATTGTTTCTCTTCCAGGATTTAGATCCACAGCATCTTTAACAAATAAGTGATAGATAGATGCTCATTGATCTACTATTACCAGTGTCTCAAGGAACCAAATGGATCCATAGATTTGCCTTTATGTGAAATACTCATTCATCTGTAAAATGGAGACATGAAAACTGTCTTCTGGAAAAACTACAAACTAAACATCTAAACAGATCATCTTAAGTGCATTTAAAAGCTGGATGTGGGGACTTCCCTGGTGGCGCAGTGGTTAAGAATCCGCCTGCTAATTCAGGGGACATGGGTTCGATTCCTGGTCTGGGAAGATCCCACATGCCGTGGAGCAACTAAGCCCATGTGCCACAACTACTGAGCCTGCGCTCCAAAGCCCGCGAGGCACAACTACTGAGCCCACGTGCCACAACTACAGAAGCCCGTGTGCCTAGATCCCGGGCTCTGCAACAAGAGAAGCCACCGCAATGAGAAGTCCGAGCACCGCAACGAAGAAGCACCCGCTCGCCACAACTAGAGAAAAGCCCACATGCAGCAACAAAGACCCAATGCAGCCAAAAAAAAGCTGGATGTGTAAAACCTATGCTGAGGCTCTTGTACAGTGAAGCTTTTTAAAGGAAAACAATCATTATTATATATACTTATATAATTTATAAATTTTATATAATTTAACAATCACTGTTCAATAATCTCTTATCTATGTCTTCTGCTGTTCTGGTCAATCTTCCGAAGGCTAGACAAACTTGCAACCTATTAGACACTTCTGAGTGACAGTGCAGTCTACTCCAGGAAGTGGGGGGCAGTGGGCTGTGGTCAACAATAAGTCTGACGTAGACTTGAATCCAAGCTCTGCACATTCTGGCTGTGGGATCCTAACAACCACCTTCACTGAGCCCCAGGTTCCTCCTTTGAAACTGGGGCCAAGGACAGCTATCTTGTAGGGCTATGGAACAAATAAGAGGAGAGCACTGTAAACCATTCATTTTGGTGCCAGCATCTAGTGGGTCCTGGTATAGAAACCTCCACTTTTTTTTCCCCACTTCTGCACACTGCAGCATGATTTTCTTCTCCCTGCTAATGCTCTGCTTTTTACTTCTCACACACTTTACCTTCCAGTTAATAGTCCCAATCGCCCAAGGACTTTTGATACAATAAGGCACCTTTAGGTGCCAGGACAAGTTTATCTGTAAAAGTGAGAGGTGCCTGAATTATCCACACTAGATCTGATGCACTGTCTTATTTCACACACACAGGACCACTTAAGAAATCAATAATCATTATAACAGTAGAGTAGGACAAATGTTTTCTGCCACTTTTAAAAGCCCTGTGGGTTTCTCTGGCTCACCATTGAACGGATCCAGCCAGCTGGAAAACAAAGGAAGGCCTAGGACTGCACGACAACGGTAATCACACCCAGAGCCAGGATCCTGGGCAACAATTCAACATCCTGCTGGTCTGGCACACTGATCAACAGTCGTTATCAGAACACCAGACCGTTGATCCTGAGTTAGAACTGAGTTTTAGTTAAAGTGTGGCAGGTATTCTCTATCTGCCTTGGCTTTTCATGAGGTTGTTTAAAAGATTAAACAGTTGCTACTTTGCCTCTAAGAAAAATTAATTTTCAGAAAAAAAAAAGTGCCCTTAGATTGAAATTTTCTTTTGTTTCCTTTCAAATTCATGGAAACTCCCACCCTCGGTGCGCAAACCTGGAGATCACTAGTCATCCCCGAAAACATATTTCCACTGTGAACAAGGTCATCAGTAACTCTAATGTGCATTGAACACCCTGCCACTGATTAAATATCAGCATGGTGCCTGGAGAATAGTCCCCCTCCTTCCTTGATTTCCATGCTTAGGAAACAAAGAAATATAAGTTCCTTAATATGGCAGATAAATATTGTCAAAATCAGATTCCAGCCTATGTTTCCAGTTCAGCCTCCCCTCTCAGTCAGCTACTTTTTCATCCTACCCCTTCCTCTACTAGGAATTTCCTTCCCCCTCTTTTCAAACCAGTAAGCTCCTACTCATCTTTGAAGATCTGGCACAAATGTCACTTCCTCTGGGAAGCCTTCCCTGAACTTCTAAGCCAGTCAGTCCTTCTCCTCCTAACCCCATGCTACCCACAGCCCCTCACCACATAGAGCAGTGCTTCTAAAACTTTTGGGTTCCTATTAACATGTAGATACTGATTCTGGAGCCAAGGACTGTGCATTTCTAACCAACACTCAGATGCCGCTGCTGCGGGTCCATGGCAACACTCCAAGTAGTAAGAATGTAGCGTTCACAGCACAGGGTTTGGTTCTTACTTGTGTGTATCTCTGTCTCCTCCTCCTGCTTTAGCAGGACAGTGACTGACTGTTTCATCTCAGTGTCCAGCAGTGACTGCAAAGCCAGCTGTGAAACTCTGAATATTTGTTGAATGAGGATTCCTCCCCATCACCCTCACTGACATCAGCTTCCCCTCCTCCATCTACACAACCACTTCATACATTTTTATGCTACTGTCTCTTCTTTTTCTTTTTGGCACGTCTTTCATTGTTGGTGTTCTCTTTATTTTTAAGACAGACAGAGGCTGTTGATTGCTTTTTAACTCAAGGAACACAACAGATACTTAGAGAAAAAACACATGCACACACCCCCACCCTCACCTGGTCTGGCTGGCTTTATTAAGGTGACGAGGCTGGCAGCTTCTTTCACTGAGATCCTTCAAGATTCCAGTGCCTTGTTTATGCACTCGATTCTCACTCCACATGCTTCATGTCTTGTGTCATTGCTTAGTGAGTGTGGCTCAGATCCAATGGAAGTGGGACTTAGATTTCAGCCTCGTCAGATTCCAGTTAACTAATGCGCATCCTTGTTTTAGATGTTCTACACTGAGGATGATGGAAGAAGTATAAAATTTGTGAAGGATGAGTGGCCCTCATCCATCCCATCCCAGGACAGTATTGGGTTGCCTTGGCATGATAAGTAGTCAAGAGTTAAAAGAGGTGTCATTTTCCACCCCAAGTCGCGCACTCCCAATCCATTCTCTTTTTTGTTTTTCTCTCTGGCTTGCTTTTTTTTTTTTTTTTTTTAACATCCACCCACTTCGTACTCTGCTGTTTACAATGGGTACACAAGCAAAACTAAATTATATCATAAAGTGATATAACAACATATATAGGGAGATAACCTGCAGTGAACATTTGAGGTGATGCAGTTTTGTACCACTTTCAAATATTAAGCAGTCATAGGATGTCCCACCCAGAAGAAAGCTTGCGGAGATCACCTGTTCTAAACCTATTTTCAGATAGGGAAACTGAATCTGAGAAAATAGGCAGAGAGCATCCAAGCTAGGAGCAGAAACCAGGACTCCCACTAGCTCCTCTCTTGCATCTGGAAGCCCTTGCTCCTGAACCTGATAGTAAGGGCCAGCCCCCTGCAAAGCACTTCTGGTGTACAGGGGACTCTGGGGCCCCTTTTGACCTCCGTGAGCTAATTTTTTTTCTTTAGGATACAGGTGCCTCACTATTTACTGTAGATTTCCGTTGTTCTTCTTCCTCTTGACTCATCTTATGGCAGCTCTAACTCCAGCATTAACTTCTCTCTTCTCAGGCCCTGGGCCCGGCACTTTCCACCAGACGTGGCTCATCACACTGGGCCATAATTTCCTGTTTGCTTATGTGTCTCCACTGTACAGACTGTGAGCCTCTTGAGGGCAGGGGACCATGTCCTGTTCACTGTCCTTAGCACACACTCTGACACACAGAGTCTCAGTGAAGTGAGAATCTACTCGTCAGGAAAAAGAGAACAAGACTACATTCAGGTGGCATTTACATTTTGCATGCGGGTCTCTGACAATCACTGACTAATGTCTGGCTGCAGGCTTGGCCCAGTCCTTTGGAGAAGGATGCTGGAAGGGGCTCTTCCATGATGACTCACGTATCTTGTAAATTGGTGTTTGTGTTCAGACACAGCTAAGCTACAACTTTCTCAGAAACAGCAAAGAAGACCATAATTCATCAAAGCAAAAGCCATCATACATCTACTACCCATTCACTGCAGAAGTGATCGGATCTTAATGACTAAAGATAGCATCTTGTAAGACCACTGCACAACTTTATCCCACTCCCTAGGCATAGAAAATACTTCATATTGGGTTGTTTCTTCCCACAGTTTATATTCTAGAGATTGTGACTTAACCAAGCTGACTCAGCGACAGTTCTGGGGCTTAGACTGAAGTCCTCAGTCACTTCCTTTATCATAGCTTTTCTCCTATGATAAAGCAATAGGGCACTGTGGTAAAGGACTGGGCTTCCAGAAGTTTGGAGGTAATGAGTGCAGTATATCCTTAACTACCAAGGAATTAAAAGCACGGTTCCTCAGCCTCTCCAGAGATTTGTTTCTTCAGCCGTGCCCTCAACAGGGGGACTGTCCACCTCCAACTGCAGCCTGGCCCCTCTCTCTGAGTTGGGGTCTGGTATATGATATCACCTTGAAAGGATGAGAAGCTGACGAGAAGAAACAGAGCCAGCCGTAAATGCTTAACAATAATAAAACTTTTTAAAAATGGGTATTGAAAATATGATTCAAACCTTCCTAAGGAGACATGGCTTGCCTATGAATCACACTCAGGCAAAGCCCTCACATTTTATATTTCTGTGAAATTCCAGAAAAGTCATAGTAGAGAACACTCCCCAGCAGCACTTGGGAGAAAAATAATTGCCTCTTGGAAAGACGAAAAAGAAAGACATTCCCAGAGATTGGAATTCTTGAACATACAGTCATGATAGAGTTTTTATTTAATCTATTTAATAATCAAAAGTTAAGCCACGGCTTTCTGAACAAGATGGTGGAGTAGAATGACCTTGAGCTCACCTCCTCTCATGAGCACACCAAAATTACAACTAACTGCTGAACAACCATTGATAAGAAAGACTGGAGTCTAACAAAAAAAGAAAGTCTACATCCAAAGACATAAAGAAGATCCCACAATGAGATGGTAGGAGGTGTGTGCTCGCGATATAATCAAATCCCATACCCCCCCAGGAGATGACCCACAAACTGGAAAATAATAATATCACAGAAGTTCTCCCACAGGAGTCAGAGTTCTGAGCCTCACGTCAGGCTCCACAGCCTGAGGGTCTAGCATTGGCAGGAGGAGCCCCCAGAGCATTTGGCTTTGAAAGCCAGCAGGGCTTGATTGCAGGCACTCCACAGAACTGGGGGAGGCAGAGACTCCACTCTTGGAGGGTGAACGTGAGGTCTCATGTGCACTGGGACCCAGGGAAAGAGCGGTGACTTCATGGGAGCCTGGGCCAGACCTACCTGCTGGTCTTGGAGGGTCTCTGTGGGAGGTGAGGGGCTGCTGTGACTCACTCTGGGGACAAGGACCTGGTGGCAGAGGTATCAGGGAGTATTCATCAGTGTGAACTCTCCTAGAGGCTAACATTTTGGCACCAAGACCTGGCCCCACCCAACAGCCTGTGGCTCCAGTGCTGGGACCAAACAATCAACAGGGTGGGAACACAGCCCCACCCACCAGCAGACAGGCTGCCTAAGGACTTCCTGAGCCCACAGCAACCTCTAGACCCAGCAGCTGACACAGCCCTGCCCCACCAGATGGCCAAGACCCAGCTAAAACCAACAGTGGGCAGGCACTGGGCCCTCCCACCAGGAAGGCTACATGAGCCTCTAGACCAGGCTCACCCACCAGGGGGCAGATAACAGAAGCAAGAAAACTACAATCCTGCAGCCTGCGGACCTGAATATGAAAACACAGGTCAGACATTCCCCTGGGATCAGCTGGTCACTCGCCCTTGTGTGATGAGAGAGGAGTGTACTGCTGGGACACAGAGGACATCCCCTACAGAGGGCCACTTCTCCAAAGTCGAGAAACATAACTAACCTGCTGCATACATAAAAATACAAACAGTGGGACTTCCCTGGCAGTCCAGTGGTTAAGACTTCACCTTCCAATGCAGGGGGTGCAGGTTCCATCCACGGTTGGGGAGCTAAGATCTCACATGCTTCACAGCCAAAAAACCCCCATAAAACAGAAGTAATACTATAACAATTCAATAAAGACTTTAAAAACGGTCCACAACAAAAAAATCTTAAAAAAAAAAAATACAAACAGAAATTTAGACAAGATGAGACAGCAGAGGAATATGTTCCAGACAAAGAAACAAGATAAAACCCCAGTAGAATAACTAGGTAAAGTGGAGTTAGGCAAATCTACCCAAGAAAGAGTTCAGAGCAATGATCGTAGATGATCCAAGAACTCAGGAAAAGAATAGAGGCAAAGAGTGAGAAGTTACAAGAAGTTTTTAACAAATAGTTAGAAAATACAAAGAACAACCAGAGTTAAAGAATATAGTAAGTGAAATGAAAAATACACTAGAAGGAATCAATAGCAGAATAAATAAGGCAGAAGAACGAGTAAGTGAGCTGGAAGACAGAGTGGTAGAAATCACTGCCAAGGAACAGAATAAAGAAAAAAGAATGAAAAGAAATGAGGACATTTTAAGAGACCTCTGGGGCAACATCAATCACAAATGACATCCGCATTATAGGGGTCCCAGAAGGAAAAGAGAGAGAGAGGGCCTGAGAAAATAGTTTAAGAGATAATAGCTGAAAACTTCCCTAACCTGGGAAAGGAAACAGTCACCCAAGTCTGGAAACTGCAGAGAGTCCCATACAGGATTAACCCAAGGAGGAACACACCGAGACACATAGTAATCAAGTTGACAAAATTAAAAATAAAGAGAAAATATTAAAAGCAACAAGGGAAAAGCAACAAATAACATACAAGGGAATCCCTATAAGGCTATCAGCTGATTTTTTTTAGCAGAAACTCTGTAGGACAGAAGGGAGTGGCATGATATATTTAAAGTGATGAGGGGAAAAACCTACAACCAAGAATCCTCTATCCAGCAAGGCTCTTGTTCAAATTTGACAGAGAAATCAAAAGTTTTACAGGCAAGAAAAAGCTAAAAGAATTCAGCACCACCATACCAGCTTTACAACAAATGGTAAAGGAACTTCTCTAGGCAGAATAGAAAAGGCCACAACTAGAAACAAGAAAATTACGAAATGGGAAAGCTCACTGGTAAAGGCAAACATACAGTAAAGGTAGGAAATCACATCCACACATAAATATGATATCAAAACCGGTAACTGTGAAAGGAAGCGAGTACAAATGCAGGACACTTAAAATGCATTTGAAATTAGGAGATCAGCAAGTTAAAACAATCATGTTTACGTATAGACTACTATATCAAAACCTCATGGTAACCACAAGCCAAAAATCTACAATAGATATACACACAAAAAAGAAAAAGGAATCCAAGCACAACACTAAAGATAGTCATCAAATCACAAGAGAACAAAAGAGGAAAGAAAAAAGACCTACAAAAAAAAAAAAAACCAAAACAATCAACAAAATGGCATACATATCTATAATTACCTTAAATGTAAATGGATTAAATGCTCCAACCAAATGACACAGATGGGCTGAATGGATACAAAAACAGACCTGTATATATGCTGTCTACAAGAGACATACACAGACTGAAAGTGAGGGGATGGAAAAAGGTACTCCATGCAAATGGAAATCAAAAGAAAGCTGGAGTAGCAATACTCATATCAGACAAAATAGACTTTAAACAAAGATTGTTACAAAAGACAAAGAAGGACACTACACATAACTATCTAGGGATCAATCCAAGAAGAAGACATAATAATTGTAAATATATATGCACCCAACACAGAAGCTCGTCAATATATAAGGCAAATGTTAACAGCCATAAAAGGAGAAATTGACAGTAACACAAAATAATGGAGGACTTTAACACCCCAGTTACATCAATGGACAGATCAACCAGACTGAAAATCTATAAGGAAACACAGGCCTTAAATGACACACTGGACCAGATGGACTTCATTGATATTTACAGAGCATTCCATCTAACAACAGCATATACACTTTCTTTTCAAGTGCACATGGAACATTCTCCAGGATAGCTCACATGATGCAGGGCCACAAAGCAAGCCTCAGTAAATTTAAGAAAACTGAAATCATATCAAGTATCCTTTCCAACCACAATCCTATGAGATCAGAAGTCAACCACAAGAAAAAAACTGCAAAAATCACAAACACATGGAGACTAAACAATATGCTACTAAACAACCAATGGATCACTGAAGGAATTAAAGAGGAAATGAAAAAATATACCTAGAGACAAATGAAAATGAAAACACGATGATCCAAAACCTATGGGATATGGCAAAGGCAGTTCTAAGAGGGAAGTTGATAGCAATACAAGCTTACCTCAAGAAACAAGAAAAATCTTATATAAACAAGCTAACCTTACACCAAAAGCAACTAAAGAAAGAAGAATGAATAAAACGCAAAGTTAGTAGAAAGAAATCAAAAAGATCAGAATAGAAAATAAAGACTAAGAAAACAATAGAAAAGATCAATGAAACTAAAAGTTGGTACTTTGAAAAGATAAGCAAAACTGATAAACCTTTAGGCAGACTCATCAAGAAAAAGAAAGGGAGGACTTCCCTGGTGGTGCAGTGGATAACAATCTGCCTGCCAGTGCAGGGGACACGGGTTCGATCCTTGGTCCGGGAAGATCCCACATGCTGCAGAGCAACTAAGCCCATGTGCCACAACTACTGAGACTGTGCTCTAGAGCTCAAAGCCACAACTACTGAAGCCCGTGTGCCTAGAGTCCATGCTCCGCAACAAGAGAAGCCACCACAATGAAAAGCCTGTGCACCGCAATGAAGAGTAGCTCCCACTTGCCGCAACTAGAGAAAGCCTGTGTGCAGCTTTTAATTTAATTTTTTTAAAAAGCCCAAATCAATAAAAGTAGAGATGAAAAAGAAGTTACAACGGACACCACAGAAATACAAAGGACCATAAGAGACTACTACAACCAACTATATGCCAATAAAATGGACAATCTAGAAGAAATGGACAAATTCTTAGAAAGGTACAATCTCCCAAAACTGAACTAGGAAGAAATAGAAAATATGAACCGATCAATTATAGGTACTGAAATTGAATCTGTCATTACAAAACTCCCAACAAACAAAAGTCCAGGACCAGATGCATTCACAGGCAAATTCTATCAAATGTTTAGAGAAGAGTAAACACCTATCCTTCTGAAACTATTCCAAAAAATTGCAGAGGAAGGAACACTTCCAAACTCACTCTATGACGCCACCATCACCCTGATACAAAAACCAGACAAAGGTACCACAGAAAAGGAAAATTACAGGCCAATATCACTGATAAACATAGATCCAAAAATCTTCAACAAAATACTAGCAAACCGAACCCAACAATACATTAGAAGGATCATACACCATGATCAAGTGGGATTTATCCCAGGGATACAAGGATTTTTCAATACCCACCAATCAATCAGCGTGATACACCACATTAACAAACTGAAGAATAAAAACCATATGCTCATCTCAATAGATGCAGAAAAAGCTTTTGAAAAAATCCAACCTCCATTTATGATAAAAACTCTCCAGAAAGTCAGCACAGAGGGAACATATCTCAACATAATAAAGGCCACATATGACAAACCCACAGCTAACATCATTCTCAACTGTGAAAAGCTGAAAGCATTTCCTCTAAGATCAGGAGCAAGACAAGGATGTCCACTCTCGCCACTTTTATTCAACATAGTTTTGGAAGTTCTAGCCATACCAATCAGAGAAGAAAAAGAAACAAGAGGAATCCAAATTGGAAAAGAAGAAGTAAAACTGTCACTGTTTGCAGACGACATGATACTATAGAAAATACATAGAAAATCCTAAAGACGCTACCAGAAAACTACTAGGCCTCATCAATGAATTCAGTAAAGGTACAGGATACAAAATTAATACACCGAAATCTGTTGCATTTCTATACATTAACAACAAAAGATCAGAAAGAGAAATTAAGGAAACAATCCCACTTACTTTCGCTTTAAAAAGAATAAAATACCTAAGAATAAACCTACGTAAGGAGACAAAAGACCTGTACTCTGAAAACTATGAGACACTGATGAAAAAAATAAAAAATGACACAGAGGGAAAGACACACCATGTTCTTGGATTAGAAGAATTAATTTTGTCAAAATGACTATACTACCCAAGGCAATCCACAGACTCAGTGTAATCCCTATCAAATTATCAACGGCATTTTTCACAGAACTAGAACACAGAATATTATAATTTATATGGAAACACAGAAGATCCCGAATAGCCAAAGCAATCTTGAGAAAGATAAACGGAGCTGGAGGAATCAGGCTCCCTGACTTCAGACTATACTATAAACAACTACAGTCATAAAAACACCCTGGTACTGGCACAAAAACAGACATATAGATCAATGGAACAGGATAGAAAGCCCAGAAATAAACCCATGCACCTATGGTCAATTAATCTGTGACAAAGGAGGCAAGAATATACAGTGGAGAAAAGACAGTCTCTTCAATAAGTGGTGCTGGGAAAACGGGACAGCTACACATAAAAGAATGAAATTAGAACACTCTCTAACACCATACAAAAAAATATACCCAAAATGGATTAAAGACCTAAATGTAAGACCAAATACTATAAAACTCCTAGAGGAAAACATTGGCAGAATACTCTGACATAAATCGCAGCAATATCTTTTTGGATCTGTCTCCTAGAGTAATGGAAATAAAAACAAAAATAAATGAGACCTAATTAAACTTAAAAGCTTTTGCACAGCAAAGGAAACCATAAACAAAATGGAAAAAGATAGGGCTTCCCTGGTGGCGCAGTGGTTGAGAGTCTGCCTGCCAATGCAGAGGACACGGGTTCGAGCCCTGGTCTGGGAAGATCCCACGTGCCGCGGAGCAGCTGCGCCCGTGAGCCACAATTACTGAGCCTGCGCGTCTGGAGCCTGTGCTCCGCAAGGAGAGGCCGCGATAGTGAGAGGACCGCGCACCGTGATGAAGAGTGGTCCCCGCTTGCCACAACTAGAGAAAGCCCTCGCACAGAAACGAAGACCCAACACAGCCATAAGTAAATAAAAAAACAAATACTTAAAAAGAAAAAGTAAAAGTCTATTAATTTAAAAAAAAATGGAAAAAGATAACCTACAGAATCGGAGAAAATATTTGTAAATGATGAGACCGACAAGGGATTAATCTCCAAAATATACAAACAGCTCTTACAGCTCAATATAAAAAAAAAAAACCCAATCAAAAAATTGTCAGAAGATCTAAATAGACATGTCTCCAGAGAAGACATACAGATGGCCAAGAGGTACATGAAAAGATGCTCCACATCACAAATTATTAGAGAAATGCAAATCAAAATCACAATGAGGTATCACCTCACACTGGTCTGAAAGGCCATCATAAAAAGTCTACAACTAATAAATGTTGGAGAGGGTGTATAGAAAAAGGAACCCTCCTACACTGTTGGTGGGAATGTAAACTGGTGCAGCCACTATGGAGAACAGTGGAGGTCCCTTAAAAAACTAAAAAATAGAGCTACCATATGATTCTGCAATCCCACTCCTGGGCATATACCCAGAGAAAACCATAATTCGAAAAGATACTTGCACCCCAGTGTTCACTGCAGCACTATTTACAATAGCCAAGACATGGAAGCAACCTAAATGTCCATCAACAGATGAATGTATAAAGAATACCTCTTTATCCAATATTCCATCGTATATATGAATGAAATAATGCCATCTGCAGCAACATGGATGGACCTAGAGATTATCATACTAAGTGAAGTAAGCTAGACAGGGAAAGACAAATATCATATGACATCGCTTATATGTGGAATCTAAAAACATATATACAAATGAACTTACAGACAAAACAGAAATAGACCCACAGACATAGAAAACACACTTATGGTTACCAAAGGAGAATGGGGGAAGGGGGTGCGGAGGGATAAATTAGGAGTCTGGGATTAACAGATACACACTACTATATATAAAATAGATAACCAACACGGACCTCCTGTATAGCACAGGGAAGTATATTCAACATTTTGTAATAATCTATAAGGGAAAAGGATTTGAAAAAAAAAAAGATATATGTATATGTACGTATAACTCAATCACTTTGCTGTACACCCAAAACTAGCACAACACTGTATATCAACTATACTTCAATTAAAAAAAAAAAGTTAAGCCACAAAGTTGGTCCCCTTTAAACATCCTTTTTATTAACAGCCTTACCCAGGGTCTAATTTTTCTGAAGGAAAAAAGCTGAAGGATTCTAAATGTTACAGAGAGCAGTGCTTCTCAAATTGAATGTGCATATCACCTGGGGATTCTTTAAATACAGATTCTGATTCAGTAGATCTGGGTAGGGGCTGCTAATAAGCTCCCAGGTGATGCCAATAAGCTCCCAGGTGATGCCAATGCTTCTGGTTTGTAGACCCCACCCTGCAGAGCAAGGACACAGGCAATGATGGAGCCCAATTCCTGGAAGATGTTGAACACTTGTGCTCCTGGGTCTCTGAGCTCAAAACATAAGGCCTGATCCTAAGGTTTCCTTAAAGGTCAGCAGAGCCCCTCTTTCTAGCTGTGATTCACAGTGTGAATAATGACAAATACCTCCTTCCCTCTCCTGGGTCAACCACTGAGAGTATGCTGCAAACTCTTTTTTTTGGTGGAGTTTAAATAATGAGACAATGTCTCCATCCAAGCATGTCTCAATAGCTCAGTTCTTCCTTATGAGATCAACTTGAACACAACCTAGAATGGCACTGATTATTCCCTAGGGTCACCATCTCTAAACCACACACTTCATATAATACAGGACACCAACCCAATCTTATTAACTAACCTCAGCCCATACTTCATCCTTGCTTCCACTGGAAGTTATTTTTACTGCTGTAGTTTCTAAGTCACTGTGCTTAGAGTTGCCCAAATCTTTTCCAGGAAAAAAAACAAGGGTTAATGAGCATTTGGAAGCCAGGTTTCTTAACTTCTGTTATAATGCAAAACACAAGTAAACCAAGTGGCATTGCATTCATTATCTGTAGATTTACTGGAGTTTAGGGGTCTGGGATTAGGCTGAACCTGGCAGGCCAGGATTGGGGTGACCTGTTCAACCCTGCGATATTTAAGGTGACCTGGGAAAGTTTGTTATATAATGGGGAATGCCTTAGAGATATTCTTTTTGTTTTTTTTTTAACCCGTCAACAGAACAGATTTTTGAAAAGCAAAACAACGAAGTGTTATATACAACAGAATAAACCACAAAGATATATAACATTGTGGATGAGACTAAGTGAAAAAATAAGTCCCAAAAGGTCTCATTCTGCATGATAGCCTTTTCATAAAACACCCTTCAAAAATTAAAATAAAAAATAAAAATATAAGGATTACATATAAATGCAGGAAAAAACTATAAAAAGAAAAACAAGGGAATAATGAAACATGGTTGAGCATAATAATTTTGGGAGTTACAGAAACAGGGAGATAGGGTGAAGGAGGCAGAGACTCTATGGTTAGAAATAAGTTTTTGTCAAGGTCTTAGCTTTTAGTTTGTTTTTCACAATGTTAAAAATAACTAAATTGGTACTTCTGTTGTGGTCCAGTGGTTAATACTCCACGCTTCCACTACCGGGGGCACAGGTTCAATCCCTGGTTGGGGAACTAAGATCCTGCATGGCGTGTGGTATGGCCAAAAAGTAAAATAAAAATAACTAAATTAAATATCCAAACAAAGAGTTTGCCAAAATGAGACTGTGTTATGAACCAAGGATTGTGATTAATCCAGTTCTGTACACCTGAGGTCCAAATAAAGAAAATAGATAACCATTTATGATCCACATTAGGGAAAACACACACACACACACACACACACACACACACACACACACACACACACTAAACCTAAGTTCTTTAGGAGCATATTGTTTCTTTTTGCTTTTTTTCTTTCCAAGAAGAAGCCTAAATACTTCAGCATTTGGGAAGAATCCCTTACTTAAGGATCTCACACATTTCACCCAGAAATTAGCTAAGAGTGCTGTATCTCCTTTTGCTGTTATAAGCAGCTTATGAATAGCAAATAATGTGTCCTTTTGAAGATGAATTTTCAGCTAAAAACAAGATTAAATGGCAAGGTAGCATTAGAAACAATTAGTTGATCATAATGTACATTGAAGATTCATTCAGATCAATTGCATGGAGTAGATCAGTGTCTATCTGACATCTGGAAGCAGAACTTGGGTGATGTTGTCATGGCCAAATTGTCATCATTCTTTTTTTCTAATCACTTTTGCATTGTATCAGGAGAGTCTCTTCTGTGTGTTCAGTAGCACAATTCCCGTTGGTTACTAGAGGTTTAAGGAAGTGAGAACATTTTAATATTCAGATCCTACATAGAATAAGATGTTACCATTTAAAAGCCTTAAGAAATCTGTAGATGGGGATTAAGGAAGCAACAAAACAAAGATTCCTTAGAGATATTCTTAAGTGAGAAGACACTCTGCAAGTTGTGAAGACAATCTAACCACAACTGTGTTAGAAGTTTGAAAACTATATAAGGAAGAAAGATAGAAAGGAAAACTCTAAATGATAAACTCAACTAAGTGGTTAAGTTTGAGTGAAAGGATATGAATATTCTTCCTCTTATAATCTTTTGTGCTTTCAAACTTTTCTATAATGAGTATTTATTGACATCGCAATTAAAAAAAAAAATCTCGACTCTACAAAGCAACTCAGTTAAGAGTGCCTGCCTTCTAATTTGTTAACCACTTCAATGTTATTTCTTTCTGTTTTATTCTTTTGGTTTCTCTGTTTTGCCTTCTCTGCATAGTCAGGGCTGAGGGCTCTATGAACCTGCTGAGAGTGACCTATACATTCTGAAACCACCATGAAGGCAGGGACTGCTTGGGTCTCTCCCCCCACTGAGCTCATAGTAGTTCTCCAAGGGTAATGAGAAAACACAATTCTCTTGGCCTCAAAGAATATTATGGCCCAGAGGGGCATGAGGCAGGGCTTCCTAAGAGGTAGTAACCATCTCTCAGGGAGGCATGAGGGGACTTGGGGACACCTCCAGGGGCCTGGAATGCACACCTGACTCTTCCTCCATCACGACCCACGCCCGCAGCCCAGCTGATCCCACTCCCATAATACTCTGCCACGGGTTGCTCTTCCCGAGGCCTCACTGGTACAATTGCAGTTCACAGAGGCCTTATTGGTTCTCTCCTTGATTGGGTGGCTTTCTTCTTGCCTCTGCCTTGTTTCCTACCAGTCCTCCACCACCTTCCGGAATGATTTTTTTCTAAAAAAAAATCTGACCATGTCCCCTACTTGAACCCTGAAGAGGCCCCACAGAGCTCTGAGGACTCAGATATCAGCTAGAACCTCAGAGGCTGTTCCCTCGGGTCCGTCTGAGGTCTCCCTTCTGACTCCTGCTCTGGAGCACTAGATGCCCCACCGCGGAGCACCACCCCCCAACCGTCTCCCCAGACCTGCCCGACTCTTACTTGCCCTCCAAGCCTTTGCCCACAACACTCCCCTTCACTCCAACATTCTTTCCTTCTTGTCCAGGAAGCGCTCCCTGATACATCCGTCCTCCACCCGAGTCCCCAAGAGGGCGAGCTTGACGGTCAGGCTGTTTTTTTCTCTGCCTGGGAGGGACCCCCATACCCAAGTGCTCACCTGGTGTGTGGGATTTCAAGCTGCCTGTCTCCATCTTACAGGAAACTGTGGCCCCTCTTGAGAGAGTCGCGGCTTTCTCTCGGCGCTGGCCGTGTCTCCCCACATCAGGGGCCTGGACTGGATTCCCCGGGATACTCCTTGATGAAGTTCATCTGGAGTGGGCGCACGCCCGCCCCCCAGGCGCCCATTTCAGCAAAGGATTGGCGCCTTCCTGCCCCCACCTCCAAAGAGCTCGGCGCCCTACAGTTCAGAACAAGCGTGGCGCGGGGGCCGGCTCTGGCGGGAGAGACATGAGGCTGCTTAGCCGAGCGTCTACAGCAGCGCTGTGCCCGGGCTCAGAACCTCCTTAGACGGGAGTTCTCGGCCGGGCGCGCTTGCTGGGGGCGGAGTGAGGAGGGGGAAGAGGCGGACACGGAAGTGCGGAAAGGGTCTTTTTTAGCCCAGACGTTGGATCCTCCCTGAGGCGCACCGCGGGGCCTCACCGCCAGGGGGAGCCCGAGGCCGGCCCCACGCAGCGCCCCAGCGGTCGTGCGGGGCTCTGTCCCAGGTCCCCGCTGCTGGGTCCTCGTGCAGCTATGTCCTGGGATCGCGTCCCTCCACACGCGTGGGGAAGGGATATCCGGCCCCAAGCTTCCTTTGAAGCCTCCCCACCCTTCTCTACCTTCTCCAGAACCCGCGCTCCAGAAAGCGACCCTGCATCCCTTAAACAGCCAGGCAAGGTCGCCGCCCCAGCGCTTTCCCTCTTGCTGCTTCTTCGTGCTCACCAAGTCCACGATCTGTAAAACTGTTACTCCTGGCTCAGGGCCCCAGCTCAAAGGCCCTCTTACCTCCCCACCCCATCCTACGAGGGACTCCCCAAGCTCCCACTTCCACCGACTGATATCGGCTGGCCCACCGAAGGCCAGCACGCAAGCGGCGTCCCTGAGGTCACCCGGAAAGACAGTGGTTTGCCCGCCAGAGGCCTACCAGGCGGAGTCTACACCCAGTATGGCAGGTGCGGTGGTGATGATGAGTGGGTGGGCTGGGAGCCCAGCTGTCGGCACAGGCTCCCCACGCCCTCTGGACCCCCCCAGGAGGGGACTGTCGCAGGACCTTGCCGAAAAGGACCCTGAGGAGCAGAAGCTCATCAGACCCGGAGAGCTGGGACAGAGGGACCTGAGGTGCAGATGCTGCCTGTGAGGTGACCGGACAGGTATGCCTGAGCCAGGCACAGCGGCAGGTGTCAGAGCCTGGAGGGACAGCAGTGCCTGGAACGGATGTTTCCGTCCTTCCAATAAGCAGGCTGTGATCTCCCGGGGGCTTGCTCTGGGAGGAGGCTGCATGGGTTTGGGGACTGAACTTGCATCTGCATCCAGCTGCTCCAAACAAAAGCCCAAATCACCCCAGTCTTTGTGCCGGCTCCACCTGGCCTGGGTCAGAGTGTAAAGGGCCAGCTGGAGGAGGAACTGGTGGTAATGCAGAGGCTTGGCAGCAGCAGGTCCATCTTCCCAGGATGAAAACTCTGGCCTGTCCTCTGGAAGTCGGCAGCCAAGTCCCAATGCTGGGAGCAAGTAAGGTCTGTGGGAGGCAGCTGTGACTGACTGTGGGGAGCTTGTTGAAGTGCTTCTGGTGAAGCTGACCCCTCCAGGCCTATGATCAGACTACTGACACATCACCGGCTTATCAGAGGAGGCCTGTTCTCCACTTTAGGGAACCCACAGACAATTTTTAAAAAGCCGTAGGTCTTGGAACCACTTGTTTTTCTTAAGGTGGTAAAAGTTCCCCTTTTGGTTTCTTTTGGGGGTGAGGAAATGTTCTAACTTGATTGTGGTTTGCACAACTCTGGGAATTTACTAAAAACCATTGAATGGTACATTTTAAATGGGTGACTTGTATGGAATGGGAATTATATCTCAATAAAGCACAGCCCAGGGATAGAGCCACACAAACATGCCTGACTGAGTTTGGACAAAGGTATAGAATCAATTCAATGGAGGGAGGATAGCCTTTTCAACAAATACTGCAGGAGCAATTGGGCATCTGTAGGCAAAAAAAAAAAAAAAAAGAAGCTCAACCTAAGTTTTACCCCTTAAACAAAAATTAACTCAAAATGGATGATGGGCTTAAATATAAAATGTAAAACCCAAAAACTCTGAAAAAAATATAGAGGAGAAAATCTTCAGGATCTAGGGCTAGGCAAAAAGTTCTTAGACTGAAAACCAAAGCACAAGCCGTAAAATGAAAAATTAATAAATTGGACTTATCAGAATTGAAAACTTTAGTTCAATGTAAGACCCTGTTTTGAGGATGAAGAGAAACTACAGACTGGGAGAAAATATTTGCATACCACATATGCTCAAGGACTAGTATCTAGAATATATAAAGGACTCTCAAAAACTCAACAGTTTAAAAAAAAAAAAGCAATCCAATTAGAAAGGGGCTTTAAGACATGAACATTTCACTGAAGAAGATACACAGATGGTAAACAAGCACATGAAAAGATAGATGTTCATTAGCTGTCAGAGAAATGCAAAATAAAACCATAATGAGATATCACTAGAAACCTATCAGAAAGTAAAATTTCCAAAAAAAAAAAAGTGACACCACCAAATGTGGCTGTAAAAGGGTAACATAAGGGATTCTCCTGGTGATAGAAATGATCTATATATTGGCTGTATTGATAGAAGATGTCGATACCCTGGTTATGATATTGGTTTGCAAGATGTTACCACTGGGGGAAACTGGGTGGAGTACACAGTATCTCTCTGTGTTATTTCTTACAACTGCAAATGAATATAGAATTATCTCAAAATAAGAAGTTTAATTTAAAGTGTTCCTTTTCCATATCACTGATTTTAATAAGTTTGCTATAAAACAACCATGTACAAAAAAAAAAAACCATGTACATAGATTGTTAAGGTTAATATGAATGTACCTTGAGAATGAATGATCCTACACTGATTCTGAGCTATTGGAACCTGAATTAATGAAGCTTTCATCTATAGATCACCACCCACCAAGCGCCAAAAGGAGAGAGTTTGGAGAAGGTGGGAAGTTGAACTTCCCTGGGGTAGAGGCTTGTCTGGAGAAGTCCTTGGGTGCTGGGGCCTCCTGGGTTGTGCCCTCTCTAGGAGAGGGTGTGAAGCATGTGAGAGGGCAGCCTGGGGCATGGAAAGAGCCAGGGTGAAGAGACAGGAGGCCAGGCTGTAGCCCGATAGGGTAGGGGGGGTCCCTGGAGGAAGAGAACCAGGCACGGCTTTCTTGACATAAGAGTAGCTGTTTTAGGCCCAAGCCATTTTGTGATCTAAGCCTGGCCCCAAGCTTGCCCTTGCAAAAGAATAGGCCTCGGTATTTAATGATTTTAAAGGAACAAAGAATGTAAGAATAAGCAGCTATTACCAGACCAGGGAAATGACTTAACCATATTGGAGACAATAAATCAGTTGTAAAGGTTCCCAGTTCTGTTTCAAAGGTAAAGATTAGCCTGAAGCACATCCTTGAGCTATTTTGCAGGATCCAAGGATCCAAACCCCCTCAAGCACTCAACCACCAGACTAACTAGACCCTAAGGAATGACCATGCTGACTTTTGCTTACCCTCGTGATGTCAATCAACTAGAGCCCAGACTCTGTTAAACTTTGCCTCAATTCTATGCTGAATTCTCCTCTGCTCAATCCCCTTCATGAATATGTATGCCCCCTTAGCTTAAATCTTCCCCAATTTTGCTGTCTGGGAGACATAGCTTTGGCAAATATCCCTGGTGTTCTCCTTACTCATTACAAGTAATAAAATCCTTCCTTCCCCTGCTCTTTGGATTGGCTGTGTCTTTTGGCTCCACATCCACCAAGAGGCAAACCCAGTTTTTGGGTAACAAGACTTCTTCATCTGGCTGTGTTCTGTGACCCTGTGCAAATATCAGCACCTCAATCAGTGTTCAGCTTTTAGTTCCACTGAATGAGTGTTGGGACTGGAGCTGGAAGTCTCAGAGTTCTACACTGATATTTCTTTATTGATACACAGAGTGTTACTCTGCCTCCATCTACATCTATATGTGACCTCTGCAAGTGGCAGTTTCCTCATCTCTCAGTTGTTGTAAAGAATATATGGGATGGGGCTTCCCTGGTGGCACAGTGGTTAAGAATCCACCTGCCAATGCAGGGGACACAGGTTTGAGCCCTGGTCCAGGAAGATCCCACATGCCGCGGAGCAACTAAGCCCATGAACCACAGCTACTGAGCCCACGTGCCACAACTACTGAAGCCCGCGCGCCTAGAGCCCATGCTCTGCAACAAGAGAAGCCACTGCAATGAGAAGCCCACGCACCACAACGAAGAGTAGCCTCCGCTCGCCGCAACTAGAGAAAGCCCGTGCGCAGCAACAAAGACCCAATGCAGCCAAAGATAAATTAAATAAATTTTAAAAATAAGAATATATGGGATGACACCTGTTAAGTGCTTAGCACATAACCTGGCACTGTGGTGGGAGCAATAATCATGGTGGGAACAAAGCGAGCAGTGTGAAGTCTGGTCAGAGGCCACAGACAGAGCATGGCTTGTGTTGGAAAAAAAATCGTGCTAGAGGAAACACCCAAGAAAATATATCATTATATACTTGCAGTCATTAAAACCAGGTTTATAAATATTTTAAAAGGTGGGAAATGCTTAAGTTGTCCTGTTAAGTAAATAACATGTTATCTCAACTGTGTTTGTAAAAGATGTATTTTTAAAAGTGAAGATAAAATCTACCCCAAAGCTAACAGTATTTGCCTCTGAGTGATGATCTGTCCTTTGGGAATCTCTCTTCAAAATAATAATATAATGAGATGGGAGAGGAAAGAACAAAAGAAATGTACTTGTCAACTGTAAGCAGACTTTAACGAGGCGCTGTATGAGAGGGTAAAATGGGGCCATCCCTACCCCACCTGGGGATAGAAGGAGCCCTGACCCAGGAGAAGCTGGAATTGAGGGAAAACCCTGGAGTCCTGAGTGGTTCTCAAATTAAGGAATGGAGCCTCCAACAAGAGCACTGTATTCATTTCTAAGGCCACCGTAACAAAGTACCACAGACAAGGGGGCTTAAACAACAGAAATTAATTTTCTCACAGTTCTGGAGGCCAGAAGTCTAAGATCGAGGTGTCATCAGGGTTGGTTTTTTCTGAGGCCTCTCTCCTTGGCTTGCAGATGGCCACCTTCTCCCTCTGTTTTCACATGGTCTTACCTCTGTGTGTAAAGATGTCTGTGTCCAAATTTCTTTTCTTATAAGTACTTATAATGCCCACCCTAACTACCTCATTTTAACTTAATAACCTCATTTTAACTTAATTAAGATCTTTAAAGATCTTATCTCCAAATATGATTATTATGATTCTGAGTACTGGGCATTAGAACTTCAGCATATGAATTTGGTGGTGGGAGACACAATTCAGCCCATGACAAGTGTTAATTACCATATGGCTAAAACATCTATAAACAAAGTTAAAAGACAAGTGACAGACTGGGGGAAATAAATATTTTCAGTATTTATGACATACCAAAGTATTCTTATCCAGAATATATACAGAGTTTAGATGAATCAATAAGAAAGATGAAAACAACCCAATAGAAAAATGCGCAAAGAAAATGATTAGGCAATTCACAGAAGAGGAATACAAAATAAACATAAAAAGGTTCTCAACTGCACTTACCAGTTTTATACAAACTAAGACAGTTTTTTTTCATCTATCATAGTGGCACAAATTAAAAAGACTGATAATAACAAGTCTTGGCAAGGATGTAAGAAAGTGGGAATTCTCAAATGTTAACGGGGACACATATTGGAATGGTCTTACTGAAGACAGTAGCTATTAAAAATTAAAACATCCATATCCCTTAACCCAGTGTTACACTTCTAGGAATCAGTATTGCCAAAATAGTTGCACATGTGCTAAAGGATATACGTGGAAGGACTTTTTTTTTTTTTGCTGTAAATGTCTGTTCAGTGCAAAAGAAGTTAAATATAATCATTACACACCCCTACAATGAATACAATATACCCATTAAGAAATAGGAGGTGATCCTACATGTACTGAAGTTAAAATAAAGATCTTCAAGACAATTGAAAATAGGAAGCAAATTGCAGAACTACAGTCTAGTGGATGCATTTTATGTTTTTATAAATGTGTATTTGTACAAGTAGACTTAGATAAATACACAGACAGTTTCGTAAAGATGTTCACCCAGCTGTGGCCAGTAATTTCTGGAGGGGGAGAAAGGTGAAGCTGAGGAAGGTGGAAGGGAGATTTTCACATTTTGCTCTGTATCCTTCTGTATTATTTAAATTCTAAAGTCTATACAACCAGAATAAATACAAACTTGCATGCATGTTCTGTCAGAGAGAGAGAGAAGAAAAGGAAGGTTTCTGCTTCTGAAGATCTTTGCAGAACCCATAGCCATGCCTCTGGGCTTCTCAGTCTTCTGAGAATGGCAGACATCCTCATGGGAGTCTTAATTGCCCAAAATGTTTGCTTTAATCAATGTAATTAGCAGAGCAACAATTAGGCTAAAAGGCTCCTACAGCAGCTGCTTCCCTTCACTGCCCCGCCCAGCCCCTTCAGTGACTCAGCTTCCCTCCATGGTGTGAGTCTCTCTCCATGGCTCTGTGTTTCCTCTCGTGACTCTGAAGACCACTGTGGGCAAATGGAAGGTTCTGAAGCCTATTGATTTGCTAGGGTTTTGTTCCTGCCTGCTGTTCCATGTCATACTCTTCATCTTTCTTAAGTGGCTCATTGGTGGCTCCAACTTGTATACTTTTTCTGTTGTTCTCCCCAACCTGCATCTCCTGTTTTGCAGCTCACTGAGAGGTTCCACTGTCCCCACAGTCACTAAAGCCAGAAATCTGTGAGTTATCGTTGCGCCCACCACTCATGCCTGGTCAACCATTAAACCCTATGGAGCTGACTCCTAAATGTCTCTTAAATCTGTCCCTCTCTCTCTACCTCTACTGCCAGCCAGTGCATTGCCTCTCACCTGGATATATTTTTGCTCTCACCTTTTACTACTCCATCTTCCCTCCAGTTGCCACAGAAATCTTTCTAAAAAGCAAATCTGACCACGTCCCTCACAGCTTAAAATCTTGCTGGTATCCAGTACCCTACTGAATAGAGTCCAAACCCCTTGACATGGTAGACAAAGCCCAGTGTCACCTGGCCTAGGCCACCAGTTCCCTGTGTGCATCCAGGCAGTTACCATTCCCCTGGCCCCTCATACAACTCCGCTTTTGCATATGGTGCTTTCCTGCTGGAGGTCTTCTGTGCACGTGTGTTGATTTTTTCTTTCCCAGCATCCACTCCTATTTCTTGTGCTACCTGCATCCCATGAACCATCTGCCTTTCTTCTCAATCCATGTGTGTTTCATATGGGTGGCTCCAGGTCCCGTCTTCCCCCCTTCAGGCCAAGCCAGATCATTTAGCATCTCTCTTCTTGGAATCTGAATCTTGAACATCATAAGAGCCTTGAAGAGTCAGTCCATTTCTGGCTCAGCCCTGCTCCCTGAGACTAATTTTCCAGTTTTCCTGTGATTCTGAGTTGTCCTTTAGACAACTTTCCCATCAATTCCTTTTTCTTAAGCCAGACAGATAATTTTCTGGTGCTTTTAATCAAAGAACTCCCAATGAACCCAGCCCTTCTGCATCAGAGAAACTCTTACTTATCCTTCAGGGTCCAAGTTAAGTGTCCACTTACTCCTTCATTTATTCATTCAACAAATATTTACTGAAAACATGCTATGAGTTGGGCACTATGCTAAGTGCTGGGGATACAATAGAAAACAGATATGGTCCTTGGCCATATGGACTTTAAAATATCTCCAAATAAACAATTCTTTTGGAGGGAGGGCTTTAGGTGCAGGATAAAGTTAATTATATTAGTCCATTCTGGCACCCTATCAGTATTGGTAGGGACAATCATTTAATTACCCCATATCTGCATCCCTCAATCCCCTCCCCCAGGCAACCATATTAATGTGTTTGATATGTATTTGAATGTGTTCAATATGTATTTGAATGTGTTCTTGTGAAATGTATGTTGTAGTTTTATGGGCCGGTGCTTTTAATTAACACCAAGAGTATTACGTTACATATTTCTTTTAGTTTTCTGATTTTCTTCATGAAGCATGGTAGCATGCACGAAATATTTGAAGTGAGATAATGAGCCTTAGAAGCAAACGTTAGGATTTTACCTTTTCCTTTGAGTGAAGTCATTTGAGGGTTTTGAGCAGAGGGGCAACACGATTTGAATTGGTGTTCTACAAGGAAAACTCTAGTGTGTTGAGATTAAAATTCAGGGGTGCAAGTGTGGAAGCAAGAAGGCCGGTTAGGGGCTGTTGCAGTAATCCATGGGAAAGTAGATGGCGGTTTGAACCTCGGATGTATATGTTCCTCTTCCAGGAACTCTTGTATATAAACAAGAGAAAAATGCAAGACAAGTACAGCAGGAAGCCCCCCAAACTAACAAACAACATGAGATACAAATCATTGATAAGCAGAGAAATGTGGATTAAAACAATGATATGACATTGCATCTGTTATTCTGGCAAAAATTATATGACCAGACACTGCCAAGAGTTGGCTGGGATATGAAGATTTAAAAATTCTCTTGCACTGTTTATGGGAATGCAGAATCAAGAAGCAATGTAACACCGCTGAGTCAAGTTAAGTATACACAAACCCATGACCCAGCAATTCAGCACCCTGTTATATATTCCAGAAAAGTTTCCACATAGGTTCTTAAGGGAATGTATAGGAAGGTGTTCATTGCAGCAACAAGGAGGTAAAGGCAGCCTAGGTCTCCATAGTTTGGACAATGAATGGGTAAAATGTGTATCAGGTTTTGTGATAAGCACTTAATATGCATTATCTCATCTTTTCTTCAAAATAGCCCTAAGACTGGGACTTTTAATAGTATCTGTAAATACTGTTTACCGTCTGTAAAACGGAAACTATCCTTCCATACACACAAACGGCCGCTTTTTTCTGGTTCACTCTCCTTAGTGTTTGGACGAGGACCCCGGGGTTCAGGGGCTCAGCAGCGTGCCAGGTTTCCCAGACAGACGGGGTCATCTCGCCTTGCGGTCTGCAGGATCTTCGCTCTTCCAGGCCCGGGAGCCCTCCTCCCTGGGCCTTCAGCACCGCGGACAGGGCCAACGGGACAGGGCTGGGCGGGGCGTCCTCAGACGTCACGGCGCGCGGAGTCTCCCCGGCGCGCGCTCGCTGGCTGCCGGCGCCGCCACATCACGTGACCCAAGTAATTGGTACAGCTAGTCGCGCACCGACTGCTCGCCTCCTCTGACCTGCAGCCTCTGGACCTCGCTGCCGCGCCGACCCCCACTGGCCTGGTGAGCGCGGCGGCCCCTCCCTTCCGGGTCCCTGCGCCTCCTCCTCTCCCGCTGTGTCGCGGGAGGCCCTTCTGCTCCAGTCTCCTGGGTCCCGGGGCGCCGCAGCCTGCAGCCCTAAGCCGGGCCCGGGAGGTGGGAGGGGAAGTGAGCGTGACCTTGGCTCCGCCTTTGTTTGGCCGAGGCGTCCCCAAGGACCCCCAGCCCTTCGTGCGCATCCGACCCTGCGAGTGCAGTTCTTGTGAAGTGTTTTGCGTAAGGGAGCGAAGCTTTTAACGGTGGGGTTTCAGGCATCAGCTTGAGTTCTCCAACCCAAAGACTACAGACTGTCCACGCCTTTCGTGGCCTGAGGAGGGGCCTGCTGCTCTTCGCCTTCGCTAGGAGCCCTGGCTGCGGAGAGCAGCGCTGGGGATGGGGATGGTCTAGCGTTATGTGCTTGGTGGGACAGGCAGGCAGCTTCGAAGTCTCAGGATCTCGTAGTGGAGGCAGGGGGCAGGGCCTTTATAGACGGTTTTAACCGCGGTTTCCGCTCACAGATGGGGAGACTGAGGCCCTGAGGGAGGCAAGACTGACCTGAGGTGGCAGCCAGCCTGGGAAGTGCTTCTCCTTCCCTCAGGGAAATGTGGGGGGATGGGGTGACCCTGAGGTCCCAGCAGGGTGCCATGATGCCCCTCCACCATGGGCCCTAACCCATCCCTGCGTCCCCTGCCCATATATCCTGTAGCATATTGGAACAGGCCCCTTTTACCTTTGTGCTTTTCCCACCTCTGACCTTTAGCTCAGGCCCTCCATCTCTGCCAAGGAAATAAGCACACCCCCTCCCTACCCTGCTTCCTACCTCAGAGTCTGCTTCCGTGGCCGCCTCTTGGGTTCAGTAAACTAGAGGTGGGGTTTATTCCTGAGAAAAGCCCACCCAGTTCCCAGAACTTGGGGCCATGGTAGGCCTGCAGGAGCACGAGTCCAGGCTCTGCTGCTGCCCAGCTTCAAGGTCTTGGGATCTCTACAGTGGGCGTATTGCAGAGCAGCCCAGATAGGGCCTTGCGTGTGGGAGACTTAGTGGCCAGGGATGTCTGTCGTTGTTATGCTTCTGAGGGTGGCGGTGGGGATGGTACTGACTTTATCTCCAGAGAGGAGACCACTAAGAGCTGCCCAGAGCAACCTGCCTGTTAGTCCACTGGGGGCTGGGCTGGTCAGTGGGTGTGCACGGTGCCTGGCCCTAACTCTTCCCTTTCACCTGTGTAGGCAGGACCTGGCAGGGCAGGCTTGGGCTTTGGCTCCAGATACTAAGGTTGACTCTGTCCCCAGCCCTCTAGGGCTCCTGAGTCCTCAGGCCCTGCTGGGATTGGGGCAGGGGGGGCTGGCTGGCTGTCCTTCTGTCAGGCTGGGTGAAGGCCACAGCAGTGTCCAGCGGCTGCCCAGATTATTCAGTGTTTCTGAAACACAGTGTTCCTGCACCAGGCCAGGCTGGACACAGCCAGGCTTGTCACTACCCCCCGAGCCATTCCATTCCCCTGCAGGGGTGGGTGCCAGCAGAGAGAGCAGCTCTGGCTGCAGCCGTTGGAAGGAGCATTGGCATTAAGAGAAATCTGTGTTTACATCATGACTCTGCAGTGAGGAGGGCACAGGCTCTGGAACCACAGAGCCCTACCACTCACCAGCTTAGCCTCTCTGTGCCTCAGTTTCCCTATTTGTAAAATGGTGCTAATCCAAGTGCCCACCTCTTGAGATTGTTGAGAGGGTTAGATGAGCACAGTGCCTGCCCCTGAATCAGTGCTGACTAATTGTGCTCTTATTTTTATTCCCTCAATGGATGATCTTGGTGTCTGGTTTTCTTTGCCTTAGGATGGGGATGTTAGAGTCTCTCCATTGGGTTGTTTAGATTCTTCTGACATTCCAGGCCAGTATCTCCTGGGCTCTATGGCCATCTGGGGTGGGGGGGGGGGCAGCAACCCTGTATTTGCCCAGGTCTCAGGGACCATCAGAGGGAGAGCAGGGGTTGGGATCCAGGCCCTCTGACCCCAGAACTCAGACCTTGAGTCCCCACCCAGCACCTGGAGAGGTGCCACTCCAGGAAGAGCCAGCCCCTAGCAGCCCTCAGTAGGGCCTGGTGTCACTGGCTGGTGGGACATGCAGCTGAGCACGTGGAAAGGAAGCTTGGGGCACTTGAGGCTCAGGTTCCAGCTGAACCCACCTCCTTCCTCCCTGCAGTGTAATATATTTTTGCTTTTTAATTTTCCTCTGTTCAGACTTCCTGCTGGTTGCCCTGAGGAGCCCACTGTCCCTCGCTCAAGGAGACCGCCTCCCTGCTCTTTGCCTCATGTAAGTCTGGAGGGAAAGAGGGAGCAGGTGGGCTAGGAGGGCTGTGCCTTGCCCTGCCTTGGGGCCTTGACCCTTTGTAGAATAGAAGGTCCAGCCAGCTGGTTCCGGTGACTTGTTTGAGCTGGGGCGGGGCATGTGCCCTGTGAGCTGGGCATATCTGGCCCCAGGAGCATTGACTCAGGGCCAGGCCCAGGCCCAGGCCGAAAGGCACACTTTCTGGGACTGAGTTATGCGGGGGGAAGCAGGCCCTCCTGCCTGCATGGCCCCTGGTGGGGTGGGCCTGGTGCTGCACCCTACTCACAGGCTGGGATTCTCTGGGCAGAAGGGCGTTAGCAAGTATTCAGGGGGAGCTGTCTGTGTCCAGGCAATGCTGGGGAAGAGGAGGGGGCTCTGCTTACAGCTGTGTTGGGGGGTGATGTAGAGGAACAGAGGTTCTAAGAGGAGCCTCTTATCCGAGAACCTCTGTCTTCTGGGGGGAGGAGGAAGCCCCTCCCCCCCCACCTCCCCATATGTACACACGGACTCCTGAAAGCCCACTGTTCGGGTATTTTCCCTGGGAAAGAGCAGGTGAGATTGCGGGGGTGAGATGAGCTCCAGGTTCTTTTTCCTCTCCATCCTGAGTGGGCTTCTAGCCTGTATGTACCCCCTGAGCTGTTAGCTGTCCTGAGTGTAAGCTCTGGGCAGGGTATGGGAGCCAAAGAGGGCAGCTGCAGCTGGGAGCTTGGCTGGGCAAGGCGCCTGCCTCTGGTCTGCCCTCCACTGTCCCCCAGTGCCCTTCCCTTCTCTGAGCCTCAGTCGTCCCCGATGTGAAGTGGGGCCATTGAGGCCCGTGTCATTGGCCTTCTGGCCTGGGAGGACATGCTGGGCCTATACTGCAGTCAGGGAAAGTCACTGGTCCCTTTTGGTCACAATGACTAGAGACCCAGCAGTGCCATGGGCCTCGAGATAGTGCAGCTCAGCCAGACCCCTTCCGGCCTTTTCCTGACCGGGCATGGAGCACCCAGTCCCTGGAGGACTCCGCTGCCTGAGTTCCGGGGTGTTCAGGTGGCCTGGCTGACTGTCCCTCTCACCTCTGTCTCGTCACTGCCTAGCCCAGGGCCACCTGCCCAGTAGGCCCAGCAAATGCCATATGAGTGGATGAGTGGCTGCCAGAGCCTCCGTCCATCCCAGCCCTGTGGTTTATGTCTCTCCCTCGTTGCCTGTGTCCAGAATGAGTCAGCTGAGGCTGCTGCCATCCCGGCTTGGGGCACAGGCCTCGAGGCTCCTGGCCACGCATGGCGTCCAAAGGTTCAGCTGGTACAGCAGGTCGTCTGGGCCACCGGCCACCTTCCCAAACAGCAAAGTTGGAGGCGGCTCCAGTTACATGGAGGAGATGTACTTCGCCTGGTTGGAAAACCCCCAGAGTGTCCACAAGGTTGGCACCCCAACCCTGCCCTCTGTGTAGGAGAGAAGGTCCTGGGGCTGGGCCGTGGAGAGGGGCTTGGGGAGAAGCAACTTGCCTGCTGTGTGACCCCGGGCAGGTTTCTTTGTCTCTCAGGTCTTCCATCATCTTTGTGAAAGAGCTTGGTTCTCATATTGGGTGAGGAGAGTCCATTGCTATCCTGTTGCTGGACCAGCCAGTGGGTAGTGGTCTGGCTTGAGAAGCCCTGATAATGCCCTGCTCAGTCACACCTGGTCTGAGACCTGTCCCTGCCCCCTTTGTCATGCAGTGCCGTCTCCAGATGGCCTCTTGTTATATAGTTAGGAGCATAAGTGTTTACATATATACTAAGCTGATAAAATAAGTACCTACTGATGGTAAAAAAAAAAAAATCAAAATCAGATGCCAGGGCAAAAGTGAAAAGCATAGCTGCTCTCTCTCCTTCACTCACATGCCTCAGAGGAAAGTAATATGTTCACATGATCCAAAAACAAAAAGTATTAAGTTCTACAGTGAAAAGCCTTCCTCCCATTCCATCCTCTATCTGCTCAGCTCCTACCTGTCTGTTCCCCAGTCTATTTTTAATTTCTTCTGTATCCATTCAGATAAACTTATTGCAAACATAACTCTGGATTCTCCCCCTTTACAGAAAAAGTAACATGTAACATCCACTGTTTTGCCCCAGGCTTTTTTCACTCAGCATACATCTCCAAGATTTTCCATGTCAGTACCTCAAGAGCCTCATTTTTCTTTTTCCCAGCTGTATAGTATTCCACTGTTTGGATGGATGTTCCACATCCATCCCCAGGGACAGGCATCTGGCTCATTTCCAGTCTCTGGCTGTCATGACCGGTGCTGTACTGCATCATCTTGTACATTCATCCTCTTGCACGTGTGCAGCTAACTGTGGGATAAATTCCCCAAAGTGGAATTGTTGGGTTAGAGGGCATCTGTGTACATAATTTTGATGGGTGTTGCCAAATTGCTTTCCACAGGGCTTTTACCACCTTATTCTCCCACCAGTACTGTATGAGGGGCATAGAGGAAAGCACTTTTGTATGTGTTCTGCTAGAACATGGAGGTGCTGGTGCATGTGCCCATCTGCTTTTTGTTTCTGCACGAATAGTAGCAAAGCATACATCCTCTTCTGCTGTGTTCACTTTACAACATATCTTGGCAATATTCCACATCCACAATAATAAATGCATCTTTTTAAAAAAAGACTACATAATTTTCCAGAATCTAAATTTACCATCATTTATTTAACCAGTTTCCTATTGATCACTGCTTAGATTGTTTTTACGTTGTCATTTTTATAAACTGTCCTGCAGGGAACATCCTTGTACATGTAGGCACACCTCTCCAAGTACATCTATAGAATAAATTCCTGGCAGTGGAATTGCTGGTTCAAAAGATACATACATTGGAAATGTTGAGGGCCTGCCTGCCCTTACCCTCCACAGGGCTGCCTCCAACCCACAGTGTGTGAGGGCATGTTTCGCCTATGGATAGAAGCCCGTTTCATACCTAAAGCCCCTTGATCACAGCTTATAACCTCCCCCACCCACTACCAAGCTGGGTGCTGGAGAGATCCAGAATTTGGGTGGGGGCTCTGGGCTGATTGAGAAGGGTATTGTCGGCAGAGTCCTGGGAGGGCCCTGAGAGCTCTGGTGATGAAGGAAGACTGATGTGCCCTAGGGCCCCAGCCTGGGCCACCCCCCACTAATCCCAGGCCCTAACCTGGCTGTTTTCTTGCTTCTGCCCCTGCCCAGTCCTGGGACAGCTTCTTCCAGAAAGCCAGTGAGGAAGCCTCTTATGGCCCGGCTCAGCCCCGGCCCCTTTCTGTTGTCCCTGAGAGCAGGCCGGCAGTGTTGAGCCGGACCAAGACCAGTAAGCTGGTGGAGGACCACCTGGCTGTGCAGTCCCTGATCCGGGCCTACCAGGTGAGCGGCTGGGAGGGTACAGGCTCCTGGGGTGTGGCCAGGTGCTGATGGCAAGAAGACTAGCTCAGCTCCAGCGTCAGTTCAGAGAGCTGTTCTCCAAGTCCTCTCTTGGTGGCTCTGGCCCCTCCTCCTGCTCTTTACTCACATTACCATTCACATCACTTACCACCCCCTGTATTTTTTGTGTGAAGTGGTTTCTTTGTGGTCTTTCTCATGGAGTGTTATCTGTCTCCCACACCACTCTGCCCCAGAACCTGGAGAAGTACTTAGTGATCAGTTTCAGTGAGTGTTGAATGAAAGGTGAGTAGATTGCCCCTTGTTAATGTCTGTTTTCTCCTCTTGACTGAGCATTCCAAGAGGACAGGGGCTGATGTCCAGCAGGTGCTTAATTAGTGTTTGTGGAATGAATGAATAGTTCATTAAGCAGCTCTCCCCCATCAGCTGCTCTGTCCTGGAGACTTAGGCTCCCCTCTGCTGGGTTCCCAGGCTGGGCCCTTGCTATGTCAAAGAGTCCTGATGACGTTTCCTATTCTTGGTCTTGACCGAACAGGACTAATTGGAGGGCTGTTCTGGGTGTTCACTCCATAAAAATGTAATCATTTGGGATCTGTCTGGGAATCCGTGGCAGGAGGTATTTCATAAGAGAAACTTGTCTTGAAGACATGCAGAAGGAAGGGTAGGGGCATCCTGGGGTCCTTGGCAGAGACTCCGTGGGAGGGTGCAGCAAGCCGCTGCAGGAACTCTGGGGAGAGGGAGGCCTTAGCAAATGGAAATGGCGCCTTGCCTCTGAATGACGCACTCTGTGTGGGATGGCAGCTGCCCGCCCAGCTGTGCTGGGGCGGAAGAGGAAAGGTGCACAGGACTGGGCTCCCTCACTGGCCTCAGGACCCACGGATCGTGGGCCACCTGTGGGTAAACAGCAGTGATTGTAATTATGTTTTTCTTGGCTGGCTGAAAGAGGCAGAAAGTGATCTGACCGTTGACTTTGAAAAAGGACAAGGAACATAAAACTCTGTATGAAATACAGGGTAGCATTCACAGTACGGCCTGGGCCTTATCTTCTATATACAATCCCAGCTCTGCAGCAGCTCTTTGTTCTTTCACTGGCCAAGACCAAAGCACTAGGGTCCTTCCAGCAGGATGGTCTCTGGATTCAGGAATGTTACTCCGTACTTGCATGATAAAAATCTGCCTGGTACTGAGCACCTACTGGGTGGGCTGTAGCCCCTCACAGGTCACTTGGAGGCTGAGCTCTGGTTTGACTCATCTGTACATAGTACTGAAAAAAACCCCAGGCTGCTTCTTATGCATGTTTTCAAGCATATAATAGGTAGAAGAATTATGTAGTGAACCCCCATCAATACAGGGCCAGTCTTGATTCATCTTACCCACCTCTGGCTCCACCCATAGGCCACTGATTATTTTGAAGCAAATCCCAGACTTCATATCATTTCATTCATTGAACGTTTCAGCATGTATTTCCAGAGGTAAAGCCTCCTTTAAAAATATTCAAATATACCATGATAGTATTATCACACCTAAAAATAGTAATAATCCTTAATGTCATCAAATACCCAGTTGGTATTCATGTTTGCCTGTTTGTCCTAGGATTTCTTTTTACTGCTTGTTTGAATCAGGATCCAAATAAAGCCACAGGTTGTGATATGTTGACATGGCTTTTCAGTCTCTTGTACTCTGCGGGTTCCTCTCGATTTCTTTTTGTGTTTCTTGCTTTGTGTGTGTGTGTGTGTGTTTGTGTGTGTGTGTGTGTGTGTGTGTGTGTATAAGAAACCAGGTTGTTTGTCCTATAGCATTTTCTCGAGTCTGGATTTTGCTGATTGCATCCTCATGGTGTCACTTCATCTGTCCCTTTGTCCCATGTAATTTCTGTAAATTGGTAGTTAGATCTAAATGCTTGATCCAACATAGATTTGATTTTTTCTGTTGTTGCAAAATCAGCTTCCTGGTGGTGATGGGCACTTCATCAGTTAGCAGCTAAGGATAATTATTTCCTGGACACATTAAGTCATTGGGAGTGGTAAAAGTGGTGATATTCTAATTCTTTCTTTCTTTGTTTATTACCTGAAATACTTCTATTGTGAGAACCTTCCCTTTGTCAGCTCTGTTTATCCTGAGGTACAAATTGTATAGGGAGGGCAGGATCAGTGCTTGATTTTTCCTTTTGTTGATGGATTTTCAAAATTATGACATGGTTTCCTAGCATCCTCCAAAGACAGCCAATAAAGGTTTTTCTTCTTTTTCATAGTGTGATATGAATGCATGAATTTAAACATATTTAATGAGTTTCAGTCTGCTATAGATATTATCCTTTTTGTTGCTCAAAATATGTCCTTATTCCCAGCCCCAGTAGTGTTTGAGTACCCCTTTGCTATCTGGTAGGACAAGATGCTTTGAGCTCATCTCGCACATTTCTGTCCAGCCAGTTCTCCAGGGAGTGAGGGAGTATTTACTGCTATTGGTTTGGTCATGACTTCTGGGTTCTTTTGATGGTTAGAGCCAGGAAATATGTATTTTTTTAGAGATACCATACTTAATGGGTTTATACTGATGCTTCTATATACATCAAATATAGGACTTAGTGTTTGTCCTTGACCTCATCAGTCTTATGTCACCATCTCCTTTTAAAGATACCAAAAATAGAGATTCTCAAAGACAGCAATACAATGACTTACTTGATTTTCCCACAATCCACACATGACAGTCTGAGAATACAATTCTAGTACTACCACTGCTGATTGGTACTATAAATGAATTTATGATCTTTTTATTCCTGCAGTTCTGTTTGTCTTTGGGGAATATTCTGTTAGTCAGTTGGAATAGTTCCTCTCTATGTAGTTATGCCACCAAATGGATGCACTAATTCATTTGTTTTGTCTTACTTTCAATTTTTAAAACTTAATTTTGTTTTATAGTGGTATAAAATATTTATAAGATTCCAAAGGCAAATGGTCAATGCAAGATATATTCTTAAAAGTCTAGCTTCTAGCCCTGCTGCTCTGCCCTATTTTGTCCTTTCCCCGTAGGTAATAATTTTCCTTATTTTATAGTTTTCTTATTTTACTGTATATTGTTCTAATGCATATATTTATTTGTAGACATGCAAATATATACAAATATATGCAAATGCATGTGTTTACTTTTCTCTTCCCTTTCTTAGATAATGGGTAGTTTACCACACACACTTTTCTGTAATTTGCTTTTTTGCTTAATAATAGTTTGTGGAGATGACCTCATAGTAGCAGTTAGGAATTTTCCTCATTCCTTTTAGCAGCTCTGTAGTATCCCCTGTGTGGACTTCCCATATCCATTTGCCAGTCTCCTGTTGATGGACATTTGGGAAGTTTTTAGAATTTTGCAATTACTAATAGTACCGTAGTAACCACTTTTGTGTATGCATTCTTTCCTGTTTTTGAAAGCTGCATATTGTGCTTTTAAACAGAGTTGAGCTCCTGCCACCTTAGTGGCTATGGTGGGGCCTCCTAGGCAACTATTCAGTGGCTGGGTGCTGGAGATATGTGGAAACTTGAAATTCTGAAGGGGGATTTGAGGGGCCAGGGCCCAGAATCTCAGTCTTGGTGAGGGTCTGTCCAGCTGCGTTCCAGCTCCGCCCCGACCCTTTCTCCTTCTCCAGATCCGTGGCCACCATGTGGCCCAACTGGACCCCCTGGGCATTCTGGATGCAGACCTGGACTCCTTTGTGCCCTCAGACTTAATCACCACCATTGATAAATTGGGTGAGTCGGTACCCTTTCCTGTTGCCCTGGCGACGCCAGAGCCAGCCGGTGCCTGTGCCCAGTGAGGGGCTCTGAGCCTACAGTGCCTCTGGGTCTTGGGTTTCAGCAAGCAGCCTGGGAGGCTTTCTTCTGACCCTTGCCCAGCTATGCATGGTGTCCCTGCAAGGGAGGTCTCCTCATCTTCCCTAGCTGGTGTGCCACGCTCAGCAAGCTTGAGACACCTGTCCAGGCCCACCCTTATGGCGGCAAGCTAGGCTCTGACTCATGCCCTGTGCCCTGCAGACAGAGGGCCTTTGAGCTTTAGGCTGGACATGGCGGGAGGGTCCTGGGGGCACTGTTGGGAGGTCTGGGGATACAGCTGGGCCCCACCTGGGCCTGACCTCCCTCTCTCCTCTCTGCTGCCGGGGCTCTGCCGTGTGTGCCTCCTAGCCTTCTACGACCTGCGGGAGGCTGACCTGGATAAGGAGTTCCAGCTGCCGACAACTACCTTTATTGGAGGCTCTGAAAACACCCTTTCTCTGCGGGAGATCATTCGGCGCCTGGAGGTGAGCACAGGCAGGTGTGTCGGGCACAGCTGATGAAGCTCTGTGGCGTGCGATAGAGGGAGGGAGGGAGGGCGCTGCCTTTTCTGTTCCAGATCCCAAGGCGGTCGGTCTTCTTCTTGGTTCCTCGTGGAGTGCTCCCCTTTCCCCCAGAACACATACTGCCAGCACATCGGTCTGGAGTTCATGTTCATCAATGACGTGGAGCAGTGTCAGTGGATCCGGCAGAAGTTCGAGACGCCTGGCGTGATGCAGTTCTCCAGCGAGGAGAAGCGGACCCTGCTGGCCCGGCTGGTGCGCTCTATGAGGTCAGGCTCCCAGCACCACCCCGGGCAGCCTGAGTGGCTGGGGGGCCTGCTCCAGGGCTGTATGAAACGTCCCAGGCCCTGGCTAAGAAACTAGGAGGGTGCCTGGTAAGGGAAGGCAGGGCTGGATGGTGCTCCAGGAGAACATGACACCGAACGAGGGTGGAAGTGGCAGAAAGATGTCCCTGTGTGGAGTGAGTGTAGCAGCACCTTCCTGCAGGTGGGGCACTGCCTGGCTCTGCCCCTGAACTTCTCTGAAGCTGGGTCTGCCCAGGGCTGCGGGGGCCTGGGGGAGCCCCTGGCCCAGCTGCTAGGAGTAAAGTGGCTCCCTGAGCAGTGACGTGTGGGCTGGAATTTGAGTTGAGCCGTGAGGCATCTTTGGGGCATGATGAGAGAGCCCCAGGGCATGTGTGTGCCGGAGGGCAGTGGGCTGGGAGCAGGGGAATGGCTAGTTGGAGCAGTGTGACTGGAAGGGGAGGAGAGGGTGGTAACTGGGAATGGATGGAGCCAGAGGTCTGCTTATGGTGGGAGGACCCTCAGCCTCCCCGCCCCGACCTATGCGCCTTGCTGGTAGGAGCATCATGGTGTCTGTGCCAGGTCCTGGACTGTGCAGAGGGAGGTGACTTGGCAGCTTCCTGTGTCCTGGCATCCTGCTCCGAGCCCTCATGAACAGCCCCCAGGAGCCCAGCCTCTCCATCCTTCCCCATCTCTCCCCAAGCAGGTTTGAAGACTTCCTGGCCCGGAAGTGGTCCTCGGAGAAGCGGTTTGGCCTGGAGGGCTGTGAGGTCATGATTCCTGCCCTCAAGACCATCATCGACAAATCCAGCGAGATGGGGATCGAGAATGTCATCCTGGGGATGCCACACAGGTGGGCCCTTCTCCTCCCTGCCTCAGCTTTGTGCATTCTCCTTCAGGCCCAGCAAGCTGAGGTGGATAGGCTTTGAAAATCAGAGCAGGGGTGTTGGTGGGACCTGGGGATAGAGGCAAAGTGGTCTAGAAAGTTATCAGAGGCCCTGGGCCCTGGGCCATCACAGAAAGCACGTGGCCAAAGCCACATGGAACCAGGCTCTCGTAAACTCAGTTTCTCTCTCACCATGTTGCTGTTGTCCCCAGGAGTATTGAGGTTACAGAAGAGGGGTATATCATGCTACTTGAGGTTCCTGTGGACAAGGAGATGCGGAGGGGCACATCCCAGGGAAGTGAGGGCAGAGCCTGGGCAGGTGGCCTCAGGTTCGCATCCCCTGGTGGGAGGTCTCTGGAGGTGAGCCGAGGGTCTCTTTCCCCGGCTGCGAGCTGGCCACACATTTCCCTGTGACCTTGATAAAGACTTGGAAGGCTGGTCTGGCCACTGGGCAGTTACCTCTGAGGTGGAGCCTGTGGGCTAATGAGGAGTACAGCCAAGGTGGCCACGGGTCCTGCTGAATGGGCTGGAAGAGGACGTGCTGAGCAGTCTGGGGGGCAAAGCCCCTTCATTTCCTGTGCCTGTTTCCAGCTGCTCACAGGTGGGCCAGCCCCGGACTGCATCAGCACCAGGGGCATCAGGATGCAGTGTGAGGAGGGTCCCCACCCTGTGGGCTGGCCTCCTGGGAGCCCGAACTTTGCCACACAGGCTCCGCGCTCTGGGGGTCCCAGAAATGCCTGGTGTCTGGTCAGAGGGTCGTGCAGAGCTGGCCCTGTGGTCTGAGGAGGCATGGGCACATGTGGCTTCAGTAGAACCGTGGGAGAGGATGGTGCTGGGCCGTCAGGCAGCTCTGGGACTGGGTGGTGGTGCTGGGCAGGCTCCTGGACTGAGGAGGGCTCCGGAGCAAGGGCTGCCCTCGGCCAGGCCTCCGTATTTGGGGAGGGGCCTTTGAGGCCGGAGTCTTTGCCCAGAGGGGCTGAGGATTGTTCATAGGGCTCCTGTGGTCCCACAGCCCTGCCGCCACAGAGCAGGAGAGGGGCCCGCTGGAAGAGCGCTGCCCTTCTGTCACTGGGCCGTGTGGGGCTGGAGGTCAGGGTGTGAGCAGGCCTGGGGCTGGCGTCCGCTGGTAGTGTATGGGGAGCGGGTTTGGAGTCATGTCCTGTGCCCCCATCAGGCTGGTGCCCACCCCTGAATAGATTGCCCCCGATGGGAAGTTCAGGCTGGACTGGAGAATCCCTGGGCCTGGCTGCTTTCCTCCCCCCACCCCTCAGTCCTCACTCAGCTCCTCTGGACAGGTCCTCTGGTGACTCCTGATCTTAGGGGCAGTCCAGTCCCCTCTTCCCTATGCTTATCACTTCCGTATCACTGGGCTGGGGTGGGGAGCCATGTGTGAGCAGCTGTGATTCGTTAGCAGCTTGGGGTCAAGGTGCTGGGTTGGGCTCAGCTTTTGGTTGGGGAGAGGGGTGAGTAGACACCCTGCCATGAGGCTGGGTGGCTCCCTGCTCGCGAGGGCCTCCTGAGTCTGAGTTGTAGGGGGGGATGCCTGCCTGCCCAGGGGGGCCGTCCAGCTGGATCCACTCACACGTCTTGTAGATTGAGGCGGGATGAGAGGGCGGGGCCTTCCAGCCCCGATGCTAATTCTGATAGGTCCCAGGTGGGCAGGGAGCATGGTAAGAGCCCTGCCCCCTCTGGCTCCAGGGGCAGGCTGAATGTGCTGGCCAACGTCATCCGCAAGGACCTGGAGCAGATCTTCTGCCAGTTTGACCCCAAGCTGGAGGCGGCGGATGAGGTGGGTGCCAGGCCAGGCCCCAGAGCCTCTGGAGAGCTGGGTATTTGGGAGGTGGACTGGAGAGGGCCTGGGCCAGGAGCTTGCAGGCTCAGACAGACCTTGAGGTGGACGGACATGCAGAAGAGTGGGAGAGAGGCTGGGGGTGTCTGTGTGAGGCCCCTAAGGTGTTTTGGAGCCAAGTGCTATGATCTCCAACAGCTGGGAGAGCCCTCAGGTAATCTGGGCTAACCTCCCTCTTTCCAGCTAGGGGGACTGAGGCCCAGAGAGGTGTGCAGGGAAGTGCCTGAAGTTATTCAGTTCAGCTCATGTGGCCATACCTCTGTGCCCAGGGTCCTGTCTACCTGCCCTGAAGGGCTGCCTCACTCACTTGTTTGACCAGCACAGCGTTGGGAGGTCAGGACGGTTTCCTGTGCCCACCGATGAGCAGAGAGAACATTCTTCTGCCCTCACCCCCTTCCTGGCACGTATACGTGTCATGTATGCCTCACACCCCACGCCTCTGCCCATGCTGGGCCCTCAGCCAGATGGCCTTCCTCTCTTCTGCTCTCTGCCTGTTTCCCAGCCCTGCCCGTCTTCCCTTCTAGTGACTTTCCTGGTCCTCCAGGCAGCAATCCTGTCTGTCCCTCCTCTGTGCCTCCTTTCCCAGCAGATCCGTCTCTACTCTGGCCTTCTCCATCGCGCGTACGTGCGTGTGTGTGTGTGTGTGTGTGTGTGTGTGTGTGTCTGTTTTCCCTTCCAGGCTGGTAGCAGGGTGATGGCAGGGACCTCATTCCCCAAGCCCCAGGGCTCAGCACAGGTGCATGGTTTGTTAAAATGAACCACATTAAATGACTGCTCCAAAATCATCTAGCACATTAGGCCAGAGCAGGACTAGAATCCACATCTGCTGGCTCCCAATCCAGAATCTTCCCGCCATCATGTTCATTTTGCTCAAGCACCTTCATCTTTCTGAGCCTCAGTTTGCTCTTCTGTAAAATGGGGATAAAAGTTCCTGCCCCCAGAATGGTTGTGAGGAATCAGAGACGACATGTGAGTAAACTGTAAAACCTGGCCAAAGGACACTTTAAACAAATTTACTTTTTTTTAATAGAAAAAGAAATGTGAGCATCGTTTGAAGAAAAGATTACACAATGAGAGTGTTTCCCTTCTGAGACCCCTTTCGTGCTCCCCATAGGCTCTGCTGTGGTCAGTTTTTGTGTTAAAGTGTGTACTTCCAGAAATGTTCCATGCAGTGCAAACACACATATGTGTCCAGTACAGCTTTATTTGTAAAAAGCCAGGGGAGCAGCTCATGATGCCGCTGGCCACCTTGCTGTTTTCACTTAATGAGCTGTCACTGTTTCAGAGCTGCACACAGAGCTCCCCGAGCTTCGAGTGCCCCTCCGGTTTCTGCTGTCTCCCGTTGATGAGCATTAGGTGGTGGAATGAGTGTCTTTGCACACATGTGTGCGTGCAGTTTTAGATGGTGTCCGAGAAATGCAGTGGCTGGAGCTGAGGAGGTAGGACTGAATTGCCCTCCAAAGAGCTTGCAGACAGCAGCGAGCCCACACGCTGTATGCGAGGGTCCCAGGCCTTACTCTGTCCAACCTTTCCATCTTTGCCAATGTGATAGGTCCAAAAGTCACTGCATTTGAACATATTTCTCTGTTTCGAATTTGAGCGTCTTTTCACATGTTTAAGTCATGGGTGCCTTTTTCTGTAAATTCCTTTTCCTGGCTTTTACTCATTTTTCTATGGGTTTTTTGGGCTTTATCTCACTGATTTGTAAAAGTGCCTTATGTATTGAAGGAGTTAGCCCTTTGCCTGCATTTGTCTGATAAATATTTTCCCAGCTTGATTTTTTTCCCCTAATACTGTGCATGGATCTTCTTCCCCCATGGCAAATATATTAGATTTTAGCTGTCTTATCCTTTATGGCTTCTGAGGTTTGTACATTGTTTAGGAAGACATTCCCTACTCCAAGATCATAAAGTATGTCATGTTTTCGCCTGATACTATGGCTTTGTCTGTTGCGTGTACATTTTTGGTTACTTTGGTGTAAGGAGTTAGGTACGGGTCCTGCTCCAGTGTGTGCCCAGAGGCCTAGCCCGTGGTCTCAATGCCACTTAAGAGCCGCCCTTCATTTCTGTGCCTTCACTGCTGCTGGCTGGCCCCTTCCTACGGGTGCCTTACCCCTTCCCCACTCTGCCATCATTAATGTGGAGAGCATGGTTGTTGATAATGTGGAGGGGCTCTGATAAGGGAGCCAAGGCCCAGGGAACCTGCCTCCCTTTCTTAGGCCAGCCTGGAGGGCAAGAAGGGCATTGTGCTGGGTTTGGGGGAAGGATGCAGGTGTGAGTCAGGGACAAAACAGCCTTCCCAGGGAGCAGAATCCAGGGAGTGTCCCAGCGCCACTGTAAGCTTGCATGTCTGGGATGGGGTTGGGGGGAGGTTCATCACAGGCCACCTCAACCTTCAGGGCTCTGGAGATGTCAAATATCACCTCGGCATGTACCACGAGAGGATCAACCGAGTCACAAACAGGAACATCACTCTGTCGCTCGTGGCCAACCCCTCCCACCTGGAAGCTGTGGACCCCGTGGTGCAGGGGAAGACGAAGGCAGAGCAGTTCTACCGCGGGGATGCTCAGGGCAAGAAGGTGAGCTTGCCTGGGCCCTGAGGTCCTGGGTTCTGAGGGGTGAGCTCCGAGGGGTAGGCTCTGAATCTCTGAAGTCCAGGAGCAGGGCTGGGCTGCATGGGCTGGGGCATGGGGGCCCCTCCTGGCTTATATCCTGTCCTGCAGGTCATGTCCGTCCTGGTCCATGGGGACGCCGCCTTCGCTGGCCAGGGTGTGGTCTATGAGACCTTCCACCTGAGTGACCTGCCCTCTTACACCACCAACGGTACCGTGCACGTCGTCGTCAACAACCAGGTGAGGGCCTGGGCTGTGTGCTGGGCCCTGTCAGTGTCATCCATCCCTAAATCCAGACAGCACTTTGAGGGGAGGAGTGAGGCGGTTCTGGGTTTAACCCCCCTGCTCTGCTACTTACCAGAGTGTGACTTCAGGCAAGATGCCTGATCTCTCAGCCTCGGTTTCCTGGTCTGTGGAACTGGGAGGTGTATACATCTGTCTGTGTCTGTCTCTGTCTCTGTGTCTCTCTGTCCTTCCCTCCGCAGCCCCCTCCCCCCATATTATATATGTGAGAAAGCAGTAAGGACAGAAGAAGATGGGTATAACCAGCACCTAGCACCGAGGCTGGACATGTAACTGGAAGCTGCCTTGAGCTCCATGTGACCCAGGCAGTCTTAGAACACAACTCTCACAGCCTTTGCTTTTAAAAAAGGTAGCTGTGGTTAATAACAGCTCTTCTTCTGAGCCTGTAAAGCCCTGGGTTGACTACCTTATTCGCATATTAAGTCATTTAACCTTCACAGTATAACCCTGTGAGGTAGGAATTTAATGAGCCCTTTTAATCGATGAGGAAACAGGCTTTGGGAATTAAGTACCTGGCCCAAGATTGTACAGTTAGTAACTGGTGAGACTGGGTTTTACCCCAACTTGCTCTCCCCACTCCCACTGTGTAAAAATGACTGCAGGAGAAAGAGCAGGCACAATTCCCCTGGTGTTACTGCCGTCCCCGTGGGACCCGCAGCTATGTCTGATTTCGAGGTCATCCACTGTTACCCCGTCATGTCCCCTGCACCTCCTGAGCACACCCGATGGACCTCGAGGCAAAGGCGCCCCTCCCCTGGCCCCCTGGCCCTCTGGTCTCCCAGGCGGCGGCTGCTGTCTAGCTCTCAGTGCCTCCTGCTTCTGCAGATCGGCTTCACCACGGACCCCAGGATGGCCCGCTCCTCACCATACCCCACCGACGTGGCCCGTGTGGTCAACGCGCCCATCTTCCATGTGAATGCAGACGACCCAGAGGCCGTGATATATGTGTGCAGTGTGGCGGCCGAGTGGAGGAACACCTTCAATAAAGACGTCGTGGTGGACCTGGTAGGTCTGGGGGACTGAGGTGGAGGTGCTCGGACTGTCCCTGCCGTGGCACGTGCGCCGGGTCTGCAACATCTTTGGTAGTCGGGGCTGAGCGGCAGGTTTAGAACCGCTGAGCACCATCTCTGCGGAGGCCTGGGGGTGGGGCGTTTGGCGATGGGTCGTAGTGGGGGCTGGTGAGGCCTCACGGGATGTGGCCTGCCAGGTGTGCCCCAGCTGTGCAGTGATTGTGCCAGCCACACCGCCTGGGCGCGGGGACCCACCCTCTGTCCCTGCAGGTCTGTTACCGCCGGCGTGGCCATAATGAGATGGACGAGCCCATGTTCACGCAGCCGCTCATGTACAAGCAGATCCACAGGCAGGTGCCTGTGCTGAAGAAGTATGCAGACAAGCTCATCGCCGAGGGCGCAGTGACCCTGCAGGAATTCGAGGTGGGCCCCGTCAGTGCCTGGGATCAGCCTTGCTGGAGCTGAGACCCTGAGGCAGTTGCTGATGTCACCAGCCCAGTGCTGGGCACTGGCGATTTATAGAAGTAGCCAGTATGGTCCTTGTCCCCAGTAGCCCCCAGGTATCAAGGGGGCAGAGGACCAAAGACATGTACAGCCTGTGGGATGCAGTGAATGCTGCAATGCATGGAAGCCCGTCCTCCGGCCAGAGTCCAGGAAGGCTTCCTGTAGGAGGTAGCCCTGAGCCGGGTTTGTCCCTGTAGTTATCTGTGGATGTGCTTGTCGTCCCGCCTTCAGGGAGCTCTCAGGGCAAGGACTATGAGTCTTTCCTGCATTCCCCGAAGTCCCTTGCTGAGTGGAATCACCTGAACTCTTTCCAGGATTCCCCTGCACTCTGGGACTTTTATCTCTGGCCTTAAGGTCCCTGTGGGCCAGTGGGCAGACAGTTCCTCTATAATGTGGTGAGAGGGACCAGGGTTTATTGAGTCTGGGTTGACTCAGCCTCTGGCTGCCCAGGGCATCGCTGCCTCAATCCAGGCCTTCACCCTGATTTCAGGAAGAAATCGCCAAATATGACCGGATCTGTGAGGAGGCGTTTGGCAGGTCCAAGGATAAAAAGATCCTGCATATAAAGCACTGGCTGGACTCCCCGTGGCCTGGTGAGTGAGCAGCGTGTGGCTGAGAGTGATTTGCCTGGGCCCTGGGCTCTGGCACTGGGACCAGGACTGGAGCGATCCTGAATGAGGGCAGTTGCTGCCCAGCCCAGAGGCTGCGGGCTTTGTCCCTGAGACCCCTGAGGCTGTGTGGGGCTGATTCCTGCAGGTGGGGTAGGCGGGAGTAGAGGGAGATAGCGTCGCCCTCAGGACACACGTGATGAGCTGCTTCCGGGAAAGGGCTGTGGGTCAGGGAGGGTGGACGGCAAAGAGGAGTGGGCCCTGGGGGAGGGGTGCTCAGCGGGCCTCTCTGGGGCGGAGCTAGATGGCTGTGACCCTGGGTCCAGGGAGGGGCCTCGCAGGCGCCGGAGGGGAGGATGTTGGGTGGGTGCTGTCAGCTGTCCCAGTTCCCCAGGATGGGCTCAGGGTTTGAGTGCCACTGGGGTTAAGGGAGAGGTGGGCCCCTGAGTCCTGGGGAGACAGCCTGGCCAGGGGAGCTGAGGCCCCACTGCCACACACAAGTCACAGAGCCTCTGCCCTCTCAGGCTTCTTCACTGTGGACGGGGAGCCCAAGAGCATGACATGCCCAGCCACGGGTATTCCAGAGGACATGCTGACCCACATTGGTGAAGTGGCCAGCTCTGTGCCCCTGGAGGACTTTCAGATCCACACGGGTGAGGTTGCTCTGCAGGCTCCAGCATGGGCCACTGTCCCAGACGTCGTGCCCCAAGGGAGATGGCATCAGGAGTCAGGGAGGCCTGGCCCTCATCTTGACTTGGTCTTGGGTAGATCAGCGGAGCCCTCAGTGCCTCCTTTGTGCCCCATGAGGTGCCTGTGTTAACAGCTCCTCTCAGGGTGAGCAGATGTGGGTACCACGCTCCCAGCTGGGTGCTGGTGACCAGGCTTCTGTGGGGCATCTTGTGTTTTCCCAGTGCCTTTGCCGGGGGCATCCCTGCATCAGGCAGAAGGAGAGCAGGGAAAGAAGGGCTTCCCATGGAGGGGGCGGTTGGGCCTAGAAAGTTGGGCGGCAAGAGTGCTGGGCTGGGTGGATGACAGAGGGCGACCCTGGGCTAGTAGGTGGTCACTGGCTGCGCCTCTTGGCCACGATGGTGGCCATCGTGGCCTCTGCTCAGGCAGCCTGGAGGGCCCCCGCGATGGTAGTGGGGCCCCTGTGCACCCTCTGAGCAGCCTGTGGGCGTTTCAAGAGGATTCCTCCACATGTGCGTGGAGGCCCAGGTGTCTTGGGGCACCGGCTCTGTGCAGTCACACGGGGTCTGTGTGGGTGTAGGGCTGATGGGAGCCCAGCCTGGGCCGGGTGCCTGGGCTCAGATCCAAGCACCTTCATAGCTATGTGATCGTGAGTAAATGACTTCCTTCTTCTGAGCCTGTCTTCTCATCTAGGGGTGGGAGAAGTTGGTACCTCTCCCGTGGGCTTGTGAGAAATGTCCCTGAATCAACGAATGCAGCGTATGCATGTGGCGGATGCTCGCCTAATGGTGCCTGCTCCTTCCTGCAGGGAGGGAGGCTGGTGGGGATGCAGGCTCAGGCCGGCCCGGTGTGTTGGCTGGAGTGGTGATGCTGGAGGAGGGGCCTCCTGCGTTCTGCCGGGGCCCTGCTCGGTGGGAGGGGTGTACACGGAGTGTATACACACCCGGCCCAGGTCCCAGGGACTACGGCTGTCCCAGATGGGGTGGCCAAGCCCCTGTGGCCCTCAGGCTGGCCCTCCCCTCCCGCAGGCCTCTCTCGCATCCTGCGGGGCCGTGCGGACATGACCAGGAAGAGGACAGTGGACTGGGCGCTGGCAGAGTACATGGCCTTTGGCTCCCTGCTCAAGGAAGGCATCCATGTGCGGCTCAGTGGGCAGGACGTGGAGAGGGGCACATTCAGGTGAGGGTGGGGGGCTCTGGGCCCTAGGCCCTATGGGCATTAGCCTTGTGCCTGGGGGGAGCTGAGAGCTCAGCTGTGCTGGGGTTCTCTCACAGTCGGCCCAGGGCCTCTGGAGTGGAGTGGCCCTTCCTTCTCTTCCTAGACCTTGTCTGGGAAGCCAAGGAGGTGTTCTCAGGTAACTCCATCAGCACGCTAGCCCCCACCCTTGGGCCAAGCTGTCTGAGGGCTGCTAGGCCTCCTCTCTGTCCCCACGGGGCCAGCGTGCAGAGCTGACTGCTTGGCCCAAGCTGTTGGTTGATGTCAGGCCTTGTGGTTATCTATGGTCCTCAAGATCCTTTGTTTCTCTTCTGTGAACTACTGTCAAGCCAGCTCCCCGCCACCATCTTGATTGTTCGCAGTTGGGTTTTGAGTCCAGATGAGGGACTTTACACTTGCCGGTTGTCCTCATTATGTTTCCTCTGTTTGGGACCCCAGATGTTTGGGATCTCAACTCTGTCTCTGCTATGTTAGTGAGTCCTGGAGGTGTGGCTTCCAGTATTCGACAGGCCATCTTTCCCACATCCCACTCCCTCATCACTGCTGGCCCTGCTCCAACCAGGGTACAGAGGGCCACTCCACTGCACCCTGAGTTGCATGTCAGTCCTCACAAGGCTTGGGGTTTGGCCAGGGGGGCCCCCCTTATGCACAGGAATTCCTGCCTCCTGTAAACCTGGACAGGGCAGGTGAAGGTGGTAAAGGGGCTGGCAGGATGGGCAGGGAGATGGTGCCCCTGGGGTGTGGCCTCCTAGGGTCTCAGGCTCCACCCAGCATTTGGGAGGTCGGCAAGGCAGGTCTCATCGGATCCCTCCTTAGGTGAGAAGCTGAGACTCTCATGCCTGTGCTCCAAGACCCCCAGGGCATGTGTGAGGGCACCAGTGGGAGGGGAGGCTGCCCGGAGGAGGGACCAGATCGCTCTGGCTTTCCACGGCCTTCTTGGTGTCGCCATCCTGTGGGACTTTGCCTGGTGTCCTGCTCAGTCTGCCCGCCTCCCATCCCTTCCTGATCTGTGTCTCTGCAGTCACCGGCACCACGTTCTCCATGACCAGGAAGTTGACCGGAGGACGTGCGTCCCCATGAACCACCTCTGGCCTGACCAGGCCCCCTACACTGTGTGCAACAGCTCCCTCTCGGAGTACGGAGTTCTGGGTGGGTCAGAACTCTGCCTGCAGGACGGGCGGGCCCTGAGATGCTTGGGGACCAGAGAGGGTCTTGCACCTCAGGGTGTCTGTTTTTGTTGTTTTGACCGTGGTCTGGGGCTGGGAGGGGCCGAAGAGGCTCAGAGGCCCCTGGGTGGACCTGAGTCCTCGGACAGCCCTGAGGGACAGTGGTTGGGCTGCCCCCACCTGAGGCCACATCAGAGATGAGGTCCTGTCCCATCTGGCCCCTCAGAGAGCCCAGATGGTGGGGGGGCACTCTGGCCTGGGTGGGAGCTCTGGATACCAGAGCCTGTCCCTGGGCAACAGTGGGCCCAGACAGAAAACCCCATCGAGTCCACTGAGTGCTGCTGCCACTGACCGGCCCTGAGCCTGGCCTGGCCACCTCCACGTTCCTGACCTCTGTCTTGCCCTCTGTGCCACCACACCCAGCAGCCCCGTCTCGAGGCCCCTCCCTAGACTCTGGTCTCCCCAGACTGCCCCCCTGCACTCTCCCTTGGCTTGACCTTTAGCTGGCCTGCTTCCTCCCTCCCCGCTTCCTCCCAGAAGCGGGAACCCCCCGAGACTGGACACCGCTTCTGGGGAGCTGCCTCTGGGGCTGTTCCTACCCATTCCCCTCAGCAGACCCGCCATATTTGGGGGGCCCCTTGGCAGATGGGCCCTGCCGCCTCCCCAGGGTGTCTTTGGAGTTGACTCCTGGCCTACATAAGGCTGAAGCTGGCTGTACTTGAGGTCAGGGCTGAGAGTGGCATCTCTGGGTGTGTTGTCGGCGGCCAGGAAGGGAGATCCTGGCCTTTGGGCGCCAAGGAGTCCCCGGGCGCTTCTGTCCTGCTGGGAGGGACGGGCGGGGCAGGCGGCACGTGGGAGGAAGGGCTGGGTCTGGCCGGAGCCACCACCACTTGGGGACCGCATGTGGTAGGCTCTGCCTCGGCGTCTCCCGTTTAGGCTTCGAGCTGGGCTACGCCATGGCCAGCCCCAACGCCCTGGTCCTCTGGGAGGCGCAGTTTGGTGACTTCCACAACACGGCCCAGTGCATCATCGACCAGTTCATCAGCACGGGCCAGGCCAAGTGGGTTCGGCACAATGGCGTCGTGCTGCTGCTGCCCCACGGCATGGAGGGCATGGTGAGGGCCGTGGGGGCGGGCCCTGGCCGGCCTGGGAGAGGGCGGCTAGACCCTTGGCCACTTGCAGAGTTGAGGGCGGGTATGTGCCTCCCAGTCCCCCGGAACCACATGGGTCTGCAGGGTGGGGCCTGCGTGGGTCTGTGTCACCGCTGCTGAAGTTGGCGACACTACTGTTCTAGCAGTAGATGGAACGGACATGCCTGAGTGCCTGCTTTGTGCCGGGCTCTGTTTAAAACCTTCTCTGCGTGTTAACTCCTCCAGTCCTTACAACAACTTAAGGAGGTGGGACCTGTTCCCACTTTCCAGATGAGGAAACTGGGGCACAGAGAGGTGGAGTAGCTTGCCTAAGGTCACACAGCTAGTAGCTGGAATTTGAACCTATGTTGTCGGGGGAACCACATGTGGGGGAGAAGGAGGATGTGCAGGCCCTCAGGGAAGGGAGGAGCAGAGCATCAGGAGATGCCACCCTGGTGGGTGTGTAGCCTGACCAGGTGGAGCGTGGGCAGGGCTGTGCTGGCTGCAGTGGATGGCCACAAGGACCCGCTCAGCTTGGACTGCTCATGCGGTCAGGGATTGATCAGTACTGCTCAGAGTCAGGTCTCCCTGTGCCGTGCACTTTACACGCCATGTATAATCCTGTGGCATCCTCACAGCTGGACCAGGCAGTCAGTTCTGTTCCCGTTTCATGTGCGAGGGAGAAGGCCTGTGACTGCCCATGGTCTTCCAGCTGTAAGGGTGGCTGGCATCTCACTGGGTGGAGCTTGAGTCAGGCTGGTTGCGGAGGGTTGGGCTGGCCTGGCTGGTGCCTGTGGCCATGGGTCCTTGGGGCATCCCCACTACGGGAGGAGCAGGTCACCCCGTCCCACGAAGAGCCAGCTTGGAGGGCAGTGCGGGGGTTCTTGCTGCTCTTATGGAGCAGAGCAGCCACGTGGGCAAGGGTAGGTGTAGCAGTCAGACCTGGGTTTGAATCTGTCCCTTTCTGGCTGAGTGACCTTGAGGTTGTTTCTTAATCTCTTTGTCCCTGGCCTTCTTCATCTCCATCACAGGGCTGCTTTCACAAGATGAGAGAATAATCTGTGTGGGGTCCGTAGAGCTATGTCTGGCACACCATGGGCACATAGTAAACAGTCACTGCTGTAGGTCAGAACGTTCTAGAGAAGAGCATCTTGGCCTTTTTGCTTTTTCCTTCTGCCCCACATGTTCACACATGGTGGCTCTGGCCGGACCCTCATCTGAGGGTACCTCCCTACTCTTGTCCCACATTCCTGGCGCTTTCCTGTGGTTGAGACTCCAGAGTGAGGGCATCTCCTCCAAGAAGCCCTTTAGTCTCTCCCCCAAGCCCAGGGTCCCCGTCCTGTGTGACAGATCCCCAATCCCCCCCAAACTCCGGCCAGCCTGGGCCATCTGGCATTTGCTTCCAGGGCCCGGAGCACTCCTCAGCCAGGCCCGAGAGGTTCCTGCAAATGAGCAATGACGACTCGGACGCCTACCCGGTGAGTGTTGCCCGCCCTCCCCCAGGACAGGACTGCACGCTGCTGTGCCCAGCAAGGCCAGGGTGTGGATGCCACAGGCAGGCCACCTCCCAGCTGCGCCCTGCCCCTCCAGGCGTTCACCCAGGACTTCGAGGTGAGGCAGCTCTACGACTGCAACTGGATAGTGGTCAACTGCTCCACGCCGGCCAGCTACTTCCACGTGCTGCGCCGCCAGATCCTGCTGCCCTTCCGCAAGCCGGTGAGCCACCCGCCCTGTTCGTCACCGTGACCGTACAGGGGCCAAGTGCAGGGCACCCTGGCCAAGCAGGGGCGGCTGGCAGCCGGGCACGTGTTTCCCTTCCAGCTGATCATCTTCACACCCAAATCTCTGCTGAGGCACCCAGAGGCCAAGTCCAGCTTTGACCAAATGGTATCTGGTATGTGCCTGGGCGTGTTGGGGAGGCGGCTGATGGGGGGCCTGGTGGCCCATGTGTGGCCTCTGCTCCCGGGACTCTTCCGTTCTTGCCTCTGTCTGTGGCTCTGTTGGCCCTGCAGCAGCTTCTGGCACGATCCCCACCAGCAGCTGGGTTGGGAGGTTGGTGCAGCGGCCAGATGGCTGAACCCACTTGTGTCACTTAACGCAGAGCACCAGGGCCAGAGGAGTGCACTGGGGCCCCGCAGCCTCCCAGCAGGGCCGGCCTGGCTGCGCCGGAAGAGCTTAGAGGCAGGACGCCTGGTAGAGGTCTGCTAGTTCATGGGACACTGAGTATCAGTCACTCATCCGTTGTTTTCTCTCATGAGCCAGACAGACATTTCTGGCCCTGGTGAGCCAGCGCCCCCTCCAAGAGCTCTCAGCCTCATTTAGCTGGGAGTCAGAGGTCAGATAAAGCACCCGAAGGACCAGGTTTTGGAATTGAGACGTGACCCAGTGGAGGATCAGGGAGGAGCAGGTGTGGGGCCCTGAGGCTTGGCAGAGCAGAGCTGTCTGGGAAAATGGTCCTGGGTTGTAGGCGGAGGGGCAGGGGCTGGCCAGGAGGACCTCAGTGGCATGGACAGGTGCTTGTTCTTCACGTGTGTGTGTGGGCATCCCCTCAGATGTGGCTGGTGGCTGAGCCAGCAGGGCAGAGCTCTGGCATTGGGCTGGACCGCCTGGGCTGAGTGCCTAGTACTGGTGGGCCCTGGCAGCCAGTGACCGTCTCTGCCTCAGTGTCCTCATCTGGGTTGCAGGGACTCTACAGTACCTTCCTCAGAGGTTTTTGTAGTACTTTTAGTTTGGCGGCTGGCACGTGGCATGAGCTCAGGAAGGAAAAATGGATGGCACTTGGGGATGGAGGCTGGGCTCTGGGGCTGAGAGAGGGAGGACTGTGCAAGGTTCGCCTTCCAGCTTGGTGACTGGGTGGATTGAGTGTGCCTGGGAGGTAGGCATGGCTGGATGGGGAGCAGGTTTGGGACAGTGACGCTGTCAGACGGGGATGTGGCATCACCTCTGTCCCCTTCAGGAGCTCTCCCCATCATCCCCAACCCTCCCCCCACCGCCCCATCACCTTATTGTTGATGCTCCCAAGGCTCTGCCCTTGGCTCCAGCCGCTGTCTCCACCCCTGTCCCTGTGACGTCTCAGAGTGTCCTCTGTCCGCTGCTCCATTGTTTGGCTCAAGAGGTTCCTATTGCAGCCACAGATCTAAATCTGGGGCTTGTCTTAGTGGCCAGGGAGAGCCTGGAGGTGCCAGGGATGTGGACCTGATTCCCAAGCTGCTCTGGCCCCTCTGGGAGCAGACGCCCCTGCCATGCCCTGTTGGTCCCCAGGGACCAGCTTCCAGAGGGTGATTCCTGAGGACGGGGCTGCGGCGCAGGCCCCCGGGCAGGTGCGGCGGCTCATCTTCTGCACGGGAAAGGTGTACTATGACCTGGTGAAGGAGCGGAGCAGCCAGGGCCTGGACCAGCACGTGGCCATCACACGCCTGGAGCAGGTGTGCCCGAGCCCCTCAACTGCTCAGAGTGACGAGCAAGGTCATATCGCCAGCCTCCTGGCTCTGGGCAGCGTGCCAGGGCTGGGGCCAGTGAGGGAAGCGGTGGCTGCTCTCCTGGGGGCCTGGCCGTGCGCGTGCCCCCCTCCCCCTAGCTATTCCCTTCTTTCTCCCTGTCTGTCCCAGATCTCTCCATTCCCCTTTGACCTGATCAAGCGAGAGGCAGAGAAGTACCCAGGCGCAGAGCTGGTGTGGTGCCAGGAGGAGCACAAGAACATGGGCTACTACGACTATATCAGCCCGCGCTTCATGACCATCCTGGGCCGAGCGCGGCCCATATGGTACAAGGCTGGGTGCAAGGGGTTGCCTGCCATTTACCCCGCACGTCTGCCAGGCCTGAGGCTCTGGGGGCTTGAGGCCCCATCCTGGCTCTGCCTACCCCATTTGCTGTGTGACCCAGCACTGGCCACTGCCCTTCTCTGGGCTGCATTGGAAACTGAGGAGTTGGGCCCCATAGTCCTTGCTGGCTCTGTGACTGTCAGTGACAGATCAGCTTCCCCATCAGGGATCCTCTCTAATACGGCCTTATGGAGGGGAAACCTTTGTGTTTGTTCTGCAGCCAGAACTGAACTAGAGAACCTCCTGCATGCCTCAAATCTCCTACCTTTGATCTTAGGCCAGTGACTTGGCCCCTTAGAACCTCAGGCTCTTGGTTTCTGCAGCTGGATTAGGCCCGGTGCAGTCCTGGGGTAGCAGCAGGGCCAGACTCAGCCCTCCCCTTAGCTTGACTCTCCTCCCCCAGGTATGTTGGCCGAGACCCAGCAGCTGCACCAGCCACAGGAAACAGGAACACTCACCTGGTGTCTCTGAAGAAGTTTCTGGATACTGCCTTCAATCTCCAGGCCTTTGAGGGCAAGACATTTTAGAGCCTGCCTGGGTCTTGCTGTGGGGTTGTTGAGGACACCGGGGACATGAGGGGCTGGCTGGCTCTTCTGCCCAGGAGAGGGACTGTCAGGGGCCCCAAGATAAAACATACCCATGCAGTGATTGAGGCCAAAGAGTAGGTACCGCTGGCTTCGGTATTATGCCACCTTGGGCCTTTGTGTTTATTTCAGAATCTCTTAGGGCTGAGAAAGCCAGAGGGGTCTGATAGATGGGCTGTAGTTGTAGAGTGTTTCCCCAGCCTCCCGGGTCTCTCTGGAGTGTTTGTGTGGCTTCTCTGTCTGTGTTGTTCATGCCTCTGCAGACAGCCAGCCACCCAGGAGCCCGTGTCTCTGGTCTCTTTCTCCCAGCCTGGTAGATTTGACTGCTGCTCACCTTGTCCTTGTTCGTATGTGGATTCAAGAACTGTTCTCTTTTGTGCTCCTAGAAATAGAGATTTTAGCAATAACAACCAGGTGAAGCAAAACCATGCCAGCTGATTTATACGTGCTCTGTTTTATGGGGTGTGTCATAATAAAATATGTCAGCTTCTGTGTGAAATACAGCCAAGGCTCACATGTACCAAAGTAGAAAACCAAATAACAGAGAAATTAGAAAATGCTTAAGGGAGACTTCCTGTTGTCACTTCATGTTGTAAAGTTGGGGGAAGAGACAGATGGTTTAGAGACGGTAAGGGATGGGGAGAAAGAAAAACGAAACATGTAGGGGATAAATATCTGCCTCCTGTGACCAGATTTTCCTTTGAGCACCAGGCGATGTTTGCAGATCTGTCGGCATTGCCAGTCTTTAGCCTTTCGTTGGTTTTGCTTCCCTGCAAAGATGCTGGGGAAGCAGCAGCACAGGAGGGATGTTTTGCTTTCTGCAAATCATTTATTCCCTGCTCCCCTTCTCAGAGCACTTCCTCTGTGCTAGACGCTGGGACCCAGGGTGAAAGAAACGTGTGTCTTGGAGCCCAGCACGGGAGATGGGTAAACAGTTTACAGTTGGCCCTCCATATCCCTCCTGTGGGGGGTTCCACATCCACAGATGCAAAAATACTTGGGGAAAAAAATTCCAGAAAGTTCCAAAAAGCAAACTATGTTACATGGCATTTACATTGTATTTACAACTATTTTCCTGGCATTTATACTGTATTCGGTATTGTAAGTAATCTAGAGATGAGTTAAAAGTACATGGGAGGATGTGTGTAGGTTGCATGCAAATGCTATACTATTTTATACGAGAGACTTGAGCATCCGTGGAGTTTGGTATCTTCGGGGAGGTCTTGGAACCAATCCCCCGTGGATACTGAGGGACTGCTGTCATTCACTGAATTGTGGGTTATGTTGCAGGTAAGTGCAGAGGGCTGTGGAAGTCAGGGAAGTCTCCCTAGAGATGATGGTGTTTGAAGAAAGAGTTCTACAGGACAACTGGGAGAGATGAGCCTCTTATAGAGCAGACCCGGAAATACTGATCATGGGGTTAGGGTGGGGCACCCTAAAGAAAAACATCAACCTGAAGTTGGAGGATAGGGTGTTAAAATTCCATCTGCTCAAGTACAGCTTATTGGGGTACATGCTGAATCACACTGCAGGAGTGTTCTAAGTGACATAAAGTAAAAGTAATTATAGCTGCCACTTACAGGATGTGTGTCCTGGGCCCTCTGCTGGGTGTTTTGCATATATTACTAAATATTCTTTAACCTTCACCATGGCTTTGCGTGCTGGGAATATGCCCATTTTATAGATGAGGAAATCAGAGTTCACATGAATTTGCAAATAATTTCATGTGAACCTTGAAGTTGAGGGTCACTCGCCAAGTCGACTTGGCCTCTGTGAGGCTACACTGCTTCCCTTGGGAAATAACCTCTTCCCATAGCATGTATTCTTGGCCCTGTGGAAATCTAGCGGTCTGGGGTCTCTCCCTGCAGTTGGGCTGTGGCAGTGAGCGGGGATGCATCGCGTGAGGTGCCTGGGCTCGTAAGGAGCCCTCATGCTCTGGAGTTGGATGGTTGGTGCTTCCTGCCCTACTACACACTGCACCTTCCTCACGCTCTGTGTAGGGAGGCTGCAGACAGGCTGGTGGGGACCAATTGCTGGGGTCGCCAAACTGAAGAAAACCAAACACATGAAACGAGGGCTCCAAACTCTACAAAGATAATAACTAACACTGGGAAGTAAAATGGAGCTCATGGAACAGAGGCTTTATATGAACTGTTATAACTTCAGAGGGCAAGGAAGATCTTGCTTCTATGGAACAGTAACAGACTATTAAAAAAAAAAATCAGATGTTTAGAAAATACCAAATATTGCCAAAACAAAGACCTCAATAGATGGGCTGAATGAGTTCTTTCATTGTAAGCCACAGAAATGACCCCTGGAATTTGTACGTAGGAAGCCTGGGAGACAGCTCATGGGGTGGAGGGATGTGACCCGAATAGATCTGGGGATCTAGACAATAGAAAGTAATGGAAAGCCTGGTCCATGCTGTTCTGAAGATGAATTCTTAGATTTCTAATCGTGTTCAGTCATTTTGTTACTATCCTTAAGAGTTAAATTCTAGGAAAGAATGTCTGATTGGCATTTCTTGGGCCATCCATATCTTTCTTGGAGTATTTTGATTGACAGCCTATCCAAGACTGTGTGCAATGAATGGAAGAGGAACTTGAAAATAAACTTGGGGTGTGGATTCCAGGAGGTGAGAATATGGATGTTGGGCAGAACAAACTATAGATGCCCACTCTACTTACTCTGCCACGAAGTAGGTGTGAGAACAATAACAGCTGATATTTATCAAGTACTTACTATGTGCCAGTCGCTGTTCTTGGTCTCTTCCACCTAATTACACCTCTAAATTCTCACTGCGCCACATGAGACATGTATTACTTTCGTGCTACCCGTTAAGATGTTGAGGCTCAGAGAGGTTGAGTAATTTTCCTAAGGTCGCATAGTTGGGATTCACATCCAGTTGGTTGGGGTCTAGTGTCCTTATCCTGAGCCATTGAGCCGCAGTTACCTCTGGACTCAGGTGCTTCTTCATAAGGTTGATTGAGAATTAAGTGAGGCGGTATGGACAGAGCACCAGACACAGTGGTCAGTCCATGATGGTTGTTCAGTGTCTAACCACATTGGTCAGTGTGGGTCCAGTTGGGGCTCGTTGGGTTTTCTCCATATGTGGGGAGTGAGAGGAGGCGATGTGAGCTGTTTTTCCTTTGAATAACTAAGGAAACTTTCATAATAAGATGGAATTCTCAAAAATTGGAGGCCAGAGTTGAATTGTGTTACAAATTATCTGTCTCCCATTCTGTTTGTCACCTCTCTTTCCAGCTGAAGTGCAAAGTGAAAATAACTCTGCAGTCATTTCCTTCTCAGAACTGCTGGACCCAAAAGAAAGGTCAAAGAAAACAGACGCTGCTGTTTTACTGCAGAGGATCTTAAAAACCAAACTTCATCTTTTTCCTGATGGGAAAAGTAATATATGTCCTTTGAGTAATAAAGAGACATTCCAGATAATAATAAAGCATAATAATCCCTAACATTTATTGATGGCTTCACAGTGTGCCAGGATCTGGGCTCTGCTCCTTTTGTTCTTTCATTTTTATCCTCATAATAGTCACATGAGGAAGATGTTATTACCACCCCCATTTTATAGAGGAGAAAACTGAGAATTGTGGGGTTGAGTAATTTTTCAGCCACACAGATCCCAAGAGGGGGATTAGCATTGACACCCCGGCTCTGAATCTCCACCCTGAACTGTGCACATTGTGTTGGCGACAAAGAAAACAGCCATCTTTTTTTTTTTTTTTTTTTTTTCCTGTGTCCCCATTCCATAAGTTGACACACATACTTCACTTTGGCCAACCTTCAAAGCATTTTCTCAAACATACATGTGCCCAGGGTTGTCGTGTTCAGTAAAGGGATTGGGGGTGGGGGCATTTTTGGCTGGGATCTTACAGCCTGTAGAAATACGTGCTTGGACCACCAAGGGCGCCATCCGGGCTGCGTCTCTGCACGCCAGGGCGGGCATCACTCATGCTGCGAGCAAATCAAGCCGCCTGGAAAACGACAATCACCACGACAAACTGAACAAGTTGGGAGATGGAGTGATTTTCCCAAACATATCACTGTTACGATCGTTTTTCTCAGGAAAGACTCCACAACATATACTCCTGTTTCTTTGCCAAAAGCCCTAACATGTTCTGACACCTTCTCCACGTCTGATGAAGTGAGTCCCGGTGTTCCCGACCACCTGTGCTGCCTCTCTCCCTTCCCCACCAGCACACAGCTCGGCCACGCTGTTTTCTGAGCTTCATCTGGGTCACGAAGGCAGACTGGGCTTGAGTCCTGCCTGCCCAGCAGCCTCGTGGCCAGGGGCAAGTTGCTTCACTCTCTGAAACTGTTCTTAAGGCTCCAGATAGCAGGCTTGGTAGCCGGGCAGTCTGCTGAGAACTCATTAACATACATGAAGAATGAGGCTGACCCAGGGAAGCCCTGCAGCCTGCAGCCCATCTTTTGTCTGGAATTGAGACAAGGAAGAGGAGTTTGCTGCCTGAGGAGAAAACAGGAAAGTGTGTGCTTCTGCCAGGAGGGTGAGGTGTGGGGTGATGGCGAGGGCCGTGAGGAAGACTGAAATCCCTTCCTGGGAGTACGTGATAGAAGCCCTCTCCCCTCTCCCGAGGGAAGCTTCCATAAATCCAACTTTGTGCGTGGCTCCCTCTAGGCAGGTGGATTTATTTGGGGGCACCCTAAGAGGAGGATGAGGTGAGTGCCAACAGTCGGCTCCTGCAGGGGTGAGGGTGGTGATTCAGGTCCCAGACTGGAGCGGGGGTCCCCGGAGCTGCAGCAAGCTGCCTCAGGTCCCAAAGGCCCTCCAGCTGCTCTGAGCCATGGCTGGTTTAATCTTGGTGAGCACCCCTGTTGTGTTTGGTGGCTGATCTAGTGAAAAACGTTTTGGTTCCAGGTGACAGGAAACCTAACTCACACTGGCCTAAGAAAAGCCAATCACACTCGCCTGGGTGGTGTCGTGCTCTGATTAGCCGGACACGAGTTTTCAGCTGCAGCAGAGCAGAGTTTGGCTTCCCAGTGGAACCAAGAGTAGGGGAGAGGTGGAGCCCTAACGACAGGGCTGTTCCTGGAAGAAGGTGGAAGGGAAGCCGCAGAAGTGAACAGCCACTGCCCACCACAGTGGCCAAAGGAGAGAGCCAAGTCTTCTGTGCTCCACGGACCCAGAGTTTTTCCAGCTACCAAGAGCCCAGGGAGACAGTTTCCTCTAGCAGGTCAGCTGATCCCCAGAGGGAGATGCTAAGAAATTGTCAGCAACAGTTTGTACTAAGCACGTTTCTCCAAGGCATTTAAGCAATTTCCAACATGCTTTGTTAAGCGAGAATGCCACACTGCCCCTTCAGTAAGGGTTGATTGCTGGTATCTGAGCCTCCTGTTGTCGACCAACGTGTCGTTGAGAGCTCACTGGGTGATGCTTGCTGTGCGCCAGGCTCTGGGGCAAGAGGCACAGAGAATTGAAAGAGGACATGGCTGCTGCTTTGAGGAGCTCTGTGACCCTCTTAGGAGACAGACACACGCGGATACAAGGTGCCAGGCGTTTGTTCAGAGCCAGTGGAGGATGAGGGCTGCAGGAGACTAGAGAAGGGAGCCCACCAGGCTGTTGGGAGAGACAGGGATGAGGAAAGATGAGCCATTTGAGTCGGGCAGCATTTACGAGGTGAAGTAGGGCGTGACAGGAGTGCAAAGGCTTATAGACCGGGAGGGCCTGGTCTGGTCACTTAGGGCTGTGGAGCGGACAGTGGGCAAGTAGAGAGGTGAGTGAGGCCTATATCATAAAGGACTCTGATGCCCGGCTGAAGAGTTTAGGCTTTATCCTGAAGCCATGTAGGGATGTTTCAGTCCGGGTTCAAGCTGTGAGCCACAGAGCTGACTCTGGCTGAGACAGATTCAAAAGAAAATGTGAGAGGGGAAGCCAGGGAGCTCAAAGAATTGCCAGGAAGTCTGGGAACGCAGGCTGGACTAAAAACAGGGACAAGGGGACTTCCCTGGTGGCGCAGTAGTTAAGAATCTACCTGCCAATGCAGGGGACACGGGTTCGAGCCCTTGTCCGGGAAGATCCCACATGCCACGGAGCAACTAAGCCAGTGCGCCACAACTACTGAGCCTGCACTCTAGAGCCCGTGAGCCACAACTTCGGAGCCCGCGTTCCACAGCTACTGAAGCCCACGCACCTAGAGCCTGTGCTCTGCAACAAGAGAAGCCACCGCAATGAGAAGCCCGCGCACCACAACGAAGAGTACCCCCTGCTCGCCGCAACTAGAGAAAGCCTGCACACAGCAACGAAGACCCAACACAGCCAAAAATAAATAAAAAAATAAATTTATAAAGAAAAAGAAAAGAAAACAGGGACAAGGGGAGCCAGAGGAACAGCTCAAATCACACAACAAAACAGGCCTGGGAGGACCCCATGGCTGTGGCTGCTGAAATGGCAGCCTGCACCACATGCCTAATTGGATGCTGGATGCTGTGGTTGGCATGACAGCCTGGATGACTCCAGAAACTGGGCTAGCTGCCACAGCTGGAGCCACAGAACACCTTATCCATTCTCTCTTCATCCTTGTGCCAAGAGCTCTAGAGTCAAGGTCTGGGGAAGGTGCATCCAACTGACCAAGTGTGGGTTCCTTGCCCATGGCAACACTCGACTTCCACCAGGGCCCATATGTGGAGAGACCCCCAAGCACACCATGATGATGGACAGCCAAAAAAAAACCATAAAATATGCACAGGGAAGAAACAGGGTCTGATTTATACTTTAGAAAGATTATTTCAGCAGCAATGTAGAGTGGTTTTCAGGAGGAGATAATGGAGACAGAATAACAAGATAAGAATCTAGTGAAATAGTCTAGGCAAGAGATGTTGAAATCCCAAACTAGGGCAGAAGCACTGGCATTGTCCAGGAAAGGACAGATTAGCGGTGTCCCAGAGGCAGAAACAAGCGAAGATGTTAAAAGAGTAATTGGCTGTCTCCAAGTTTCCAAATTAAGTAGGTTATTGATCATAAATTTAATTATCGAGAGGAATACAGTTGGAGAGATCGAGTTGGGGAGCAGATGTGTTAGGTTTACTGCAGGTTGTCTATGGACATCCCATTGGAGATGTTCAGGAGATGTGGGACAACTATTTGTTTTTGTTTTCGTTTTAGTTACTCAGCTTCTATCTATTCTGGAAACAGATCCTCTATTTTCCTTTTGGGAAACTAATCTCTCTCCCACACAGTCCTTTTGGTTCCAATAGGATTGAGTCCCCCTCCTCTCAGTTCCAGAAGTGAGCATGACCAACCCAAGTCACAGTGATTAATTCAGAAATGGACACAGGACTCAACCTGAGCCAATGAGAGTCAAGCCCTGGGGCTTTTGCTGGAACATTTGGGAAGGTAAAGTCTTCTTCCTGCTAGGGCTGCTACGCAAGTGAAAGGTCAGCCTGAAGCAGCTTGTCATCTTGTCACTACTTTGGGTCAGCTTGCATGAGAATGAAGCCAATTCCAAGAGATGGAGACAGAGTCTGCTGTCACTGATTGAGCACTTGTATCCAACCAAGCTTGAAGCTGTACATGTAGTTTTCAGTTAGACAAACCAATGTACTTCCTATTTTCTTAAGCCAACTGTATTTGGCTTAAGACATTTGAAGGTAAAATTTCCTAACTAGACCACTGGAATTTGGCATCTGGCACTTAGCAAAGAAATCAGGACTGGGAAAGGTGTTGGGCAATTATAGCTGAAGCTGTGGATGTGACCTTAGAGAGAAGGGAGAAGAGGACCATGGACAGAACCATGGGGTGAGCCAATATGTGGGCGCTGGTACAGAAATACATTTAGAAACACTTGTAAATACCTTCGTGGTTATAAGCAAACAAGTAATACTGGGACCCTTGTTATAAAGTGCTAATGCTTGTAGCAAATTGAGAAAAGTTTTATTTAGGACAGTTAAAAACACCACGCTGGTTTTGTTTTTTTGTTTTTTATTTCTACAGAAAACTACTGAGACACGATTAGATGTTTTGGAAGCATTTTTCAAAACCAGGGAAAATAGATGTTTCTCTAAGGACAGTTCCCAGGAAGGCATACGCTATTCAAATGCCATTGGGCTGCCTGGCATTAGTGCCAGCCCCCTCCTCACTTCAGAAAGGACAGTAATCAACAAGTAGTTTGGGATATTTTCCCATTGTGAATTGTGGTCTTTAGTTCATTTAACCCATTTCCCCAGTGATGCTGAATTCCTAATGAATATTTAAACGACTGGAACATTTTAAAGACAAGAATCAGTCAAGCCTTGGAGCCTGATCACCGGCTGCTCTGAGCCTCTTTGGTGTTATTTAGGCTCTTACTTAATTTTGGTGAACTTTGAAATTTGTTGCACAAGCCTGGCTTATTTTATATGACACTTTAACTAGATTATTGTTGTCATCCATTGTTGTTGAAGTAGACTCAAAGGAGGTCGGTTTGGGGAAAATTACAAAAATGGCTCGAGTCTCATTCCAGCAATGGGAGGGGGTGGAGCTGGAACGCTTAGGCTTAGGATGAGGGTTTAGCCCGTAGAGGAGGGTTTAGCCCGTTGAGGAGGGCTCAGCTTCCAAACTCAGCCACCTCTCAGCTGTGTGAGAGAGCCTGGTTGAGTCCCTCACCTCCTCTGAGACTCAGTCTTCCCACCCAGTAAGAGAAAATACTGTGAAGGGCTGTATAAGAGTCTTTTGAGGATGAGATGAGATCAGGTGCATCAGGAGGTCAGAACAGTGTATGGCACTTAGCAAGGGCTCAATAATTGACAGATGTCAGTAAAGGAGCTCAGTTTTTGCCTTTTTCTTATTTTTTATCGTATACTAATAAAACAGCAAGTACTCATTTTAAAAAAATCAAATAACATAGAAGTATATAAAGTAAAAAGGAAAGTTCCCCTCCTATCTATTTGCCTTGATCGCAGGTGACCCTGGGCAAGATTCCTGACATATTTTTACTTGTGCAAATGTGTACACACGCTATACACAGACTGCACAATTGTTCACATGTATATGATGTGGACATCTTTACAAAACCAGCACCTATAGATAGATATAGATAGTATCTCATTCTTTTTAAAGTTGTTCAAATAGTTCGGAGAGAGGAGGTAACTGATTTTTTTGGTAACGGTTTTATATGTGTATAATTCACATGTCATACAATTCACTCATTTTAAAGTGTACAATTCAATTGTTTTTGGTATATTCACGGACTTGTATAGCTATCACCACAATCAATTACAGGACATTTTCATCATGTCAAAAAGAAACCCCATAGTCTATCAGCCCTTCAATTCTCCACCCTGCTAGCCCCCCAAGTCCGATGCAACCACTAACCTGCTTTCTATCTCTATTGGCTTATTTGGACATTTCATACAAATTGAATCATATAATATGTGGTATTTTATAATTGGCTTACTTCACTTAGCATAAATGTTTTGAAGTTTCTTCCAAGTTGTAGCATGTACCAGTACTTCATTCCTTTTTATGACCAAACAATATTCCATTGTATGGATACATCACATTTGGTTTATCCACTTATCAGTTGATGGACATTTGGGTTGTTTCCAACTTTTGGCTATTATGAGTAAATGTTATGAATATTCATGCGCAACTTTTTTGTCAACATATGTTTTCATTGCTCTTGGGAGAGGAATTGCTGGGTAACTCTGTGTTTTAATTTTTTAGGAACGGTCAGACTATTTTCCAAAGTAGCTGCACCACTTTACTTTCCCACCAACAGTGTATGAGGGTTCTGATTTCTCTATATCCTTACCGAAACTTGTTGACTTTTTGATAATAGCCACCCTAATGCGTGTGAGTGATACCTCACTGTAGTTTTGATTTCCATTTCCCTGATGACTAATGGTGTTGAGCATCTCTTCATATGCTTGTGTCAGCCATTTGTATATCTTCTTTGAAGAAATGTCTATTCAGATTCTTTCTCCATTTTAAAACTGGGTTATTTGGTTTCTTTTATTATTGAATTGTAAGAATTCTGTATGTATTCTAGATACAAGTCCTTTAACAGATGTACGATTAAAAATTTTTTCCTCCCATTTCTGTAGGTTGTCTTTTCACTTTCTTGATGCTATCCTTTGAAAGACAGAAGTTTTTAATTTTGATGAAGTCTAATTTATTTTTTGGTTTTGTTGCTTGTGTGTTTGGTGTCATATCTAAGAAACCATTGCCTTATCCAGGGTCATGAGGATTTACCCTTGTGTTTTCTTCTAAGAGTTTTATAGTTTTGGCTCTTACATATGTGTCTTTCATCTATTTTGAGTTATTTTTGTATACAGTGTGAAGTCAGGATCAAACTTCATTCTTTTGCATGTGCTGTCCTGTTGTCCCAGCACCATTTCTTGAGGTAACTAATTTTTGGATCTTCCTCCATATACTGAATTCTCTCTTTAGTTCAGAGAGTCTTTCAGTTGATTCTTGTTTCTTGTGTTGTCAACAGCCCTCTGCTCTGCTGTGATCTGGTTTCTCTGTCAATCTAAACCTAACTGCTTTATTTTTTAAACGTTATTTATGTAATTTTTATTTAATGTTATTGTATAATAAAATATACACATTTAAATTTAAATACAAATTTAAAAGGTAAAAAGGGTGTCTAGTGAAGCAGTCTCCCTCTCACTGCTGTCTCTCTGCTACCCCAAGCGTGTTTCTTGGTATTTTATGCAGATTCAATGTATATACATATATTCTTTCTCTTTTTAAAAAAAAAAAAAATTATTTATTTATTTTTATTTATGGCTGTGTTGGGTCTTCGTTTCTGTGCGAGGGCTTTTTCCAGTCGTGGCAAGCGGGGGCCACTCTTCATCGCGGTGCACGGGCCTCTCACTATCGCGGCCTCTCCTGTTGCGGAGTACCGGCTCCAGATGCGCAGGCTCAGTAATTGTGGCTCATGGGCCCAGCCGCTCCGCGGCATGTGGGATCTTCCCGGACCAGGGGTCGAACCCGTGTCCCCTGCATTGGCAGGCAGATTCTCAACCACTGCGCCACCAGGGAAGCCCTCTTTCTCTTTTTTTTTCACAAATAGTAACAGTATGTACTTTTCTGAGCCATATTTTTCATGCCTTTTTGGACTTAAATAATATATCTTGGTGACTGTTTCATAACAGTGCTCCAAAAATATCTCTCGGTCTTTTTATAGGATGCACAGGTTTCCGCTGCTTGAATGAACTGTGGTTTATTTAACCGATCCCTTGTTAGTGGATATGGGGCAGCTTCCAATCTTTTCTTATTACAAGCCATGCTGTAAAGAATTTTTGTTCATGTAGAAATTTGTATTTGCAGATGTATATCTTCAGGATAAGAGGAATCTATTGAATCAAAAGAGATATGCTTTAAATTTTTGACAAATATTGCCTGATACCTCTGCAGACATTTTATCAATTTACACTGCTGCCAGCAACGCATGAGTGTCTATTTCCCACATCCTTGCCAACATGGAATGCTGTCTCATTTTTTTGATTTAATATCTCATTTTTGATTTGCATTGATCTTATTATGAGTGAGGTTAAACATCTTTTCCTTGTTAAGGACCATTTAAATTTCTTTTTCTGTGAATTGTCTGTTCATGTCCTTTGCCTTTTTTCTGTTGGGTTGTTAATCTTTTTCTTATTGATTTGTGGAAGCTCTGTATAGATTAAAGATATGAGTTGAAAATGCCTTTCCCTATCTGTATTTTAATGTTATTTGCATTTTGATGTCCTTTGCATTTTTAAAAACACAAAATCGTTTTTATTCTTGTTGAGTTAAATTTATCCATTTGTTTGTCTATGTCTTTGGGTTTTGAGTCATACTTAGAAAGGCCTTCTTCACTTCAAGTTTATAAAAATTTTCAAGTATATGACTTTATTTACTACATCTAAATGTTTGATCCATCAGGAATTTATTCTGGGATAAGGTTAGGGGAATCCAGCTTTCCTCCAGATGGCTATCCCGTTGTCTAACAACATTTTCAGAGGAAGCACTCTTTTTTACTAATTTGGAAAGCCCTTTATCATACCCTACATTCCTCTGTTTGTCGATTTCAGATTTCTATTCTATTTTTGACTGCTATCGCTTGTTTATATTTCAATATAAACTTTAGAATCAGTTTTTCTTGTTTCCAAAAAACCCTGTTGGCATTTTAATTGGGCTAACATTACATTTCTAGATTAACTTAGGGAGAGTTGATTTTTTTTTTTTTTTCTTGGCCACGCTGCTCGGCTTGCGGGATCTTATTTCCCCAACCAGGGATCGAACCCGGGGCTCTGGCAGTGAAAACACCAAGTCCTAACCACTGGACCACCAGGGAATACCCGAGAGTAGATATTTTGTGATGAGTCTGCCTCAGTATTTAGGAGGAGGAAGGAGATACGAGGAGAGGGGCTTTTGAACTACCTAGAAATGTTCCCAGACCTACAACACTCAGCTTGTCCCAAGACCTGGCACCATAATCCTTCAGTGATGACTGAGACCCCTTTAATAGATACAGGAGATGTCTGGTGAGCATCTACTTTGTGCCAGCGTGTGGCTGAGGTTTCTAGTCACCCCACATTAGCTGTACTCCTCATCTTCTCTAGTAATAAGGTGTTTTAGTGCACGTTGCTGCTTGGCTGAACATCTTCATTTCCTGGTCCCTTTTGGCCATGTAAATGCAGGATCATATGGGGCTTCTGAGAATTCTTCTTAAAGAGAAGGGCAAACCCTTTCTATTGCTCCTTCCTCTTTCTGGCTGCTTGCAACACAAGCCTGATGGCTGCAAATCAGTAGCCCTCATGGACTAGGAGGCTCCGTGCTAAGATGGGTGGAGCGGTGAGGTGGGTGGATTCGGGATCTCTGGTGACTGAGGAGCAGCCACAGTCTGGACTTCTGTGTTAGTCAGGATTCTCTAGAGACACACAACCAATAGGAGATATCTATCTGTATCTATTTCTTTATATCTGTATCTGTTTATATATATATGTGTGTGTGTGTATATATGTAGCAAGAGAGAGAGAGAGATTTATTATAAAGAATTGGATCACATGATTATGGAGGTTGAGAAGTCCCACGATCTACTGTCTGCAGGCTGGAGACCCAGGAAAGCCAGTGGTGTAACTCCAGTCTGAGTGCAGGAGAAGAAGATGTCCCGGCTCAGAAGGTCGGGCAGAGACAGCAAATTCTCCCTTCCCCTGCCTTTTTGTTCCATTCAGGCCCTACGCCGATGGGAGGAGGCCCATCCACAGTGGGGAGGGCAATCTGGTTCCCTCAATCTAATGATTCAAATATTAATTTCATCCAGAAACACTCTCATAGACACACCCAGAGTAATGTTTCAGCCAATATCTGGGCATCCCGTGTCAAGCTGACACATGAAATTAACCATCACAACTTCCCCCTTTTAACTGGTTTCAACCACTGTTAGTTTGTGTTTTCCTTCGATGTGCTGCTGAACTTGACCCCACTCATCCAGAGCACAGGGGCAAAGAGCAGAGAGCCTCTTCCTGGATGAGCTCAGCATGTAGAGGAACAGGGAGAGTGGGGAGAGAAGCAAGCCAGCATCCTCCGTGTGGAATACCACACGGTAGGAAGCGCTGGGGGCTGTACCTGGTGCTGTAGGCAGGAGTGGGGTGGGGGCAGGGAAGGCCTAGAGGAGCAGCTGGTAGGTGAGTGGGAACCTGAAAACTGGGCAAAGGTCTTGTCAACCAGAGAACAAAGCAGGGACATTCCGGGAGGTGGAAGCAGCACGAGGAGAAAGGCAGCAAAAAGAGAGACGTTTTGCATTGAGGAACTCTGAAAAGTTTGGGGTTTCCGATCTGGGGTATCCTACACCAGATTGCCCTGTGGTCAGTGGTAGGACTTAAAAGGCATGAAAAAACATAATGAATTTGGGGAACAACTTGTAGCACAACAGTTATAGTAGTTCAGAAATATACTTCTAAGTTTAAAATAAAAGTTGAAAAAGAAGCACTTTATAAAAAATCATAGGCGTGGTTCTCAGTCTAGGTTTCCCTGTTCAAAAACACTTGGGGCTTCCCTGGCGGCACAGTGGTTAAGAATCCGCCTGCCAATACAGGGCACACGGGTTCGAGCCCTGGTCCAGGAAGATCTCACATGCCGCAGAGCAACTAAGCCCGTGTGCCACAACTACTGAGCCTGTGCTATAGAGCCCGTGAGCCACAACTACTGAGCCCCTGTGCCACAACTACTGAAACACACGTGCCTAGAGCCCGTGCTCCACAACAAGAGAAACCACTGAAATGAGAAGCCCACGCACTGTGACGAAGAGTAGCCCCCACTTGCTGCAACTAGAGAAAGCCCACGTACAGCAACAAAGACCCAATGCAGCCAATAAATAAATAAAATTAACAAACAAACAAACAAAACACTCACGTCAGTAACAGCAGTTCACTTAAGCGCGGGCTCACTCCCCTGGAGAGGGGCAGTACATCGTGTCAGAATCCACAGAAGGGGACTTCCCTGGTGGCTCAGAGGTTAAGGATCCGCCTGCCAATGCAGGGGACACGGGTTTGAGCCCTGGTCCGGGAAGATCCCACATGCCGTGGAGCAACTAAGCCCATGTGCCACAACTACTGAGCCTTCACTCTAGATCCTGCGAGCCACAACTACTGAAGCCTGCACACCTAGAGCCCGTGCTCCACAACAGGAGAAGCCACCGCAATGAGAAGCACGTGCACCACAACGAAGAGTAACCCCGGCTCACCGCAGCTACAGAAAGCCTGCGTGCAGCAACAAAGACCCAACACAGCCATAAATAAATAAATAAATAAATACTTTAAAAAAAAACAAAAAAAGAATCCACAGAAGGTGTCTGCAGGTCAAACATGGCCGAACTCTGACACATTCTCAGGGACATGTGCCTCCCTCTCCAGCCCCCTTTTCCCTCCTCAAGAATCAGCACTTACTTTGCCAAGTAAGAACACTTGCATTGTTTTTTATCCAAAGTAAAAAAGCTAATCATGTAAGTGTGTGTTTTTATTAAGCAGATATATATAGAAAGGCAAATAATTTTTATATGCCTAACCCAAAGGCTGCCTGGCTCTTCTTAGCTCATGAGTACAAGTGAAAGATTAGCAACAGAAGTCCAAGTCTGTGCAGCAGTGCCCTCCCGTGTGGCTGAGGACAAGTCCACACTCTCTTTGTCTGGACAGGAGGGTGGGGGGGAACCCCATTGTCTCCCACCTTCTCCGGGCCTCCCCTCCGGGTGGCTTTCCTCCATATTGCCTGGAGTCACCTCCAGCAGGTTCCGGGCCCACTGCCTTCCAAAGCCTCTGCTGCTGCTGTGCCTATCTTGGGGGCCTGCTTCCTTCCCCCTTGCTCTTCTCTCCAGCCCAAGAGTAGACACAGACCGGGAAGGGTAGATCCCTCCCTTAAGTCCCCACATCACAGCTCAGAAGTCCAGAGCTTGCTGGAGGCTCTGGGATAGTTGGTCACACTCATGGGGTACCAGCCACAGGATACTTTCTGGCCTAACCTCCAACCTACCTCCACGCTGCGGAGACCGGCTTCTCTCATGCTCCAGGACAATGTCCAAGCCCTCTTAGGTTCCTTGGAATCCAGGCCCAAGAACACGAGGCCCAGAGGGAAGGAGCATCCCAGCTCACCTGTCTGGGGATAGCCTTCCTGCCCTGCCCAGGATGACGTAGGGAGGGCAACTCCATTCCATTCACAGGGGAATCCCGCCCTTCCTACAGGGATGTGCTCTTGCCCTAACTCCACCGTAAGACCACTCTTCTCAGAGTGCTGAGGGCTTACGTGGATGGGAATCGCTGAAGCACGTGATAAAATGCAGATCCCTGGGTTCCATTGCTGACTCAGAACTTGGGAATGGAGCCCAGAAACTGCCGACAAGAGATCACAATATCAGTGCATCCCTAGAGTCAGAAGTCTTTGGTCTTAAATATTATATATTGAGGGTGTCAGTAATGCAGGCTAGCCTGAGCTTCCCCCAACCTGTTACTCCTGCATGAAGAGGGGGTTGACACTTACCATTCTTCTGGGTCTCAGCTCTTGATCTCTTCTAAACAGCTGCTCAAACAGGAACACACACTTTCAAAAAGCTCTGTAACCATGCAGGCAAGTGTAGTCCAACACCTCACTTAGAGAAGGAACATTTGCCATCAGGAGACATGATTTGGGGGGTGCAGTTCTGCCTACAACTGGGTCCCCTCGTACCTGATCACAGGGAACAGTAAGGATTTTTAGGGGCCCAGCTTCTCAAATGTCTTCATTTCAGAGATCAGTAAACAGAGTGTTTGCTTTTCATTTGCATAACCAAATGGTTTCACTAGAACAGAGTAGTGGACACACACCACCATCGTAGACAGGAGGGCTATGGGCCTCATGGGAAGGGTGACCTTGTGATTTACAGGGACAATTACATCCAGACCAAAGGAGTAAACTGAAGGGGCCCCAGGTGAACAGGAACAGATGGTCATCCTGCTAATGGGCCGGGCGCAGTGGTTTTTGGTTCTGTGGTTGGCACTGTGTTTTTCCAAAAAATTGAGCCAACACTTTAAAACCAAGAATTTCAAATAAAAATCCAGATTTCTGGCTCTTCTGCAAAAACTGAGGAGACTGGTACCTCCAGGCCCGCCTCCTCCTGCCCAGCAGCGGCGTTGCTGGAGCTGAGCGGTAGCTCCCGTGACGCATGGGCGCCTGCTCCGCAAGGCCATCATAGCTCACTCCCCGTGGTGTCCCCCGGGGGCCAGGTCCAGGGGCGGTCACTGTGCTCTTTGTCCTGCTGTTTCCTTTTACCAGCTTAGTGCCACTCAGCCTGCTCCGTCCCAACTCTGTGGCCTCACAGAGGGTGACCTCTGGCCCCCATGGAGGAGAGCTCGGGTCTCCACCCCAGTCTCAGAGCGTCAGCTCACAGCCAGGACTGGAGCCCCTGATCACACTACTGTACAAGTAACCACAAATAGACACTTTCGCATGAACTGTTCAAGCAGCTTGGGAAGAAAATTTCTCTGTGCCTTATGCCAGCGACCTGGGGTAGCATTTTCTCGTTTTTCACCTGGATCTGGCCAACTGCATGTTTCTTCGAGAAACTTGGCACTCACAGGGTGTACACACGTTGTCCCTTGAGTTGTTCCCCCCCATGGTGCCCACAAAGCGCACAAGCTGGGGGTGAATGTTTGACGCGGGGGGGATTTGAGTGTCAAATCCCGGTATATTTGCTTCTGAGGGTGTTCAGAGTCCTTTGGGGTCTTCCCCATCCTTTCACTGCTCAAATGTCCCAGGAGCTTACCTTGGAAACTGACTTTTGACGCAGTTCTCTTACATATGGCCTTGTCACAAGTTTTGTTTGTCAAGGTTTTGAAGGGTGAACTCGCCAAGAGAGCAAGTACAGCCAGCAAGGCCCCAGGCAGCAAGCCCAAGGTGACCCCTAAAAATCTCCATTCTTTAAAAAATTTTTTAAACTAGATGAAAAGAGCTTAGAGATTCCAAATTTCATCAAAAAACTAAGATACAGCTATGCTTCTAATTTTATTCTGAAAAGACACTTTCTTTACACGTTCCAATAGGGAAGAAATTGATTTGACGTCTTACAAAACTTAGATGTGATTTAATTAAGTGGCACTTTAAAAGCATTAAAAGGCGTCCAAATGCCTAGTTTGTTGAAGCATGGAGTGCTTTTGCCTTCAGCTGGGAGCAAGCCATGTTTCCTGTGTCTCTGCAGGGAGATATCTTTTTAAGAAGACGTAAGAGGGAGGCAGAGGAGAAGGATGAGGGCACGTTTCTGCAGACCAAAAAATGATTACATTTCCAAAGACAAAGCTCTTCTTAATGAATGACAGAGAAGAGCTAGGTTATATAGACAGACGACCTCTACGCCGAATTCTTGATTTTATTTTAAATGTTTATTTGAAAAGTACCCCCCTCCCAGACACACACACACACACACACACACACACACACACACACTCTCACACTCATATGCAAAGTAAAAATCAATTCCACCATTGAGAACATTTACAAAAAGGAAGAAATGATAGTCCTGCAGGCCTCCTCCCTCCACTCACCCCACCCATCTCTCCAAGCCTACCGCCCAGAGGTAACCTTGGGGCTTTTTCCAGTAGTGCTGATTCATATATCATTTCATTCTGATCTAACTTGGAACACAGCGCCCTGGGCACAGGATCTCCCAGAAGCTTTCTGCACTTGGTTTTTTCTTAGAACCGTGTGCAACCTCCCCTTACCAGCCCTTCTGCTCTGGCCGTGGGGGAAAGGAGAGCAGGTTGGGTGTATGGGGGCGCTGCTCTGAGACAAAATACAGGCCAGGGTGGAGGGTGTGTCAGAGGAGGGCAAGGTGGCTGCAGGGTAGACCCCTTGTACCAGTTAACTTTGGGGTCCTGGAGCCTGAGGAGCTGAAGTTACCAGACCAAATGCAGATGGGAAAGCCTGCAATTTTATATCCCAGCAGAAGAGCTTTTGGCAGTGAAAGTAGGAAGCACCATTCAAGCAGGAAGAAATTTCCCTGGTTCAAGATAGAATGCTTAGACAGTCAGCAAATGTTTTGGTCACATGGGAAGAGGTTCAACATAAAACATTAAGTTTTAAAAAAAAGTACGTAATTGGATACATACGGCATGATCCCAAATTGGTGAAATCCATTTCTTTTTTTTTTTTTTTTAAATTAATTAATTTATTTATTTATTTACTTATGGCTGTGTTGGGTGTTCATTTCTGTGCGAGGGCTTTCTCCAGCTGCGGCAAGCGGGGCCATTCTTCATCACGGTGCGCTGGCCTCTCACTATCGCGGCCTCTCTTGTTGCGGAGCACAGGCTCCAGACACGCAGTCTCCAGATGCGCAGGCTCAGTAGTTGTGGCTCACGGGCCTAGTTGCTCCGCGGCATGTGGGATCTTCCCAGACCAGGGCTCGAACCCGTGTCCCCTGCATTGGCAGGCAGACTCTCAACCACTGCGCCACCAGGGAAGCCCCATTTCTATGTAAGTCTAGCTCTTAATGAACATTCAGATATAAATGGAAGAAACCCCAACTGAAATAAACCAAAATGTTATCAAATTTATACTTTATCTTTACCTGTAGTTTTTCATTTTACTGTAATGAAAATGTACTTCTTTTGTAGTGAAATGTTTATATGAAAACAAATAATAACTTAAACTGATCTTTGAGAGAAAGGGACTAAATCCAGGGTTACTAAAGACGTGTGAAAACCGGCACCAGACACCGGGAAGAAGACTTGTTTTTAGCCTCAGGTTCTCAGCAAAGATGATTAAATATTTCCAGCATCCTAAGTGATTCGTAATCTCTGAATGAAATCTGATAAAGTGAAACTTGGGCTGAAAATGAAAATTCTATCTCCTATTTCATCACGTGCGAGAAAGAACTTGGCCAAGTGGTTTCATGGAGTACCAGATGCCTTTGCAGTTCTGGGGCGCAGGGGGGTTTGAGGTTCCCTGGAGCAATGGGAAGGATGGCTCCCCAGGTGCAGTGAGGCTGCAGGGAGCAGGGTGGCCCCGCATCCCTGCGGGCTGTGCACCCAGAGCCAGCCGCTGCCCGTGACAGGCCCTGAAAGCCCTTCTCTTTCAAACACGGCGCCCGGAGTCTTCTGTGAAGGAATCCAGCTTTCTTCTGTGATGCCTTCTTACCATGACCTCACGGTTAACATCATTAGATCAATATCTGCATTTCTCCCTTCTCCTTTACTCTACAGCTAAGAATGCATGCTACAGTTTGGTGCAAAGATCCTGAAAATAAAATGAACGTCATTTTGACACGGCTGAGGTTGACACTGACCACAGCTAAAACCCTTCTTTAACTCCGCTGGCTGTGTTTTCCTCCAAGAAAAGAGACAGGGAGCCACTTTCCGCTTCTGTCCCGGCCTCTTTCGGGCCCTCTTCAGACCAGCCTGTTGGATTGGCTAATGCAAAAGAAGGCAGATCATTTTCTTGTTTTAAAGGAAAATAAATGAAGATTTGTCATTAGGTAATTATATATTACAATGTTAAATATTATTCTATTGAGAGCAAGAAGTAAACCTGTAGGAATAGGCAGGTTTCCAAATACTGACATTAACTTCTGGTTCAGATTTTCAAAGCCCACTATTCTCCCTCCCACCATCCCCCTCCTGCCTTATCCTTAATTCTACCTCTTCCTAGCTCTTCACTGCTATAGAGTGGAATCTCTGATGCTTCTGGCAACTTTGCGTTATTAGCAAGGGATGGCGCTTTGTTATTAGATTACCTTTTATTATTTCCTTCAGCTCAACGTGTACCTGATATTGGAGGGCTCTCCCTATGGGTTGAGATTGAGAGATGCTGCAAATGGTGTGGTTTTATTACTTTTGCGGGCCCCGTTTCCTTGCAGTCAGGTGAGAAACCTGGCTGTGCAGGCTGAGGGACAGGGGGTGTTGCCTTGCCTGAGCCCAGCATCCACGGCCTGGACTGGCCGCTTTTGCTTGTACTGCAGAACGGCGGGAGGCACCTGCTCTTCTGCTGACTTCAGATGCCTGTTCCAATGAAGAGATCAGTAGGTATTTAGTACGGCTCTCCTGGCCTCTTTGCACAGTGGGTCTAGTTTACCATCGCCTCCTAGGGAAATAGATATAATTTTCTTTTAGCCAGCTTTATATACAATGTCATGTCATATAAGACAAACATACGGCTTCCACTAGGAGAGCATTTCCAAAGGTCCCAGCCTTTATAGAGTATTAGTGGATTGGGAAAGCTTTTACTTTGAGCAGAGTGAGGCATGCATGATGCCAGCCTGCTGAGCCAGAAGCTCTCTGAGGCAAAGAAATCCATAGAATGTAGCTGATGATGCCATACACTGCCGGCATATCAACTCTGATTGTCTTAGCTAGCCTAGATAGAATAATCAAACAGAACAAAAACCATTTTCAAGGTAAATAATAATAAAACACACATTATTAAAATGAAAAACAACGAAACAACCTATTCTCCCTAAATTTGCACAGTCCCATTTGACGTCTAGAGCTAAAACTTCATTTTCTTTCCATCCCTCTTCTGTTTCCAGCGTTCTGGGAAGAAGCCCAGAGCATCAAGCACTTTACTGTGTATGGTTTAGGATGCGCTCATTCATGTGCCACAGAGCATGGGGCTTTGAGTAAGAATTTAAAACTCAGAGAGAAACCCAATTTGAATATGGGCAGGACACATCGACCACTTCAACTAGAAATGGAAGTGTCCCAGAGAAGGCAAAATGCTGGTGGGAAGGGCTTACCAAACTCCAAGTCTTTGATGTTGCAGTGGAAGACAACTTCTCCATTCACCATGAGTTCCACCACATTCCAGTCTTCTATCTTCTCTAGGATGGTCTGGTGTCCATCTTTAGCCAACACAGCTGGAAAAGATGGGGAAGGATGTGGGTGCCATGGGGACCGATGAACCTGATATGCAGGTGTCTTCATGGATGGCAGCGACTGGTCTGCTCTCCAGTTGTTCATGGCTGTAACTCAACATCCCTGGTGGGTGCCCACCTGGCACTGGCCCCGATGTGCCCTCCCCTTCGCTGGGAAGCACAGCCAGAGACCTGAAAAATTTTGGTTTTGGTTGTGATTTACCCCAGAGCCATATGATCAATGAAAATATGAGCTTTCTCTAGGGAAAGTTTTTGAGCCTTTCTTATAGAGGTGATGCTCAATGTTGGAGGGGATATACGGAATTAGGTAAAGTCTTACCCTGATGATGGAAATACAAATTGGTCACTTTTCTGGAGGGCAATTTGGAAGTACATACCAAAAGCCTCAAATGCCTCACAAAAATTAGAATTAAAAAATGATTCTAATCTCTGGCCCAGGAAATTGCACTTATAAGAAAGCTCCCTAAGGAAAAAATCAGAAATACAGACTTTTGCAACAAGATATTCCCTTCTGTACTACTATAATAGCAAAATACTGTGAATAACTTACATGCCCAATAATAGGAAGATGGTCAAGTAAATGGTGGCAAATGCATATGATGAGATTTTATTTGGACATTTCAAAAATGTTTATAAATTTTTAATAGCAAGAAAAATAATCATAATATAAGCAAAAAATCAGGGTACATGTAGAATATATATTAAAATATGTATTCAGGGACTTCCCTGGCGGTCCAGTGGTTAAGAATCCACCTGCCAATGCAGGGGACACAGGTTTGATCCCTGGTCTGGGAAGATCCCACATGCCGCGGAGTAACTAGGCCCGTGCGCCACAACTATCAAAGCCAGTGCTCTCTAGAGCCCATGCGCCACAACTACTGAGCTTGTGCGCCTAGAACCCGTGCTCCGCCACAAGAGAAGCCACCGCAGTTAGAAGCACGTGCACCTCAATGAAGAGTAGCCCCTGCTCACTGCAGCTAGAGAAAGCCTGCCCACAGCAATGAAGATCCAGTGCAGCCTAAATAACTAAATAACTAACTAACTAACTAACTAACTAAATAAATAAAATATGTATTCAGTGCAATTAATGTGTATATATTAGGAAAAAAGAAAATATCCAGTGATTATCTCTCTGTGGTGAGATTATGAGAAACTTAAAAAAAAATTCTTTTAGCATATTCTAGATTTTCTATAAAAATCAGGGAAAAGAATTTTTTAAAGCTAATGGACTAAATTTTTATTCTCCCCTTTGGAATCTGCATTTTGGTTATTACTTACATTCAACAGCTCCTTTTCTAGAGATCAGCTATGGGAAAATTGTTCGATTTATTCTCTATTGTGGAAATGCAAGGGTATATGGGTTTAGGAGAAATGATGTGCATGGAACAGCCTGGAGCTCTGTTTTCTCCAGCACATTTCTCCCCATGTTTCCTGATATGTTCACCCTATAACCTCAGTGTTAGAGTTGGTTCACTAAATCACCACCTTTGGCAGTCTTCATTCGTTGGTGAGAATTGTGGTTAGAATGGAAAGAGAAATCAGATGGTGGGCATGTTTTTTAAAGTCTTAGCATTTCAATCAGTCCTATGTGGAGAAAAGCAAACAGCTATGTCAGTTAATTGCATTTAATTACAGAGACAATTGCTGTTTCAAAATGTTGCCATGTCCACTTCTTCATCTTTCAATCAGTTCAAGAACATCCAGCCCCAACTGTGAACATTTTAATTGCGTGATTTTAATTTCACTTCTGGAAAGGAACTTCAAAAAGCAACTCAGCGAGGATCTCCATTAACAAGATAGTGCTCCTTGGGCACCCAGTGGTGGCCCTAATTGTCCTTGTGACTGACTGCTAACACCTCTCTCTACAGAACACCGGCATCTTTTTCTCTGGCATATTTATGTTATTGTATCCTATTTAAGTGTCTTGTTCTTAAACATCTTTAGAGGAAGGCACTCAGTTTGGACCAGAGACTTGTTTAAATGAAGCAGTCCACTCAGTTTGGAATGGCCAGTGAATCGTCCAGGGAGGCATAAAGGCAGTTTGTGGGCAGAGATTTCTGGGGATCAGATACTCCCCCCAGCAGCACCCCCTCTGGAGAGGGGAGTTATAGCCAGAGAGGGAAAAGCTGCAAGCTGGTAGGTAGGAGGCAATTTGGCCTCCATGACCTTGGCTTTGCATTGTCTGAAGACGCTCCTGGGACATGTACTTCAATTTGACTGGGAGAAATCAGGAACAAAACAGCTTCTCCATGCCCACTTTACACCCCACCTCTGGGGGCAAAGTGCTACCTCTATTCTGATAACACACAATACCAGCTCTCTAAATCCTGGGGGTTCTGCAGAGAAGGGTGCAGGTTCCACCTGGGGCCGGTCCCTGTGACCACAGTGTAAGGGAGGAGGGGCTCTGTAGAAGGAGACCCGGGAAGGTGTGTACCCCACAGCCTGCTATGGCCCTTTCCCTGCAGAGCACATCTCACCAAGCCTCATGTAACATCTGCGTTTGGGGTTTGTTTTATGAGAACAGCAGCACTCTTTCGTGGCAAGGTTTACCTAAGAAATAGGGTTTAATCCACCGAATAACCCACCCTATGGAGGTGGCGGCAGTGCCAAAAATGGGAATATGCCTCAACATCTGAGCAAATGAAGCCCTACAGGAAGAAATCCTCTTCAACAGAGCATGTCAGTCCTCACTTTGCCTTACAAAGCCCCGTGTCTCCTTCACTGACCACAGTACGTCCTCCCCGCCCCCCCACCCCGGGCCTGGTGTTAATACAGCTTGTTGAATAAACAAGCTCCTAATGGCGCTGGGCACCTCCAACGACTCTTTTGGACCCCGAGTGACGTAAATCTGAGTCTTATTAAAGCGATAAGCCACCTCCGAGTCTACTTCATCTACTCATCCTCAGGATACCTGTCTCCTTCTCACCACTCCAGGATGTGTTGAGCCCAGCTGTAGGGCGGCCAGTGCAGGCCTAAGGGATCAAACTCGGAGAAGCACCAGAATTCCTGCAGCTCATCCAAATGCCACCTCTCTACATGGAGGACCCATTTGTTTCCTATGAGCTGCTATGGGTTGTCTATTCAAAGAAAGGTCAGATAAATATACTCCATGCAACAAAGTCTTTGCAAAGGCAGTGGCTAACTCCAGCATAAATCAACCAGAATCTGTAAGGCCACCCGCAGAAAGCCTGACTCTTTGAAGTGGCATCTCATTCTTCAAGGGGGATCTGGGTGAGCTGGAGGGATATGGAAAAGTCTCCCTCTTCTCAGTACTGGTGGAATTGTGCGCCACCTGCAAATGATTTACATGTTGCTGGTTAGGAAGTCAAGGCAAACAGACAGGCATCTCCCCCTCCTCTGCTCGGCACAGATGCAAAGCCAATGACTATTAACGTGTGTAGCTAATGCGTAGCTAGGGACAGGAGGATGGCACACAGAGCAACTTAGCTAAATAAGGATGGATTCTATTCTTATGAGTCTTTTCCTTTTTAGCAGGTCATTTGGCAGACTTAAGTACAGCAGGCAAGGCACAACCATGGCGAGGGAAATTAACACTTCTTGTTAAGCATTAGTTAGTTTAATTTCATCAGTATTGAGGCCATAGTCAGGACATTTTTGCTAAGCTATTATAATTCATGGGTAATAAAGAAAGAAAGAAACTTTTCAGATTGCTTAAGGCATGGTAAGTTCAGGAGAGATCAGGCATATTTCCAAAGCCAGCAGGGTTTCGGGAAATGATAAAGGGCTATGATTTTTAAAGAAATGCACAGAACTCAGAGGCAGATTTTACAAATGAGAGCCTGCAAATGCACCACTCTGTGCTTGGTGTGATGTTAGTTGGGTCTAAAGTGATGGGGGGAGTGTTGAACAGAGAAAGGGGAGCAGATGCTCCCTGCTTTGCTTCTGTTAACACCCCGGCATTTGCCACCAGCCCTCAGTAAATGTTGGCTGCCAGTATTATATGAACTACCATTCAGGGATATACAAAGCTAACTTTAAAAATCAACCACCTGCTGATACCTTGCAATACTCAAGTCTCCTTCAACCATAAAAATTCTCCCCTTGATTCTCTTAAAATACGCCTTCCCCTCCCCTACTGTGGGAAGAGCTGCCTGGGCTCTCTATTTCCTCATCTCTACCATCCCTTTACCTCCTGCAGTCGGAGCCTCTGCCCACCTTCTCCTGAACTTGCATCCTCAGAGGCGAAGACCCATTAGCACATTCAATGGCTCACCCAGTTCTCCCCCACCCTTCCAGCAGATTCATGCTCTGACCTATCTCCTTTCTTGCTTCTTAAAACACTTGTGCTGGTAAAAACATATTTTAAACTCTAAAATTTTATCAGATTATAAATGTAATGCAGACTGATGAGTTCTTAAAAACCTTAAAAATTACAGAAAAGTAAAGGACATAGATTTAAAAATCGCCTATAATTCTTCCCCTCCCCCTCCTTTTGTCTTTTTCAGTGGAAGTGAGCTCATAGTGTACATAAAATTCAGGAATATGCTTTATTCCTTTAACACAATGGTTGTGGCAATCCAGCCCCATCAGTGCACACAGATCTGCCGTGTTGCGTTTCATGTGACAGATGTACAGCAATATATCCAGTCATTCCTTTTTCCGGTTGTTTCCAATTTTTCAAGATGACCAAGGAATGCAGAAAATCTTCATGGGCATGTTTCCATGTACATGTGCGAGTTTTTATATATTTATGAAATTGAGAAATGGAGTAGCTGGATTCTACAGTATACAGTTAAATTTTAAGACACTGCCAGGTTGCCCCCCAAAGTTACTGTGCCAACTTCCCCTCCCATCACAGGTCTTTGGGAACACTCTTTCTATGTCTTTCATCAACCATGGATTTATCTTTTTCTAGAGATAACTCCTGCTAACAGTTTGGTGCCTATTAGCTATTTTCTTCTTGAAATCCTCATCTCACTTGCCTTCTGTACCTCCAGGTTCTCTCCTACCGTTGCAGCCCTCAGAGGGACCACTGCCCATGTCCTGTGGTCTGCCTGGTTCTGACTTCCCTTGCTTCTTCCACAGTCTCACCTTCTGTGGTTCCAGCATTCGCTCCATGCAGGTTCATTTTAACTAGTATTTATCAGTCCTTCAGATATGCCAGGCACAGTTCCAGACTCTGGGACACAGCAGAGAACAGAACAAACAAGAATCCCTGAGCCCCTGAAGCATTCATCCCGGTAGGAGAGAAGGATAACAAGAGAAACAGGTGAAATGTATGTTGCGTTGGGTACTAATGAGTGCTAGGAAGAAATAAAAGAGGAGGGAAGGGAGATAAGGAAGAGGGAGGCTGAGGGAAGTGTCGACATTGTCAATGGAGATGCTCAAGGAAGACCTGTCTGTGAAGGTGACTTTTGAGAAAGACCTGAAGGCTGAGAGAGTAAAGAGAAAAGACCAGGGATTTCCCTGGTGGCGCAGTGGTTAAGAATCTGCCTGCCAATGCAGGGGACACGGGGTCGAGCCCTGGTCCGAGAGGGTAAGTAGCAACAGGGGGAAATGAGGTCAGGGAAGTCATCAGGAGCCTGGCAGGTCACTGAAGGAGCAACCAGAATGCTCTTGGAGGCAAGGGCCATGCTCTGACTCAGGTTTAATGGCAACACCTGGCTTTGAGAACATACTGCAGGGGACAAGGTGGTCACAGGGAGCTCAGTGAGGAGGCCAGGGCGGTGATCCAGGCAAGAGATGACTGACGGTGGCTTGGACAAAGAGGCCGAGGGTGGTGGCAGGGAGGTTAAGGCGTGGTTGAATTCTGTCGGGATACTTTGAAGATAGAGCCAACAGAATGTGCTGCTAGACTAGATGGGGAGTGTGAGGGAAAGAGAGGAGAGAAAGATGCCTGCAAGGTTTTTGGTTTGAGTAGGTGAAAGAATGGCGCTGCTATGAACCGAGATGGAAAAAATGCAGGAGGCACTGGTGAGTATTAGGAGGCTGGTTTAGATATTTTGGACATATTGGTCCGAGATGCCTATTAAGCATCCCAATGACAGTGAGAGGTCCTGACTGCAGATATATGATTTGCAAATCTTTTCTCCCACTCTATAGATTGTCGTTTCACTTTCTTAGTAGTGTCCTTCGATGCACAAAAGTTTTTAACTGTAATGAATTTCAATTGTTCTGTTTTTTGTTTTGTTGCCTATGCTTTTGGTGTTCAAGACATACTTGCCAAATCTAAGGTCATTCAGATTTGCCCCTATGTTTCCTTCTAAGAGTTTTTTAGTTTCTAAACTTAGACCTCTGATCAATTTTGAGTTAATTTTTATATATGGTATAAGGGTCTAACTTCATTCAAAATATATTCATGTAGATATCCACTTTCCCCAGTAGAAATTGTTAAAGAGAATGTTCTTTACGCATTGAATAGTCCTGACTCTCACGACAAAAGTCAATTGACTATAAAGGTGATGGTTTACTTCTAGACTCTCGATTCTATTCCATTGGTCTATATACTTATCCTTATGACAGTACCACACTATTTTGATTACTGTAACTTTGAGTAAGTTATGAAATCAGTAAGTGTGATACCTCCAACTTTGTTCTTTCTCAAGATGGTTTGGGCTAGTCTCAGTCCCTTGAAATTACCTATGAATTTTAGGATGAGTTTTTCCATTTCTGCAAAAACACCACCATTGAGATTTTGATAGGAATTGCATTGAATCTGTATACTGCTTTGGGAAGTATTGTCATCTTAACAGTATTAAGTCTTTCAATCCATGCACATGGTATATTTTTCCATTTACTTAGGTTTTCTTTGATTTCTTTTAGCAATTTTTGTAGTTTTCAGTGTATAAGATTTGCACCTCCTTGGTTAGATCTGTTCATATGTGTTTTGTTCTTTTAGATGCTATTGTAAATGGAATTGTTAATTTCCTTTTGAGACGGTTCATTGCTAGTTACAGAATTACAATTGATTTTTGTGTGTTGATATTTTTAAATTAATTAATTACTTTTTGGCTGCATTGGGTCTTCGTTGCTGCACGTGGGCTTTAGTTGCGGCGAGCAGGGGCTATTCTTTGTTGTGGTGGCTTCTCTTGTTGTGGAGCACGGGCTCTAGGCACGCAGGCTCAGTAGTTGTCGTGCACGGGCTTAGTTGCTCCGTGGCATGTGGGATCTTCCCGGACCAGGGCTCGAACCTGTGTCCCCTGCATTGGCAGGCGGATTCTTAACCACTGTGCCACCAGGGAAGTCCTGTGTGTTGAGTCTGTATAGTTAAACTGTGCTGATTTTTTTTTATTAGTTCAAACAGTGTTTTTGTGAACTCTAGGGTTTTCTAGCCAGACACTGATTGGATCTGGAGCACAGCCCCCGGAACCTCGCCTCCCATCTCCACCCTCTTAGGGAGTACTGTTACTTTTACTTTAACCCACCACCCCTTTAAGGCTGTCCTGGTCCAAGCTACTATCATCTCTCCCCTGGACCACCACAACAGTCCCTTGTCTCCCTGCTTCCATTCTTGGCCCCCTCTAATCTGTTCTACTCACAGCAGCCACAGTTTCATTCCCCTGCCTAATACTACACAGCCCTGCAGGATCTGGCCCCTGTCCACCTCTCTAGCCTCATCTTCGCATCAGTTCAACAAATACATAGGTCATTTGTTCATGCTTCCAGACTTTGCAGATATTAGTCCCCCAATCCGGAATGCTCTTTCTTTCTTTACTTGGTTAGCTTCTCCTCATTCTTTAAAGCTCAACTCAGATGTAATTCAGGCAAGTAAACCTTTCCAGATCTCTGTCCTCTCCCCTCCAATTATGGCCAGTGGCAGGTCCCACTATGATTACACTCCTGTGTCAGAGCCTTGGCACAGCTGTCAGTTAGCAGTCAACAATGACACAGTCACTTTAAGGACACATATCATGTTCACCAGTGTGTCCCCAGTACCTGGAAGAGTGTCCAACACATATTACTTGCTCAGTGAAGGTTTGTTGCGTGAATGGATGATCAAGGGACAGACTCTCTGCCATTTTTCAGCCACGCACCTTCGAAAAGTCACTTAATATTCCTGCTTCTCAGTTTCCCAATGTGTAAAGCAGGGTATGTAATATTTTCTATCCAGGTAATTTGCATTTACTACCCAGCACCCAGTGGGCTCACAGTGTATGTTTCTTCCCGCTCTAATATTGAGGCAGCAGAAGCCAGAGGAAGATGCTAAAACATCCTGCAGCTGTGGGGCTTAGGGCCGACTTTCCAGAGGAAGTAGCACTCGGTCTAGGTCTGAGGAATGAAGGAAGTCTAGGCAGAGGGCACGACCTGCACAGATGCTCAGAGGCTGGGGTGCACCTGGGCGCACTCAGCTGGGTGACTCTTTGGCGCTCAGCTGCCTACCTAGCAGGCCCTCCAGGCGGTAGGTGCGGTGCTCCACTGACAGGCCGACTGAGCTGTACGGCCCCTAGGGCATGATGACCGACGCGTTCCTGGGCATGGCTGGGCCTCCTGCCAGGGCAATACGGGGCAATACACACTGCTAGGCAACTGCTTTTCAGGCCCTTGGGAATGGGCGTGGTCATGTGTGGGTGGGAGGGGCCACGGAGGGTGGGCGTGGAGCTCGAAGATCCCCTGCACCCGAAGTCCTCTGCCAAGTGCCTGGCGTAGGGACTGGGGGTGAGGAGTCTCCCTTCTTGAATGCCTGCACCAACTACTGTGTGCCCGCTGCTGGTGTGCAAAAAGGCCACTTGCTCTCGTAACTGGCGCAGCCTGGTAAACATGGAATTTCAACTTGGTATGGCAAGTGTTAATGATAAATAACAACAATAGCCAGCGTTTACAGCTAGTTACAGAAAGTATGTGTCAGGCGACAAGATAAGCACCTTCCATGTTATCTCGTTTAATCATTTTACCGTTTCTATGATATAGGTTGTAATTTGTATTTACAAAACTGAGTGTCAGAGGTGCCAAGTAACCTTCCCAGGCAAGTCAGGCGTGTGGCATGGATTGGAAACCTTTGTAAGGTATGCATAGATGTCTTTTTATTTATCTTGCCTGGGGTTTGTTGGGACTCTTAAAACGTTGAATTTAAATCCTTCACCTGTTTTCGGAAAATTCTGAGCCATTTATCTCTTCACATATTGCTTCTGTCCCATTTTCTCACTTTTCAGGGACTCCAGTTAAATGTATGTTAGACTTTCTCAACGTATTCTCACTGTATTCCTGCTGTATTCTTCGCACAGTCTCTTCTCTCCTGTGTTTTTCTCTCTTTCTTTCTTCCATGCTTCTTTTGGGATTGTATGTATGTGTGTATTCATGGATTGATTGATTGATTGATTCATTCATTCATTCATTCATTTTTACCTGTAATCCATTTTACTCATTTTTCTGCAGTTGTGTCTTAAATACTATCAAAGCCATTAATCTGGTTATTTCAGTTATTTATTTTTCAATTCAAGAATTTTAGTTTGGTCCCTTTTCAAATTTGCTGTGCCACTTTTTATAGAGTTCACTTTCTTGCCAAGTTTTTCAGTTTGGCTTTATCTTCTTGATCATAGTAAAAATACTTGTTTTATAGTCTGTGTTTGGGAATTCCACTCTCTGGAGACCCCATGTGTCTGTTTCTGTTGTTATTTCTGCTAGTTTCTGTCATTTTGTCTTGTCTCCTAGAGTGCTTGGTTTACTTTAATTGTGTACTGGACATTGTACTAGAAAAATTATCTGTAGAAATAATTTGAGGCCAAGAAAGATGTTATTTTCCTCTATAGATGACTTTATTTTTCACTTCTTGCCAGGTCCTGGTGGCACCAGCAACCCAGAATCATCTTAATACAATTTCAGGGCTTGAGATTTTCTGAGCCATCCAGATGGCCTGAAACTGGGCTGCAGTCCATGTGGAGGTTGGTTTATTTATATTTTTTCCTCATTTCTGTGGTGCAGTCTTTTTGGATCCTAGCCCAATGAGGATTGTACCAAGGTTCCCCCCCCTTGGTGGTGTTAGACTCCAATTTTTGTAAGTGTAACTCTGCAAACTCCAAATTGCATCTCATCTTCTAGGTTGCCTATTCAATATCACTAGATAGTTCCAGAGAAAAAGTATCTCCAGTGCTATGCTTACTCTCATCCTCTTCCTGATCTTAATCCAGTTAGCTCTTTTCTGATTTTCAAGAAGATATAAAAAAACATATGTGACAGATTTTTAAAGATGTCTTATGTAGGAAGCATAGTCTGAATTAAACTCTACCGTTATCAGAAACAGAAGTTCACCCATTGAGAATTTCGCCGGAGTTGCATTGAATCTAGAAATCTATTTGGGGAAAACTGAATCTTTCTGACGCCTTCCTATTTATTATATTGAAATACCTCTCCTTTATTTAGATCTTCTTCAATGTCTTTAAGTATAGTTTATTATTATCTGTGCATGGCTCTGCATGTCTTTTGTTAAATTTATTGCAAGTTTCTATTGTAAGTCATGTATTTTGCATTGTGATTTTATTGCTGTATAAAATGAAGTTGACTTTTATATATTGATTTTATATAAGCTACCTTGACCGTTTCTTATGATTTCTATTAACGGTAGATTCTTTTGAGTTTTCTATGTAGACAATCACATTGTCTACAAACAATGATAATTTTATTTACTTGAGTAAGCCTTTTTTCCTTCTTATTGGACAGGCTAGAACCTCTAGTGAAATGATGAATAGAAGTGATAATACTGCCTATCGTCTCCTTACCCTGATTTTATTTTAGTTTTATATTTTAAATATTTATGTATTTATTTTTGGCTGCGTCGGGTCTTAGCTGCGGCACGCGGGCTTCTCTCTAGTTGTGGCGTGCGGGCTCTAGAGTGCATGGGCTTAGTTGCCCCGCGCATGTGGGATCTTAGTTCCCTGACGAGGGATTGAACCCGGGTCCCCTGCATTGGAAGGCGGATTCTTAACCACTGGACCGCCAGGGAAGTCCTGTTACCCTGATTTTAAAGGATAGAAAACATTTCCAATATTACCCTATTTAGGATGATGTATATTGTATGTTTTTGTAGATCTTTGTCAAGCTAAGTTCTTTTCTAATTCCATTTTACTATGAGTTTTTAAAAATTATGAATGACTGTTGAATTTTTTGAATGTATTTTAGTGATTTTAATGATTAGAATGATCCTATTATTTTTATTCTTTAGGCTGTTGATGAGTAAATGACATTTAGATATCTTCTAATATTAAAATACTTTGCATTCTTAGATAAACCTGAATTGATCATGGGTGTATTATTTCTTTTATATTCTGTTAGAATTTGTTTGCTAGTATTTCATTTAGGATTTTTGGATATATATGCATGAGTTAAATGGGCCTGTAGTTTTTCTTTATCATATGTCCTAGTCTGGTTTGGATATTAAAGTTTCACTGGCTTCAGAGAATAAATAAGGGAGTATAGAAGAAGAGGAAATATCCCTTTATTTATTTTGTATACAACTGAAATGAGCACTTCTTAGAATGTTTGGTAGAACATGTCTATAAAATTTAATGTTCTTGACACCCCCCTTTTTTCCCCTGAGTGGGAAGACTTTAAATTATCATTTTGGTTTAAGATTTATAAGACTATCCAGAAATTTTATTTCTTCTTACATCAGTTTTAATCAATTATATTTTTCTAAGAATTTTTCTGCTTTTAATCTGTTTTTAAATTTATTGCCGTAAAGTGGTTGATGTGTTTTTGTTATCCTTTTATCATCTACTTTATTGTAGTTATGTCAGCTTTTTATTCATAATATTATTTATTTCTGACCTTCTCTTTTTATTTTATTGGTTTTACCAGAGACTTGTCTATTTTGTTAGTCTTTTCAAAGAAGCAACTTTTCCTTTATTTAGCTTCTCTATTGTTTTTTGCTTTCTCTTTCACTGAGAGCTGTTTTTATCTTTATTACTTTCTTTGAGTTTACTCTTCCTTCTGCTTTCTTTGAGTCTATTGTTTGGTCCTTTTTTCCTACTTTTTTTTTTTTTTTTTTTAAAGTGCTTCTATAGCACCTTGTTTTTTTTTTTTTAATTTAATTAATTAATTTATTTATTTATTTATTTATGGCTGTGTTGGGTCTTCGTTTCTGTGCGAGGGCTTTCTCTAGTTGCGGCAAGTGGGGGCCACTCTTCATCGCGGTGCGCGGGCCTCTCACTATCGCGGCCTCTCTTGTTGCGGAGCACAGGCTCCAGACGCGCAGGCTCAGCAATTGTGGCTCACGGGCCCAGTTGCTCCGCGGCACGTGGGATCCTCCCAGACCAGGGCTCGAACCCGTGTCCCCTGCATTGGCAGGCAGATTCTCAACCACTGCGCCACCAGGGAAGCCCCTTTTTTCTTACTTTTAAAGTTACACTTAGCTCATCAATCTTGAGTCTTTCCTCTTTTCTGATGTAAGTATAAATTTCCCTCAAAGCATCACTTTTGCTGTATCCTGGAGGTTTTTTTTTTTTTTTAAACTTGACAAGTGGTAGTTTCTTTTTTTTTTTTTTTAATTAATTAATTAATTTATTTATTTATTTATGGCTGTGTTGGGTCTTCGTTTCTGTGCAAGGGCTTTCTCTAGTTGCGGCAAGTGGGGGCCACTCTTCATTGTGGTGCGTGGGCCTCTCATTATCGCAGCCTCTCTTGTTGCAGACCACAGGCTCCAGATGCGCAGGCTCAGTAGTTGTGGCACATGGGCTTAGTTGCGCCGCGGCATGTGGGATCTTCCCAGCCCAGGGCTTGAACCCGTGTCTCCTGCATTGGCAGGCAGATTCTCAACCACTGCGCCACCAGGGAAGCCCCTATCCCGGAGGTTTTGATATGAAGTATCTTTATTATCATCATGCTCAAAGTATTTTAAAATTTCCATTATTATCTCTTTTTTGACCATGAGTTTTAGAATGGTGTGTTTTCTGGATTTTGTAATATTCTTAACCATTTTCTCTTTGAATAGTGCTTTCCCCCCACTGTATCTAATCCCTCCTTTGTGAACTTCTATATGTATCTCTCCTGTATTTTTATTTTTTTATAATGTTAAACACATCTATTTCATGGTTTCTCTTTGAGTCATCTCTTTTCTCCAGCCTTTGTGATATTATTCACCTGTTTCTTTTATCTGCTGCTTTCCCTCCTGTGAGCCATTTCTTGTGCTGTTTGTATTTTTTGACTGTGAGCTCATCTTTAATGGAGTGTTTTCCCCCTGCGGATTTGGTGTGTCCAGGGTTGTGGAGAGTGGTTTTGTACTTGATTCTGCTGAGGCCCTTTGGATCTTACTAACCCAGGCAATTTAAATACATTATTGGCTTGGAATTCCTGCTTTACAGATAAGGTGTATACATTCAGATTCTACATCCACATGTGGCATAAGCTTATAATTAAATTTCTCATGGATGTCTTTTTTCCACCATCTGCAGCCCTGAGTGAATGGCATGGTTCCTTAATGCTCCCCTGGGCTGATGGGAAGAGTGTTTCTAGTCCTTTTTAGAAAAGTGTTGGGACACCCCTCTGAGGTTCTGGTTTTGTGAGGGGTGTTTAGCTGTATCTCCCACTTTGGCTGGGCTGAGGTTATGTCCTGTCAACTTGCAGGGGTGGAAAAGCCCACTAACAACCACTGGAGTCTGTGTCTGGTCTGACATACCTTTAGCTCCCACTCACTGCTCTGTTTTGAACAGCCTTTTTTTCTGGGATGTGGGGATTTATTTTCTTTCTTTTGAAGTTGACTATATGTTTAAAATTTCCTTCCTCTTTGTGTGTATGTTTTTATAGGTAGAAGGGGCCCTTCTGTATCAGCTCAGCCTGCCATTTTGCAGCTCCTTAAATATAAGAAATAGAGACCAAGGACAGAATCCTGGGTCCAACGATATAAAAGCAACAGAAATAGGAAGTGAAATCCCACAAGGAGATGGAAGAAGCAGTAAGAAAAGAACAAGGAGAGAGCTGGTCCTTAGGAAACGAGGGAGAACAGGGCTTTGAGAAAGGTGAGGCCAGCTTTTCCCCCAGATGCCATACTGTTCATCCTGCAGACTCAAGAGGCCTCTTTGGAAAGAAAACTCAGAGAAACATAAAAGCAGGGAGACTGCCTGAATTTATAAAGGGAAACCAAGGTACTGGTTCTCTCTCTACCCTCAAGAAGAACTGCTTAGGAGTAATTTGGAAACTTGTTGCTCTTGTGAACCTAGGAAGGACTCCTCCTTACATTTTTACCTGAATGTACCAATGGCTACCTCTCAGGACCTTCAGAGACAACAAGGAGGGGGTGGCATTATTTTGCATGTTGGGGGTTGGCTTGCCTGTTGGTACTCTTCTCTGTCACCTATATCTTGTTATTTTGGGGCCACGTGTGATAAATGTGATCAATAAGAACAAACCCACATTACTTTCCTCCTGTTCCTTCCTATCCCCTTCATTGCTCCTGGAATATTCTTAGCCATTGTCTTTTTGGATAATGCCTTTCTGCATCCCAGTCACACAAATTCATACACTTTAAGGTTCCATTTGGGCTTCTATTTGAAGGAATCTCAGTTCTGGTTCCGTGGATCCTTGGGGCTGTGGAGGGGATGTTGCAGCTGGGAATATACCTGTGCAGGGTGCAGGGCCGTGCAGGGTGTAGGAACCTGTGTGCACATGTACTTGTGAGCCTGCAGTAAGGATGTTAAGTTTTTACATCACTTCTAAGTTTTCGAACAGTGACCATCTTCTGTCATCTTGCTACAACCCTGGAAATGGGTAGTGCTGATATCAACATCCCCCTTTTACACGTGAGGGAACTGAGGGCTAGAGAGGTGAAAGTGACATCCCCAAAGTCACTCTGTCTCTAACAGCAAGCTAGAGATAGAGCTGACCTCCAGTTTAGGCACCCCACCTCTGAGCCTGATGCTTTTCCCTCCACTTCATTCTGCTTATGCATGTTCGTGCAGGCTTAAGTGGAAACACCCATCTCTACACCCAGGTTTCTGCCAACCTGATCACAAACATCCTGTGAAGCCTCTCTGCCCCTCACCCCCACCCCGTGGTGGCATGCCACACACTAGGAGAGACTAAGTTCCTTCCTCCCTTTTCTCTCCCAACCCCTGTCTTTTAGACATCTGCCACTGCTGCTGTCAGACCTCAGAGGTGAATGAATTGTTGACCCAGCTCACAGAATTTACTACAGAATTTTTATAGCATTTCTGGGTAGAAACAATAGCCAACACCATCTTTCTTGGCATTACTTTTTATTGAATACAGACTTACAGTCTTTAAATAACTTGAATATAGTGCTTTCAATATACAGTTCTTTAGTCATACATATATTTCTTTAGAGCACAAAACTGTAACCTAAAATTGAAAGGCTATAAATACACATGTACATATTGCCATAAATCTAGAACTATTTTATAAAAATAGAACTCAAATATCAACTTTATATATTTTGGAAACTTAGCAATATTGTAAGGTGGCCACATACATTTTTATTATGCATCACTGTCCCCCAAATGTCTGTCTCCAAGTTTCATTTTCCATCCCTTTGGGGACACTTGGAACAGTCTCCTTTACCAGGGTCCCCGCAGAGACGCCCATGGCCATGGCTCAGCATTCCCTTTACATAAAGGCTCAGTGCATCCACCTGTTCTTGGAGGGGGAAGACCAGCTTCCAGCCCCTTCCTCAGAGGGAGGAGGTGTTCCCTCCAGCCAAACGTCTGCCATCCACACATGGTTGATACCTGAATATACAGTCAGGTTCCTTTCCCTACGCTCAGAGAATGGCAGATATGAGTTCGGTTCTGTCAAATCAGTGTAGAAAGTTTGAAACAAACATCACCTGAACAATGCCTGCTGGGGTAACATCATCCTGACAGCGGGCACCGGTGCCCACCTGCTTGTGGAAAGTTCTTTACACACGTGATATACAATCCTGACAACCTCACAAGGCCGGGACACTCTTGTTCCCATTTGATGATGGAGGCAATTGAGTCTCTGGGCTTTTAAGTTTCTTGGCCAAGGTCAGTGGGGCTGCCTGATCCCCAAACCAGAGTTCTCTGCCTGCCCAGAAATCCATGGAGAGAAACCAGAAGAGAACTTGGATCTTCACTGTGGTCATTTGATGAGAACAGATAAGTGGCTTTGGGTCAACTTAACAGCAGGTGGACAGCAGTTCCCCAAACATTCCCAGAACTCTTGGGCTGCACCTTTGCAGGGGGAGCAGGAAGGTGGACGTGTGAGGGAAGAAGCATGGACCTATAGACCAATAATTTTGGAGGGCAGTGCCAGAATCTCCCAGATCATCCAATAGAAATCCTCAATCTAAAACCAGGGGTTGAAGGAATTCACTACATTGGGCTGTTTGTGTTACAAACAGCCCAGTAAAGGTTAAAAGGCCCATCCCATCTCAGCCCTGCCCGCTTCCATACAGGGCAAAGTGCAGAGAGTTGGCGCAGTGGTCTGAAGAAGGGACACGTGCAGGGTCCCTGGGCCAGTGCGGAGGGCTCAGAGTGATACAGAGCAGGATGGGCAGGGGCAGGGAGGCTTTTCCAGAAAACCCCGCAGGGAGCATGGCAGAACTCAGCGTGACGGGAGCCCAGCTCTGCACCTCCCCTGGACAGAGGCAGGCCTCAGCTATTTGCAGTTTTGATTTTTCTGGTTGCTTTCCCATAAAAATATGCCCCAGCAGAAAGTGCCTCTCACATCTCCTCCACGATCACAGCCTCCCCAGACAATCTCACCTCGGCTCTGTGGACTGTCTGCCCCTCTGTCAGGGCTGGCTCTTCATGTGGCCATTCCCTCCTCCCAACCCCGCTCTCTGCCAGCTGTGCCCTCAGCCCCCAGGCCAGTGGAGAGCCCTGCTCTGGGCTCCTCCACACGAGTTTTAGGCAGAATCCCTAGATAACATCCTCCACATAAAGGAGCCCAGCTGTCCAAGGGTGTCCTGCTTAGGCCGCTAAGATCATATTCTGAAATTAACGTCACAGTGGTTTTCTTAAAAGCCTCTCTTCAGAATGAACAAAACAAAACAAATAAACAACAGCAGCAGAAAACCCCCGAAGCATCCCTCTCTCCTCTAAAAGACAGATCACCTATCAGGGCATGTTTCTTGTGAAGGCGGGTGGGAACGCAACCAGAAAAAATGCAAGTGGCAGGACCCCTGGGGAAGTGGTCCCCGCCACGTCCCCGGGGGAAGCAGGGAGCAGCTGCTACTCCAGGGCAATGGTAGACCATTTTTTTTTCCCTTTTAGACTAGCCCGACCAGATTTTCTGAACTCAATGGAAGGCTGCTTCCGGGAGGCAAAAGGAGAAATGTGTCTGCAGGCCCAGATCATTATATTTTAAATTAACTTGTGCTGTGTGTGTGTGTGTGTGTGTGTGTGTGTGTGTGTGTGTGTATGTCGGGGGCTGGGTTAGTGCTTACAGGACTGTGTGTCTCGGGGCAGGTCACTCTGAATGCCATGATCAGACTGCTTTGAATCTGAAAACAAAGCCCCCTACTCCTCCCAAAAAGACACAAGGTAATGACCTGGAGTTAGCCTCTTCCTTTGTGGTTCATTTGGGTACATTGCACATAATAAGGTGACTCTTTCGTTGGGCAGAAACATCACCTGGACACGCTAGGTCCTGCTGGGAAGCAAACCAATATTAAGCTTCCATGGCCATGGAGGGAAGGCAGTGGTGCCTTCCCCATCTCGCCCAGGCCACCTCTGGGCCAGGCTGGTTTTATTTCCCAGTGCACAGGCCTGAGGGCACCTTGATCAATAATGATGATTCCCATGCATCTTGAGGGACGCTTTCCTCCTAACACTCCAGCTTTGTGTGATGCCTCAGTGTGGTCTGTGTGTTGGGTCCAGAGTTACAGGGGAGCTACAGAAAGCTGGGGTAAGGGTTGGGACAGGGGTTCAGCAGGGTCTGGCAGCTGCAGAATGCTGGGTTTGGGGAGGTGAAACCTAGTGGCAGCAGTCAAGGTTGGTGCCCCTGGCTGGGCCTTGTTACTTTTTCCTTTTTCACCAGTGGCTTGCCCGTGGCACACGGTGGCCGACTGCAGAGGCCTCTCATTTCAATGAGGCTTTCTTCCACAGCTTTTGCAAACTTGGTTGAAGAGGTCTCTTTGCAGCCATGGAAGCTGGAGATGCAGAAAAGGATGCTCTCTGGCTGGGGGTTGTAGCAGGCGCCATAGCCATTGGGTACCACAGGACCATAGCAGCAAAACATCTCCATGGTGGTGGGCACCTGGAGGAGAGGACAGATCAGAAGCTGCTTGTTCTGAAAGTCTGCTACAAAGCATGGCGTTCCAACAACCCAGGGGCCTCGATGGGATATTTGCTTCTCTCTGACTATTTTCCACCTGGGTGTTTGACTGAATTAACCACATCAACTGATTGCTTCATCATGGATGGCCACAGCCAGAGTCGTCAAAACAAACCCATCTAACTGCATGAAATCAGAAGAGGAAGGGCCATAAGGCCTTCCCTGGTGTGAAATCTGCTCTACTTGTGAAGTCAGAAGCTCCCAGAGTGACCCGGTGCTGGGTCTCAGCCGAGTCTCTCCTTCACCTGGGGGCTGTTTGAATCACCGAGGCAATCAGAGCAATTTACTAAATGGTACCCTGGTGGCACCCAACAGTTAGATGGCTTCCCAGAGAGAGTAATTTATGAACTGCAGGAAATCTGGCTCGTCTTCTCTGTCGATTTTTCCCACATCCTTAATTACTGTCAGTATTGCCTGGCTGGTCTGATTTTCTCCCCACAGCCTGGCCACGCACAATTACCCAGCACTGGGCATTTCAAAGATTGCCATCAACTGGAGTTTTAGTTATGTACCTGATATGTTTTGAATTCAGAGGGCAGAGATTTTTGTAATTTGGATCACAAACCAAGAAAGTGTTTCTGAAGGCATTCAAGCCATAAATGTTCATTCCAGTTGGAAAAAAGAGTCACCACACCCTAAATTAATTTTATTAGCTGGCTTTAGAGGGAAAATAGAGCACATTCTTGAGCAGGTGCAGGGTGGGGTTTGCTTTAAACCCACAGGCTCTGTGTGCTCGGGCCTTCAGAAATGACACTGGCCGTTTTAATAGGGCAGAACAAACCATTAGTCTTGCTAATAGAGTCACCTCATTGTCAGATAAATTTGCCGTGTAACAGCCGAAGGCCATAAAGCCGTTCCGAAGCACTTTTTGCCCATGGATGGTTTCCTGAAGAATTTATGTTGTTGTGTTCTGCCCTCGTTTATTCACGTCTGCAAGCTCACTGCCATAATGCCAAAATGAAATTACTGAGTGGGCTTTTATCCTCAAACACAACTTTATCAGCCCTTTTTATTGCCCACGTCCAGCTTTTCGCAGATGAGGTGGAGTTTTAGTAAATTGACATTCGCGGGGGGCGGGGGTGGGGGGGAATAGGTAATTTCTCCCCTAAATGGCTGCCTTTCTCTAATGGATTGCATTCTGTTTCTGTGTCAGTGGTCCTCCAACAGAACAAGCCTGTAGCACTGGTTAGGAGATGCTGGGCCGGCAGTGGCCCCTTAGAATGATGGCTGTGACCTGATTGGAGGACCCTGTCCATGCCAGGCGCTGGGCTGGGCTTTCCACTGATATTGTCGCATCTGCTTGAGCCAGGACTTTGCTGTGGGCCTGTCGGGCTTCAGAGCCTGTGGTCACCATGGTGGAACACCACGTCTCAGGCAACATTGGAAGGAGTAAGCCTAATGGTTAGGGCACCGGAATGGGTGTTCTCCCATCCTGCCCACCTCTGCTAAGGCGGCATTCGTGATTATGCCCATTTAGAAGGTGGGGAGACCTGCACTCTGAGCGTTCAGGTCCTTCTGCTGAAGGCCACGCAGCTCACTGGAAGCAGAGCCAGGGCTTGCCTGACTCTAAAGCAGCGGGCTGTAGACACCAAGCTCTTTAGAGAGCCCACTGCTTCCACTAAGTGGCTTCTTGGGTGACGGCCATGCTAGGGCTGTACCTGGCTGGTGGAGAGGACAAACCGGTTGCTCATCAGGTATGTTTCATCCGTGAACATCTCGGGCAGTTCCTTGCACACTTCCCGAGCCAGCTCCCGCAGCCCCAGCAGGTGGTTGTCAATGGCCATCCCTGTTATGGCCTGGGTAGTTGGGGACAAAGAACAGGACATGAGACATGGGCTCCCCCTCCTCCCCTCCTCTCTAGTCCGAAATGCTAATGGGGACTAACTGCTCTCGCCTACCCAGTACTTGCTGCAGACCATGTGTGTGGGTGACCGCCCAGGACCGACCACTGTACTACACGGCCTCTGCTCCTTGGGCCCTTGTGCATTTCTACGTACACAGGATGAGCCAGAGCAGGTTGGGTTCTAACACAAGGATGCCTGAGTTAAAAGTCAGTGAGTCTGAGTCCTCCCAACAGCATGGTCCCTGCTGGCGTTCACTGTGTGTAACTACTCCGTGCTCTAAGTGGAAAGAGTGGGGCCGGCTGGGCCATCCCCAGTACCTTCTCAGGTAGGGCAGGAATCTGGGCAGGAGCACGGGTGCTGGGCCCCATCCAAGCATGGGGAGGGGTGCCCCGGGCTGTCACTGACTCTCACCACAGACTCTCACCACAACCAACACTTCATACTCCAGCAGGAGCCCAAGGAATGAGGGGTAGAGAGCACTGAGGTCTGTTCCTGAGTCTTGGCTGCTGTTTCGTAGGCTCAGAATCAATTCAACTAAACTGGATTCGTAATCTAAGAATAATTTTGAGACAGGAACTAGACAGCTTAGCAGAGGCTCAGCTCATATTTTCAAGAGTTTTTGGATGAAGAAAGGGTTTTTCTTTTTGTCACAGGTATTTGAACTCTTATCAAAGGATAAGAGAGGGACTTTCCTGGCGGTCCAGTGGTTAAGACTTTGCCTTCCAATGCAGGGGGTGCGGGTTCAATCCCTGGTCGGGGAGCTAAGATCGCACATGCCTCGTGGCCAAAAAACCAAAACATAAAACAGAAGCAATATTGTAACTAATTCAATAAAGACTAAAAATGGTCCATATCAAAAAAATCTTTTGAAAAAAGGGGGGGGTAAGAGAATAGCAGTGGAAGCAGTGGTAAGAGAATTTCTATGTAGGAGGAGCCCAGGGGTGGTGGTGGTGTGGCTGGAAGTGAGGCAGTGAGGCCAGGGCACTCGTTCTTCATATTCCCCACTGGAGGCTGCATGTGTAGCATGCACATGGGTTTTGCTTGGATTACATGCTTATTTGGGGCAATTTGGGGGGCTGATGGAGACATGGGGGCCACATCTGGCCTCTCGTATTAACCTCTGGATCAACATCAGGGTAATTGTGAGTAACTCTTGGGGGTTTCACGGTTACGTAAGATGGCCACTTAGCTGTTAACGCCCCACATAGGAGGAAACCTCCCATCACAATGAACTTTGTTTAGGTTTACAAGTCACGTTTTGGAATTTGACAGCTGTTTTCTTTCAGTTGAGAATGAATGCATAAAGATGACTCAGAGGCCCCAGTCTCTCCAAATGCACCTAATTATGGGCTGAAAAGACATGTTATACAACCACCGCTCACTTTAGACGTGCCCCATTAGGACAGAGGGGAAGAACTGTGAGACAGACCAGCTATGAAGTAGATGCACTTTAAATTTCTCTGGTTGCCTCTGTTTAATGACTGATTTGTGTAGATCAAAGCAGCTACTCTGTGCAGCAGCCAATCCACCCCTGTTTTCACCATCTCTGAAGTCACTGTAGCAACTGGGGTTGATTTAACAGGTTGTTTGGATCACAGCCATGAGTAGTAATGAGTAAAATGACTCAGCATTCAGTCTTTCGTTCATTCAAGGGATCTTAATTGAGTACCTACTATGTGCCTGAGCAGCTGCTAGAGAACAAAGCAGTCACAGACTCAGCCTCACGGAGGCTTAGGTGTGATGGGAGACAGATGTTAACCAACCATACAAATAAGCTTGTGATCAAAAACCGAGTAAATGCTAGGAAGGAAAAGCATAAGGTGCTGTGAGAGTATGTGATAGCGAGTCTGAATCACATTTGCTCCTTTCCCTGGAATTTCCTTTCTCCACTACCACTACCAAATATACTTGCCAGATATCTGGAGGTTTCCTGGCTTCCTCCCTCTGTCCCTTACCCTGCACGGCCAACCAGGTACCAGATTTACCCACAAAGCATCTTTATAGCTCTCCTCTTTCCATCCCTTGTCTCTTTTACTTAGTCGTTTTCACCAACTTAAAATAGTTAAAATAACAGAAGCCTATGGCAATGCTTTGGAGGATATTTTTCTAAATTTTTCATAAAAATTTAAATCATTATCAAAGTTGTATATTTATAGTTAAAAAAAAAAAACCCCAAGTAAGCCAAAGGCTTATGTCACTTTGCCAGCACTGAGTCCCACTCCACAGAAGCAATCACTTGGAACCCTTTTTGCGACTGACTTTCTTAGTTCTAAACAACATGCTGAGACTGCCGTTACTGCATTTTTCAGTTTTCTTATTATAGAAGATGAAACTTTGGCTCTTTTATATCCCCACTCCCCAAATACACTTCTACTCTCCTATGCTCCCAAATAGAGTTACATTTGGACTCCTTGTTGCTTGATCAATATTCAGTGTTTACATGGTTATAATTATGCAGGTATTCACAGTTGAGTCCTGTAGTGTATTAGGATTAGATTTCCTTTCTTATTCAGTTTTTTGTTTTCCCTAGAAATGACAATTTGTAAGTAATTAAATTATGATTTTCCCACTTGCTTACCTTTCTATGTATCTGTAACTAATTGATTCCTAAACCCTTAGCTGGAAGTGTAAAACTTCCCTTAATACATTAAAATGTATCAGATAATTTATCAATTTAATTTCTCCTTTCACTTCTTGCTTCTCTGTGGACTGATTGTTCTCTGGGTCTGCTGAACAGCTGTCAATTTGGGATCTCCCTTTACTCTCATCCTCTTTCTCTACCTCTTTCTTGTGTTGAATCTTCTGATGTTTGAGCTTATGACTTCCCTTTTTGTGCTTTATTCTCTTACATTAGTGGTCTATATCCTCCAATAGTTTTACAAGAAAGAGAGCTTAATAAGTAAAAATTTTAAGACCTTATCTGTATAAAATGTCTTTATTCTAGCTTCAAATTTGATAGTTTAGCTGGGTATAGAATATGCATTAAAAATCATTTTCCCTCAGAATTTGAAGGCATTGTTTCACTATCTTCCACCTTCCAGTGATGTTAAGCCCAATTACGTTTTTATTCCTGATCTTTGTATTTGATTTTTTTTCCTCTCAGACTCTTTTCTTTTTTCATACCAAGGAAATTGGACAACACTAAGGTCAAAGGAGGAACTGAGGGGCTAACTGCTTCTCATATAGATCATCAGCGAATCCTCTTCTTTTCAGCTCCACATGCACTCCTACTTCTGGTGGAGCCTCCAACACCTGAGCCGTTCTGAGGTTCTGCAGTGCACTTCACTGGGCTCCTGGGTCTCCCTCACTGTTCACTTGGGTTTCAGCTTTCTCTGGTCTGCTAAGTCAGATGCCATCTGTTCTACTTTCCAGCTCTGAAACTTTGTTGTCATCTCCTTTCCCATTCTCTTTGCTCTAGTGTATTTATGGCTTAAAAAAACACCCCTTTGCTGATGTTTTTGAGGGTTTTAGAGGGAGTGACAGTAAACCCTTGTGTTCAGTTCACCATGTTTGATCAGAAGTTTGTGTCTTCCTCTTCAACACCCCCTGCCCCTGCTCTACGTCAGTCCTTTTACCAGCTCCCCCTAAACATTATATAGGTCCCTAATTCTGTCTCTTGGCAGACCAGCCCACGCTCCAACCAGTCCTTCTACCTTGTCACCAGGGTAAGCTTTGTGACAGGTAAATCCAGCATCATGAGCTTTCCTGCTTTTCTGTCCTTTGCAAGCTGCACACATGGAACTACTTGCTTTTCCTCCAATATGTCTTATTCTCTCAAGACTCTTTGCCTTTGCACATGCTGTTCCCTTCTGGGGCCATCCTTCCCTTCTATACCCACCTGACAAGCACTTCTTCATGCTTCAAGTCTCATATTAAGCACCACTTCCTCTGAAAAGTCTTCCTGGCTCTCCCAAGCAGAAGAAGGAGCTTGCTCCTCCATGTTCTCTGCTACTTCCTGAAGCATGTAAGGCCTCTTCTCCCAACTACACGGTACACTCCCCAAGCACAGGGCTTCATTTTTTATTTCCTAGTACCCAGGGCCTTGCCTGGCATAAAGCAGGAAAACAAAGGATACCCACTGAATACATGACAGCGAGCTTGATTTTCCCCAAACAGAACAAACACTTAGCTATTCCGATGAATCAGGGACCTAGCAACTGAATTACAGAAAAGCCTATATTGGCTAGTTCTAAAACCCAGATACGTGTTGTGCTTGCTTTCAAGTATATAGAGTGAAATCAGTCAACTCCTTTTCATAGATTATATGATCCTTCAAAGACTGTATCAGAATGATTTGCAATTAATACATTGATCACCAGCCCAAGCAGTAGCTTATTCTCTGTTTGTATGCAAATGATGGCTTTGCAGTGCTAGAAAATATATTATTTCCCTAAACTAGGGAAACATTTCCCTTACAATTTCGATTTCACCATTAACTTTCAGCAAATATTTTTTTTTTATTCACAGGCAGTATAAATAAATACATGGAGAATAAGAAGACAAAACTAGTCCTGAGTGGGAATAAATACCGCCTCAACTGAGATTGTGCCAAGTGTGCAAACCACCACACATCTGACTCTCTTGTATAAATTGTAAAGTGCTATACATGTTGGTGCTATTATTATTGTTGTTGTTGTTGTTTCAAAGCCCATTCACTGTATTCTTGTAAAATCCGTGTAAAAACCAGGAGTGGTGTGTTACCCGGGTTCTAAAAATAAGAAAGAGGAGGCCCTGAGAGGTGAGGTGCCCTCACCAAGTCGCTGCACAGGTGGTGGCCCGGCTGTCACCCAGAGCCCATGCCGAGGCCCCAGGTCTGGGCACAGCCCACAGTCCTGAGCTGAGGCGAGGTCACTCACCATGACTGTGTACTCGGTCTGGGCTCGGATGGCCTCCTTCAGGAGCAGTAGCTTCTCTGAATCCTGTAAATGGACCAGAGACACAGCGCATGGGGCTTTAAGAGGCTGCTCAGCGGCAGACAAGCTAAAGGAGCTGGTTGTCTCGGGGCCGAGAGGACAGGCGGTCCACAGCCGCCTCACTGGTCCCCCCTGAGACTCCTCGGGCCAGCAGGACTTACCGGCACGGTGGCCGTGCGGTCAGTGATGGTTTTCACAAAACGCAGCGCCTCCAGAGTGGCTGATCGAATGTTGTCCACCCGTCCCTCGCGGAACCGACGGATGGACGCGCTCTCGTAGGTGGGCACGAGTCTCCTGTGGAGCCTGCACGGGATGCAGGAGGAATGGCAGACGGTGCTGCCTTCTCAGGGAGTCATAAACGCTGAAATAGCCTCGGCTGCCCTTACTTTTACAATCCTGCCTTCGCTCTGCACAGTATTTCATTTTAACGCTAATAGAATTCTGGAGGAGATTCCCCAAAGATGAATGTCGGGGAGCCTCGGATATGAAATGCTGAGCACACTTTCCTGCGTGGGTGATACTGTGTGGATATAAAATAAGGAAGACGTGACTGGTAGTTTTTTAAAAGTCCCAGTCTGGTGGGAAACCTAGAGTTTTCCAATGAGTGTTTGATTAATAGCACAGCATGGACTAATTCATCATTCGCACTCTTGAGGGAATCCTGTTTTATTTAAAAACAATTCAAGCATGACCTATGGATCGAGGCAGGGAGGGGGCCTTAGTGGCCGTGGGTGTCAGCCACTGCAGAGGCTCACCGTCCAGGGGCAGCAGGGCTTCCAAACAGACCCATGGGCACAAGGGCTGTGCCTCTCTTCCCTCACGTCTGTGACCAGAAGAGCAGTGGCTGCTGTCCCCACCAGCCAGAGCAAGTCTTTTCCCCTTGCACACCAGGCTGGCACATGCCCTTCTCACCAGTCAGGAAAGTTGTTGGTGTTGGGGTCAGGGAGGGGAAAGACATAGAACTCAGAGACGGGCAGTGACACCCCGAAGTCACACAGCAAGTTGGGGCCCTGTATCTTGGCCTCCTCGGGGCATGTCTCTCCCACCCTGGGTGAGCTCCAGGAGGAGGGAAGGCTGAGTCTGATTTGGCACAGTGCTTGGCACCATATGGCTTGCCAAGCAAATGGCATTTTCTGTACACTTATGTCTCATTTCTCCAAGACTCTGGCAGGGAGCTCATTTCCTGTATCTCTCTAGCCCCTGGGGGCAAATGCCATGCCGAGCACAAAAGTAGATGCCATCACTGGCTGGTCGCTGATCAACCCCAATTTAGGTAGCTTCCAGATTTCTGCTGAATCTAGGAGCAGATTAAAAAATATCTTTTTTGTTATAGCTGAAACTCTGAAGAATGCATTCCATGGGCAGCAGGTCATATTTTGCCTATTCAATGAGCCCGGGAGCCTCTGGCCACATCTATTCCTGGCCATGTCCAGTGACAACAAAGATCCCTGGAGGGTGGAGTTGGGAGGCTCTATGCAGTGTCCACCAGCCCCTCTGGGCTTTGGATCTGAAGCTCTGAAGTGCTTGCCAGGGGGGTACCAGTGCAGCAGTGTCCCCAATTATGGCACCAGCAGGACACTGACCTCGTGGCCCATTTTAGCCAGATGCCATCTGAGTATCAGAACGGCATTGATTGCAGTTCCAGAGGCCAGGTCCTGCCGGCGAGGTCTCCATGTCCTGGCGATGAGCCCATCCTCGTGTGGGGTGACGTCAGCCTGACAGATGACAGAGTGGCTGCACTCCCTTCCTCATGGGTCACAGCCCCCTGCGTGGGACACTGGGCTCTGGGATGCTGCCTGCTCATTAGTGACACCTCCTTGCCCTGGCTTTCTCCAAGGTCGCTTTATGCCTCCCCTGGTTGCAAACCGAAAGCAGGTTCTGGTGGGGGCATAGTGCTATTTACTGCCCGTGCCAGTTTCTGAGCTGTTGCTTCTGGAATGCTGAAACCAACAGGGACCAGCCCTGTCTTGAGGAAGATCTATTTTGCATTTTACTTTTCGCCTCCTATAAAAGACCAGTTAGGCTCCCAACCCTGCCTTCAACCCTTACCTCCCTACGCTGCATCCCTTCCCCAACACACAGCTACCATTATAGAGATCTGTCTAAACCACACACCTCACTGTGCCACCCTGGGCTAAAACTCCTGCAGTGTCTTCTCATGTCTGTGACAATCCCTGATGCCTACTCTGTCCCAGGCGTGCAAGATACCCAGAACATCATGCCTGGGGGAGACAGTCTAGAAAACAAAGTCAGCAAATCAATGAACAAGGGAGCCCACATGAATAACGACTGCCATGAAGGAAAAAGAGCACAATATGCTGTGACAGAGAACTGGGTGGCAAGGGGCCCCGAGGTGGCCTCTGAGGGCTGACACCTGGGCTGAGACCTGAGCGGTGGGAAGGAGCTGATATATGAAGAGCAGTGGTGACAGGTGGGTGGGCAGAGGCAGAGCCAGAGCAAAGATCTGGAGGCAGAAGAGAGCTTGGGGGCAGGGCCCCAGGGAAGGCTGGTTCACAGGGAGCCTTTCAGGGAGCTGGACTTTGTTCTAAGCGTGAAGGGAAACATGGTAGGTGATAAAGACTGATTTGCATATTTCAAAGTTCATGCTTCATGAAGACAGGATTATAGGGGACAAGAGTGGAAGCAGAGACCCCCCCCCCACCAGGGCATGCTACAGTTGACCAAGCACTAGATGATGGGGGCTTGGAAGGGGCCGATGGCAGTGGAGGTGAAGGGAAGAGGATGGAGGGTAGACATTTGGAGGAGAATTGACATGGGGATGAGGGGAATGAGAGACAGAGACAAATCAAGCCCCAAATCTTTGACTTGACCCCCTTGCCGGGGCGGGCAGGGTGGGGATGCTAGTTCCGTTTCCTTATCAAGGCCAGGAAACGTGGAGAGGAACAGGTCACAATAATACAGGGACCCAGGTGGGCTGGGTGAGATCAGGAGGAGAAGCAGCCTCCCCACCTGACGTCCTCATCCCCTGCCTGGCCCTTGTGAGTTCTGCGTTCCTTCCCTGTGAGCTCTGTGCCCCTGGGCCATCGCTCGCCAGCTTCTTGACTGCAATATCCTTCTTTTCATTTCTGAGGTTGGACTCATGCTTTGAAACCCAGTTAGGTGACACCTCCTTCCATGCAGCTTGCCCTGATCATACCGCCATCCTCTAGGCCCACAGAAAGTCATCTCTCCCTCCAAGATGCTTCTAGGCTCTAGAGTAGCTTGTCAGTCAGCCCACCTTGGCAGGCTGTGCTTACCTATAGAAGGCCAGCTGGAGGGCCACCTGAATAAAGGCATCGGGGCTGCACTTCTGCTGCTTAATGAATGTTTTCCCATAGTCGTCAAATTGATAAACGATGAAGTCGAGATTCTTTACTATTCTGTGGAAGAAAAAGAAAAGATGCATTCATCACATGCAAAATAGAATGCACTCACCACAGGGTCTAACGAAGTTTCTCCATCCTGGTCTACGTCCCAGCACGCTAGATATCCAGTGCACTGTCAGAGACAGGCCTTGACGTTTGGAAGTGGCAGAAGGCACGCCAAGCAGGGTGACTCTGAGCTAAAGCTGAGGCTTGGCTGGGCAGTGGCCCTGCTCTGGGGGTAGGGGAGGTGGGCCCGGCTGCAGGGAAGGACACGGAAGCACGAGGGACACTTGCACGGGCAGGGAGAACACTGCCTACAAGTCCTAAAAATTCATTGCCCACAGAAGAAGGCCTGAAAGAGGCCATGCATCTGATCTGTTTGGGAAGGTGTGTCCAGCATCCCTATGGACTCTTTTGGCATCCCGGCCATCCTGCCAGACCTGCAAATCCCCTATGTCCAGGGAAAAGCCCGTTTCTCTGATGGCTGCAAGCAGCATCTCCTCGCTGAGACTCGTCCCTGTTGTGCTATGGAAGAAAGGTCTGGAGCCTGGCCACCGGTCATGGTCACCACAGCAAGAGCTGCTCATCTGGGCTTTGCTGGTGACTGAAAACCCATTTTACCCAGAAGGTGCTGCTGAGCCTCCCTGGACATGCGTAGGTCTTTGCTGCTCACGAATCGTTGTCAGAGCAGCAGGAAGAGTCCCTGAGTCCACACTGAGACCTTTCAGCGCTGGTCTCCCCCCACGCCCACCCTCACATATTGACCAGTCTCCTCCTTCACAGTGAGTCTGGGGTCCGGGCTGACTGCTGCCTGAAGCGACGTCCAGCAAGGTCCTCACCACCCGTCCACCAGCCGCGGGTGTGTGTGTGCGCACGCAGAGCCCTGGGTGGGCAGCCCTGACCCCCCTCCCACACTCCCTCAGGATTTGCTGTTCCCTGCCTGCCTTGCCTTGAATTATTTCTCCAGCCATGTGAGCTCAGCTCTCGGTGGGCCATGCCAGGCTCCGGGGACCCATCAGGACTCGGAGAGGGCCCAGTGCTCACGGGAACTCACTGCTCAGTCGGGCCTGTTGACCCACCGTCCCCCAACAGGCTGAGCTTACTGTCACCACAGACACCTGGGAACCTCTTGTCCAAGCCCTGGCCATCAGATCTTACCTGCCTTCCACGGCAGCTCAAGACCCCCCTCAGCTCCTCCTGCTTCCCCACCCACATGCCTCTCTTGGCTTTTCTGGTCCTCCAGAAAGGGAAGCTGGGGGTCTCGGGACCGCGTGACACCTGCTTGAATCCCTGAAAGTAAACGGGCTCCTTCCTCAGCCCAGGGCTCACCAGCCCACCAGTTCACTCTCCTAGCAGCCTGTGTGTCCCAAGAACAGCCCTGTAGGGTTGAGATACGAGCACCGCTTTACAGATGAACACCTGAGGCCTCTCCTCCTCCCCGTGGAAAGCCATTCAACCTCCCCAGCAGCTCGCTGTGGACTCATCCTCCCCAGCCCTCGGCCTCTGACCCTGGCCACGTTCTGTCCTGCTCACCTGTGCTATTCCCACAGTCTCCTCGCTGGCTCCCCGAAACCCCATACACAAAATCCTCCGGGGGGGGGCTTCCCTGGTGGCGCAGTGGTTGAGAGTCTTCCTGCCAATGCAGGGGACACGGGTTCGAGCCCTGGTCTGGGAAGATCCCACATGCCGCGGAGTGGCTGGGCCCGTGAGCCACGACTACTGAGCATGCGCGTCTGGAGCCTGTGCTCCGCAACAAGAGAAGCCGCGATGGTGAGAGGCCCGCGCACCGCGATGAAGAGTGGCCCCCGCTTGCCGCAACTACAGAAAGCCCTCGCACAGAAATGAAGACCCAGCACAGCCAAAAAAAAAAAAAAAAAAAAAAAAAAAAAATCCTCCAGGGGCTCCTCACTGCTGCAGGACGGCTTCCAGCCCCCATAAGGACATGAAGCTCTTCACAATGTGACCCTGACTTCCCTTTATTGCCCCAACTCTGGCCATTCTCTCACTTGCCGGCCTCCAAACCAGCCTGATCTCTTATGAACCTATCTCTCCCCCAGCTGCTGGTACCACGAACTCCTAGTCATCCTTCAAGGCCCAACTCTGTAAAGCCCTCGCTCAACATCCTGGCAGAACCCAGCTCCCGTGTCCTCTGTGTGTTCAGGTTCGAATGCCTCTCTCTGGTTTTGGCGCTTATTGCATCTGATATTTTTGTGTTGGGGGTCTACTTCCTCCACTAAAGTATGGAGGGCAGGCCCCGTGGCACATTGCTCTCTGTGTCCCCAGAGCCCTACCAGAGGCCTGGTACACACCAGAGCTCTACACATGTTTGATGAATGAATGAATGAAAGAATGAATCAATGTACTCATGCTCACTTATTGAATGAGGGAATGAACGACCAAAGTCCAGATCTAGTTGCCATCCCGTGGCTCCCAGCACACCTTGCCACTGTCAGCGAGGGTTCACATCCATCCCTGGCCCTCCTGCCTAGGTCCCGTTAGGGCCAGCATGGCCCTTGGGAAAAAAGCCCCTTGTCAAGTTGCAGTGTAAATTCAAGCAAATTGAAATAGCTTGGATTCAAATGACCTATTCAAACCAGTTGTTTATGACTCCCCTGAAAGCAGAGGATGATTTCCCCACCTTGACTCTGCTCAGTCAGGTGAAACCTGCAGAAAAAAATAGCTCCACGTTTGCATTTTATGGAAATGATGGATTCTTCAGCAAGGTTATTTCCCCAAGAGTTATAACTCCCCTTTAGTTTGCTTACATTTCCATGAGGGGGTGGGCAGAGGCAGGTGAGAGGAGGCAGAGGGGCTGGGGTCTTTGGAAGCTTCCAGGGTGCCTTGGCAGCTGGTGGGGCGGGGGCGTTGTAGGATGACCCCCGGAGCATCACCCCCAAAGACCTGGGATTCTCCTTACTGTTGAAGTTTTTCTGCTGAGGAGGCTAAGAGGCCTTGAATTTCCGGGGAACATTTCCACCTCAGTCTCCTGGGTGCTGGGAGCTCGCTGACCGAGTCGGCTCGGACCATCTTCTTGCTGGTCTTCACCCTGCAGGACAAAGGGGTGACCTCCTGTGGCCCGCAAGCTGGGGGGCTGCGGGCAGCTTGTTTCTTTGTGCTGCAGTCATCTTAGCTGGTGGAGTTTGATTTGCCCCCCAAACCATGAAAGAGCTGAACAGACTGAAGCTCAGAGAGGCCACCTAAATTAGTGAGTGGCAGAGCTAGGATTCCATCCGGTTCCACCTGACTCCAAAGCCCAGTATTTCTTTCCACGTTTTCCATTTGACCATGCTACACCACTAACTCTTAAAAAACACTCGGGGACAAATGGAACAAGCAAATTGTGTTGTTCTGTTTACGAGGGCAGGTTTGGGTTTTCAGTGATCCTGAAGAGTTCCTAAATCATGGAAGAACTTATAGATTCAGGGAGAAGATCCTAGAAGGAGAGAATGAACAAAATTGTGAATGGAGGAAGGAACCTGGTGTGTTTAAGGGACACAGAAGTACTCAGTCTGTCCAGGATGGGAGTTGGAGAGAGAGACCCAGGCCAAGGGAAAGGAAAGAGGTGCAGCTCAGAGACCTCCCCTCTGTGCTGGGTCAACAGCAGGCTTAGCCCTGACTCTGGACAAGCAAGACATCGACCTGGACTTCCCTGGACCAAAGCAGATGTTCCTTTAAAGCTGAGAATTCTTGGCCAAGCCTTGCCCTAACTGCCCCTAACCTGTTGCTCAGTCTGCCCCTTCTGTCCATGACCGATAAAGCATATGATGCCTTGTTCAGGTTGGTTTTCAAATTCATCTTTTGCTAAGACACTTTCCAGACTCGCGTGGCCCCCCAGCGGCCGCCCACATTTAGCTTGGCGGCTGCTTGGCAGTCTGGCTTTGCCTCCTCTGGCTGCTCGGGAGGGGCTCTGCTCCCAGACTCACATGTGCTTGAGCAGATGCTCCGTGCACTGCACCAGGACGATGCCGTCGAATGGGGAGTGTTCGCACACCACGCCACACGTGCCGTCTCGTCCCACCACAAACTGCAATAGGAAAGAGAAGTGAGTGGACCTCTGGGACAGTCAATATTTCAAACCAGCCCCTGGGCCCCAGGTCAGGAACCCTGCATTCTCCCTCTGCCCCCACCTCTCAGGGGGAAACTCTCCTCTAGGGACACCAAAGCACATCACTTCCTGAAAAGAACGCGGCATGCAATTGCCATGGCCTGACAGTATGGGAGCCTCAAGACAGCTCTAAACTGTGTGACCTCCTTCCCAGAAATGCCCCAGGCAGTGAAGGTGGAGCCCAAAGCTCCCCGGCTCAAGTAGCCCAGCGACTCCTAAGAGCTCACTCCGAGGCGGTGCACACCCTCCTCAGGTCCTGGGCAAGCTCCTTCGGCTCCTGTTAGCACTGTTTCCCCTTCACGGTACACATCAGGGCCACCATCCTGGTCTGCTTTGTGTGATTATGTGTCTGATGGACCCTGTGTGTTTGGCCACTACTGATATTATTCCCAGGATCGCCCCATAGTAGGTGCTTAATAATTTTGTTACATGAGTAATGAAAGATAATGATCCATTTTGGATGGTGTGCAGATTCCTAGGGAGAAATAAAATATCCCTTGATGGGAGTGAAAAAAGGTGTACGAAAGATGCCCCATTAACTGCTGCCTGGGCTTCAAGTCAGGGACCCTGATTCCAGTTCTGCGGTTGCCGCCTGCCAGCTGAGAGAGCTTTGACAAGACACTTCAACTCTCTGGCTTCAGTTTGCTCTCATTTAAAATGGATCCAATAAGGCCCAGTTCACCGGATCGATGTGAGGCTTAGAGAGAAGGCATATGAAAGGCCCACGGGAACTGTGAAGATTACTTATGATTTTTATGACTATACAAAGGCTGGATTTAGTTGACTTGGAAAAGGGACATACTCAGTATGTACAAAAGGACTAGGAGAAAATAGTGAGAAGAAGGAAATCTGATTCTTAAAGCATAACCCGAATAAAGTGGGGCTGCCTTGAGGTCCACCTCAGCACAGCATCACACTCAAGAGGTACTAGCCTGTCATCCATAAGCAAACAAACCAACAATCAAACAAATAAACAAGCTGCTGAAATCTTTATGAGACCTTCCAGGGAACTGTGGCACAGCACACCTCTGAGCTGTCTCCCTGTCTCCTCCAATCTCATAGCTGCCCGAATCTTTTCTCCCATTCTTCAAGCAAACACACTTCCCACAGAGTTTCTCTCAAGATTCATCCCTTGCAGGCTCTTTTCTCTCTCCCTTTGTGTCCCCTGCCTTTCTGTCCTGAGACTCGCTCTTGAACTTTTCAGTTCACGTTCATGGAGCCTGTCTGGCTTTTCCAGCTCCCCTGATAATCTGTCCTGCCTGCAAAAGAGCCCAGAGGTGGGCACGGTCATCCACGTGAGGCAGGAGGGGAGGGCTGTGCCCACTCACACATTAGTGCTTTTGTGTCCCTGTCGCTAAAAGAAAGGGAGGAAAATGTTACCTTTTAAAAACCACTACCAAGGCTTACTATGTTTCAGGTCCTGTACATCCATTGTATCATTTCAATCCCACAGCTGCTCCATGAAAGATTACAAGCCATTAGCACCACTGGTGGAGGCTAAATAGCCAGTGCAGCAGGGAGAGAACTCAGCAGAAATAGAATCAATATGCAAACCAATAAAAAGGATAACCTGCAGAATGTAGGGGACAGAGAGGGAGAAAAACGAGAGGCGGCCTAGAAATGCTTACCAGTGTGAGTGATGCTAAATCAAAACGTAAAGATGGTTGCGTGCTACTTAATATGGTCACTGTGAAAGTGCGGGGGCTTTACAAATAAGATTAGATTCAGGATCGGCGTGCTGGGGTAAAAGAATGGGGGACGGGAATGAATGGCCCAATCTTCGTCCTCATCTGTGTGAGTATTTTTCTCCAGGCCAAAGTGAATGCCTTGTTTCTGGGCTGATGTCATATGAATGAAAAATATATGAACAGGGACTTCCCTGGTGGCGCAGTGGTTAAGAATCCGCCTGCCAATGTAGGGCCCACGGGTTCGAGCCCTGGTCCGGGAAGATCCCACATGCCGCAGAGCAACTAAGCCCGTGCGTCACAACTACTGAGCATGTGCTCTAGAGCCCACGAGCCACGACTACTGATCCCACATGCCACAGCTACTGAAGCCTGTGCGCCTAGAGCCCGTGCTCCGCAACAAGTGAAGCCACCGCAATGAGAAGCCCGCGCACTGCAACGAAGAGTAGCCCCTGCTCGCTGCAACTAGAGAAAAGCCCACACACAGCAAGGAAGACCCAACACGGCCAAAAATAAAAATAAATTCAAAAAGTATATATATGAATGGTTTTGTTTCATTTTATGACTTTTCTTCTGTGGAGATGCTGGGCTACCCTACTCCTCAAGGATGAAGGGAGGTGTATTGAAATGGCCAGGCCAGGGTGACGGAAATTCAGAAAAGCTGACATCTTCAGGCATCAGACATGATTCTTTTTTTTTTTAAATTGGAGTATAGTTGCTTTACAATATTGTGTTAGTTCCTGCTGTACAGAGAAGTGAATCAGCTACGTGTATACCTATAGCCCCTCTTTTTTTGGATTTCCTTCCCATTTAGGTCACCACAGAGCACGGAGTAGTTTCCTGTGCTGTACAGTAGGTTCTCATTAGTTATCTGTTTTATACATAGTAGTGTATATATGTCAGTCCCAATCTCCCAATTCATCCCACCCTCCCTTTCCCTCCCTTGGTGTCCATATGTTTGTTCTCTACGTCTGTGTCTCTATTTCTGCTTTGCAGATAGGTCCATCTGTACCATTTTTCTAGATTCCACATATATGCATTAATACATGATATTTGTTTTTTTCTTTCTGACTTATTTCACTTTGTACGACAGTCTCTAGGTCTATCCACGTCTGTACAAATGACCCAATTTCGTTTCTTTTTATGGCTGAGTAATATTCCATTGTATATATCAGCGGTCCCCAACCTTTTTGGTACTGGTTTTGTGGAAGACAATTTTTCCATGGACTGGGGGAGAGGGGGATGGTTCAGGCGGTAATGGGAGCGATGGGGAGCGGCAGATGAAGCTTTGCTCGCTCCCCCGCTGCTCGCCTCCTGCTGTGCAGCCCGATTCTTTTTTTTTTTTTTAATTTATTTATTTATTTATTTTTGGCTGTGTTGGGTCTTCGTTTCTGCACGAGGGCTTTCTCTAGTTGTGGCAAGTGGGGGCCACTCTTTATCGCGGTGCACGGGCCTCTCACTATTGCGGCCTCTCTTGTTGCGGAGCACAGGCTCCAGACACGCAGGCTCAGTAGTTGTGGCTCACGGGCCCAGTTGCTCCGCGGCATGTGGGATCCTCCCAGACCAGGGCTCGAACCCGTGTCCCCTGCATTGGCAGGCAGATTCTCAACCGCTGCGCCACCAGGGAAGCCCAGCCCGATTCTCAACAGACCACAGCCCGACACCAGTCCATGGCCTGACACCCTAGTATATATGTATCACATCTTCTTTATCCATTCATCTGTTGATGGGCATTTAGGTTGCTTCCATGTCCTGGCTATTGTAAATAGTGCTGCAATGAACATTGGGGTGCATGTGTCTTTTTGAATTGTGGTTTTCTCAGGGTATATGCCCAGTAGTGGGATTGCTAGATCATAAGGCAGCTCTATTTTTAGTTTTTTAAGGAGCCTCCATACTGTTCTTCATAGTGACTGTATCAATTTGCATTCCCACCAACAGTGCAAGAGGGTTCCCTTTTCTCCACACCCTCTCTAGCATTTATTGTTTGTAGATTTTTTGTTGATGGCCATTCTGACTGGTGTGAGGTGATACCTTGTTGTAGTATTGATTTGCATTTCTCTAATAATTGGTGGTGTTGAGCATCTTTTCATGTGCCTTCTTGCTGAACGTGTTGAGGATTTGTTTGATGGGAGCCCCTGGTATGCCCCCACCTTACAGTGTGTGATGGGAGATGGGGAATGAGCCCCAGGTCTGACCCAGAGGCCCCCTAGGCTGGGCTGCAGGAAGGTTAGGGGGTTGGAGCTGGGTTTGGCCACTTGCTCCTGAGAAGAGTTCTGGCCAGTCCAGGGCCTGACACCAATGGCACATCTCCTCCGCTCCCTCGGCCCCAGATGCAGCCTCCTGGGCAGCAGAGGCCAGCAAGAGAGCCTGCTGGATGTGAGCGTGAGGCGGCTCCGGCCACTGGCCCTGCCAGGGGGAGGCTTACCTGCAGGGACTTGTCGTACCAGCGGTTGGCCCCATTCTTGCTGCAGCCTCCGCCGTGGAGGAGCTGGAGTGCCCTGTTGGTGTCGCTGAGCTCCGTGCCTCCCGGGGCATCCAGGCACACCAGGCAGATGCAGCGCTCGATCATATCCAGAGAGTCCCTGTTGGTGGAGTCTGCAGGGCAGGAAAGCACGGCCTTACCTAGCACCTGCCCTGCCCCGGGCCTGGGGTCCCCTCTGCAGAGCCCCACATGCCACAGGCGGACACACGTATGGACACCCAGATCTTGAGCCAGGCCTGAGTCCCCCACCACCCCAGGGGGTGGGCCGGGAAGTCAGCCTGACTGTCCTGAGCTTCTGTGCTAACCCCAGGGACCAGCTCACCCTCAGGGTCCCTGCAAGAGTCCTGCCCTTCAGCTGTAGCCAGGTCTGCCCCCAGATGTGTGGTCACTGGTCCTGCCTGCCAGGATGAAAAGGGGTGGTGTGGGACCTTCCCCGTAAACGTTAGACCCTCAGGCCAGCCTGTGCCAGAGAAGGAGCTCCAATTCCCCCATCCAACGGCACCCTCCACTCACACCTGCGGGCCACATCTGGCACATAAGCAAGTTCATTTGTCCTGAACTATGATTTTCAAACATCAGTTGCCAAAACATTTTAATTAGTCAATTTCACATGAAAATCGGAAGTAAGGGAGTGAGGGTGTTGCTCTCCCAGCCCCCTCCCACCACCATCACCCCAGCTGTTGTTTCCATGCAGAGGGTAAGTGGAAGGGCCCGGTTGCCCCTTAACCTATATCCAGATGAGATCATTGGGGCAGTCTCAGGCACATAGAACTCATCTGAAAGTCACTGAGTTGCAGGAGACGTGTCACCAGGGGAGCCTGACTTCTCCATGGGGGACACTGGGTATGGAGTTCCTCCCGGAATAGAGCTGGGCTGGCCAGATGGGCTGCCCCAGGCAGCTTCCTCCAATAGGCACAGGAAGATTCACAAAGCCTGCCCAGTGGGACCTGACTGTGTGCTGCTGTGTATCCCTTCTCCCAATCAGGAGTCTTTACTGTGGTGACAGTATTCTTTCTCCACCATCCCACACAGGGTGTGTGGGCATCAGGACCCGATGGCGAGGGCTGCACATCACCCAGACCTCCTGACCTCTGAGCTGGATGAGGTGCAGGGTTACACCCTTCCCCCAGCCCCAGTGTGTTCTATGCATGAGAAGATGGAGTGCCTGTTATTTGGAAGCAAAGGGGCATTATGTGGCATAGTCCAATATCCATACCCCCTTTAGTCATCGAACACCTGGTTTTTAATTTGGCACAGGGACAAGCAGAACTACAGTTACATTTCCTGGCTTCTCTTACAGCTGGGGGAAATCATGTGTTCAATTCTGCCAACAAAATCTAGAAACACTATATGACAGCTTCCAAGAAACCTCCTTAAATACAACTAGCACATGCTCTTTGCCCTTCTTTCCACCTTCCTCCATCCTGCTGCCTGGAACACAGGTGTGATGGCCAGAGCTCTAGCCTCCGTTTTGGGCCAGGAGGCTGTGGGCCACAACCTTGGGGTGAGATGGAAGAATCCTAGCCACCTATCAGCTCTGGAGGGCTCAGTTCTGGTATACGTGAGAGAGAGAGGAAGAGAGAAAGAAATCTCTATTTTTTTTAAGCCACTATTATTTTGGGTTTTCAGTCACATGTGGCCAAATCTAATACTAACTTATACAGTCTGGTTACACTGGATTCACATCTTCACACTGCAGGAATTACCTGGAGCTGAGAAGCTGCACCCTTGGTTTGCCCCAGTCCTCTCTCATTTATTTAACCCTCTTGTCCCTGCAGGTATTTAAGTACAAGATCCCTGTCCAGAATGCTATTCTCTGTGTCAGAGAGAAACACTCTGGGGGCTGAAGATCCCTCCAAGAAGGCAGTCGAGCCCCCTCCCAGCTCCCTCCTGTCTCAGCATTGACGCAGACCCTTGGGCGGCCCTGGTCCTGGGTGCTGGCCCTGCTCTTTCCTGCAGTCAGCTCTGCGCCCCTCGATTCTGAGCCTGGACACGCAGCCCTCTGCTTCTGCAGCCACAAGCTCCTCTCCCCTCCTGCCCCTCCCACTGGAACCCCAGGGACTGCTGAATCAGAACTTCTCTTTTCAGAGCCCTCACCCCCACCGTAGTCCCCAGCTCTGGAGCCTTCTTTCCTTCCAGAGCCTGAAGCCGAGAAATATACCCATCGTGTGTCATAGTCGTCTGGATTCTGCCTTCCTGAAGTCCAAGGAATGTGTGGGGGCAGGTACAGCTTCCACACCCTCAGGCTCAGGTCTCCCCATGCTGTTCACCAGCCAGGTCCTGCCCATGGGTTGAGCTAGGCACAGCAGCACCTTCCCCGGTCAGTGGGAGGCTGATTACACAGCTGACGCTGCCAGTGAGGACCACAGCCGGACTCTGCCCATCCTTTCCTCTGTCCAGTTAGGGGCCTGGAACGGCCATCGAGAAAGTCCTGTCTGCTCCTCCCTCCTCTTGGCCTCACCCCAGGCTCTCTGGGCTGTTTCCTTTCCTGGCATAGGCAGCCTCGAGTGAGGCAATCCCTGAGACCCTCCCCTGGGTCTCTTCAACACCTACTGGGCACACAGATGCTAAGGCCACCTGTGCAGTCCCCGCCTGTGCAGTGCCAGGGTGATTTCTCCAGGTTCATGAGAGGGGTCCACACACGTCCTCGAGTGACAGGAGTCTGCAGTCCCCACTATCCCCTTCCTCCCTCCTCTTGCAAATCCTGGGGGAAGGAGATGTCTCTCAAAGGAGACCTTCTACTCTGGGAACGAGGCTAACCAGCAAGCCAGCCCATCCTCGGCCCTTCCTTGCCCGCTTCCTGTCTAGAATATGGATTTGGGGGGCACTGGGAGCTCAGGATCCCTCCTGACTCCTATGGGTCCAGGATGACTCATCACCTTCCACGTGGCCTCTTGGACTTTCCTGCCTCATCTGATCCACTTCAAGGTTTTGGGCCATGCCCTGGGGACCGAACGGCAAATGAGACACCATTGTGGTGGGGGTGGGCTGGGGGGTGAAGAACTCCCCTCCCCCCTTCCTTAAGTGTGATACAGTCACCACGTCACCCTCTTCGACCAGAAACAACTTCTACGGCCCACAGGGAAGGATCCAAACTTCTCAACATGGCTCCTGAGCTCCACTGCTCGCATCTGCTGCCCCTCCGGGTCGCCTTCCCTGAATCCCTGCATGGACCTCACAGGAGCCTCCTGTCACTCCCGGTCACCTGCGCACATTCATCCCCTCACCGTCACGCAGGCTGCCCCCTGGATGAGGGCCCTTCTCCTTCTCTGCCTATCAAAGCTCTACTCGTCAAATCCTCCCAAACTCCCTAACCCTCTCATGGTACTGACCCTGCGCCCGGTGTGGGTGGGAGCAGCCCAGAGAGCCCCTGCCCTCCAGGACGCCTCACACCGGGAAGAAGCCAGCTCGGCTGCCTGCTCAGGGCCGATGAGGACCCTCTGCTCTCTCCACCAGGCCGGCCTCACACGGAACCTGAGCCCAGTGCTGGACCAGCCACCTCAATAACCGCCACCTCCTACCGCACTGTGCATGACCCTACAGTGCGTGACCCTGTCGCGCCCCAAACCCCTGTCACCGACAGTCCAGCTCCAGGAGCCCTGATCTGGCCCCCTCTTCCCACGCCTTTGAGCTCACAGAGAGCAGGGCCTGGGTCCCCAGCCCAGGTGGGCACAGGAAAGTGTCCATGGCTAGCAATGGACTTGAGTGTGCATGGATAGGTGAGGCTGAGATCTGTGGGCACAGCTCAGAGAGGGAGCTCAGAGGAGCTCAGCCAGCCCCTTGAAAGTCAGGAAATTACTACCTTTGGGGCATGGAGCATCATGGGATGGAAGGGACGGGGGAGAGATGGAGACAGGAAAGGGATTCCTCACTCTCTGCAAAGCTTCCCACCCTGCCCCCCTCTGCTCCTGTAGGAGTCCCTGCCGATGGCCATGGTGCCTGGCCCTGCACTGTGTGCTATTCTGGGGGTCCTTTGGGATCAGGGTGGCTGGGGACTTCAAAGCATGGGAGGCCTTGGCTAGGCCTGGGTCTGATTCAAATAGGTGGAGAGGAAGGGAGATAACAGTGCTGGAAAAGGCTCTGAGGCTAGGCAGTAGACACCCAGGTTTGTGGGTGGAGCTTGTCAGTGATGCCTAGCCGCTTGTGGTGGGCCTGGGCCTGGGGACCATGGGCAGCCCCTATGTTACACACGTTGGCCCATGTCTCAGTGAGCTCTGAGAGCCCAGGCTTGGTATTTGCCTATGAAACAGCCCCAAGGCCAGTGTGGAGTGGGCAGGCTGCAGCTCCCCAGGAAGCCCACGGCAGGCCTGTCCATCTTGGAGGCTGGGGAGCAGGTCTGATGCAGCCTCTGTGCAGAAGAGTGGGAGTCTGGCACACTCCTTCCCAGCCGGGTGACTGGAGGCTGGCAGCGAAAAAGGACAGCTCCCTGGGCATCAGTGCCGCAGCCACCTCCAGGCAGGAGAGAGGGACCCCTGAGGAGGGGCTGAACTATCACCACTGCGTGCAGGTTGAGCAGGGCCCCGGAGCGCAGCACCAGCCAAGAGGAACTGGGTCCTAGCTCATTAGACAGAGTGAAATGGGAGCAGGACAGCAGAGCTGGGATGCCAGGTCGCCTTGCAAATGAACTCCCTGCATACAAGCAGCTGATCGGTCAAATGCTGACAAGTTTATCGTGTAAGGCAGAAAATGAACTACACCCAAACTCATCCACTATGACTCTGGCCCAAACGTAATGGAAACACGGGGCAGTGGGCTGGAGGCACACGGCAGGAGCCATTTGTCTTGTGACATCCTCATCGAGCACACGGAGGCTCGCTTAATGTGGTAAATCAATCTTCCTCAAGGAGCCCCTGCTTAATAGGCAGAAGTCGGAGTTGAGTAATAGGAGGAGCTGCCACCCATGCCTGGGGAGTTGACAGCTTCGGCGATGCAGAAATTCCAGAGGCCATGAGGCCTTGAAGGGCCCTGGAGCTTCTGTTAGAGGTTGAAAGCATCCAGACTGTGACTAAGGTGAGCAAAGATAAAATGAACACAGCACCTCTGCCTCTAGAGGGCTGCAGACCCCTCAGGTGCTGCTCCCCAACACACCCACCTGTGCACACGCACATACACAGACAGACGCACAGCCCTCTGGGATCTATTTCCTGGGAATAGATAGTCTGGGAGATGGATGCACTGGGTTCCTTCTCAGACACTTAGAGCTTCTAAATATCTGTCAATCACATCTGAGCATCTTTCCTCCCCAGATAAAGGAATCATAGCTCCTTTTGGGAGGGAAGTCTGCCATCACACCTGTCAAATTCTTCTCTACTCTATGGCTTATGGGGTGATCTTTATACTCCCAGCCCCTAGAAGCTATGAGGAGGCCGACAAAAGTATGTCCAAGCTATATTCTATCTACAAGAAACTCACATCAAATATAATGATATAGGTTGGGTGAAAGGAAATGGAAAAGGACACATCCAGCAAATATTAATGAAAAGAAAGCAGGAGTGGCTATATTAATATCAGATTAAGTAAACTTCGGAGCAAAGAAAATTACAAGAGATGTTGAGGGATATTACATAAAAAAAAGGGTCAGTCTACCAAGAAGACATAGCAATCCTAAATGTGTATCTACCAAACATACCTCAAAATATGTGAAGCAAAAACTAACAGAACTGAAGGAAAAATTGACAAATCCACAAGTGTATTGGAGACTTCAACACCCCTCTCTTGATACTTGACAGAACAGCTACAGAAAGTCAGCAAGGATATAAAAGAACTTAACAACACCATCAATCAACAGGATCTATTGATAGAACACTTCACCCAACAACAGCAGAGTGCACATTCTCTTCAAGTGCCCATGGAATATATATGCCACAGTAGACCATATCCTAGGCCATAAAACACCCTCAACTAATTGAAAATAATTGAAATCATACAAAATGTGTTCTCTGACCACTGGAATCAAGATTTTTAAAAACAGTAGAAAAATAAACGTTCCAAACATTTGGAAACTAAACAACACTCTTCCAAATAATCCACGGGTCAAAGAGGAAATCTTAAAGGAAATTTTTTAAAAAAGCATAGAAATAAATGAAAATAAAAATACACCATATCAAAATTTGTGAGACACAGCTAAAGCTTTGTTGAGAGGGAAATGTATAGCACAAATGCTGACATCAGAAAAGAGGAAAAGTCTCAAATGAATAATATAAGTTCTCACCTCAAAAACTTAGGGAAAAAAAGCAAAATAAACCGAAAACAAGGAGGAGGAAAGACATAACAAAGAGCAGAAATCAATGATATTGAAAACAGGGAAAAAAAAGAAAGAAAATCAATGAAAAGAAAGCTGTTTCTTTTCAAAAATCAATCAAATCTCTAGCAAGACTAATGAAGAAAAACAAAAGAGATAAAAGACACAATATCAGGGATTAAACAGGCACATCACTATGGATCTTGCAGATATCAAAAAGATAACTTTTCAGAAATACTATGAACAACTCTACAGACATAAATTTGACAACTTAGATGAAATGGACCAATCCCTTAAAAAGTATAAACTACCACAATGCACCAAATATGAAACAGATAATTTGGAGACCCTGTAATTATTAAGGAAATTGAATTTGTAAGTTTAAACTTTCCCCTTCCCACCAAAATCTCCAAGCCCAGATGGTTCTAGAGAATTCTACCAAGCAGTTAGGGAAGAATTAACTCCAATCTACACAATTTCTTCCAGATAATATAAGAGGTGGGAACACTTCCCAATGTTACCCTGACACCAAAGCCAGATAAAACAGTATACCACCACCGCCACCACCCCTAAACACACGAAAAAAACAATCAACTACAAGACAAATAACCCTCATGAATATAGAGACAAAGATAGTTAACGATATATCAGCAAATAGAATTAAGCAACATATAAAAAGAACTATACACTGTGACTAAGTGGGGCTTATTCCAGGGATGCAAACCTGGTTCAATATTTGAAAATCAATTGATGTAATCCACTGTATTAACAGACTACAGAAAAATCACATGATTATATCAATGGATGAAGTGTAAGTGACAAAATTCAACATCTTGTCATGATAAAATCTCAGAAAACTAGGAATAGAAGGGAATTTCCTCAACTTCATAAACAGCATCTACAAAAAAATCCTATAGCTAACATCATACTTAAGGGTGAAAAGACTGCATGCTTTGCCCCTAAGATGAGGAACAAGAAAGAATACCCATTCTTACCACTGCTATTCAACATAGTACTGGAAGTTCTGGTCAGCACAAAAAGGCAAGAAAAGGGAATAAAAAAGAAACATACAAGAAAGAAAAAACAACTGCCTATTTTCATATGACATGATTTATCTATGTAGAAAATTATAAGGAATCTACAAAAAAAAACCCACGTAGAACTAATAAGTGAGTTAGAAGTTCATAAGGTACAAGATAAACATACAAAAATCAATTGTATTTCTGCATACCAGTGACAAGGCAGGAACACCAAAATTAAAAATACAATGTGATTTAAATCATGCAAAACAAATGAAGTACTCCAGTGTAAATCTAACAAAACCATACAGGACTTGTATACTGAAACTACAAAACACTAATGCAAAAAATCAAAGATCTAAGTAAATGGAGAGACATACCGTGTTCACGCATTGGAACACTCAACAGGGTGAAGATGCCAATTCTCCCCAAACTGATATACAAGCTTAACACAGCTCCCATCAAAATCCCAGCAAGACTTTTTGTAGATATAGACAAGATTATTCTAAAATCTATGTGAAAAGGCAAAGGAACTAGAATAGCTAAAACAATTTTAAAAAACAATAAAGTTGGAGGAGTCAGTGTATCCAATTTAAAGACTTATCACATAGTTACATAGCCAAGAATGTGTGGTATTGGCAGAGATGAACACATAGATCAATGGAAGTGAACAGAAAACCCCAAAATAGACTAACACAAATATGTCCAATTGATTTTGACCAAGGTGCAAAAGTAATTCAGTGGAGGAAGAATGGCCTTTTCAACAAATATTACTGGAGTAATTGGACACTCATAGGCACCCCTCCTCTAAAAAGCTTGGATAAAAATCTCGTATATTAATGCATATGTGTGGAATCTAGAAAAATGGTACAGATGAACTGGTTTGCAAGGCAGAAATAGAGACACAGATGTAGCGAACAAACGTGTGGACACCAAGCGGGGAAAGCAGGGCGGGGGGGATAAACTGGGAGATTGGGATTGACATATATACACTAATATGTATAAAATAGATAACTAATAAGAACCTGCTGTACAGCACAGGGAGCTCTACTTCGCTGTATAGGAGAAACTAACACAGAATTGTAAAACAACTATACCCAAATAAAAAAATATTTTTTTAATCTCATATCTTATAAAAAAATTAATACAAAATGGATTGTCAACTTAAATGTACAATATTATAAAACTTTTAGAAAAAAATAGGAGAAATTCATCTTTGGGATCTCGGGCTAGGCAAAGAATTCTTAGAGTTGATGCCAAATGTATGATCCATAAAAGGAAAAATTGATAAATTGGATTTCATCAAAACTAAAAACATTTCCTTAGTGAAACACCCTGTTAAGAAGATGAAAAGATAAGCTACATATTGGGAGAAAATATAAAGCCACATATCCAATAAAAGGCTAGTAAAGAATATAGAAACAATTCTCAGAACTCACAGTAAAAAGAAAACCCCAAAACCCAAAACCTGAACCCCAAACAATCCAATTAGAAAATGAGCAGAAGACATGAAATGATATTTCCCAAAAGATGAGCTATAGAGGGAAATTAGCCATGAAAAGATATTCAACATCATAAGTCATAAGAGAAATGTAAATTACAACTATAGTAAGATCACTACACACCTATCAGAAGGGTAAAAAAAAAAAAAAAAATAGTGACAATCCCAAATGCTGGTAAGGATGCAGAGAAACTGGATCACTTATACGTTGCTGATGGGAATGTAAAATGGTACAGTCACTCTGAAAAACATTTTAGCAGTTTCTTGAAAAATTAAGCATGCAAATATCATATGATGTAGCAATTTCATTCCTGAACATTTTTTTCTGAAATGAAAACTTATGATCACACAAAAACCTATACATATATGTTCATAGTAGCTTTATTTGTAATAGCCAAAAAGTAGAAAAAACTCAAATATCCTTCAATGGTTATATCACTCATTGTGATATATCCATACTGTGGAATGCAGTATGAACTATTCACACATGCAATAACTTGGATGAATCTCCAGAGAATTATACTGAGTGAAAAAGCCAATATCAGAAGGTTACATACTGCATGACTCCATTTATATGACATTCTTGAAACAACATCATAGAAATGAAGGATAGATTAGTGGTTGCTAGGGGTTAAGGAGGGATGGGGCTGGAAGGGAGGTGGGTGTGGCTATAAAGGGAACAGAGGGATCCTTGTGGGGATGGAAATGTTCTGTATCTTGACTGTATCAATGTCAATGTCCTGGTTGTGATATTGTAAGATTTGCAAGATGTTACCATTCGGGGGGAAAATGGTACAGGCGAGTTTATTTCTTACAAATGCATGTGCAATTATTTCCAAATAAGTTTAATTTAATTTTTTTAAAAAAGTCAGGAACCAAGAATTTCTTTCCTCTGGGTTCTAGCCACCTTTCCCACAAAGGCAGATTTAAAGAGCTATCATACTTCCAGAATATAGGGGAGGGGTGGTGAGTGGAGAAGGTCAGGAGATACAAAAAAACCCCAAAACCCCTTAGCTGCCTTGTAACCAAATATCATAGTGCTGCTCATGAAATGGACAGTGAGGGCCAGAGAGATGGCACCCAGTGAGAAATGAAAGAGCACAGGTGCCTGGAGTGTGTGCACACAGAGCATGTGGTATGTGGGGAGCCTGGAGGAGGCAAAAGAGCACCCCAGAGTCAATAAGGGTTAGGGCTCCACACAAGGACTATAGGCCATTCAGTCTGAGGCCATGGGCCACTGTCACTGACTGCAAGGGCAGTGCCCATCAACAGGTGTCCATTTTCAGTTCACCGGATTTTTCCAGAGAGGTTGTGGGCTTGGGCAAAACATCCCCAGAGTGTTTTCCCCAATCTAATAAGAGTTATCCCTTAGCGATCACCCTCTGTGTGCCGGGCACCAGGCCACCAGCTTTGCATCCCCTTGGTCCTATCCACGGGTGGGGCTGCTATTTCCACATCCTGGCCTAGGAAGCCAGGCTCCAGGGGACAGCAGTGAGGCACAGGTCAAGCCCAGGCCTCTTGCCTTGGACCACATGCCTCTGCCTGCCTGGATGGTCTCATCCATAAAAGCCTTCATGCTTCCACTGTGGGAGGGAGGGGTTGGCCCCAAGAAACAGCATTCGGCCTCAAGAGACCAGGAGGTATTTCTGGGCCAGTTAAATCAGACATGCTGTTATTGCTAACGTGCAATTGTTTTTCAAATCAGCAGACTTGCCTATCTCTGGATGACAATATTTAAAGAGCAAAATGCCCCATCCCGAGGGGTTCTTGTAAACCATGACCGAGGAGGCCTTCTGCAGACACAGCTACCTTCTGTCAGTTCCCTCCTTGAAAGCAGTGGCTCAGCTCTAATTGGCTGCTGGGGATAAATATTTACGGGACTGTGTAAACGGAGGCATATGCCTCCGAAGTCTGCTCGCAGGTTCTCCACGGCAGCACCCATGCAAGCCAGCGGGCTGCGGTGGGTGAGTGGGGTGGAGGTGTCTCCGAGCTGGCTATCCTTTTCCTACAAATTGACAAGCGCTGTAGTCTTCCAGACTCAGGGCGGGATGTCTGATTAAATTTCCAGACCAGGATAACGGTGTTGGCTCCTCCTGGGTTCGGGAAGGCCATAGCTTCGCGTTGGGCGGGGAGGGAGGTCCTGAGAGGATGTGCACGGCCCTCCTGAGGCCTGAATCCCACCCCTGCCCACCCGGCCCCGCAGATCTCAGGCTGGGGAGACAGATGTTCCCTATTCAGTCCTGGCTCCACCGCCCACCACCTGTAAGGGTGGGGACTCCCTCGAACTGTGGGAGACACAGCCTCCTCTGCTCTGTGGGGATGAACTTCTCACCTCACAGGCTATTATGAAGACTGATGGCAACAAGGGACAGAAAGCGCCCAGGACAGGGCCCAGCACCAAGGGGAACCTCCATGCACAGTAGCCGCTGATATATGAATAAGTGGGTCCCAACCTGGGCTACACCTGTGGGTGCTTTAAGAATACAAATCCCTTGGCCTCTCTCCAGTCCCACTGGAAAATCACCAGCACCCAGGAATCTGGGTTTTTTGGGGTTTTTTTAGGAACTCTCTAGATGATCCTGATATTGTCAGCTAGACCCAGTCCCACCGACCTCAACCCACGTGGGTTTACCTCTAGTCCCACTTGACACAGGAAACCCTCCTGGGCTATGACATGCAGAGGGGTGAGGCCTCCAAACTCCCGCAGGACTCCTGATGGAGACCCTCCTTTGGTTTTATCCTGTCCACTCTTGCCCTAACGATTCTGCTTATTCTGGTCTCCCCAGCAAGATGGCAGGCCTCAGGGGCAGTAATGGTCCCAGCAGGTCTTGTAGCCCTTGGCCTCCCCGGAGGGCACTCCATGTGGGCTGTGCCCCACTGGCAGTTACTGGACCTCCATGAGCTCCACCCTCTTGATGTCATGGCAGAGGGTCAGGGGCTGGGCAGCCTGCGGGTTCACAGAGGTAGCCATCCTGGTTGGGGGATCAAGGGACCATCTCTGGAAAGAGAGTGGATTGATGAAATCAACTGCCCCTCTGGGTCTCAGCTGATCCTGTGAGAATTCAGGGGTGGATTTTGTCTGAGTTCAGGCTCCTTGGTCCAGGCCTCCATCAGGACAAGCAGAGCTCAGCATGGCTAAAGCCTCCTGCTGGACAGTGCCAGCCTGGGCCCAGTGCCCATGGACTGGGTCTCTGCCTGGGTCCCAGGAAGGGAGGTGGAGCCCTTGGGATTTCAGCTGAGATACCCCGGAAAGCTCAACCCATTTCACAGAATTAACTGTGGTTTTACTGTGAGCCAGAAAGACCCCCAAGCTTCACAACCACAGCCAGCAGCTGCTCCTGGAACCAGGAGAGAGGCTTCCCCGAGGTTAGGGCTTTGGGAGCATCATTTGTAACAATGACCACCATCCCTGGGTCTTTCCCTGGCACTCTCATCCCCTGCTGTTCCAGTGTCCCCTGTGTGGACACAGCCCTCCCCCCTCCCCCTCTCCTCCTTCCTGGACTCTTCACGGTGACTGACTGGCTATTCCCTTGTGTTGTTAACCTCTTCTGAAAGTGTTCTATTCACCTTCTGCCTCAACTGGAGGGTGGCATCCCCTGAAGGCCCGCTTCCCTGAACCACCTCCTAAGAGACTGTTGTGTCTCCTCACACTCACCAGGGGGCCAGATTGGTAGGGGGCTTCCCCTTCTCTGTTCCTGCTCCTAAATGACTCCTCCTCCTCCCTTTCCCTTTGGAGCTGCAGCTGTCGGCTTTCATCCCTCCCATCACATCCTCCTCCTTGCTGCTGGGCTCCACTGACTTCTTCACAGTGTCAGACCATGATGACCTGGGCTCCTGGCTCATCTTCTTCCTCCCCATCACCACTCTGGCCATCCTTCCAGTAGCTTGGACGTCCCCGTGTGTGTGACCTGGCTGGCATACTCCTCTCTCAGCCCCTCGACCTCTCACTTTTGACAGTCTAACCTCTGTACCCACTCCCACCATCACATCTGGGGATGTACCTCTATCAGGAGCCAACCCCCTCTGAAGCCTAGTTCAATCGTGCCGCACCCTGACCACACTCTTGACTCCTGCTTCACACTCTCTTACCTCCCACTGCAACACGTCTCACCTCACTGACACCCCCAAAACCCTTGGGTCCCACTGCCTGTTTCAACTCTCTATCTCCCACCCCTGTCTTTCACTTCCCTCCTGTGATGGGCTGAACTATGTCCCCCCAAAATTCCCAAGTTGAAGTCCCTGTACCTCAGAATGGGACCGTATTTGGAGATGGGGATCTTTACAGAGGTAATTAAATTAAAATGAGGTCACTGGGGTGGGGCCCTAATCCAACATGACTGGTGTCCTTATAAGAAGAGGAGATGAGAACACAGACATCCACACACACAGAGGGAAGACGATGTGAAGACACAGGGAGAAGACGGCCATCCATGAGCCAAGGAGAGAGGCCTCAGAAGAAACCAACTCTGTTGACACCTTGATCTTGGACTTCTAGCCTCCAAAAGTAGGGGAAGATAAATGGCTGTTGTCTAAGCCCCCCAGTGTGTCGTACGTTGTTATGGCAGCCTGAGCAGATTAACGAATCTCCTTACTCAGTTCAGATTCCAACATTATAGTCATTCCCCTGCCACACCTGCCCCCCACTCCCACTGTTATGCTCACCAACCTTGGCTGAATCCAGCAACCCACCTTCTCCTTGCCTGCACCTCAGGACCTGAACGCTATGGGGAGGGGGGAAATGCAAAACAATGCTAATTAATTTCTTCTGAAATGTATGACCCCAAGCCCTCAAATACGAGCTCGACACAGTCCATGAATCTTAGCAAGTTTCCTGAGTAGGCTGTCTTCCCCACTTTGCAAGAGGCTATTTCATGTATTCTCTTCTGCCTCCAGCATCCCACCCTCGCCTCTCTTGGTGCATAGCCGTGGTTCTGCGGATCTGAGGCCAGAAGCCTCTAGTCAGGAACCTCCTCTTATTCCTGCCACCACAGCCACATCCCTGTGGACCTCGGGCCCAGATTCTGTTTTCCTTGTACCAGTCAAAGGCCTCTGATTCTCTGGGTTCCATTTCCTTTTGCTTTTGCAAGAATTCCACCCCTCCATTTGTCCCTTCTCTCCTCATTAACAATTTCACTTCCTGGATTACTTCCATGCACTTGCCTCTCCTACTAAAAACACTGCCCTTGAGCCCCATCCTCTTCCCACCACTCCCATTTTTCTGCTCTTTCTAGTACCAAAGTGTCTGAAAAGAACCATCTACCCTTTGAGATTCTACTCAGTGACCGTCTCATCAACAATTCCCTCTTGCTATTGGATGGCTTCCATCAGCATACAACCATTCACCCTTCCTAGTACTCTAGTCTGACTTTGGTGAAGGTCACGGATGACTTAGGGTTGCTAAGCCCAGGTGTCCTCTCTGTCCTGTTCTTCCGCGAACTCTCAGCAACATCCCACGTGGTCAGCGGCTCTCTCCTTCCCTCTTGGATTTTCGTGACTCATCTCCTGGTTTCCTCTTGACTTCACAGGCTGCTCTTTTGCAATCCCCTTTGCATCTTTCTCTACCTGACCTCCAAGGCCCCATTCTTCCGTTTCCAGATGATCTCATCCAAGTCCGTGACTTTAAATATCACTTCTGTGCTGATGGCTCTCAAATTTATATCTCTGTACCGACCTCTCCCTTGAGCACCAGACACATAGATCTAACTTGACTCAAGGCGTCTCAACCCTAACATACTTGGAAAGGACTTCTCCATTCTGTTGCCACTTCCCTCACCTGGTTCTCATCTCAGTGAATGGTACCACCATCTACTCAGTTGCTCACATCAAAAACCTAGGACTCTTGCTCATTCCTCTTTTCCTTATTGTCACTTCTAGTTTGAAACTTATCTAGACCCCATCCATGTCTTTCCATCTTCACTCTCCACTCTAGCCCAAGCTGCCTTAATCTTTCATTTTTACACCAAAATTGTATCCTAAGTGGTTTCCCTGTTCTCCTTCCGTGGGAAGGGGCACTCCAGAGAGGAGAGTTCTGTGAAAGATTGGCTTCCCGCTGTGCAGATGACACAGTCAGTGCTAACTGGATTAATTAGATTTCCAAAGGGAAGGCATGTATGTGCCCCCTCCTTTCTGCCGTGCTTCCTTTAGAAACAGCACTTCCATTCAGAAAGCCAGATCAAGTGCCATTAACAAATTAATTCCGATTAGCGCACCCAAGCACTCAGACCCCAAGGCAGTCCCAGTCAGTACTGCAGAGAGATGGCTTGGGCCTGGCCTGCTAATAAAGTGGGAACCGTACTGGAAGCAGAGGCGATTCTTTTGATGCCTGTCTCTTTCCCTGGAGGGGAGAAGAGTGGGATTTGATTACACCATGGTCTGCTGAGGGAATCAACTCACTTTCAAATCATAAGTTATTAATTCCCCCACTTGGCAGTGAGGTCGGTGAGAACAGGGTCAACTCTTACACCTCCCTGTCACCCATGCAGCCTCTGATTTAAGACCAAGCACTTGTAGGTGCCCAAGAATCGAATGAAAGAATAATTCATTGGTAAGTGGGAAATGTCTGGGACCCAGTATCCTTAGTAGTCCTTCATTCTTTTATTTAACAAATATAATTGGGGACCAACTGTGTTGGGGACAGCAGATTCAGAAGTTAAACCAGGTAAGGGCCCTGTTCTCCTGGACCTTATAGACTTGGAGGGTGGGGCAGGACAGATAATCAGCATGAATCAAACAAATAAAAAGCTGACTTCAGAGGGTGAGAAATGCAATCAAGATGAGAAAACAGGACAAGGGGACAGAGTGTGCTGGGGAGAGCTGGGGGATGCTCAAGGAGGGTCTAGGGTGGGGCACCTGAGCTGAGTTTGGGATGGTGCAAGGAGCCAGCCAGCCCTGGGGGAAGAACTTTCTAGGGAGAGGGAAGTGCCTGTGGCCATACATCCAAGCCCCACCACCTTCTCATTCTCTCAGTACATTTAGCATGGCCACCTTTTCCGGCCAGACTGCTCTCCTCATGGTACTGCAGTTGGTCTGCTTGCCTGGACACTGTCCCTCCTTCCTGCCCCTCTCACTCATGTCACAGGGCTTTGCTCAATTCCCACCTCTTCCTACAAAGCCTTTCAAAAGCCTCCCAATTAGAAGGGCTCCCTCCCCTCTCCGAAGTCCTGGAGCATTTATTTGGCACCTGCTGGCTCTACTGCCTTACATGGGTAGACACTGCATTACTATGTACTTAAATCTGCTCCCTCATCTGCCATCCCTTCCCCGATTCCTATCGAAGGGGCTGCTCAGGGCCAGGGGTTCATCCTCTCTGTCCCTTACACTCCCTAGGCCTATCCCAGGTCCTCAGCTTACAGACACTCAGGGGGTCTGAATGGTCACCTGGCTGCATCAAAACCTGAGGGGCAGACAGAGGCTCACAGAAGTGTCACCCCTCATCTGGGAATCTCCAATGTAAGCAAGAAAGGAAAGCTCTCCATCCAGTTTCTGAGAATAGGGCTCGCTTTGGGTTTGAAAAGTAGTTTCCAGAAGGATGATTTGAAAATTTTAAGGCTCTTCCTGGATTTCTTATGGGAACGCTCAGAAACTTTCATAAGAGCAGCAGCCTGAAGGATAAGGTCAGCTTGAAGATGAAGAGTTCCGGGACCATGAAATCACAGGAAGGAGGTAGCCAACCACCCTCCCAGAGGTGGGCTCCATCCCAAGTCCCCACCTGACAGCTCTCCCAGTGACTCAGACTCTTGAAATGAGTACCATCCCTGCCCACCAGTAAAACACAACTGCTTCATTGCAGCTGGCCTTCATCCAGCTCATAACCTTCCCTCCCTCCATATTCCTGGACATCCTCAGATTCCAGGGCTAGTCAGCCTCACCCAGAAAGCTAGCACATTGTCAGATGAATTACAAGGGTACAAAAGGTGCCTTCGGTTTCAAGGCACCGCGGCTGACAGTAGGACATGCCATCGGTCCTGGGTTGGAGGGAGGCCTGAGCTCCCCATGCTATGGCAAATGGGGATGAGGCATGGCGCCCAACCCTGGAGGGAGGGGAGCCGATGGGCGTGAGGATGAGATGAGCGTGGAGACGCGCTGGGCACTGCTGCTAACCTTTCACGAGGACCGTCCTGGCCTCAGCCCACTCGCTCCTCCCGTCTGACGTCAGCAGGCCGATTGGAGGTAAGCGTTCATCCTCGTTGGAAGCCATTCTGACTATCTTTCTCAACTGAGTGAACAGATCCCCCTCACTGAGACGGCGGAAATTAATCACAACATCCAAGACAAAGAACTGTGGGGGAAACAGGTCAAAGATGTCACTCAGGGCGGCCAGCCCAAGGCGTCAGGCCCTCCCTGAGCCTCCACACGGGAGCAGGGCGGGGATGCTCGGGCCCATGGTTCCCAAGGTATGTGATGGTTCTGAAGAGTCATAATGTAGGGACCAGCCCAACACTGCCGACTGTGCTGGCCTCCAAACTGCCCCAAATCAAAGAAGGTCAGATTAAACTTACTAAAGAAAGCTTGTTTCTGTAGTTCCTAGATTACATAAAACCATTATGTTTGTGGGGAATTGAGTAGAAATGGATACAACTGCTGTTGGAGGGCTGTGTCAATCAAAACTGAAAATGTGCACGCCCTATGATTCAGCAGTTGCTCTTATAAATACATACTCTAGCCTAAGGCTTAGAGAAATGTATACTCTTGTGCCTGGAAAGACATATAAAGGAATGTGCATATCAGCCTGTTTGCAATAGCAAAGCGGTACAGAGAGCCCAAATGTTCTCCAGTAGGGGAATGGTTAAGTAAATTGTGGTGTACTCGTCCAGTGCATGTCTATCCAGCAGTTAAAAGGAATGAACTAGCTCTAGGTACAGCTACAGGGATAGATCTCAAACACACTGGTGAGTGGAGAAAAAAAGCAAGTCAGCAAATAATATGCAGAGGAAGATTAAAATGGAAAAACAACACACAAAATGCTCTACGCGTACGTGTACACATATACATGTGCACCTGCGTGTGCTCTGTGTGTAAGGCTTGTGAGCTGTCGTTCAGCAGTTTTGAAGCTAGAGCCTCGGGCATTGTAAAGGGTTTTATTCCGAGCCCCAGGTCAAGAACGCTTGTCAGCTGGTTGATGTGAGCGCCTGGTCCCACACGCTGAACGGCATACAGGTGGCCTGGCTCAGGGTGGGAGCCTGAGAGCGCTTCTGGAAGGGATGGACCCTAGGGTGCATGGGGGCTGGGAAATTCTGGGTTTGACTTTTGAAGGAAGATGGAGAAAGGTCCTTGTTTTGTGGCCGGCCAGGTGTCAGGTGGGCTTCGAACCTGGGACCAGCCATCCTCCAATGGCAGACTTAGGGCTCCCGGCTTAGACTGAAAATGTCAGATGAGCCCAAGAATAAAACACTGTAGAACAAATATCAGGGGAGTCCCCAGGGTGGGTGTCAAACTTGGGTTTTGACAGAAAACAAAACAGCTTTTAGTCAGATGGAATATTTATGTGGAGCCTCAATATATAGACTATACTGTCTGGTGTCAGAAGTCCTCACGCCTGGCCCGTCCCCTGGGCCGCCATGGACTCTTTTTTGTTCCCTGGAACCCAGTTTGAGGACCTTGTGGGCTTGTGACACTGGCAGACCTAGGAGGACTTCTCACCCTTGGACAAGCCACTTAACCTGAGTCTCGTTTCCTCATCTGTCAAATGGAGATTCCAAGGCCCCCTTGGCAGGGTCATCGTAGGATCAGATGGGATGAACGGAAGTGCCAAGCCCACAGTCTGGACATGGAGGTCCTGACAGTCAGTCTGTAAGCTGTCCATCTGTCTGTATGTGGTCTCCAGGAAGGCCACGGCCTGGGTGACTGCATGTGGAAGGGCTAAGGACAGGCTGGGTCTCATTAGCGACTCTCAGTCCATCCAGGCGGCTCTTTGAACCTGACCTGGGTGGTCAGGACTGAAATGGGAACCCACTGAAGGCATTCTCAATTGATGACTCTCCTCGTTCTTAAAATCCAACCAGCGGAGAGAAATGGGACTGACCAGGAATCAAGAGACCCCACTTTGGGGCCACCCTGCCCCAGCTCACCGCGTGACTCTGGGAGGGGGTTGAACACCCTCGGAGAAGCAGGAATGCATGAGCACACGTGCACCCCTCCCCAAGCCTGAGAGGCTGCAGCAGCCAGGGGCCGCCTACCTGGTTGCAGCAGGCCACGATGACGTGCTCAGGCTCCGGCATGACGCTGCTCTTCTGGGCCACCAGCGTGTCTTGGGTGTGGCCGGGGAGCCGGTAGGAGGAGAAGAGCCCATAGTATTGCTTCATACAGAGCGGCTGCCCTGACAGCTGGCCCTTGGCACAGTCAGTGGGGATGGAGTGGCTGGAGGGGCGGGAGGGAAGGGAGGCAGGGAATCAGAGTTGATTCTACTGTAACCTGATTAGGCAAAGCGGGGCAGAAACACCAAACTGCACGACGATGGCTGTCAAAGAGCTCGATTTGCCACTTTCTAAAGTAGTGGAGCGCCCCGTGGAGCCCCTCGGGGTGTGCTCCGGCCTCCGTTAGTCTCCCTCACCCCGACCTCATGCACTACGTGTGCGCAGGCGCGGATCTGGCCGTTTCAGCCCTCTGGGCCTTTGCTTCTGCTGCTCTGCTTGGCACGCTTTCACCCTCACTCCTGCTCTCAACTAATGTATTTAGAAAACTCCCTCTACTCTTTTTAGAGGCTACTCCTTCATCACCTCTTCTAGAAACCTCCTCTGAGTTCAGGGTGGAAGTTCTCTTTCTCCTGTGGTCTCAGCGTGTCTTGTGTACTTTCTTCCTTCCTTTTTTCTCCTCCTCCACTTCCTCCTCCTCCTCCTTCTGTCTCACTTTCTCTCTTTCCCTGTCTTTCCTCCTTCTGTCTCCTCCTCCTCTCCCCACCTTCCGCCTTCCCCTCCTCTTCCTCTTCCTCCTTTTTCTTCTCTCTCTTTCTGTCTCTTTCTCCCCTCCCTCCTTCCCTTCCTTCCTTCTTTCCTTTCTTCCTTCCCTCCTTCCTCCTACCTTCCTTCCATCCTTTCAGCCAACAAATGTGACTGAGCACTCTCTGGGGCCAGGCACCAGGATCTGGGCATATAGCTGCAAACAAGACCTGAGTTTCCGGTTCTAATGGGGCGCAGGTCTGGGGTATGTAGGGGGGCAAAGACAGCAAGCAGGTAGTGAGACAGGATGATGAGACAGTGACTGGTGGGGCAGAAGGAGCGACCAGGGACCTCAGGGAGGCCAGGGAGCCTCACTGTGGACCAGACCTGTGAGCTGAGCCCTGAGGGTAAGAAGCAGGCAGGAGGTGTGCTGGATGGGGTGTCCCAGGGCCCTCCTGCTCCAAGTGTGGGTGTCGGACTGAACTGTAATGACCAGCTCACGACAGGGTGAGCGTGGGCCTCCAGAAGGAGCTTTCAGAAACTTGTAACAGGTTGACAAAGGACGTTTGTGTGTGTTGAATCTAACGATAAAACAAATGGTGTCTTATTTTGTACCTTTGGGCCATTTTTCTGCTAATTCACTTCTGCGGTGTTTTACAAACCCTTTACTAAATTAAAAGAATATATTGGTCCTTCACCATAGATCATTTGAGGAACACTCGTCCAAGGTGAAAGGAAGCCAGTGCATTGAAACTGAGTAAAGAGATGGCCAGAGAGGTGGGGAGACTTGTGAGTCTCCTTGGCAGTGGAAAGGTGGTACCATTTCATTCTTGGGGCAGTGAAAGCCCCAGAAGGCGAGAGCTTTCAGGGGCAGGATTTGATCTGTTTTGCTTTTGTAATGACCCTGGTTCTGTGTGGAGAATGGGTGGAAGTGGGTCAAAGGAAGAACCAGGAAGGAGGCTGTGGGCTGCTGGGAAGGTGATGGGCCTGGGGAGGGTGGTGGGAGGAGGGGAAGGGAGGCATGGGAATGGGTTCTGGAGGGAGAGTGATGCACCTGCACTTGGACTAGAGGAGCAGGCAAGGGAGAAAGACACCTCAGGTGACTTCTAGGGTCCTGGATTCGCCACCGAGGGTGTGTGGTGTGTTTACTGAGATGGCAGGACAAGGTGAGGGTCCAGCTGGGGTGTGGGGAGGGACCCCAAAGGCCCACTGGGGATGACTCGGCTTGCAATGACCGGGAGGCACCCTGGTGGGGACGTCAGGGGGTCGGATAATGGAGTGTGGGGCTCATGGGGACCGACACAGCTGTATTTTGTGCTGTTGATGTGTCTGTCTTGCCAAACGGTCTGAGAACCTTCTGAAGACAGGGATGCGGCCTTATTTCCCTTCGCCTTCCCAACATCAATTTGCAAAGTGAGCAAATGAATAAATGAGTAAATGAAGCGTCTAAAACAGGCGCTTGGGCAATGGCATAAATTTCCAGCCTTGTGACGTTTACGGTGATCACACATGGGAACCTTCACGTGGATGTGTATGGGTATGCATGTCTGTGTGAGTGTGCCCACATGCATGCACACAAGCGCGTGCACACACACGTGGGGGTCTGGTGTCTAGGCTGTCAGCGATGGAAGCGTACAAGGTCGTGGGTGGTGCCCTTCCTCCTCTGCTGTCCAGCTGGACAAGGTAAGGGATGAAGCTCTCTGAAATCAGAGAGTCGGAGTGTCAGCAGCACTGAGTTCTGGGGGACAGCAGAGCTCTCCCAGCGAGGAAGACAGACACCAAAAAAGCACCACAAGTAACAGTAGCCGGAAGGTCTGGTGACCCAGCGAGGGCATGGTACGGTGAGGAGTGAGCAGACAGAAGTCCAGGAGTGTTTGGTTCAGAAATGCATGGAGAGCCTGCTGTGTGCCTAACTTAGTGCTGAAAGCTTTGAAGGCGTCATCTTATAGGACAGTCACAGAAGCCCCAAGAGGCGGCTACTATTATTATTTCCATTTGACAGACAGGGGTCTATAGCTAGGAGTGATTACTCACTCAAGATCGACACGTCCTGTGGTGTGGGTGTCAGAATTCAGACTCAGGTCTGCTGACCCCAGGGCCCAAGCCCTGAGCTACGCTGCACTTTGGGTCTGGGAGCCTGCCCCCTCCTCTCCAGAGGAAACAACCCTACCCTGGAGGGGCTGCAGGTCTAAGCCTCCCCCGCAAGTCTGGGTAAGACTGGGTTGGATCAAGTTAAAAAGTAAGTGAAGTTTGTCCCTGTGCCTTCCTCACCCTGCCACCTCCTGGCTGTGTGACCACAGACAAGGCCCTTAACCTCTCTGAGCCTCAGCTTCCTCGTCTGTGCAATGGACACTGCTTTGGACACTTCTTTCTTTCCAGCATCTGATTCCCTTATATTACCTGCCTCTGGGGACTCTGAGGCCCTCTCACGGGGTCCCCCATGCCCTCTCACTCTCCCTGCTGCTCCTGGGCACCTGGTGCTTGGCTGGAAAAGGGACTTTCCTCCTAAAATCAGTGATGACCCACTGTGCTTATGCAGCTCTCTCCATCTGTCAGGACACCTTTGGGTCCACTGAGTCAGCTCACCCATTTCTCAAGCTTGATGGGGTTGAGGAAACAGGCTCAGAGTGGGGAGCCCATTCCTTTCAGGTAGTGAGTAACAAGGCTGAACTCACCATCACCGCGCTCCAACAACTTTTCCTTCCCCACCTTTTGATATGCTCTCTATATTCCTGACACACTGAATCATGGCATGTGTGTATATAAGACGTATGCAGGGAGGGGGGCATTTTAAAGAGATCATGGAGGGATCGTGCTTACCGCGGGCAAAGTAACCATTAATGGCTGGGCCAGCTGGGTTAAAAGTCATTCTGATGCTCAGGAAGTTCAGGGGGGTTGTTTGCTCTGTGATGGGAGCCCAGAACACAGAGCTGGAAAAAGGCAAGTTCCCTGCCCTCTGGGAGCTCCTTGGCTAGTGTGGTAGGGAGACAGATGGGTCAACAGACTGTGCCAGAACAGGGTACTACCCTTCTCAGGCTGGGCTCCGTCCTACCTGTCCAGCAGGGCCTTGTAGCTGAGCACACCAGAGATGAGGTTGGCTGCAAACCTGCAGAGAGAGATGAGGCCTTAGTTTCTCCTCTCCAGGGCCCAGGCTCCCTCCCTCCCTCCATCCTTCAAATCCCTTCCTCCCTCCCTCCCTTCTTCCTTCATTCCTTCTTACTTCTTCTCTCTCCACCTCCCTCTCCCCCTCCCTCCCACCTCCTCTCTGTCTCTCCCAGACTCATGGACCACCCACCAGATGTCTGGCCTTGATGGTACACTAATCAGGTGGGGTTACTGCTGCCCTGCCCCTACCCCCATGCTGTCAGTACTTCACAAACTTTGGATTAAAAATGGTCTTGAGGAGAGAACAGGGGGGGAGGAGAGGAAACTGGAAGGTGAATGAAGAGGAAGAGGAGGAGGAGGGAGAGGAAGCCAAGAGAGGCCACAGAGCAGGCAAGAGGAGGTTGGACAGTCAGGGATGGGGTTCTTCCAGGTGAAGGCCTGTGCTGGGGCTGGACTGGGCCAAAACCCCGGGGTTCTGGGAAATCCAGTCTCCTGGGAAAAGTCAGTCATTTGGTCCCCTTAATGCTAAGGAAAAGGAAAGTGGGTGCTGGCGTGGGGAAAAAAGGCACCAGACAACCTTACCACGGGACCCTGTCATCTTAATAGCCCATGGATGATGAGCCTGGCTTAATTGCATCAGGAGGAAAACGCCCCCTTCGATGCAATTTTGAGAACTGTTTCCAGAAGTTGTTCATCCATCCACACACTTCCTTCTGCCCAGGGAAGGCCTGGCTGCAGGGGAAGGGGGAAGATTGCCCCCCGGCCAGAAGGTTGGTCGGGCTGGTCTTGGTGAAGGAGGAGGGGGGCGGGGGTCTTCCAGCATAGTTGAGCCCTGCTCAGAGGCCGAGGTGGGCCCTGCCTCTTGTTTTTTTTTTTCCTCCCTCTGAACTGTCCCCATGCTGTGCCACATTTGGGTCTTGAGGCCAGAGACCTGGGTTTGGCTCTGAGAGACTCCGGCAGGGAGACCCTTCCTCCCGACCTGACCCTTGTGTAAACGGCCCCTCCCTTGTCATCAGTGGGCCCAGAGGCCGTTCCAGGGGCTCAGTGAGCTCTGAAATTGCAGCAGATGGCAGACACTCTGGCGGTGGCTGGCGGGAAGAAACCACTTCCACTCCCTCAGAGCCTCTGTCCAGAGCTGGGGGCTGCAGGGCAGCAGGGGCCCTCTGAGATAGCCTGGGGCCGTGGGTCCCAGTAAGAAGCCCCAGCCTCAAGCGCTGGCAGGATCAGAGGCTACAGGCTTCCTCCCAGGGCCTCAACCAGGCCCAGACTGCCATGGGGACACCTGGGGGCCCGTGACCTCCCCACCCCACCCCAAATAGATACATTCTGAGGAAGACCCTGTGTTTGTTACCCACGTGCCGCTTGCCTAACCTCCTTCTGACACCATGGCCTGGATGCCACTGTCTCAGGGCCATTCGGCCTCAGAAAGCTCAGCCGAGGCACGAGTTTCAACCTCTCCTTCCTGGTGCTGGTGCCAGGCCCCCTCCTCCAGGCAGACTCCCAAGCTGTGAGCCCAGGAGCACGGTGGCCTTACCTTAGCTGGTCATTGGTATCTTGGAAGTGCTGCCGGGCAAAGATCACAGCTGGGCTGGAGTTGACAGGCAGGGCCAGTCGGTTATTGAGATACATGTCATTCAGCCAGTACTCAGACACCTGCCAGGGAGGGTGGGGAAGGGTGCCATTACCCGCAATGGCCACACACATCTCGCCTGTGGAGCGCACCAGTCCCATCCTGGCAGCCCCAAGGGAAAATGGGGACCCTTCACTAGATCATGTACTTTTTTCATTCATTCATTCATTCCACAAACATACGCTGAGCCCCGCTTATGGGCTAGGGCCTGTGTGCTCCCCGTCTACCACACCTGTCCTTCAGCTTTGTCCCATACTATCTCCTTTCTTCCATCCCAGTGTTCATCCTGGTTGTTTACTGCTTCATCCATGTCCCCTGCCCATTCTCATGAGTGTCTCATTCCTGCCTTTCACCTCTCTCTGCTTCCCTGACCTCACGCTATCCTCTGCTGCTCCCATCCCTGTTACTCATCTGCCTCCCCATTTCTGTCCCCCATCTGCCCCCATCTCTGTCCCTGTCTGTCCTCCATCCTTATCCCCATCTGCCCCCATCTCTGTCCCTGTCTGTCCTCCATCCTTACCCCCATCTGTCCTCCATCTCTGTACCCTGTCTCTCCCCATCATCCCATCTCTATCCCCATCTGTCCCCTCTCTGTCCCCATCCCTATCTCCCATCCCAATCTTGTCTGTCCTTCACCCTTGCTCCTTACTATCCCTCTGTTGTCTCCCCCATGCCTGTCCCTCCATCTGCCCCATCTTTGTCACCTACCTGCCCCTTATCCAAATCCCTCTGTCTCCATGACTGCTTTCTGCCCCCTGCCCCATGGGTTCCTTGTTTGCCCCCTCCCAGCAGCTCTTACCCAGCTGGCTGTCTTCTCCTGCCGTTCCAGGAGCTTCTGCTGCAGGGTCTCACCGAGGCCACCAGGAGCCCCAAACCGCTGCACGATGGCCTGGCTCCTCCTGAATTGCTCCTCAGGCACCAGGTGCTGCATGCACCGCAGGTAGGTGGCCAGGGTCTGCTGCAGCGGGGGCACGGGGAGTTTGGGAAGCCCCTGGAAGAGAAGGTTCACAGGCTTTGGTTCCTCTTCTCATGTGTGGCCCATGCCTGTCCCCAAATTGATCCCCTGTGTCTATTTCCATCTGCCCCATCTTTGTTCCCTATCCTGGGACTCACCTGTTGCCAGGGCTCAGCTCAGCAGAATTGTGAACTTAGGAAGCTCCTGTTAGCTTTCTCCCACACCCCAGCCTGGCCTCTAGGAGGGGACAAAGTGCAGAGGAAAAGACCTTGATGCTGACACCAGACAGACATGGGTTCATGCCCCGACCCTGCTGCTGACCATCTGTGTGATCTTGAGCAAATCACCCCTACCTCTGTGCCTCAGTTTCCTACCCTGTAAAACAGAAGTAATAACCTCTATCTCTCATAAGGTCAAAGAGATCACGAATATGAAAGTGCTTATAAACCATGAAGAATGAGTGTAAGATGAAATGGTCCTGTTATTGATATTGACTGCTGGCCACTCTTAATTTAGGACTTGTTCCCAGCTGGGGCTCCACAATCCAATTGATCTCCGGATCCAAAGGGTGTGACTCTAATGGAGACATTTGGACAGTTGAAAGGTGGTGTGAGGTATAGTTCACTGCTTGCCCTAATGACCAGAATTCTGCATGATATTTCCTGGGAAGGTGACTCATGCACTGGGCTCCTTATTAAATCCCTCCCAGTTATGAAACACAGGGAGGGGCATTTAGCTGCATGTGGGTATGGGGCACAGGTAGGGGGGAATGTATTGGAAGTTTTTCCACTCTTAATCTCTCCAAGCCTCAGCTTCCTCCTTCATAGGCCATAAATAACAATTCCTATGTGAGAGAGGCACAGAGAGAATTAAATAAGAGAAACAACTGGCCCCAAATAGGCACATCATAAAATGTTATGATATTACTATCCTTATCCCTCCAGATGGATTCCTAAGAGAAAACCCATAATACCTGGGGGCCCCTAAAGTGTCTCAAGAATCTAAGTAGAACTCCCCACCCATGTCCTCCTGATCTGGGCTTCTCAGTTTACGAGCTCTGTCACCCTGGGATCTTGTGTGTGTTCACCAGTGTTATGGCTTAGCCTGGGAAGGAATTTTTGTCCCATTTTCAGATGAGGAAACTGAGGACCAGCAGGTGAAGAGACTAGTCCAAAGTCATCCAGCCATTCGATGGCAGAGCCAGGACCTGAAATCAGTCTCTGCTCCCCACCACCGACAGCCCTTCTGCTCCTTCCTCCTTGGTTGTTCTCTCCCTTGCTCCTTTTTCCATCCATCCTTTTCCTTCTTCCTCACTCAGCTGGTCACAATCGGAAACCAGGACTTTTCATACTACTGCTTAAACTTTACAAAGCTGGAAGATGGTGGGCTGCCTTCTTTTCAGGGGTTTCTCCTCTGTGGGGTGGTGGGGTCAGTGAATTTCCACCCCAGCCAGGCTGTGGAATGAAGGGGGTCCATTGAATGCTTACCTGTGCTCTGCTCCCGCTGCTGCAGGGACTGAAGCGAGCCCCCATCCCCACCCCCGGGAGCTCTGGACAGGCGGACCCCAAGTGTGAGTGAGCCGGAGCGCATGCGCTGATGAGGGAAGGGGCTCTGCCTGTCTGAGCCTGTCTCTAGAGTTCACTGCCCTAGGGGGAGGGAGGAGGGTGTCAGTGCCAACTATGGACTGCTCCTGCCCTGGGGAACCCTTGAGGACGGGTCCGGGCAGCATTCCAGGTTGCTCAGCCCACTCCCAGAGAGCCAGGTCCAGCCTCCCCACCAAGCTGCTCTAGTTCCCTCTTCCTTCTCTTGGGGTCTTGGGGGTCTGTGTGGTGGGTGAGTGGGGAAACATCTACAGAAAGCGCAGTCCAGCTGGTGGCTTGACCAAGAGTGCCAGCAGATCTGGCTGGAGCCCCTGCTAGAAACAGGCTACCCTTCTTCGGAGCTCTGACAGTGACTCAGCCTGGGTCATGGGGAATCAGTGATGGGTAAGGAGGAGTGAAGCAGGAAATCTCTGCTCAGATGTCTCAGCCCCCTGGGGCTCTTCCCAGACTCTCGTGGGCTTCTGGCCTTGCCTGGGTACAGAGGCAGGGACTTGTACAAATGAGGGTCTTTGGGCCCTGGGGTCTTAGATCAATAAACATTTCTGGGCAATTTACGTGAGCCGGGGCTCGCATTTCTGGGCTGGACTCAGGGACAATGGAGATACAGAGCCTGCTCTCAAGGCAGCCACAGTCCAAAGTGAGGGACGTGCCACGGACCAGAGGCAACAACAGAGGTGTTTGTCAGGTTGTTTTTCTGGACAATGTGGTGAGCAACTTCACGAGGAGAAGCCAGAAAATCCTGATCAGATTTTCAAATGAAGCCCTGGGGTTAGGGTTGGGGTAAGGAGGTGTCAAGAAGACAGGAAGCGCCGTGTGCAACAGCCTGAAGATCAGATGTGTCGCTGTATCACTCTGGAATGTGGGTTGAGTATGGTGGGGAGGGAGGATGCCTGCCCAGGGAAGGGTGGCATTGTCTCAGACCAGTGGGGAAGACGGCGCCTAAGGCTCCAGGGCTGACAGCAGCTGGCGCTGGGATGTGACAAGGCTTAGAGTAGGGAATTCAGCCTCATCCTAAGGCAGTTCCACTGGGCTCACAGCCACTGGAGGTGGAACTTGGAGAGAGGGGAGGCCCTGAGAGAAAAGAGAGTGCCTGGCTCAGGTCAAGGGCTCTCCCTGGCCTTGGCGGTTAGGAAGTGTGGCTGTCAGCATCCCCTCAGTATTCCCTGATGCCTCTCCCACCCCTCCAGACCTCCCCGGGCTCCTCAGCAAACTTGGGGCAGGGCTGCAGCCTGGGTCTCCTGCCCAGGAGAGCACAGAGCTAGGGGTCAGGCAAGAGTTGGGGGTCAGTCCCACTCAGGACTGTTCTGGAAGCAAGAGTTTGTGAGTGGGGAGAGAGGGATCCAAACGTCACTTACAGGCTCCTCGTCACTGCTGGGACTTTTTGCTGCTGTCTTAGGGGGCGTTTTTTCGAGGATGGGCATCTTGGTGACTCCTGATTGAGGAAGCAGAGGTGTGGACCTGGGGACCAAGAAGCAGAGAGGCATCAATACAACAGCCACCTAGACCAGACCCTTCACTTCCCACAGCCTGGCACCCTGCCCCTGCCCTGTGAGGAGGCCAGAGCTGGGCAGTAGTGTTCACAGCCCTCCCTGTGGGCCTGGTCCCAAACTCCTGACCTCCAGACCAGTGCACACACTGACCACAGTGTCCTCTCTGACTCCAAATAGGAGAGGGTGGGGCCTGAAATGAGTCGCCAGTTGGCACCTGCTCCACAAAACTGCTGTCATCCAGCCTCAACTGGCCACCCCAGAGCAGCGTGGGAGAGAGCAGGGCTGGGCTTGCTCATTCCAGATCCATGAAGGGTCACTGACAGAGCACTTGCGTTGTTCCTGCCTGGGACCCAATAGATATGTGCTTTGCAGATTAAAATCTCTCTTTCCCACTAGACTGTGAGCTTCTCCAGGGCAAGACTACACCTGCCGTGTTCAATGCTTCACCTCTGGGCCTTAGCCCTGTGCCTGGCATGGAGTAAAATCAGTGTTGGGTAGCTGAGTACAAGGAATGCATGCGCACATGAATGAATACAAGGTCCTCTAAGGCTCTGGGCTCCAGGAGACACTCTAGGCTTATCGGAGACTGGCCCGTGGCCAAGGCAGGGAGGACCCTGCTGGATGGGCTGTGACTTAGGCAGTCTCTGGTCGGCTGGCTCCCAGTGTAGGTGGCATGAGAATGCTGAGGGAGATGGTACAGGGAAGTTAGGCAGCCCAGGCCCCTAGGGGCCCCCTGAATAGGCCTGTAAGGAGGTGGATTAATTCTGAAGGTACAGTAGAAGTGAGCCAGGCCAAGAGGGGCAAAAGCCAGTTTTTAAGGCTAGTGGGGCCCAACCTCTACCCTCAGGGCCCAACCTCTGTCCCTAAGCATAATCCTGCATAAGCATAAGCACCCACCCATGGTGTCTACTCATCCATCCCCTATTCTCTCCCAAGAGCCTAAAGCTAAGACTTAGCCCATTTTACCCCCAGGCAGACACAGTGGGAGAGGGGGGTTGGGTGCAAGGCACAGTTGACCCTAAGACACAGCATCCAGAAAGATAGATAATCCCGGCCCAGGGGTGGAGGAGCCTGGGGTTGCCTGGTAGCACTGGGCAGAGAATGTAGAGTCCTTGCGGACACTGTGCCACAGCACTCGGGACTAGGTGGTCCCCAGACCGGTGAGCGCCCTGTAGCATAGGGGCTGCCGCTACCCACTGCAAAGCAGAAGCAACGGCATCCAGATGAGAGTCGATCCCAGCGCCACGGGAGTTTTGAGGGGGCGAGTAGGGCAAGGGCAAGGTGGTAAGGGCCCTATAGACAATGCAGCCAATGCCTCCTCTTGCTCTGGCCCCCAGCCAGACCATAGCAGGAAGATACTAGTCAAGACTCAGAGACCCCATGTCTTGCAGAGGCACAGGAGATTGAAGTAGGATGGTTTCATGGGTGCCAAATGGGAGGGCCTTGTTCCTGCCGGCCAGCTGCTCTTCCTCACTGGCCCGTGGGCTGGCGCCTAAAGGGTGTATTTGTGTCGGTATCTTTCTACGTCAGTTTGGTGCCCTCCACTCCACACTCCCACCAGCCTGGCTTCTGAAGCCTGCCTGGAGGGGTCTCTGCTTTGCCCTGGAAGCCGAAGCCCAGCTCAGCCCGGGCACCACAGGCTGCCCGCGTGCTCCAGGGGCTCCCTGCCACCCGGCTTATATCTGCCACTTGCGCCCATGCCTGCACCCCATCTCCCGCCTCCGTGAGAGAGTCGGAGAGAGGCAGGTGCATGCCAGCACTTCAGGGGGTTGGAGTGAGACCTGCAGACCCTCCAACTGGGCACGGGAAGTGCAGACCTTGGCACTTAGCAGATGGGGGTTCAGAAGTGTGGACACACACGTGAAGCCGCGAAGCTGACAGTCAAGGCTGTCCAAGCCCTTTCCCCCAACTTCGCACCATCCAGCTCCCCGTCCCCCTGCCCCCACCCTGGGTGGAGAAACACCAGAACCACAGAATCCCTCACTCTCCTGGCCGTCCCCCGACGGCCGCTGCCCTTCGGGACTCGGAGGACTCCGCGGGCTCTGGGGCCTCCCGGCCCCGGCGCGGTCCCTGGACGGAGCCTCCCTCCGCTCCCGGCTCCCCGCGCTGTGCTCCGCCAGACCAGCCCTACTCACCTGCTCTCCTCGTCTCTGCTGCCTCGGCCGCCGCTGCACCGTACCCAGCAGAACTAGGGGCTAGAATGTGAGCCGGAAGGGATTCGGGGGCGCGTCAGCAGTGCGGGGGTGGGGGCCACCGCCTCAGTCGGTGGCAGAGCCTCCGACGTCGCCGGGTCCCCAGGCCTCGCGACTGGCTGCGAGCGAGCCGGCCGCGCCAGTCGCCTCCCCTCTTTCCTCCTGTTCCTCCTCCCTCCCCTTTCTCCCTTTTCCTCCCTCCCCACAGCCCCACCCCTACCTCTCACCCACTCCATCCTTTGTCTCCCCCACCCCTGCCCCGCCCCACCACTCCGCCGCCTTCCGGGATCCTACCTCCCGGCCCCCATCCCGTGTTCTGACGGCTTCCCGGACGATCTCTCGAAAAGGCAGCGGAATCCAGGCCCGAGATGGGGGGGTGCAAAACGTGGCCCCGCCCGTGCCCATCGCCCTCAGCTCAGCCTTCCCCAGTCCCTGCGCTCCCCTAACCCCTTTATCCTAGCCGTGGCTGCCTCTGCAGAACCCTGGGGAGGGTTGGGTCTGGATCAATCTGTGCCCTCCCCACTGTCTAGGGCAGGCTCAAACCTTATTACAACTCCTTTTACAATATAATAATAATAATAATAAATAAAAACAACCTGTTTGTCGATCACTGCAGGTCCTTTTCTATTCCCACTCATCCCGGCTGGCACTACGGGGAATATGCAGGATACAGACCTGGGGATGCTTAGTGACACACAGCCAGAGGCAGACATTCCTCCCAGACAATGCATTCCCCCCCCACCCCATATAGATCCTTACACACGAACACACACAGACACTCACAAAGAGAGACCCTGCTCAGACAGACACACACACAGCCGGACACACAGAGTCAGAACAGATGTGCACACACCAGCAGTACAGACCCCCACAGACGTTGTCTAATACACAGGCGTACCCCAACACGGCGACCTCTCCATGCCGGAATCCGAGGACTCTGCAGCCCTCAGGAGGCCGCAGGTTGCAGGACTGGGAGTGGTGCACACACGCTGGTCTGGGATTCTGGGGACCCCCATTCAAGGTGGGGAGACTTCTCTGACAGCCCTGGGCACTTGCTTGCACTCAGGACCGGGTAGGGTGGGGTTGGTATCAGCTCTCACACTATCATTCTCTCCAGCCCTGACTCAAGCCCGCATAGCTGGGACACAGCGGACACATCGACAACTGTTCCTCCACTCCTCGTAGGATAGAGTCCAGCGGTCTAACGAACACACACACATCACACACACGCGTCTAGAGAAATCAAGCCCCTTAAAGATGCGGCCGGTTTTTTTTCAGCTGCCCATAACAGTTCCACCCTTATTCCCTTTCGGAGACTGGACGGGACAGGTTGCCAGGCTCGAAGGAAAGGGAAGCTTGGGCGCCTAAGAGCTCTGTCTTAGACTCAGGGTGTGTCCTCAAGGGGCGGGACCAACGCACCCGGAGGGAGCGGGTCCTCAGGCTCCCCCGGGCGGCGCCCTGGGGCGCTGCGCTAGGCCTGGGTGAGGGAGGGGCTGTCGCGGGCTGAGGCCGGCCTAGGCACCAGGGTGTTCGTGGGTGAGATCCTTGTTGAGTTTGCTTCTTTCGTATCTCCTTTTCCAGGTAGCAAAAGAGCAACAGGCTTCCTGCGTGCCCGCTGGACTGAGACCTGGATTTGGGTTAGACCCAGCTCACCCTCCCATTCTGCCCTGGCCCCTTGCCTGGCCGCCCACCCCATCAGTAAAGAGACTCGGTCTCGTACAGATATAGTTTATTGATTCGGCCCGGAGGCACCGCGGCGCAGCGGGCCAAGTTGGCACTGGGAGGAACGGAAGGAAGGACAAACAGAGGCACGGCTCTACATCGGGGAGCCCCGAGGTGGCGACCCGCGCGCCTCTTCGTCTTTGCCAGGAGCACATCAGTTCACGTGCCTCGGTGCTCCACGCCCCATTGGAGGAAAGGGAGGAGGACACAGAAATGGTCATAGAGAGGGGACTCGGGCAGGGGAAATCAAGACAGAGGAGGGGCTGGGGTACTTGCTGGAGAAGGCGGGACCTGAGCCTGAGCTGGCCAGTGTGCTCACAGAGCAGCCACCTTGACCCGGGGGTGGGAGTGGGGTGGGGAGTGGGTGGGTGGCCTGGAGGAGAAGCGGGGCTGCTAGCTGCGGGTGTAGTAGTCGTAGTCGTCCTCGCATGCGTCAAAGGGGCCTGACGGGCTGCGAGGCGCGCCTTCCCGGTCGGACAGAGGGCGCTCCCGCAGGCGCACAGCATCGTATAGACCCTGCGGTGGCTCATCCAGCAGCACATCGCGCTCGGAGCGGGAGCGCTTCAGGCGGCCCACGTTGCGCAGCAGCAGCAGGACGGGCGCATACAGCAGGTTGGCCAGGCCCATAACAAGGCTAAGCTGCTCAAAGCCAAGCGAGTGCACGATGTGGCCCGCCACTATGGGCCCGAGCGCATAGGCCACGCAATAGGATATATCGGCAATGGCGTAGACGCTGCCATAGACCGAGACGTGGCGCACGTCCACAAGAAAGGCGAGCGTGGGCAGCAGCGCCGTGTCCACCAGCGCAATGCCGAAGCAGAGGCCGCAGAGCGAGAGCACTAGTGGTGCGAAGGAGCGGCAGGCGGGCACCAAGCACGAGCTGGCGCCTATCACTGCCAGCCCGAAGGCGCCGTACAGCCACTGCAGGTGGGGGTAGCGCGCTGCCAGTCGCACTGTGAGGTACACGCCTAGCACGTGCGGCACGAAGGCCGGCAGCCAGGCTATGCCTGCGTCCCACTCGGACGCCGCCATCGTGTGCTCCATCCACGTGGCGATGGTGGGCTCGAGAAAGGCGAGGGGGATGTTGCAGGTGGTGAGCGCGCCTGCCACCACGGCGATGTAGGGGTCCAGCATGAGGCGGTGGATAGGCGTGCCCACTGGCAGGTTGGCCCGCGCCCGCGCCGCGGCGGAGAAGGGCTTGACCACCACCAGCAGCAACAGGGCGTCGAGCAGCGAAACCATGGCGAGCACCAGAAAGGGCGCGGTCTTGCCCACGAACTTGTGGAGGAACCCCCCGAAGGGCGGCGCCACTAGGCTTCCGAAGCTGATGAAAGCCAGCGCCAAGCCCAGGGCACGACTGCGCTCCGGCTCCTCAGGATACTTGTCGGCGATCATGGCAATGCCAGACGTGTCCGCGAAGGCCGAGCCGAGACCCTGCAGGCTGCGCGCGGCGAAGAGCGTCGCGTAGTCCTCCGCGAAGGCAAACATCACTGTAGAGGCGAACAGTACGCCCAGACCCATAAGCAGCGGCAAGTCATAGCTCATGCGGTCGATGAAGGTCCCGCTCAGGGGGTTCACCAGCAGCTGCAGGATGGCCTTGGAGGCAAACAGCACCCCGATCTTCACGTCCTCGTTGTCGGTGGGGTATTGGGGCTGCGCGGTAGACCTGGCCGGCATCGCGGCCGTCGAGGACTCCGAGGTGTTGACCGTGTCGGCACTGGCATTGGCCGGAGTGGGCGGCGGCAGGGTGGTCACACACACTTTGGAAGTCAGGGTGGGCTTCTCGCTGGCCGAGTGCACGTAGTAGGGCACGATGGGCACGATGACCATGTACAGCATGTTGTCCAGGAACAGCGCCACGCACACGATGACCAGCACCAGGCGCCGCTGCCGCCGGGGATCTTGCAGAGCCGCGCCCACCGCCTCCGACAGCTTGCTGGCTGCCGCCGGGGCCTGACCCGCCGGCGCCTCGGGTTCCATCACCCGCACCCCGCCGCTCTTCCGAGGACGCTTCGGCCGGGGCCGGGCGCGCGCGCCCTGCAGTGTAGAGACCAGGGCGCGGAACTTCGGGGGACCCTGCTCGCCGGGAAAGGCAAGGACCCTGTCCGGCGAGGCGCCGCCGCTGTCCGGAACAGAGCTCGGGACCCGCCGCCGCTGGGCTCAGGGGCGGTCAGGAAAGGCGGCCGTGCCAAGGCGCCGGGGCCGGAGACTGAGCGCTCTGAGGCTCGGGCGCGCCGGGAGCCACCCCCGCAGCGCTGAGAGGCCGCCTGAGCAGGCCGAGGGGCATGCTGCTGCCGCCAGCCCGCCGGCTCGCTCGCCCCGCCGCTCTCCCCTCCCCTCGCGTCGGCTCTTGCCTCCTCCGCCGCCGCCTACTCTTTTTTTCTTTTACACTCGGGGCTGTGACGCGGCGAGTCTCGGCCCCCGAGTGGTGCCCGGGCCACTTGCGTCGCTCATGCTAATGCGACGTCGGCGGGGCGGGGGCTGGGGGCGGGGCGCTGCCGGGAGGGGGTCCTCTCCCCAGATGCGCCAAGGCTGGAAGCCCCAGAAAGGGGTCTCGGTGCGAAAGAGTACCGGCCAAGCCCCTGAGGATGGGTGCGCCGCGCGACAAGCGGGTTCTCCGCCCCCGCAGTTCTAGGACTCGTGGGGTCCGCGCCCGCTCTTCTCCCCGCGGAAGGGGGCACACAGCGGCCGCTTTCCCCCGGCCCCGCGGGAGAGAGGGGCGCTAGGGGCTCCAGATCTCCGCCTTAGCCTGGATCTCAGCGCGCAGCGGGTAAGGAGTCCCCGAGGTGAGCCGCGGCTACGTCCATCTGTTCTCGCAGCTGGAATGTGGAGCAGTGACTGGAGGGGCGCCGACGACAGATCCCTCAACCCTTTCTCTGGCCCCGCCCCCTGGCCCCTTCCACGCCGGGGAGGGGAGGCGCAGACTGCTGGACTGGGTTCCGACCGACCGGCCCTTCGGGAGAATGTCACAGCAGAGAACTCCTGACTGTGAGCATCTGGGGATTGAGGGGAGAAGTCGCTTCGTCCCCACCCAGGGCCCCCAATATCAGCTCTGCCCCGGCCACCCTACCGCTTTCCCCACCTCCTTCTCCTAACCAGTGCGCCCCCTTTCCGTTTTAACTGTCCGGGTCCGGCAGCTCCGCCTCTTCTCCCTTCCCGCCTCCTCACTCCCTCCCCATTCTAACTCCTCCCAGGCAGTCTTCGCACTACACCAAGCCCTCCCTCCGCTCCGAGAGGTCCCGCCCCCTTCCCAACCCCACCCCCACCTCCAATCTCCAGAGCTGCCTCCAAGTCCCGGGTGGGCTCAGGGAGTGATGTGGCAGGGGTCTACGCCTGGATCTGTAAGAGACCCCGCGTGGGTGCCGAAACCATTTTCTGGGCGGGATCCAGCGGCTTTGCTCTCAGCAGAGGCTCAAGGGGGGCTCACCTTAAGAGGGCCACACCCGCTGAGACGCCCCGTTCTCAGAAGACAAGGTGAGCCGCCCTGGCTTTGCGCTGGGCCTAATGTGTCCCCAGCGTTGACCATGGATGGCACATCGAGTCCATGTTGTGGTCTGCGGACTGGCCGGAGAGAGGCTCTGAGGCAGTGGAGGCTGGGAGATTCGTGCTGTTGAGATTACAGTTTGTCTCTTTCTTCCGGAGTCAGAGAGGATTCTTCCCATCCTTCTGGCCTCAAAAGCAAACTACCATTAGATACGGCTTCTTCCCTTACGGTGCTCCCCACCCCGAAGGAGGCATCCTGATACAGTGGAAAGAACTTGGGCTTTAGAGGCAGAGGACTGAGATGGCTCCTGGCTCTGCCACCTACTAGTTAGGGCGCCTGGGAGGAAGGGGGGGAATCACTTCGCCTCTCTATCCCTCAGTTTCTTTATCTGTAAAATATATAATAGTACCCACTGCTTAGGGTGCCTGGCACACAGTAAGAGCAATGTAAGTGGCTGCTGTGGTTATTTTTATCATCTGTAAGATGTGTTGTTTTATCTTCATTTTACAGTTGTGGGTCTTGTAAAGAGCAGATAAAAGTTTCAGGGGTACCCTGGCTTCCTGGCTAGCCCCTCTGGTTAAGCAGGCATTATGATTCCAGGCTCTGTCTTGGCTGGTGAGAGGCCCAGAAGGCATTGGAAAGTTGGCTTCTGTCCCTGAGATAGCTGTCGGATGAGGTGATGGAGACCAGCACGCCAGGGTGAGAGGTAGCAGACTTGCCACCCATTGCCCAGTCTCTCCACCCACCCAGACACCTCAGGGAAGGAGAAGAAACTCTTTCACTTAAGGAGTTGCCAACACCTGCTCTGAAGTGGCCAAACTGTCCTCTGTCTGAGGGAGGGAAGAAGTTCCAGTATGGGGACAGGCCTGGCTCTGGATGACCTTGGGCAAGTCACAGCCTCTCTCTGGGCTCCAACCTTGGTCTCTGTTAAGTAAGGGGTTAGGGGACTCCTAACTCGCTGCAGCCCTCAATAGGAAATGGGTGCTGTAGAAGGGCTCTGTTGGGTGAGAAAATTATTTTAAATTTTATTTGAAGGCCGTTAGTCAGTACACACCCTCTCCAGCTCATTGCAGTCTTTCTCCAGCTGGCTTCGCAAATTTACATCACCTGCCTCGCTCTCTGGTCTTTTGAGTTTGAGACCTCTGGTCCCTTCTGACTCTCCCATTATGAGGCTTTTAAAGGGACAGTCTTCCAACCTACTGAGCAATTATTATTTATGCATATGTTGTTTGCCGTATCTGATTTGAAAAAGGGGGGTTGGAATTTAAGGCAGAAGTTTTCTGTCTCGTGGCTAAAGAACAGTGGAATCTTAGAGAAGAGAAACTTTCCCAGGGCCTTCAAGATGCAGATTCCTTCTTCCAGCTCTCTGGTCCACAGAATTCATGGCTGTTCCTGAGCATGAAGGCAAGTTATCTCTGGGCTCATGCCCAATTCTCCAGTCCTCTGTTCCCCTATGGTAAGAAACAGGTTCATTTATTAAGCACATCTCTGTGCCAGAGGTGTTGTGTGTGCTGCTTTATTTAATTCTCACTCAGTCCTGGTTCAGTGTAGGTGCTACTTCCCCTGTCTTATTGATGAGGAAGTTGGGCATGGAGAAGCTGGGTCACTTGCCTGAGATTTCAGCAGTAGAGCCTAAATTTAAACCCAGGCCATGGGGACCAGTCTTGTCCTCATGCTGCTTCCCTATTCCTTGTGCCTCATCATGCCCCTGCTGCTCTTTGTGCAAGGTGACCACACCCTCCCTGGCAGTGCCAAGGAGAGGGGCAGATGAAGATCCATGGAAGGAAAAGAGACCAGGATGGACTGATGCCTCCCTCCAAAGCAGCAGCCCTCCACACAAAACTCCCCCAGGACATCCCCCCCAAAACACACACACACACACACACACCAGACTTCACCCAGGCAAGGCAGGCAGGCAGGCAAGAAGGAAGGAAGGAAGGAAGGAAGGAAGGAAGATGGTCCAGGACCAGCTCCTTAAGGAAGCTCCAGGGACACTAAACTCTTTCACCCTCCAACTTCCAGCTTAGAAGGCAACCTCCTACCCGTGCATCAGCAGCCCCAAGGACTAGGGTGGAGGAGTTGGCAGCAGGCCAGGACGCCTCGCCTCAGCAAAAAGCTGAGCCTTGGCAGGAGGGGAACAACCTCTATTCTGGCCCTGGCCTGCGGGGAGCTGTCCAGGGTGCTGGTACCGGCTTTGCAACTTGCCAACCAGCCTCCCTCAAGGGCCCGGACCCTCCATCTTCCTGCACCTGTGGCTTCCTCTTCAACAGAACTCTTGGTAAATTCCTTCCCAGAGACTCCTCTATTTGAGCATAACTTGCAGGCAAAAGGGAACTTCCCATCCAATTCTGTTGGAGAAAATGAAAGCAATTTTTTCCCTCTTTTCTCAACCAGATGTAGTAACTATTACTAGAGAGTACATATCTAGTAAGTGGAATGAGTAAAGCAAGGAACTTATTTATAAGGCACATAGATGTGTTTATAAAGTGTCAGGCACTGTTCTAAGCACTTTATAAACATTAATTCATTTAATCTTTTATCAACCTTCATACTACCTTTTTGCAGGTAAGGACACCAAGGTATAGTAATTCATCCACAGTCAGAGAGCTCACAAGTGGTGGGGACAGACTTCATATGCAGGCTAGCTCCACCCTCCGGCTCTCAGCCACCATGCTGTCCTGCTCCAGGATGAATGAAGATTATGAGATGACTTACTTGAAACTATCTAACTCAATGCCTGACACTTAGTGGGAGCTTAATTATTATTGCTTTGTATGGATAGAGACAGGTTGATGATTTCTGGCTGACAATCTTCCTTCTCATTTTATCCATTGCCTACAGTTGTGACCTCAGTCTGCTAGGAAAAGAAATTTTTTTCTACACCAGACTAGTGCCATAGTGGAGCTTGCTGGGGACTCGGGGAGTCCTGGTATGTTGCAGCTTGGGGAGGGGGTGGAAGGATAGCCATCTTGCACCTGTGCCTGGGTGAGGTCTGGTGTGTGTGTGTGTGTGTGTGTGTGTGTGTGTGTGTGTGTGTATTTAGGGGGGTCCTGGAGGAGTTGTGTATGGAGGGGTGCTGTTTTGGAGGGAGGCCTCAGTCCATCGTGGCCTCTTTTCTGAGAAGGTCATGGACCGGGTCAATTCCAGGGCCTTGCCATTTGTTGCTTCACTGAGGCATCTGGTCCCAGAGACGGAAAATGGCCATGTTTCTGTGGAGAAGCAGGTTGATGTTGGTGGTGGCAGCGTGTGGGCAGGGCACCTGCTCTTGATTTATTATTTCTTTGTCTCCCAGAAAGCACGTGAGTGCCGGCTTCATTCCAATGAGGCTCATGAGCCTCTCTGGATTCCAATACTGGGGGTGGGGGCGGTGCAGTTTACCCTGCCCTCGTCACCCCCTCCCTTGTGTGCTTCCTCCGGGGGGACCTCAGGGCCTCAGCATCACTTAATTAATTTAGGTTTCCCCAGCCACATATTTTCAGATTCAAAGGAACAGAGAGGCCCTGTCAGCCTTTCCCGGAAGCCTGTGAGCCTGGTGGCTGGAAGCCAGAAGGACTACGTGCCTGCCTGCCTGCCCTTGGCCAGCCTGTCCTTAGGGGCCAGACTTGCCTTATGCACAGCATAGCTGGGCTCCAATGGGAAAAGAAGGGGACTGCAGCTCCTGCACTGTGTGTGGGACTTGTAGCTCCTCTGTATACCTCCCAGAGAAGGGGCTGCCTCTGCCCGCTTTCCTGTAAATCACTGAGTGGAAGCAGAGCCTCAAAATCCCCTTTGTCTCTGCTCCCTCCACTGACTTCCCACCCCAATCGAATGAGTGTCTCAGGTTCATCTCCCTCCTCCATCAAGACCACCCCTGCCCCTGGCACAGACTGCACATCTTCCTTTGCACTGGGGCAGTCAATTACCTTCCAACTTGTCCCTTGCCTCCTGACCTGGCCAACCCACTCCTGCACAGATGCCAAACTTCTTTTCTCTGTAAAGTTTCAGGCACGTTCTCAGGGACCAACATACCTTGCAGGGACCCCTGACGCCTGGGACTAGGGTCCGTCTTCTTCTCCCAGCCTCGTGGCTTTCCACAACCTGCCCCCCACCTCTCGTTCTCCCTGTCTTCCCTAATGGCCACAGGAACTCCCACCTCTGCACTTTTTTAAAAAAATTAATTTGATTTTTTATACAGCAGGTTCTTATTAGTTATCTATTTTATACATATTAGTGTATGTATGTCAATCCCAATCTCCCAATTCATCCCACCACCACCCCCCCCACCCCGCTTCCCCCCTTGGTGTCCATACATTTGTTCTCTACATCTGTGTCTCTATTTCTGCCTTGCAAACTGGTTCATCTGTACCATTTTTCTAGATTCCACATATATGTGATAATATACAATATTTGTTTTTCTCTTTCTGACTTACTGCACTCTGTATGACAGTCTCCAGGTCCATCCACGTCTCTACAAATGACCCAATTTCATTCCTTTTTAAGGCTAATATTCCATTGTACATATGTACCACATCTTCCTTATCCATTCGTCTGTTGATGAGCATTTAGGTTGCTTCCATGACCTGGCTATTGTAAATAGTGCTGCAATGAACATTGGGGTGCATGTGTCTTTTTGAATTGTGGTTTTCTCTGGGTATATGCCCAGTAGTGGGATTGCTGGGTCCCACTTTGAACGGGAAGTTCTCTTGGCCCATGCCCAGCTTTGCCTCTCCTTGGTTGCCATACTTTCCTGATTCCTGAAATAATGTGAATAACCTCCCTTTCCTCCCAGCATGAATCCCCTTGCATTATCTACTCCTCATCAGGAATTAATCCCACATGGTGGTGGACCCGTTCCCCCACACCAGCCTGAGAGCTCCTTGAAGGCAGGATCTGCGTCTGGGTGTCTAATAACAAGAATTTGCTTGTTATGCATTCTGCAGATCACTGGCCATAAAACTGCATAGGAACTGATGTGTCAGTGGTTTTTAAATCCATCTCTACATTTATTAAAATGAAAATTAATCACATAAGTAGTACAGAAATAGAAATTGCTCACAGAGATTGCTCATAGAAATTAGGGCATTATAAATGCTTCTTTCTGGGGGCTTCCCTGGTGGCACAGTGGTTGAGAATCTGCCTGCTAATGCAGGGGACACGGGTTCGAGCCCTGGTCTGGGAGGATCCCACATGCCGCGGAGCAACTAGACCCGTGAGCCACAACTACTGAGCCTGCGCGTCTGGAGCCTGTGCTCCGCAACAAGAGAGGCCACGATAGTGAGAGGCCCGCGCACCGCGATGAAGAGTGGCCCCCGCTTGTCGCAACTAGAGGAAGCCCTCGCACAGAAATGAAGACCCAACGTAGCAATCAATCAATCAATCAATCTTTTAAAAAAAAAAAGTCATTAAAAAAAATAAATGTTTCTTTCTGGCCCCCAACCCTGGTCCCTTCTGTTACCTCTCAGACTACCACTGTTACTGTTTTTAACATGTATTTTCCAAGCCCTTTCTAAACCCTCTCCATACATATCTATGAACCCATATAAAATGTAACATAAGCAGCCTCTGTGTTTAAATAAGTATATTTCTACATAAATGTTGTTATATATGTATCATTGCGCAGTTCTCTCCTTTTCCACTCAACAATGTATCCACTTTAGTCTATACAGAAACAGCATGATTTTCTTAGCTGTTGCACATTATTTTTTGTTATGAGCATACCCCAGTGTTTACAGCTATTTCCTTAGGTGGACTTTTGGGTTATGTTTAATTTTTAGGTGTGACAATGTTGCAATGAATCTCCTTGTGCTTGTATGGAGGTGCTTCACCCAGAGATACACCAACAACTTGGTAGATCCCAGCAATCTGTGTGCTTTTTAAATTTGAAAAGAAATTTCTAAATTGCCCTCCAAAGTGGCTGCATAAGTGTATACCCTCACAAAGCAGAGGACACAGTCCTAAATACCCTTGCTAACACTTGCTCTTTTCTTTTTCCCTTTTGTCAATCTGATGGGAGAAAAATGGTATTCATTATTGTTTTAATTACATTATTGTTTTAATTGGCTGACTACCTTTTCATATGTGTATTAGCCATTTGCATTTTCTTTTTTGTAAATTGCTGTTACTTTCTTTCCCCATTTTTCTATTAGAGTCTTTGTCGTTTTTCTTCCTGAGTTGTAGTAATTCTCATTAAATAGAATATCATCATTTAATAGAATAACATCATTAAATAAAATATCTTTGCCCTGGACATGTCCATTGTGGCTAAAACTGGTGTTCCTTCTTCACTGCTAGAATTTATCAGTTATACTTATTGGGCAGGATAAATTAGAGTGGATGTGGTGAAGTTGCCACACCAATTAAAACCCTTCAGAGCCTCTTCATCAGCAATGGGAAAGAGTCCAAATTCTTTAGCTTGACATAAAAGGTCCTCTATAATTCATCTACCTCTATGGTCTCAATATGATGACTGGGTTTGATTCCTATTCCATCACCTGTCTAACCTTAAGCAAATTTTCTTAAATTCTCTGGATCTAGTTTCCATCATTTAAAAAACTGTACAGAGTTGTCTCTCCTCTGCAAGTTTCTAACTCTCTGACCTTGTGAAAAATTACTTAACCTCTCCAAACCTTACTTACACATTTGTAAAATGGGTGCATTGACAATGCCTCACAGGGTTTGGTACTGTTGGAATGAGATTCCTTGCGAAGTAAGTTGATGCTGTTGTTAATTATACCTCTCCCTAGCCACCTAGGTGACTCCTACTCATCTTTTACGATAAAATCAAGCCTCTTTGTCCCACCTTCCAAATAAAACTGATTTCTCTTTCCCTTGGGTCAGTTCCATGTGTCTATCACTGTACTTGTCATACTGTATCATGAGGATGTGTTCATGTGTCTGTTTCCTCTACCAGGGTGTGTGTCCTTGCAGGAAGGGTCTGAGGTGGCTGGATTGCGCTCAGCACCTGGTACACAACACACCCAATAGATGACTGTGCAATGGAAGAACAGAACTGTTTATCACTTTTGAAAAGGGTAGACTTTCTCACTGTGCCAAAATTCTGTTGAGCCTGGAATGGATAGAGGGACACTTAGAGAAAAGCTTAAGTGTTCCTGAAAAATACCCCAGATATACCCTGGGGATAGCCAGGAAACAGGTTTGCTTTAAGGCAAATTGACAATGCAGCCTCGCTGGAAAGCTTCCCTGGTTGGCCAGTCCAGTAGGCAAAAGATAGTTAAGGGAAACTCTTTATTTTACATTCGGAGTTGGTTCTGTTGGGAAAACCAAGAAGATCGATGAAGGCTGCCAGCCAGCTCTCCTGGTTTTGGAGGCTTGTCTTGAACCAAAAAGTCAGCACTGATCAGTCAGAGTCACTTCCATTGTCAGACCCGAAAAGTGTAGGTTTGAGGCAGGGAAATCTTGGGGGCCAGCAGGAGGGAGGGCAGAGGATTACCCCGGAAGGATGTTCCTTGCAGATGCGTGCTGCACAGGGCTGCCTCCCCAGCACCCAGCACACTCTCTGCACACAGAAGGGCTCAGTGAAAAATCCAAGGGAGATGCTTGCTTTGGAGTGAATTGTTCTGAATGTGTATGTAGTGACCATCTTCACTGAGGATCAGGGAAACCCTCTGTGCTTGGGTAACGTCACACGTTCAAGATCATCTGTCTTGAAGCCTTTGAAAACCGATTGCCTCTCAGGGGGGCCCAGGTGTGGGTGATGAAGATGCAAGGAGCCCTCATGGGGTGAGAGGGCTGGCCCTGCAGGGCCTGCATACTACATACGCCCCCTGCCCCACCCCGAGGCTCCAAGTCTTTGGGGAGGGATGGGTCTGAGTTGTGAACGTGGGTCTGGAGAGGGCAGCGGTGCTGCAAACTCAGCCCCATTTCCCTGACTTGTGTGTAAGTGGCTAGAAGTTGGTCCTTTCTCAGGCTGCCTGCCAACACCTTCTCTAGGCATGTCTGTGATGTAAGACAGGTCAGCAAGGAGTCCTAGTGTCACCCCTGGCCCTGTGCCAGACACAGTGGAAGGCTTTTACCATTATTAGCTTTCAATCATAACACCCCTGTGAGCTAAGTGTTCTTCTGGGCTGGCCCCATTTTATAAATTGGCAATGCAGGGGCTTGAGTAATGTGCCATGGTCACAGGGCTGTCTGACTCATGCCCATGGGTTTATCCATTTGGCCATGTGACTTCTGTGCATTTGGGGGCTGTGGAATTCCTCTGTGACCTGCAAAGCCCTGCTCTTTCCCCCTGACCTGTGTGCAGGGTCATAGTTGCCATCCTCCCCTGGATGTTGGGGACCTCACAGACCCAGATACAGAGGCTGTACCTGACTCCTCCTTCTCCAGACATTCTGACCTCTGTCCTTATTATCTCATGCTAGGACTATTGCAGTAGCCTCGTGGCAGATCCCCCGCCTTCAGTATTGCCACTAGCTCCTGACCCCCCAAGCTGCTCTCACAGTCAACTTTTTACAACATAAATCTTCCCCATAGTAGGCACTCAATAGATATTTGTTAAATCGGTCATCCTGCTTTAAATTCCCATTGCCTAGGGTCAAATTCAAAAGGTAACCTTGGCTTTCAAGGCCCTCGGTATGTGACTCCAGCTCCTCCCCGTGCTGCTTCTCTTGGCACTGCTTGCCACACATGCACAGCTACCTGTCCAGGACACCAGGGTCCTGCCATGCTCTGTCATACTGTCATCCATGTTTTCTTTCCCAGCAGAATAAGTTACTCACCACTGGGAGCTTCCTGGCCCACGTGCACACACCTCAAACCTAGCACTTGCAGGATGGCTTCCAGGCTTGGACTGCATGTCTTCCCCCCACCTTGACTTGTATTTAATCCATCTAACATCTCCAAAGCCCACAATGGTGCCTCACAGGCAGAAAAACATCTGGGGATGGTTTGTGCCATATGCACATACAGATGTGTGTATCGATACCTCCGAAGTGAGACATGCTCTTGTTTCCACTATATTTATGTTAAATGCTGGTCATAACCCACTAACCTGGATTTATAACCAGAAAATTGTTGGTGACTTGCAACTTGTAAAGCTTGGCTGGCTCACTTCTTCCTGACAACAGCCTTATCATGTTGATACTATGATTCTCTCCCATGTATATCTGATGACTCTGAGATACAGAGAGATGAAATAACTCACTCGCGGTCACACAGCCAGGGAGAAACTGAGCCAGGGTTTGAACCCAGGTAGGCGGCCCCAGAGCCCATGCTCCCAACGCCCACAAATGTGGCTTTGATGACTGATCGGGGCTCGAGGTTCTGGTAGGACAAGAGGCCACAGTGAGCCTGCTGCAGAGGTGGCTTCCAGCTCCCTACACACCCTTCGGAAGTGGCCAGAAGGAAAAAAAGAGCTGGAGTGCTCCCCTTCCCTCCGAGGTCAAGCTATGGCTGTACCTCCAGGGGTGAGGGGGCAGTTAGCTTGTGCTGAAGTGCGGGTATCGGGATCTGGGACCAGGGAGAGCAGGGTGTGAGGGAGGGCTGGTGCACATGTGAACAGGGCTGCGAAGCATACAGCCAACTGCAGGACAGCGACGCCCCCGGTCCTGCCCGTGACGGTGCACCGACAACAGCCAATGCTTCTCATGCACGAGCCGTGACACTCTCAGATCTGTCACCACTGTGTCCCCAGCACCTGGCACCGTGGTTGTGGAGCAAACAAATAAAAAGTGGCTTTTTTGGGGAGGCATTTGCGGCGAGGAAAGTGAGCGGAGCGCTGACTCTTTCTTGTTGAGGCACAAAGATATTAAAGTACAACTGAAGAACTTTGGGGGCCTGCGCTGTGGACATGTGACAAGATGGGGCCCTGAGACGAAGAAAGTCTAGGTTACTAAGCTGGGGATTCCAACCCCCAAACTTCTGGTGATGTCGTGGGAGGTTCTGGAGAAAAACCTTATATCTTGATGAAAAGAACTGGCCCCCTGGGGCACAGGAAGGTGGCCCAGAACACCTCTGACTGACACTAACTCTGGCCATCCCGACCACCTGAGTCAAGTTCCATAGTGAGTCCTGACTCAGGGTTGTCCGAGTGCGGGAGGGGAATCCCCTGCGTAGCCCTGGAGCTCCAGATGGTGACACGGACAGGGACACAGAGACTTCATAGCCAGAGACATGAATGCAGGTGTGTGGGGACCTCTCCCCATGTGGGTGTGGAGACCGGGCCCCCGACTGTGGGGAAGATCGTCTGACTCAGTTGAAAGCATGATCAGCTTTGTATCAAGAAACTAACCAGAGCACTGTTTTCCCAGGTAATTAAGATGCTATTAATTGAACTCCATTTAAAGCTAGTTTCAAAACGAATTCTTGATGACACGTGTGTGCACCCCTCATAAGGAATGTGCCTGTCTCCTCTGGGCTGTGAGGCCTCAGCCGGGGGCTGGACCATTGGCAGGCTCCATGACTGTCCAGGCTGGTACAGGATGGACTGTCCGTGGGTTTGTAAATGAATAAGTGACAGGTGGACGGGCACCATTTCTTCCCGTGAACTTCTCAGATGCCATCTGGTAGCAGACAGCATGACCTGGAACGTTCGTCTCGTCTGACTCCAGATATTGAGAAAATTCCAGCCTCCCTTGTGGAGTGTTTAGTCTGCACAGTTGATGGGCTCAGAAAGCCCCTGTCCTTCCTCTAGTGACGGAAAGGAGGGGGTGGGGTAGGCACACCCTGACCCATGCGGTGCGGGGGAAGGAGACCAACGTCACACTCTGAGGCAAGGGTTCCAGGTGGGAAGCCAGGTCAGGGCGCCGTGGGTAGGGGTGGGGTGTGCTGGGGTGCAGAGCCCTGGGACTGGGTGAGGCAGTGTGCCAGGGCCCCAGGGAGCCAACTGGCTTTTCATGGCTAATTGAAGGGAGCAATATAAAGATCCCCATGTTTGGGATTTTTCTCAAGGATACAGTCGCGGATGTGGAATGACTGGTCCAAATGGTAGGACCATTTTTATGTCTCAACTCATACAGCCAAATGGCTTTCTAAAAGCATGATGTGGCCTCCATTCCCACTGTGAGGGTGCCTCTTTTCACCCTGACAACACCCAGGTTTATTACCTTAAACAACTAACAAGCTAACCTGGGAACTATGTCATCTTGTTTAATTACTGTCCTTTGATGATTAGATGTTGGCCTCCTGCCCTCCTGGTGGCCTCCAGGCACTCTGGTCTAGACCCCCCTCTCGCCAAAGCTGGCAGGTCCTCTGTGTGCCTGCTCTACCCACCTCAGGTCCTTTGCACCTGCTCTCCCCTCTGCCTGGCAAGTAATTCATCTGCAGGTCTCATTCCCTCCTCTTTCTCCCATCCGCACCTATTAATGAAGCCTTCCCAGGCCACCTTGCTCAAAATCGCACCCCAATACTTCTTATCCCTCCCTAGCTGCTTTATTTTTTCCGATGTACCTGTCCCCATATGCACAGTTTATAGATTATGTTTACTGTCTGTCTCCCTTCCTTGGAATGGATGCCCAGGAGGGCACACGGAAAGGGAAACAAGGCCAGGGTGCAGAGTTGAATGTTAACTAGAAAGAGAGAAGCCAGCCACACTTTCCCCTACCAGCACCTAACCGCCCCCGCTGCCCCCGCCTGGGGCCCAGCACTGGCTGCTCAGCTGGAGTGGAGGGAGGAGCTGAGGATGGGGAAGCATGGGGGTGCGTCCTGGTGTCTGACCCCTCTGCTGCTCTTTGGGGAGGGCTGGGAGTGGAGGGAGAATCTTTCCACTGCCCCCCCCGCAGGGTGTTAACGCATGGGAGACCTCCCGGCCATTCTCTGCCTCAGCTGCAGTTCGGGTGACAATGCATAGCCCGTAGCAAGGGCTGAGTACATGGTCCCTCTGATAAGGAGCCCTGAAGTGTCCTGGGAGGTGAGGGTGGGGGCGATGGAGGTGGCAGGCACTGGCACTCCAAGGCTCTTGAGTGGCTGTTGAATTAATCCAGAGGGAGGGTGGGAAAGAGATGGTGTCCCTGGAGAAAAGCCAGGCTTCAGGAAAGCCCAGAGGTGGAGGGCGTGTTTGAGGAAAGTGTAACTTGGAGGAGTCGTCCGTAGAGCCAGGTGGTAAAGGAAGGGCTACGGTGAGCTGATGACGTGTGACTTTGAGAAGAGAAGCAGGAGGGGAGAGGGTTAATGGCATCCACCCGCTGCTGGGACTCTTAATGTGCCGAGACACAGCCCAAGTGTCCTGAGCCGTGAGCTTAGCCCAGGGAAACTGCCCTCTGTCCCCATAGTCACTGGTGGTCCAGACTTCCCTTCAGCTTATCCAGGGACAAGTCTTCATTGAGATTGTCCCCAGGGTCTCTCGGCCTGGGAGATCTGTGTCCTTCTGTCTTAGAGCCTGTGGCTCTCACTCCTTGATTCCTGAGCACCTCCTGCCCTGCTCAAGACCACTGGAGCTGGAAGCCTGCATCAGCAGAGAGCTGGCCGCCGGCCCTTAGAAGGGAGCTGGTCAGGACCAGGCCCGAGCAGAACTGAAAGCTGCCAGGGTGAAGCCTGGGTGGGCTCTGTCTTGGTGAAAATCAGAGATCGCACCTCATGGGTGGAGACTACCACCCACGGCAGCCAGCCCCAGGAGATGTGCATCCCAGCTTCACTCACTGGGCGAGGCTGTGTCCTCCAGCTGCCAGATCAGAGTGGAGGAGCCCAGCGGGTCTATGAATGGCTCATTCAGGAGGCCTGGAAACCCCAGGAGACACAGGAGCTGCTGAGAAGTCTCCATGCCTCCCAGGGTTCTGAGTAACGCAGGCATCAGGTCCTGCGGAACTGGACAAGCAGGTTCTGCCCTTGACTGATGGAGAGACGAGTGACACAGTGAATCCTTTGGGAGGCCTTCCCTTTTAATGGGTTCTTCAGCAAGAGAAGTGGAGTGCGGCAATCAGCTGGGAGTGGGGGGGAGGGGAGAAAGCTGCTGAGCAGGGTTGCTTTGGCCTTGCTCTGAATCTGGAAGGCCTGGCTGAAGGCTTGAGGTGAGATGAAGGATGGGCTCTGGGGGCATCTTGGTGGACAGGAGGGCCATACCTCGTCTGTCCTGGGAAGGGGGGCTCACCCCATGAGGACAGCCTCAGAATTGGCAATGCCTAGAGGAGGTATCGAGGCTGGGGAGAGGGCAAAGTGCCCAGGGGCCCTGAGGAAGGAGGTGAGACCTGGGGAAGGGAAGTGGAGGGGCGGGGGAGGAGGGTGTCACCAGCATGCAACTGCAATCCTCATGGCTGCATCACCGAGTACTTGCCGTGTGCTCTACACAGAGCAACTTTCCACCCGGCTCCACATTTACTCCCCCAGCCGCCCTGTGAGCTGGCTACTAAAGATCTGCAAATACTTTTCTGAAACCCTGAGGCCTTAGGGTTTTTGGAATTGAAAATCTTTCCTCTTTTAGCAAAAGAAGATAATGCATATACTGTATCTTTTCTAACTTTCCAGCAGGGTCTGGGGGAGCACCCTATAATCCAATGTATCAGTATTTTCTGCAGAGATGTGTATGAATATTCACATGTTGCAGCATCAATAGAGACCATAAGAAACAGAAAAAGGCTCATGTCAGTTCAGACAGGTTTTGCCACCCAAAGAGTTAGGTAAGGACAGATTTTGCAGCCACATGAGTTCTAAACCACGTTTTGGCATTTAGTGCTTTTTAGATTTTGAAATGGCAGATTAGGGATTATGGGTCTGTATTTGTCCCCAAACTGAGGTTCTGATGAATGTAGTGGTGGCAGAACTAAGAAGTGGCAAAGCTGGGGCTCAAGGGCAGGCTCTCTGGTTCCAGTAACAGGCTCTGAACTTGCGCAGCGCTGGAGGGGCACCTACTATTGTTATTACACCACGTCAGGGACGTCGGGGATGTGGTGCTGAGAAACCAGCTCTCTCAAATTGCAGATGGCCACACACTTGGCTGTTTGGAATCATGAGCAAGAATGGGACATCCTAGTCCTCACAGGAGGACCCACGCCAGGGGGTTGCTGTGGCTCAGAGAACCAGTCTGCATCTCCAACCCAGGTGCAGAGCCCCAGGTGAGGGTTATCAGACACATCATCCCATATGATCTTATCTTTGTAGTTTCTAAGGAAACAGGACCCCAGGTCCACCTCTTGGAGAAGACTCCTTTACACACAGCCTTGCTCTGTCTTAGCTGTGTCTAAAACACTGCTTCATCTAGATGTGTTCCTATGCTCTGCCCTTCCCCCAAACTCTCCAGTAGCCCTGCCACTCCTCTGATTGGACACCCACAGTTCCCTACCCACGGCAGGCAGTCTCCTTATTTGCAGCAAGTTAACTAACAATTTTGTTGGGCTATGGTGGTGCATCCCTAGCAGTCTTTATCACATGGGCTTTTTTTGTTTTAAGCTTTTTATGTGGACCATTTTAAAAGTCTTTATTGAATTTGTTACAATATTACTTCTGTTTTATGTTTTGGTTTTTTGGCCTGGAGGCATGTGGGATCTTAGCTCTCGACCAGGGATCGAACCTGCACCCCCTGCATTGGAAGGCGAAGTCTTAACCACTGGACCTCCAGGGAAGTCCCCACATGGGCTTTGTTATCACTGATTAACAGTGAGGTCTCAAAGCCCTTTCCCACATGCAGTTTCACTCAACCCCCACTAAAGACTGGCAGGGTAGATGTTATTACCTGCCCCATTTAACAGATGGAGAAGAAGAGGCTCATGTTGGTTACCATAGGGTGCAAGATCTCATGGTGCCAAGATGCAAAGCCAGGTCTGCTGACTAGGGACCAGGCCCTCCCTCCGGGAAGGCCTCCGAGGGTGATGGTTTCAGCTTGGCACAGCTGTGAGTGCCCCAGGGCATGAAGCCCCTTTGCTGTAGCCCTCAAGTGTGAAGGCCATAGCCTGGGCTTCATGTATACATCTGTATTTCCAATTTCTCTCAAAAAACCAGAAAGTCTGATGACTCAGCGCCCTCTTTTCCACGGGCAGCAGCCCACTGAGCCAAGTAGCAGCGTTCCCGTACAGACAGGCCATGCGGTCCCCAGCCTCTCACAGGCCCCATCTGGCTACTCTACAAACTTCTATTAGTCTCCGGCATCCTGTAAGCATTTGAGCTTGTCGTCTTTGCTCCTAACAAATGTCTCTGACAAAATGGGCATCGATCTTTGTTTACATACCTCCCGGCACAGGAAGCTCATTACTTCCTGTGGGAAAGGAAGACTATCTCCATATGCAGAGAGCCTAGTAGGTATTACATACCATACTAGGCACTGCTTGATAGTACAGTGAACCTGTGAGGAATGCAATTTTAGCTCCATTTCACAGATTAGAAATTGAGGCTCGGCAAGACTTGGTGATCTGTGCAGACCCTGCAGAAAGCGGGGGTGCCGAGCCTGGAACGGGTCTGTCTTCTTCCGGAGTCCCTGCTCTTTCAGCTGCTGCACCCAGACCTTGTTCCAAGGCTCTGTGGGCAATATCATCTCCATCTCATCACCTCCCTCCACTCATTGCTCGTGCAATACCCTCATGGGGTGTGACTGTGAGTGCTGCCCAGGCTTTCATAGGAGAAACCAGGGCTGACCTGGTGAAAGAAGAGGGCCAGGTCTGGGTGTTCCCTCTAATTTACCGACTGGGAAACTACGGAAAGAGGGAGTTCCAGGAGGTACAACATCTGAACTCCAGCACTTGGGCCGGGGGTGGGGGGGAGGGTGGGACCCAGGAATGCAGATCCTGCTTCCTGGGGTTGATCACAGGGTTCTTTTCCAAGAGAAGAACCAAGACAAACGGGGAAGATGCTACCTGCAGGTAATCAGTGTGAGAAGCATTGAGGCAGGAGACGGAGGTTAAGCTGGGCAGCCGCAGTGCCCAGGCCAGGAGGACAAGGGGATGAGAGTGGCCGGCCTGGGAGCTATTCTTGTAGACACAGGGCTGTGACCCACCCATCCGTGTGCCAGAGCTGGAGACAAGGTTTAAAGCGGCAGGCTTCCAAGTCTGACATAGAGTCAGACACATTTTATTTCTTTCAAAAATAAGCCGTTTATTGGCTAGGCAGAAGCTGTTTGGTGAAATAAAGAAACATGTAATCAATTCCTACAGTAGTGCCTGCTAATTTCAGAGAAAACTGACCGGGGCTTGGCTGCGGGGTGTCCTGAGCAGGTACAAGAATCATCTGGAAGGCTTGGTAAAATGCAGAGTCCTGGACCCCATCACCAGCAATTTCTGATTCAGTGGGTTTGGGATTTGTATTTCTAACAAGATCTCAGCAGGGCTTTGCTCTGGCCTGAAATTATCTTATATGTTTGCTAAACAGGTTGCTGGTCGAGAGACTGCACTGGCCTGGATGATTCCATTACTGGTCTTTGCTGCCACTGTCTGGTCACTTTTGAGAATGACATGTTCTCCCTCTGACGGCATCAACATTCAGTTTTGGGCAACAAAAGGTTTCAACAGAAGATGGGAACGTTCTGACCTCTATCACCTTCTCTGGGGCAACATTGTGTGTCTACTGTGACAGGTATAAAACACTTCCTTAGTCCTATTTGGGGTATAAAGAGACAAATTCCACCCCTCCCCCCAATTTATTTATTAAGGCATATATCAAAAGATTAAGCAGGCAGGATTTTAAAAAATGACTTATGCGTGTCTTTATTATATATAATTGACTCAAACTGGTCCATAAACAAAACAAGCAGGATTTTTTAAAGAAAAAGGATTTCATTATATGTGGAATCTTAAAAACATGATACAAATGAATTTATATACAAAACAGAAATAGACCCACAGACATAGAAAACGAACTTATGGTTACCAAAGGGGAAAGCGGGGGATAAATTAGGAGTTTTATATATATATATAGGTAACCAACAAGGACATACTGTATAGCAGAGGGAACTATATTCAATATTTTGTAATAACCTATAAGGAAAAAGAATATATATATTATATATATGTATGTATGCATAACTGAATCATTTTGCTGTACATCTGAAATATACACAACATTGTAAATCAACTATACTTCAATTAAAAAAAGAAAGAGGCTTTCAAACACCTGCTTGAGACAGAAGATAGATGTCCTCCTCTCTCAGAGCAGATTCCTAGACCACTTTTCTTTTGGAAGACACATAGAGGTCTCGGTGTACTTGCTGAGGGACAAGGAGACAGTTCCTCTGTCCCCAGGAGAGGGATAATAACTTCCCAACTATGTTCAGCAGTACCGGCCACATCCAAGGCATTTCCCTGGGATCTCTCATAGCAAGAAGGATCGTTCTTTCATTCGGGCTTGGGGAAATGCTGACGTCCAATACCAAACTATTTAGTGATTGAAATTTGACCTTGGTTTGCCTAACTTCTAATTCCCCCAAGCTCTTTGATTTCTGGCAGTGGGCACATCATTTTCTGCAGGTATTTCAGATTGAGGACAAAGGGCAGCATCCTGGGCTACATTAAACAAAGTAAAACAGGTTTGGCTTTGGGGGGTTTTGTTATTATTACTGTAATAATAGTTTTGTATTTTACTGCAGAACTTCTTGGAAATTTTCATGAGCTTATCCAATGTCTTCCAAACTTTTATCACTCAGCCTTTTTACTCCTCCTGAGGATCATTTTAAGGGATTAAAGTTGAAGAAGTGCTGGTGTGTTTAAAAAATGGCTTGGGATCAAAGCAGCCAGCAAGCCAACCATCTCAGTGAGGATTTGGTCTGGGACACTTCTGTGCTCCGAGGTTTCTGGAACCTGACCTTTTCCTCTTTGACCCATGACCATGTATAGATCATTCCCTGCCCAGGCTTCAGGTCCCTGGGAAAATTGTGACCCTGTGGGAGGTCAGAGGTTGGGCCTCAATGGACAAATTACTTGATGGATGTATTAGTCAGGGTTCTTCAGAAAGATAGAACCAGTAGGATGTGTATATATACAGAGAGGGAACGAGAGATTAATTTTAAGGAATTGGCTCATGTGATTGTGGTGGTGTGGCTTAGAGTCTCCTGCCCCTGCCTTCTGCCTTGAGAAGGTCAACTGGCATGTCCAAAATCTACAGGGCAGGCTGGCAGACTGGAGACCAAGTGGAGAGTTGATGTTGCAGCTTGAGTCCAAAGACTGGAGGCAGAATTCCTTCTTCCCTGGGGGACCTTGATCTTTTTCTCTGAAGACCTTCAATCCGCTGATGAGACCCACCCACGGAATGGAGGGTAATCTTCTTTACTCAAAAGTCTACTGATCTGGATGCTAAGCTCATCTGAAAAATACCTTCAAAGCAACATCTAGACAGTGGTTTGACCACACATCTGGGCACCACAGTGTAGCCAAGTTGACACATAAAATTAACCATCACAAGGGGCCGTGGGGAAGTGAGTCTCCCAAATGTGGCGGTCAGATTGGGGCAAGGAAACAGGGCTTTTTTGTCTTTGCCTGAAAGTATCTTTTACCTTCACTAACACACTGTGAGCCAGGCACTGAGCCACGTGCTTGTATCAACACAAGTGTGATACACTGTCTCGTCACACAGTCCCGCCAGTTAGTGGGATCGACAAGATGGATGGTACTGTTGACGCACCATCTTCCCTCCGTCCGTTCTTGCCATGGTTCGCCATGGGCAGAGTGAACCTCTCTGCCCCGCTGGAGTGGGGTTTGGCCGTGTGACTTGCTTTGGCCGGTGGAACTGTGATCAGAGGCTCTGGTGTACTTGTGTGATGCGATTTAGAATCTTGTGCTTCTGCCCTATGCCTCGAGAAAGTCGTGCCCCAGTCGTGCTGGTCCCAGCCTGGAGCCACCCTCCGCCAATCCCAGCTGAGTTGCTCACCGTGCAGAGAGAGAAATAAATACTTTTTGCTGTAAGCTACTGAGCTGGGGTTGTTCGTATGCAGAAGGGCTGTGATGGGAGGTGATAGTGCAAACCCTACTCTCCACTGGTCCTTGGAGATATGACAGGAAGCACTGTCATTACTGACCGACAGCCTGTCCCTCTAGGACTACCCCTGCTGCTTCTCCCAGGTCTCACCCAGGAGGCAGGCATAGCTTGCTTCTTCTCGTAGATCCCACAGACTCATCTGGATTCGGATGCGTACTTCAGGATCAGCCTGGGGACAACCTGCATGACCAGTCTCTTTGAGACCCACCCAAATTTACACTCTCATTGTCCCTCCAACCCCCCACCCCCAAATCCCCTCTCCTGATAGCCTAGGGAATGGTTTTCCAGTTGGTGGGAGACAGGTGGCAGAGCAAGGTGGGTGGTATCCCTATTCTCATTCATCATGTTTTTCTCCCAAATCCATGGTCTATGCCACCGAAGGGCCTTCTTAGCTTTGAAATTCAAAGCCAGGAGAGGGTCCCTTTTTATAATCTGTCTGTGGCCGTCCCTCCTTCTGTGAGGCTACAGCACACAGTGAGAAAGGGCTGGGCAAGGGGAGGCAGGAATAGTCAGGGAAGAATGTAATCCTCCTTACGGCCTCACAACACCTGACTTCCTAGGCCCCAGGGGCTCCCACCTACACCAGCTGGTGGTGCTCAAACTCACGGCTGTTGCTATGAGCTCTCTCGAACTGGTGCTATCCCACTATAACCCCCGCTCCCACTCTCTGACCAGGAACTCCAGTTACTTGGGCTCACCTTTTCCCTTCTTGTTTCATCTGCTTTTCATTCACTTAGACCGGTACCCTTCCCTTTTCTTCCAATTGCTCCCTTAGTTTGAAGCCCTTCCCATGGTGGCTGAGGTGGGTCAGATAGGCTGAACTACAAGGGTGCTGGAAAGTGTGAGGGAGCACACAGATAATCTGTGAATACTCAATATTTACGCCATTAGGATAAATGGTAGGGGCTGAGCGAGAGTGTAGGCAGGGATTTTAATTAGGGGGCTACTGCAGAAGTCCAGAGAAGATATGGTGACTTGTACCAGGGCAGTAGTGGTGGAGACAGAGAGGAGATTAGATTCAATATATGTTTTGAAAGTAGAGAGTACTTGTTGTTGGATTGGAATTAAAGATGATTCCTTGGGTTTTAGCCCAAGACATTGGAAGAAGTGTCGTTGCATTTGTTTTGAACTTTTAAATTTGAAATGCAGATAGGATATTATCGTGGTGCTGTTGAGTAGAAAGTGAATATACATGTTTGGGGCTCAGGGGACAGGTCAGCCTGGAGGAAAAAATCAGGGAGTCATCAGCATTTAGATGGTGTTTAAAGAGACAGGATTAGATGAGATCATATTGAAAATGAAAGTAGACTGAAAAGAGAAGATTGCCAAGATGGGACTCTTGTGCGCTCCAACATTTAGAAGTCAAAAGAGGGTAGGAGACAGCAAAAATGCAACCAAAATTTGTCTAGAATTTGTCAATTTCACCTAAGTTGTGAATTTATTGGCATAAAGTTGTTCATAATATTCTCTTATTGTCCTTTTAATATGTGTAGAATTTTTAGTGGTATCACCTGTCTAATTTCTGACATTGGCAATTTGTGTCTTTATTTTTTTTCTGATCAGTTTGGCTAGAAGATTATCAAGTTTGTTGGTCTTCTCAGGGAACCAGATTTTGATTTCATTGATTTTCTTTTTTTTTTTTTCAGTCATTGATTTCTTCATTGATCTTATTTCCTTTTTTCTGCTTTGGCTTTAATATGATCTTCTTTTTCTAGTTTCTTAAGGTGGAAACTGAGGTCACTGATTTGAGACCTTTGTTCTTTTCTAATGTTTAGTGCTATAATGTTCCCCCCTCAGTACTGCTTTAGTGGCATCCCACAAATCTGGATATGTATATATATTTAAATAATGATTCCTTCATTTTTATTTTATTTTATTATTTATTTTATTTTTAAAATTTATTTAATTAATTTATTTATTTTTGGCTGCGTTGGGTCTTCATTGTTGCACATGGGCTTTCTCTAGCTGCGCCGAGTGGGGGCTACTCTTGGTTGCAGTGCGCGGGCTTCTCATTGCGGTGGCTTCTCTTGTTGCAGAACGCGGGCTCTAGGCACGTGGGCTTCAGTAGTTGTGGTGTGTGGGCTCAGTAGTTGTGGCTCACGGGCTCTAGAGCGCAGGCTCAGTAGCTGTGGCGCAGAGGTTTAGTTGCTCCGCAGCATGTGGGATCTTCCCGGACCAGGGCTCGAACCCATGTCCCCTGCATTGGCAGGCGGATTCTTAACCACTGTGCCACCAGGGAAGCCCTATATTGTGTTTTAATTTTTATTCAAGTCAAGATAATTTGACTTCTTTTTGGATTTGTTCTTTGACCCATGGATCATTTAGAAGTATATTATTTAATTTCCAAATATTTGGGTATTTTCCAGATATCTTTCTGTTATTGACTCCTAATTTAATTCCATTGTGTCACAGAACATACTTTGTATGACTGGAATATTTTTTAATTTATTGAGACTTATTTTATAGCCTGGAGTATCTTGGTAAATGTTCTATGTGCACTTGGGAAGAATGAGTACTTTTCTGTGGAGCATTCTATAGATGGCAAACAGGTCAAGTTGGTTGAGAATGTTCATATCTGCTATATCTTTGCTGATTTTCTGTGCTCTTGTTTTATCAATTATCGAGAGAGGAGTATTGAAATTTCTGCATATGGTGGATTTGTCTATTTTTCATTACAGTTATGTCAGTTTTACTTCATATATTATTAAGTTCTCTTATTGAGGGTCACAAATGTTTATGACTGTTATGTCCTCTTGATAGATTGACCCCTTTATCTTTATGAAATGACCTTTTTCATCCCTGATATTATTTTTTGCTCTGAAATCTTCTTTGTCTGATGTTGATATAGCCACTGCAGCTTTCTTTTGACTAGTGTTAGCGTGGCATATGTTTTTTTTCCACTCTGATGTTTAATCTATTTCTGTCTTTATATGTAAGGTGGATTTCTTTTAGGCAGCATGTAGTTTTGGTATTGCTTTTTAAATCCAGTCTGACAATCCCTGCCTTTTATTGGATGTTTAAATCATGTACATTTAATATGATTTTTTGATATGGTTAAGTTCAAGTCTATCATCCTATTTGTTTTCTACGTATCCCGTCTGTTCTTTGTTCCCTTTTAACTCTTTTCATGCCTTCTTTGGATTGAATGTTTTCTAATATTCAATTTTATCCCCTCTGTTGGCCTATTAGCTCTTTGTTTTGTTATTTTAGTAGTTGCTCTAGGGTTTAAGGTATATATGTTTAACTTATCACAGTCTACCTTCAAGTGATATTAAAACCTTTTCACATACAGAAGTGGTTTTCAACTGGGGGCAATTTTGTCCTTCAGAAGACAGTTGGCATGATCTAGAGACTAGGGGCTTCTAATCAATAAAGGACAGGGAGGCTGCTAAAAATCCTACAATGCACAGAATAGTCCCTCACAATGAAAAATTATCCAGTCCAAAATGGTAATAGTGGTTGAGAAACACTGACATATGGTATAAGAACCTTATAATAGTATACTTTCTCTCCTAACCTTTATGCGACTGTTGCCAAACATTTTATCTTTACATATGTTATAAATATTATAACATATTATCATCATTCTTGTTTAAACTGTTATCTTTTAAATTAACTTAAATAATAAAAAATCTTATACACTTACCCATAGAGTTACCATTTCTGGTAGTCTTTGTTTCTTTGGATAGATCCAGATTTCTATATGGTATTATTTTACTTCTCGATGAAGGATTTCCTGTAACATTTCTTGTATTGCTGGTCTGCTCATGATAAATTGTTTCAGCTTTCATATGTCAGAAAAAGTATTTATTTCACCTTTGTTTTTGAAAGATGTTTTTGTTGGGTATAGAAATCTAGATAGATTTTTTTCTATCTGTACTTTAAAGATGTGGCTCCACTGTGTTCCTTGTTGCACTGTTTCCAAAGAGAAATCTACAGTCATCCTTATCTTTGTTTCTCTGTATATAACATGCCTTTTTCCTCTGGCTGCTTTTTAGATCTTCTCTTTATCACTGGTTTTGAGCAATTTGATAATGATATGCTTTGGTGTACTTTTCTTCATGTTTCTTGTGCTTTGGGTTTACTAAGTTTCATAGATCTGTGGGTTCATAGCTTCCATCAAGTTGGGAAAAATTTTAGCCATTATTTCTCAAATATTCTCTCCTGCTCCTTCAGGGACTCCAATCACACATATATTAGGCTGCTTAAAGTTGTTCTGCACCTCACTGATGCTCTTTTCTTTTTAAAATTTATTTTTCTCTCTGTGTTTCATTTTGTATAATTTTTATTACAATGTTTACAAATTCATTAATCTTTTACACAATGTCTATTCCTCCATTAATCCCATCCAGGGTAGATTTCATTTCATATGTGGTAGTTTTCACCTCAGAAATTTAACTTGGGTCTTTTTAAAAATAACTGCCTTATCCTCATTGTAGACCATGTTTTCCTGCCTCTTTGAATGCCTGGTAAACTTTGATTGGATGTCAGACATTGTGAGTTTACCTTGTTAGATGCTAAATATTTTTTATTATTATAAATCTTCTTGAGTTTTGTTCTGGGATGAAGTTAATTTACTAGGAGACAGTTTGATCCTTTAAGTTTTGATTTATGATTTGTATGGTGAGTTTGGAGCAGTGCCCAGTCTCGGGTTAATTATTTTGCATTATTGAGACAAGATTTTCCTGAGTATTTCTATTGTGAATTATGAGGTATTCCAGTCTGCCTGGTAGGAGCAGGCACTATTCCAATCACTGTGTGAGCACTGGGCATTGTTCCCCCTAATAGTCTTGGATGGCTCCTTTCCCAGACCTGGGTAATCTCCTTACACAAACGTGCTGGTCAGTACTCTGCTAAATACTCAAGAGGGACTTGCTGTAAGTCTCTGTAGTTCTCTCTCCTCTCTGGTACTCTGTCCTTAGAACTCTAGCTGTCTGGTTGCCCCAGACTCTCAGCTCCATGTTCTCAAATCAGAGAGTCTTCTGGTTCAGTTTGGGTTCTCTGTGTACTGTGTACTGAGCAATTGTAGGCCTCATCCCATTTTTTTTTTTTTTTTTCTATTTCTCAGGAATCCCTGTATTTCCTTGCCTGGTATCCAATGTGTTGAAATTCATTATTTCATATATTTTGACTGCATTTTTGATTGTTCCATGTGGGAGGGTATTTATGGTCCTTATTATTCCCTCTCAAAATCTGGTTTTGTTTTATTCTGAATTTCTCATTATTTCTGACTTATTAGCATCAAGCGCAGAACCTGGAATAGAGCAAGTGATCAATGAATGCTTACTGGATGGGCAGGTGGGTGGATGAATGGCGTATTTTATATAGGCTCGTGAATAATTGGATGACTAAAGGCAGAACATAGTCCAACTGAGGTGCCAGGATCAGCTATCATCAAAAAGAACATAAATAACAAATGTTGGTAAGGATGGGAGAAAATGGAACCCTTGTACATGGTTGGTGCAGCCACTGTGGAAAACAGACAGCATGGGGGTTTCTCAAAACACTAAAAATAGAATTACCGTATAACCCAGCAATTCCACTCCTGGGTGTACATAAAAAAACCAAAATCACTAACTTGAAAAGACACATGCACCCCCAATGTTCAAAGCAGCATTATTTACAATTGCAAAGATATGGAAGCAACTTAAGTGTCTATCAACAGGTTAAGAAGCTGTTGTATATATATACAGTGGAATACTGCTCAGCCATTAAAAAAATTGAAATTTTGCCATTTGCAGCAACATGGATGGACTTGGAGGGCATTACGCTAAATGAAATAAGTCAGACAGAGAAAGACAAATACTGTATGATATCACTTATATGTAGAATCTAAAACATAGAACAAACTAGTAATATAACAAAAAAGAAGCAGACTCACAGATATAGAGAACAAACTAGTGGTTACCAGTGGGGAGAGGGAAGAGGGGAGGGGCAAGATAGGGGTAAGGGATTAAGAAGTACAAATTATTAGGTAAAAAATAAGCTACAAGGATATATTGTACAACACGGGGAGTATAGCCAATATTTTATAATAACTATAAATGATGTATATAACCTTTAAAAATTGTGACTCACTATGTCATACACCTGTAATATATAATATTTTACATCAACTATACTTCAATAAAATTGAAAAAAAACCACAGCAGACTACTCCCTGCTTCTTGAAGTAGTCTCCTCTCTTGGCTTTCATGATGTTCTCTCTTTCCCAATTTTGCTCCCACCTCATTTTCTCAGTCTCCTTCACTGATTTCTCATGCTTGACTTCTAAAGGTTGGGGTCTCCAGAGCTTGGTCCATCTTTCCCACTTACACATTGCCTTGAGGTGCTCTCATCTGATCTCACGACTTCACATTCCATCCAGGTACTACCTCGGACCTCTCTCCTCAACTCGAGGCTCATATAACCAACTGCATACTTGGAATTTCCACTCACATGTCTAAGAGGTCTCTCAAACGTACCCCAGCCAAAACATTCCTCCTGCTTCCTCCCCACCTGCATATACTGTATCTGCTTCTCTCCCAGATGTCCCCATCTCAGCAAGTGGCACCACCAGCCAACTAGTGGCTCCAGCAAAAATTCTTAGACTCATCCTGAATTTCCTCAACCCTCATATCAAATCCAGTGGCAAGATCTATCGGGTTTTTTCCAAGGCATATTCCAAATCTGTCCCAGCTCTACTCCACTATTTCCATCCTAACCTTTCTTGGACAGTAATAGTCACCTGCTTCTTTTCCACCCACCCCCACCCCACTACCACCATCTATTCATCGCATGCAGGCAGACAGTAAAGTTCTGAAAACTGAAATTTTGTATCCTCCTCTTGTGGAAAATCATCCAGTGGTTTTCTGTTACAATTAGAATAAAAATCAAACAGAGAGGACCCTGTAGCTCCCAAGACCCTACATGATCCAGCCACGTCTTGGACTCACATCACCCGTGCTCCCCTTCACTCTCTCCATTCACTGCCCTTCTGCTCCTTGAATATGTGGAATTCACTCTGACCTCAGCCACCTTTCTTCTCTCCTTTCACCTTGCTCTAGATCTTCCCACAGCTGGCTTCCACTGGGTCATCAGGCCTCATCTCAAAGATCATCTCCTCAGAGTGGTCCTCGCTGACCGCACTATCCAAGTCCCTTCCCATCTGTCCAGCCACAGTCCCTCTGTCACATGGATTTCCTGCATGGCATTTACCACTGGCTGATGTTACTGCATTTATTTATTTGGTTACTCATTTATTGTTTGTCTTTCTTTTTCCACTGAAGTGTCAGCTCCAGGACAGCAGAGATTATATCTTTGCTATTTGCTGCTGTATCCTCAGTGCCTAGAACAGTGCAGGCACATAGCAGGCACAGTAAATAATCATTGAGTGAGTGATAGATGAGGAAACCGAGGCTCCAAGACATTAACTCACGTGCCAGGATGCACATCAGTGACTGAGCCAGGACACCAGGCCAGGCAGGTTGCCACATTGCTCCAAAGCTTGTGCCCTCTTGTGCACTCAATGGCTACCATGAGCAAGAGTCCCAGAAACCTTTCCTCTAGTTGCATGCATAGACAGGGAGCGTGCCCATGGCTCAAGAAAGAGGGCCAGGTCTGATGCCCTTGCTGAGGACTTCCGGGATCAGCTGCTCAGGGGAGGAGGGGGGTTGTGTGCCCAGGATGCCGGATGCTGCAGCTGAGCCTTGTGGAATAAGCCAGGTAGCAGGGCTGGTGGTGCATGCAATGGGCTAGGGTGGGTCGGGTGCCAGCACCAGTGTGCCGTGCTGCTGTCTCTGCAGGGAGGACGCTGCTCCCACAGAACCTGGCTGTGGGCGTGTGGAGGGGCCTGGCTATTCGTTCAGGAGGCTCTAAGCACAGAGGAACTCTCTAGGGCCCTTTGGGGCATGCTGTCCACCATCTAAATGGAATTGGTCAACAGAAGGAAGGTGGGGTTCAACTTTTCGGGTGTTTAAAGAAATCCCTCAAAGCTGGGGCGTATCTGGGGAGTGGCAGGGTCTGGCTTGCCAGGTGACCATGCTTCCCTGAGGAAGAGGTTTGGCATTTTGACAGCTAAGGGTAACAAGGGTGGGGACATCTGAGACACGGATGTCCCCACTTTCTAAAAGGGACTGTGACTTATGAGGACAGCAGGTCCTCAGCCTGTCCTTGATTGAGTCTGAGGATAATCAGGGCTGGGAAGAGAGGGACATGAAGAAGTTTTCAGGCTCGAAGAAAGTAAAGGCTGTGTGTGAGCAGGTGTTGATGTATAGCAGAAAGAGGGGCTAATTCTAGGTGAGGGCTGGACCGCAGGAGCTGGTGACAAATGGGGGCAGAGAATTGGCAGCACGGGTGGACACAAGCCCACTCCAAACTCTGTTCACCAGGCCTGGAAACTTCTGGAGGTTCTGCCCCATGGACGTCCTGACCTGGCCATTCTCTGTGCCCCCCATTTCCCAATCTCTCAGAAGCTTTTGCTGCACCTCAGGAAATCCTGGTGGATTGTTTGTTTGGCTGGAAACACAGCCTCCCTGGGAGCTTCATTTGACAAGAAGGATGGGGGTTCCTGAGGGGAGAAGGTGCACGAGCCCCCCAAACCTTCATTTTTCTCCACCCCAGCATCCCACCCCAAGTCTCTACAGAACCAGTCCCATGGTAGGTCAATAAACCCCACTGCAGCCATTTTTCTATCACTTTCTCTCTGCTGGGCCTAACGTGCAGAAGAGCCGCTCACACTGTGCACTTGGGCAGCCCCGTTTCACTTCTTGTGAGAATGCACAGATCTGACAGGACACAACCTTGTAGTTCTCAAGTTTTATGCTGTCAAAGATGACTCATTAGGTCGACGCTAGCTTCACTGATTAATCTTACTTATGCACATGTCTTATTTCTCCCTGAAGGCTTGCTGGGAGCATTTATTTCTGTTACACTAGGAACAAAATCGCAGGCAGGTCTCCGGAGCATTGCATAATGCAGACTCCATCTCTTTGGCCCTCCACATTAATTTCCTTCAAATGACACCAGGGGGCCAATATGTTGCGCACACACACCTTTGCTTTGATGAAATTTTTCTTTCTAATCATTTGTGTAAAAAGCTCTGGTTTGGGTTTGTTCAGACCTTTTGGGCAGGGAATTGATCTCCTCCAAACCTTTTTTCAAATTGCTTCCACTTTGGAATCTTGCTGAGCCTGACATTTTCTCTCCTGGACCAAAGGCCTCAACTGTTATCAGTCAGAAAACAACACACACCACACTGGCTACGATTCCCAACCCTCATCCCCAATATGGATTTTAAAATTTTTAAATTAAAGCTGTGATCCCAAGCCATTAATTGTTTGAGAGGGTTTTGCATACTTTTCTTGAATATTGTTTTGTTAAATTAGGATTTTTCCTGGGACCTTTGCTGATTTTTTTCCTCAGTCCCTTCCTGTATCACTTCTGTATTGACTTAGGCTAGAACAGCCAACTACAAATAAAGTACCACATTTCTTTTTTAAAAAAATTTATTTTATTGAAGTATAATTGATTTACAGTGTTGTGTTAATTTCTGCTGTACAGCAAAGTGATTCAGTTATACATATATATACACATTCTTTTTCATATTCTTTTCCATTACGGTTTATCACAGAATATTGAATATATTTCCCTGTGCTATACAGTAGGACCTTGTTGTTTATCCATTCTATATATAATAGTTTGCATATGCTAACCCCAAACTCTCAATCCATCCCTTCCCCACCGCCCCTTCCCCTTGGCAAAGGCAAGTCTGTTCTCTATGTCTGTGAGTTTGTTTCTGTTTTGTAGGTAAGCTCATTTGTGTCATATTTTAGATTCCACATATAAGTGATATCATATGATATCTGTCATTCTCTTTCTGACTTACTTTGCTTAGGTGATAATCTCTAGGTCCATCCATGTTGCTGCAAAGGGCATGATTTCATTCTTTTTTATGGCTGAGTAGTATTCCATTGTATAGATGTAACACATCTTCTTTATCCATGCATTTGTCGATGGACATTTAGATTGTTTCCATGTCTTGGCTACTGTGCATAGTGCTGCTATAAACATAGGGGTGCCTGAGATACATTTTTTGAGTGGGAAATATGAAAGTGTAACTTTATGGAAAATATTCCCACTGGACTCCACAAGTTACTCTGGTGTGCAAAATAGGCCAAGCTGACAGAGGGAGATAACAGGAGGTGGAGGTAAATGTAAGGAAAGGAAATGTTGGCTAAACCTGGGGGTGGGGTGGGTGCATGTGGATGAGGACGGAGGAGGAGAGGAGATCCCCTGAGGGGGAGGAGTCAGAAGTGCCTCCCCTGGTCTGGAAGTCCTGGAGGCCTCTTCTCACCACGTGTCAGGTCCCATGGAGCTGGGGAGACAGTCCTGTTCCCAGCCTACTCCTGGGGATTCCAATTCTGTGGTCTGAAGGGGGCCTGGGAATCTCTGTTTAATAAGCACCTGATGCTGATGTAGGTATGCCTCGGACCATACTTGGAGAAGCACTGTTCCAAGCTAAGAAGAGGGTGCTAGACCCAGGAAGGCAGAAGGAAACTCCCCAGCAGACCATTCCAGGACCTCACGAGCCAGCCTCCCACCCGTTTCATAAACACAAACAGAATCACGTCTGAGGCACCCATTTCTGTAATAAATATTTCTTAACACTCCCTGCACACATGCACACAGTTTTCTGAAATCAGTATAATGCCCTAGCTAACTAAAATAAAAGGGAAGCAATTCATAATAAAGTAATATTCATTTCAACATGTAAATGCTTGGGCAGGCCTCCACTCAGGGACAAAATGAATCATAAGATGCCTGTATCTGTGTGTAGAATCACCTTGAAAGTGACAAGCTACAGTGCAGGCTGATGCAGGTCTTATACCAGAGAAGTGGACACTGGGAGGAGGGCTGCATTGGGGATGTGACTTTTAAAATGCTTCTCTCACTTGCATGGTCGTTGCGTATCTGGAAAATGCCTTAGTAAAACTGTGCAAAAAGGATTTTATGATTAAATGGCGTTCAGGCCTAAGCCCAAACGATCATGGGCAGGTTTTTACCTACATGAACTTCTGGGAAAGCATTTGAAAGGCAAGTGGGATATAGAACACTTCTCCCTTTTGTATCCTCCACATTGAGAAAGTCAGAATTCCAGACTCCTGCCCACTAACTGCCTACAGTATGGCCCTACCATTGTGTCCACTGCTCCCTTCCATGAGGACCAGGACATTAAAGCACGCCAAGGCTACACAGAGAATGGACTTCCTGTGTGCTACTCTTTTTTTCTTTTTGGAAGGGCCAGAACACTGGAACAGTTCCTGTGGAATTAGTTAATAAGATACACCAAAATGGGGATTCCACCTACTTCAAAATTGCATCCCAGTGGAGGAGCTCTCTGTGGCCTTGTTTCTGCCGGCCCTTCACTTCTGCTAAAACACATCACTTGCTGTGTGACATTTTCATTATTTACTGCTCTGAGGCTCAGAGAGCAAAGTGGCCAGGCTGGTCTCCACTCACTCATTCATTAGTTTTAATTAAACCCTCTAATTTTATTTATGCTGCCACAAACTGATTAACAATTTGCCAGCAAAGAGCAGGAAGTCTTAAAAAGCATCTTGAGGAATCTGTGAGTCTCTAAGCACAGCCCTCGCAGAAATGATGTGGGTTGTGGGTAGATGCTCATGCCAGGCTGGAGGAGGCAAGTTTTTAAAGCTTCACCACTTGGTACAACCTTGGAACTGCTGATGGCTCTGAGATCTGCGGTCCCCAAGGGGCTGGTGCTTTGAGAGGCAGCGGCTGGACCTCTTTATCTGAAGTGCTTGACAGTCCTTGTAGCTCTGGGAGAGGGGACAGGGCTAGGGGTGGCATTCTGTGTCTGTGGAGGGAGAGGGTAAGGTGGTGGGGCAGCAGAGGTGCCAGTTCCCCATCAGTGGGGGAAATGGACGTTGACCCAGCCAATTGCAAAATAGTCTGGGGAGTGCTGTGCTGGACTCAGAGAGCAAAGAGGACTTCCTGCAGCCTGAAGGTGGTGGTGGGAAAGCTTTATGAAAGGACTGGAATTTGAGGTAAATAATGGGGTACTCACACAGTATCACCGTATTGACAACCCAGAGAGAAGAAGGACATGAACCAAGACTCAGGTATTTATTCCTCCACTTTCCAAGGGTCAGACGCATTGCTAGCTCCAAATATGAGGGAGAGAAAAATGAAGGAGGATGTTAACAGGCTGAAGTGGGAGGTTAATCTTGCAATGTGCGTGTATGATTTTCCCCCCTCTAAAACCACTACTATCAACATTGCTGTTTTAGGTCCTTCTTCTGTTCCTTAACATGGGGAGGAAAGAAAACTGGGTCTCCTGCCAGACAATATTACCCAGGTCACATCTGATAAGTTTAGCCAATATTTTTTTGAGAAATGTTTATTCACGTACTTTGCTTATTTTAATTGGTTTTTTTCTTCTTTTTGTTGTTGAGTCAGCAGAGTTCTTTATCCATTCTGGATACTAGACACTTCTCAGATACATGACTCGCAAGTATTTCCTCCCATTCTGTGGGTTGTCTTTTCCCTTTCTAGAGAGTGTCCTTTGATGCACAAAAGTTTCTAATTTTGATAAAGTACAATTGATCTATTTTTTTCTTTTATTGCTGTGCTTTTGGTGTCATATCTAAGAATCCATTGCCAAATCCAAGGTTATGAAGATTTACCTCTAAGTATTCCTCTAAGAGCTTTAGTTTTAGCACTTACATTTAGGTCTACGATCCATTTTGAGTTGATTTTTCTTTGTGGTAAGAAGTAGATTCCAACTTTATTCTTTTACATGTGAATATCCAGTTTCCCAGCACCATTTGTTGAAGAGACTATTTTTTTCCCCATTGAATGATCTTGGCACTAGTGTTGAAAATCAATTGACCACTGGGATTCCCTGGTGGTCCAGTCGTTAAGAATCCGCCTTCCAATGCAGGGGATACAGGTTTGACCCCGGTTGGGGAACTAAGATCCCACATGCCGCAGGGCAACTAACCCCACGTGCCACAACTACTGAGCCACAACTACTGAGCCCATGTGCCACAACTGGAGAGTCTGCATGTCGCAATGAAAGATCCTGTGTGCTGCAACTAAGACCCAATGCAGCCAAAGATAAATAAATAAATAAATATTTAAAAAAAAAAAAAAGAAAATCAATTGACCATAGATATGTGGGTTTATTTCTGGACTCTCAATTTTATTTCGTTCATCTATGACTATCCTTATGCAAAAATATTTTTAAAATATAAATTTATTATGTAACTTCCTTACTTTAAACCATCTGATGGATTCGATTTGCATTTGGAATAAAATCTAAATTCCATACCTAGTTTACAGAGTTCTAGGTAACTGGCGCCTGCCTACCTTGGCTTTAGCCACAGTGGCCCAATTTCTAGTGTTTAAATTTGCCAAGTTTGCATTGCCTTGCTGTTGGGCTGCACCCTGCAGACCTACAAGGCTTGTACTTGCCCAGCTTCAAGACAAAAGAAAGAGCCTGGAATCAGCAACAGGGACATCAATGGTTTAATGGATAGGGGGAGTGTACAGGTCTGAAGCAAGGTCCTGGAGCAACATCCCACTGTGTAGGACGTGGCAGCAGTTTTCGCTCCGGGAAGGGGAGATTGGCAGTTACAGGGGGAACTGACATCAGGTTGGCTCATTGGTTACCGGGGAAACTAGCATGCCCCTCACTGCCCCTTTGATAAGAACTATCACCAGCTTGGGCCTGGGGCAAGTAGGTAGGAAGGTCAGTCAGTGAGTAGGGTATAGGTGAAGCAGGCACTGGTCAAGCAGGGGATGTAGAGAGACCAAGAGAAGAGCCATCTTGAGTAGCCTGACCATATACTTGTCCTCTCTGCACTACTGTTTCTCATCAAGAATCCTCTTCTGCCTAATCCCCACATGGTGATCTTCTTCCTATCATTCAGATTGCAGCTGAAATGTCTCCTATTCAGATACTACTTCACACTCACTAGAGGGGCGCCCCAGTCAGTTTCTAAGATGTTACCCTATTTTACTTTCCTTAATAGCATCTGTTACTTCACATTTTTGTTTAAAGCGTTTGTGGTTTCTCTCCCTGATATAAGTCCCATGAGAGCAGGGACTCTGCCTTGTTCCCCTCTGTGTCCCCCACATTCAGTGGAGCACCTGACTCCTAGTGAAACGGAGCAGGACCCTATGGTCCTTCCCCTCCCATGTCCTGTGCCTGCCTTTTGCCTGCGGAAAAACTTTAGCCAAAGACTACGCTTAATCAGAGAAGTGAGAAAATGCAGAAGCAAGGAAAAGCAGTCAACCGGGACAAGACAGTAATAGTTTAGTCAGTAAGCAAAGTCAAGGACCTTCAGTTCCTTCTCAAGGGCTACAGATAATATTCTGAGCCGTATCCTGTGAGCTGTCCTGTAGATGCTGAAACCTCCACCAGGTGGAAGAAGTTAACTACATGAGGACCAGACTGTAACCATGACATAAGCTGCCACAATTCTGAGAACTGGCCTCAAAGAAACGGGAACAAACCGACCCTGGAACTGAAGATTAACTGAACTTAAAACAATCAAAATGATGCTGATCAGACCACCGCATGACCAATTTCAAGGTGACTGTCAGAGCTGACTGTGCTGTTTCTGCACGTAGCCCCCTTCCTCTGTCTATAAAAGCTCTTGGCCACTGATTGTCATTGGAGGGGGGAGAGTCGGCCTTTGGCCAGGAGTCCGCCCTTGGCGTGCCTCACCCCCCGGCCCCAGGTTGCCGGCATCCAAAATAAAGCAAACTTTCCTTTCCACCAACCTTGGCTGTTAAATAGCTTTTGAGTAGGGGGCAGCCGCACCTCCACTATTGGTTACAATAGTAGCCACTCAATCAAAGGCATCTGTTGAAATTACTCAAACCCACTGGTTGATGCTCTGCTTCCTCTAGTGGCCATTGGTGTAATAGCATTCTCTGAGAGTTGGCTGCTCAAAGGGAGCTGCACTGACAATGAACAAACAAGTGAAATTGCCCCACAGCGTACAGCACACTAAGATCATGTGAATCTACTTTCTTTCTACGAATTTAAGCTGCAATTAGATATCCTGTAAACACGTCCATGTCCTCAGGTTATTCTTACAATTGCTAAATTCTTCTTTATATTCATACTCTTAATCAGTTTCCATTGATATGAATAGATCGATGATAACTTTTCTTCTCATGTGTTCAGAATCATCACAAGTCCCTTAGAAGTCTCCTTAATGTATAACTGCAGAGATTAGTTATAATGCTGGTTACTAACAATAAAATTACACTGAAATAGTGGAACCTGCTAAAATCAGGGCACACTGAGATTAACTGGTACCTTCTAAAGTTTGCGTAGGAGATTTGCTTATACATATTTGCTCTCTTCTTTCTATACCAGCTTTGGAGAGCAAGGAGTTTGCTGAAGATTACCAAAATGCCCCTAAAAGATTAGGAAAAAAGCAAGCAACGCCCAAAATTAATCAGGGAGGGATTTGTGAAAAATCAGGGCAACAACAATGTTTGACAGAATATATGAAACAATGAGATTAAGAGAGATAGAGGCACAGAATGCTGTTACAGAGGTGTGCCCAAAAAGTAAGGAGACTGTTCCTCATTCCTACATTATACTCCCCCACTGTACACACCCGTGTACATGCACACATATATACATATAGCTACATTTTTCAGTGGAATCATATGGTTTTATATGGCCATTGCTCTTAAAATTATTTGCTCATTTATTCAACATATATTTAACATTCATTTTTCCAGTGGTTGCCAAGATAGTTCTAAACAATATGCTTTTCCCTTTATTTTTTGATTTATCAAATCTGCACAGTTTTCAATGCACTTCCAATATACATTTCCCCCTCATGTTTACGGGGAATGGAGAACCAAACTGATGCATTGTCGTTACCCAGAAGTTTTTAAAAGTGAGAGTCAACATAGTCCTTCTGCTTTGTAAGGGTAGGGGGAGAGTTTCTTACACTGAACGCTAAATAGAACGTCAAGGTACGAGGACAATTCTGGTCATATTTAAATGAGTTAATATTTGTAAAGCACTTAGGACAAAACCTGGCCCACAGTCAGGGCTATATAAGTGCTTGTTAAGTAAAATGCATTAAAATCGAAAACAGTAAGTGCTTATACTAGGGATTTTTGAAATACTGGTTTTGGGGTGTAGAGGAGATGCAAGGGCCTAATTCTGCTGAGAGGGTCAAGGAAAGCTTCAGAAGACGAAAGTTTAGGCTGAGCTTGGAATAGGTGAGAGAATTCCAGGTGAGAGACCCATGTGCAAAGTCACATGGGCCTGAAAATAAGAAGTGGAGGTATGCTAGGGAAAGATTAACTGCTCCCCTCCCACCAAAAGCCCTGGCTCATAGAGTTTATCCATTTCTGCAGTGTAAATACTCCTACACGACCAATTTCAAGCTACCAATGCGAAGTCACTGAACGCAGAGTGGGTTATGGACTGAATTGTGTCTCCCGTGACCACCCTCACATGTTGAAGTCCTAACCCCTCACTGTGAATGTATGTGAATGTATGTAGGGCCTTTGGGACGTATTGATACTTAAGGTTAAATGAGGCCTTAAGAGTGGTGGGTCCTAATCTGATGGGCCTGATGCCCTTATAAGAAAAGGAAGAGATACCAGAACTCTCTCTCCACTAAGAAGGTGGCTGTCTGCAAACCAGGAAGAGTCCTCATCAGCACTGAATCAGCTGGCACCTTAATCTTGGACTTCCCAGCCTCCAGAACTGTGAGAAAATAAGTATGTTGTTTAAGCCATTCATGTTTTGTTATGGCAGCCCAAGAAGTCTAAAACAATTGAGAATAGATGCACACATTAGACTTGCTAGCCAGTAGGAGCCAACAGCAGCACACTACAAATAGAGTAGTATGTAGTTCCTTAAATTTTGAGCATACCCCGGGAGAGAAGGAGAGAAATGATGCAGAAAAATCTGATTGGGCAGGATAATAAAATGGCTTGGATAACATGTTAAAGAGCTTGGATTTTATCGTACAAGAGTGGGTCTGAGGCAGAGGAGAACATGATCAGAGCAGCGTCTTAAATCCCTCTGGCAAATGCATGCAAATGCATGGGTAGGGAACAAGACTGGAGTGAGAAGACTGGTTCCAACAGAGGGGATGGAGAAGGTTGGGTAGGTGTGTAAGCTACTGAGGCAGAACCAATGGGGACTGAGTGAGTAGGGAGGAAAGGAGAGGTCTTGGCTGATATCTAGATGTCTCAGTTTATAAATGAGCATTACAAATAAGTTACTGAAAATCCCACTATTATATTCTATGTCCACTTAGGCTGCTAACAAAAATATAGACTGGGTGGCTTATAAACAACAGAAATTTCTCACTGTTCTGGAGGCTGGGAAGTTCGAGATTAAGATGCCAGCAGGTTCGGTGTCCGGTGAGAGCCCACTTCCAGGGCCACCATTTTGTCGTTGTGTCCTCACACGGTGGAAGGGCTAAGGGAATCTCCCTTTTATAGTGTATTAGTTTCATTTGTAAGGGCATGGGGGAAAAGAAGGGTCCTGAATATTCAGGTGGGCACAGGAATCTTCAAATTCTGCTGCTAACATGACCTTATTACTACTTTCAGTCTAGAGAGGTCAGAGGAAAGTTGGCTTAGGGAAAGTATACATAGATCCTTTAGTTAAATACAAATTCATGTGAAAAGCTTTCCTGAATTAATAGTGACTCTAAATCATTATGCATTTTCTAAATTAAAGGGATATGAAAAGGATAATTACAATTGTGTGGGGTTTGATGCATATCTTGTTTGATGTTCCAGATCCACTCCCCATCTCTCTCTACCCTTCCCTGTGCTCTAAGATACTGATCTATATAGATGGGCATCAACAGGCTCCCTTGCCCTCTGGCTTCAGTGATTTTGTCCAATGGGATGCACCAGCAGATGAAATAATGGAGGATAGTGAGGTCCGGGTATTTATCTCCTTAGTTCCCTCCTGCTGAGTGACCACAGGTTTATGCATTTCTCTGGTCAAGTGGTCTTCTCCACTCAGCTACTCTCTTCTGAACCTGTATCCTCCCATTATCCCTTCAGGCCCAGGGATGGTGTATTAGCTTGGCAGGGCTGCTATACAAAGTACTACAGACTAGGTGGCTTAAACTACAGAAGTTAATTTTCTCACAGTTCTGGAGGCCAGAAGTCTGAGACCAAGGTGTCTGCAGGGTTTTCTTCTGAGTTCTCTCTTCTTGGCCTGTAGATGGCTATCTTCTCCCTGTGTCTTCACATGGTCTTTCCTCGGTGTCTGTCCTAACTTCCTCTTCTTATAAGGACACCAGTTATATTGGATTAGGGCCCACCCTAATGACCTCATCTTAACTTAAACGTTTTTAGGGTCTTTAAAGACCAGATCTCCAAATACACATTCTGAGGTACTGGGGGTTAGAATTTCAAATGAATTTGGGGGGATGCAATCTAGCCCATAACAGATGGGAACAGAGGCTCCTGGCCTCTTGCTAGCCCCAGGGTTACTTTGCCATCCTGAGTTGTTTTCCTAAACCCTGCCCACACCTCTGTAAACACTGTTATTAATTCTTCTCAACTACCTAGTCTGAGTGTACCATCTGCTTCCTGTCCAAATTCTGAATGATACATAGGGGCTCACCAAAATAATACACATTAAAAAGCGGACCTCATTCTCAGAATGGTTGGTAACCACTATATATCTGGGAGAAACTGCTCTCACATTCAAGCATTAAAACTAATATCTTATCAATATTTTATTCAAGAGATGACTAGAATTCTTTATTCCTTTTTAAAAAAACAAGTTATACTTTGATGTGGGATGGCTCTAGGCATACGTAGATTGGCACTGCCAACAGGAGAGATACAGTGGTATTACTGAGCGTTATCAAGTACACTTCCCACCCCCTTTTCCTACCTTCCAACTTCAGGCTTCAAAATGAGTAAGGCACTTCTCTACCTAGGCCCCAAAGATCCTTCCCACAGTCACTGCCGCTCCCAGAGGGCTTTCTGGCTCTGGCCCCTGGAAAATCCACCCTCTCTCAGAGCAGGAATCCCTGGGCTAAGAAGCTGCTGTATGGTACAGCTGCCACCCATCATGGGCTACTCCTTCCTCAGGTGTAGCTCAATTTCCTTCCTTTGTTCTGAACCCGTGTATGAACATTTCGTTTCTGCAAATGTTCCTAGCTAAATTCTCACCTGGCTCAAAATTCTCCTTACCTCTTTGATCTGAGGACAAATATTAAATGACTGGCTCACTAATGCAATCAAGGCATTGACGTAGGCCCACTATGCACACACACACACCCCTGCTTGGGGGGTGGGGTGTGCGTGTGTGTGTGTGTGTGCGCGTGTGTGTAGAGCGAAGGGGGGAACAGCGAAGGGGGGAACAGAGATAAATAAGCCCTATTACGTGCTAACAGCCGTGCCGTTTGACCAAGAGAGGTCACTACGCCTACTGCGCGCGGCTACTGAAATGTGCAGTGCTCAAGCCAGCTCCCTTCCCCAAGCTCAATTTCTTTTTGGAGTTCATGGTTAATTGTAAGCACTTACATTCGCACGGCACACTAGTATACGTACCTCTCTCTCTTTTTCTGGAAACATGTCTTTTAATTCTTATAACCGCCTTACTACAGAGGCATTTTTCACCACGAGTGAAGCGCTGGTCACAAGCCACAGGTCAGCAGCCTACGCCACTTTCGCACCCGGTTCACAGGTAGAAAGGCGGGGCTGCATTCTTCGCTCAAACCACGTGGTCTCGCCCGCAGTTCAAAATAAACTCTAGAGTCGGCGCATGCGCCGTAGGCCCCACACGCGCAAGCCCGTCAGGTCATTGTTGGGGGCGGCGCTTACGGCGGGCAGAGGACGCACGCGCCGCGGCCGGTCCCAGTCACGGTTGCAAGGCTGTTGGTGAAGGCGTCTGCGTCTACGTTTCCGTACGGCTGGCCGCGCGGCCCTGGGGTGAGTGTTATGGCGGCTGGGTTGAACGTCGGGCGGGAGATGTCTGGGGCCCGCTCGGGCTGTCCAGGCGGCCGCGGCCCCGCCTGGACCCCTGGCAGCCGGGAACGAGCCCATCCGCGCGGGCGGCCGGGAGCCGGCCCTCGGGCCAGGCGCTAGCCTAACGCGCCAGCCCACCTGCGGCCGGAAGTGACGCTACGGGGCGCTCACCTGGGGGGGCCGCGGGGTGTCCCAGCTTCTGGTTGCGCCGCGGGCAGGCGGGCCGTCATGTAAGCATCAACTTTTCGGCTTTGTGTTCGGCCCCCCCGCGCAGGGGCAGCCCGGCCCTGTTTGATCTCGATTAAAACACTGGAGTTGTTATTTGAAAGAGGGAATCGGGGTAAGTACAAGTCAGGCACTTTAGGCATTGATACAGTAAAAGTGGGAGTATGTGAAGGAGGATTGAGCAGTCCGCATATAAGTTCCGTAACAGAAAGATTTCCCACGTAGCATCCATCTTCAGTGCTGTCTCCCTGTTCCAGGCTTCTGTCACTTGTCACCCGTACGTGTCCCAACATGTCCATGTTGCAGTGTTTCCTCCAATCCATTATCCGTACAGTAGTCCAACTGGTCTTTTACAGACATAAATTGGGTCATACCATCGTCACCCTGTTTAAAACTCTTCGAAGTCACTCCATTTACACTTGGAGAAAAATCCAAGTTCATGTTTCCTCAGGCCCTTTTTGTTTCCTCAGGGCCCTTGCCTGCCCCTTAGTCTTCACTTATGCCCATTCCCCTCCCCAGCTCTGCATGCATTCAACCAAACCTCCCAACTAGAATCCAGCTCATCCCACAGAAGCCCCAGTGCTTAAAAAAAGACAATGAAGATATTGTTTTCTCAGATGATTAAGCCTTGCAGAGTGTTAGAAGATGTTTTGTAGAATTTACACAATAAATGGAGTCATTATCAGCTCCTTTAACTCTGTTATTCATGTAAAATAAAATAAAGATTTCTCACAATGCTCCAGCCTTCTTCCATTTTTCCAACCGCACCAGCTCTTTCCAGCCTTGGGAATTACACATGCTGTTTCTTTGCAAAATGTTCACTTTTGGCCTGTTAACTCCCATTCATCCTTCAGATGCTGGTTCAAATATCACTTTATCAGAGAGACCTCCCTGACCTCACACCTACCTCTGCAATGTCAATTAGGCTCCTCTGTTGTTTTGTCATAAAGAATCCTGTACTTCTTACAGCAGTTACCACAGTTACATTTGTGTGTGTGTGTGTAATTTATGTATAAATACATACTTATACGTAAATATGTATATGTATATATAAAATTCTTAAAATGTGTGTCATCCGCAAGAGCCTCTAAGCTCTATGGGGACGGAAACTAGTTAACCTAGTACATTGCCTGGTGTAATTGACTTTCAATAATTTTTTTTTTTTAATTATTAAAAAAATATATATTTATTTATTTGTCTGCTCCAGCACACGGGCTCTTAGTTGCGGCGTGCAGGATCTAGTTCCCTGACCAGGGATCGAACCCCGGCCCGTTGCATTGGGAGCATGGAGTCTTAACCACTGGACCACCAGGGAAGTCCCTCCATAAATATTTATTGAATGTCATATAATTTATTTCACTTTGGAAACTCTTTACCTTCTGAGGAGAGCTTCCTTGGTTTTATCTCTTATTCCCAGGAGACTTGCCCTTTGGTCCATTCTCCAAGTGGCTTCTTGACTGCCTCCTTATTTCTTTTTTCCCTTTTCCCTTTTCCCTTCCCTTCCCTTCCCTTTCTCCCTCCTTCCCACCCTCTTCCAGTCCCTTCTGGCTTGTTTTTTTAAAAATCTACCCAGCTTGGACCCCAAGGTCAATTACTCAGCATCTTTACCCCATCCTCTGATTACTTTATTATTCCAGTGATCTCCCTGCCATGGCATATCCTTAAGGGGATAAGGCCTCTGTTTCCTTCTCTACTCACTTCTTATCCCACTGCAGTCTGGCTTTGTCCCCTTTGCTCCACTAAGGTTTCTTTTACTAAGGTAACTAGTGACCTGCTTTCCAAATCCACTGGACCCTTTCTGGTTTCTGGAACTTGACCTATTATCTTCCATTTTTAACCATTCCTCCTTACTTTTTTTTTTTTTTTTAATTAATTAATTAATTTATTTTTGGCTGTGTTGGGTCTTCGTTTCTGTGCGAGGGCTTTCTCTAGTTGCGGCAAGCGGGGGCCACTCTTCATCGCGGTGCGCGGGCCTCTCACTATCACGGCCTCTCGTTGCGGAGCACAGGCTCCAGACGCGCACGCTCAGTAGTTGTGGCTCACGGGCCTAGTTGCTCCGCGGCACGTGGGATCTTCCCAGACCAGGGCTTGAACCCGTGTCCGCTGTATTAGCAGGCAGATTCTCAACCACTGCGCCACCAGGGAAGCCCACCCCTCTTACTCTTTTTCTGTTATTGGAAGTTTTCTCCAAACATTATTATTTTAACCTTTTCTTTGTATTACAGTGTTATTACTTAATATTTTGATGGATTTAATGTCTTTTTTTTAACCTGAAAAGGAAATCTTTGTATACATACAAATAAGAACAATGAAAACAGAATTGTTAAATTCCAGCTAGTATGAAGACTCTGAGCCAGAATCCTGCTCTCTCTGTTGAAAATGATAGAGTTCCAATCTTATCCTTTCTCCTGAAAATAATCAGAACGGCCCCAAATGGAGGAACTTTCTTACTCTGCTGTTCTCTTTTAACCTTTTCAATGTTAGCCTCTTCTTACCCTCTAAAAGGATCTTTGGTACCTGTCACAGCCTTGGAATCCCTGGGGCTGTTTACTCTGCCAGTGCATCCGCATCTTGTCCAGATTTTCTCTAGCGCCTAGATTTGCATTTCTGCCTGCGTGCCAGCTGGACACGTTACTGCCAGCTCTCCCTGCTTCCCATCTGCTGCTTTTCTGATTCATATTTTTGTGACTGAATTCACGAGTGACTCAGTTGTCCAGACCAGACTTGTTATTTTAGATTCCTCTCTGAACCTTACTTCCTTTCAGCGTGTATGAACACCTCCTGTATATCAGATCCTGGGTCACATGTTCAAATCTCAGTTTGTATGTGTTTTTTGAACTCCAGACCCAGTGCACTGTCCTTTCCTCTATGCCCACCTGGCCTTTTTTTTCTCTCAGAAAGAGAAAAACAGATATCATATATTAATGTGTATGTGTGGAACCTAGAAAAATGGTACAGATGAACCGGTTTGCAGGGCAGAAATTAAGACACAGGTGTAGAGAACAAATGTATGGACACCAAGGGGGGAAAATGGCGGGGGGTGGTGGTGGTGTGATGAATTGGGAGATTGGGATTGACATATATACACTAATATGTACAAAAGGGATAACTAATAAGAACCTGCTGTATAAAAAATAAATAAAATTCAAAAATTCAAAAAAAAAAAAGAATTTACAGAAAAAAATCATATATGCCCTTGGTCACAGGGAAACAGAAGGAAAAAAGGGAAATAGATTCTGTATCTTTACTGTTAGAAAAATATCTCAGTGTATATTCCAAAGTGACTTGCTCCAAATACTGTAGGTAATGTTAATTTTGAAGACTACATTGATCAGAGATTTTCATTTGAATTAAAGAATTTATTGAGTTGCTAAGATAACTTTCAAAAATTATTTTTTTGGCTGCGTTGGGTCTTGCTGCGTGTGGGCTTTGTCTAGTTGCGGCGAGCGGGGGCTACTCTTCGTTGCGGTGCGCAGGTTTCTCATTGCTGTGGCTTCTCTTGTTGTGGAGCGTGGGCTCTAGGCACGTGGGCTTCAGTAGTTGTGGCGTGCGGGCTCACTAGTTGTGGCTCGCCGGCTCTAGAGTGCAGGCTCAGTAGTTGTGGCGCATGGGCTTAGTTGCTCCGCAGCATGTGGGATCTTCCCGGACCAGGGCTTGAACCCATGTCCCCAGCATTGGCAGGCGGATTCTTAACCACTGTCACCAGGGAAGTCCCCCACCTGGGCTCTTGCCTGTGTCTCTTTTACAGACCTGCCCCTCTGTGTTGTTACTGGCATGCTTCTCCTCCAGTAGAGAGTGAGCTGCTCAGGGCAAGGTGACACTTAAGTTCCTGGCATCTTTGTATCCTAGTGCTTGGCCACTGGGATCATTTTATTTAATGAGGAATGAGTGGGGCTTGTTGGGGAATTTGTCGTCATTTCATAGAAATAAAGTTTCAGTGCTTAAAGAAACCTTAGTTTATTCACAGTTAAATAAAAAGAAAAGCTGTCACTTTTTTTTTAATGTATATAAAAGTATTTATTCGATGGAGTTATACAGGCAATATAGCGAACACATTTTCATTCAAGGAGTTCTTGATTTCTTGGAGTAAAATGTGAGAGTTCCCCTTTATTCCTACCTGTTCTTTCTGCTTCCCCCTCCCAATTGTCGCAGGTTTAGTTTGTATCTCCAGATCATTTTGAATGCATTCCATACACACAGATGTGGATACACATTGTTTTCCAATATAAATGTCTTCATACGATGTGACATTTTTCGTCTTACTTGGCTTTTATATCACTACCATTGAAAATACTTAATGCCTTTTAAAAACTATTTAAAAACATGCTACAATAAATATCCTTATGTATATATGAGTATTTCTCTGGAATAAGTGCCTAGTAATGTGAATTTTAAACCTTGATAGATATTGCTAAATTGCCTTCCAAAAGAATTTTACTAACTTATGTTCCCACCAGCATTATGTGAAAGTGGATTTTTCTTGCCTATCCTGGATTATCAGTCATCATGTTTTTGCCAGCCTGATGGTGAGAAATTATATCATGCATTGAAATGGAGTTATTTTTGAGAATATTTTAATTAATCTTCCTCAGATTCTGATTTGAGTGGTGCTATTTATTACCTCTTGTTCAGAGTTTCTGTTTTTTGGAGTTCAACCTAAAAGTTTTTAGTGTTAGATTTGTAGAGAATCTCTCTCAAGTCACTAAATCTGTACTTTACAGTTGATCTTGCCACTATGATGTAGGTCACTTGTGCCATAATGCAGTGAAGAGGCTAACTTGGAAAGCAGCAGTGAAATGACTTCAGTTGATTTGGAGAAGACTCTGTGGGCATCATTCAGGATTCTGGTTGCCAGCTTTCTTAGCTGGCTACCCCAGTGTCGTTTGTTGGTGATACTGCATTTTTTCTGCTTTTTTCTGCTTTTTTTTTTTTTTGGTTAATTTTTCTCAATTATCAGAACTCAAGAAGATCCATAGCTTGTGCCCTTTTAAGAAAAATACTTGGGAACTTAAATTTATGTATAATTGGAGGATTATTTCTTGATTTTTTGAGAAATTGATCTGCTTTAATTATAAGATACTTAAGAAACTATATAAATATCAATTCTATATAACTGAAGGGCTTACTGAAAAATTGTTTTCCTTTTAGATAGTCTGTAGAGGATGCCAAATGAGAGAATCCCCCACTCAAGTCAAACTCAGGAGCAAGACTGTTCACAGAGTCAGGATATCAGTGAGAGTGCAGAGGGGACAATCAAGCAGGAAAACGATGGCTACGTGGAGCTGGGGGAGAGCCTCCCCTCTTGTTTCCCTGCTAATGGACCCTCCACTTCCGCCAAGGGGTATCCCTCGGAACTTCCGAGGAGAGGGCCAGCCCTGCTGCACATCGACAGACATCAGATCCAGGCGGTGGAGCCCAGTGCACAGGCCCTGGAGCTGCAGGGTTTGGGTGTGGACGTCTATGACCAGGACGTGCTGGAGCAGGGGGTGCTTCAGCAGGTGGACAGCGCCATCCACGAGGCCAGCTGCGTGGCCCAGCTTGCCGACGTGGAGAAGGAGTATCGGTCAGTGCTGGACGACCTCACGTGAGTGGACCACTTTCTCTCTGATTATAGAGTTTGTATTTACATATGACGGAGAAATTAAGACAATAGCTGTGATAGTCCAGAAATTTAGGAGATTTATAGCACCTTTAATTGGAGGATGGGGTCAGTAAAGGTGGTCCTTGACCTTGTGTCTAAACCCCAGCCCTTTCGCTCAGAAGCGTTGTACACAGTAGTTAGGGGCTCAGTTCAGTTCACAGCAGATTGTTTACGCATGATGTCCTGGAGAGAAGCACTGTTCAAAGTGCCCCATATTTTGCAAGCTTGTGCACAGCATGGTTCTCAGGAGAAGTGTTCCTAAAGTTCTGATATGTCCTACTCCAGATACAAGGAACGTATCCGCCCCCACCCCCAAAACTGGAAATTTCTTTCCAGTTTCCTGTCCCTAAACTTAGGGCCAGTCTTTTGGTACCTTTTCAGATTTGCATTTCTAGAAACAGTGAGAAACAACTCCCTGCTTTTCCTTTCTTCTGTTGTACTTTTGACTCTATAAAGAAAGGTGAAGTCCCATGGAGACTTCACTTGTGCTTTAGAGGAGAAACAGACCTGGGCCGTGTTGAGCACAGCACACTGGTGGGGAAGGGGGTGCCCTGGACCTGGGTTGGAAGACGGGGAGGAGGATTGAGTTGAGCTCGCTCTCCGTTGCCAGTCTGCCCTTCCTTGGCCAGTGTTCTCGGCTGTGTCTGGGAAACAGGAAGGGGAAGGGGAGGACTGGGTGGAGGGATGGTGTGGTCTCAGGTGGGAGCGGCTGGGGGAGGGCGAGGGAGGCACGTAGAGCTTTTGGCTACCCCGGGGGGGCGCTGTGGTACAGGCAGCTGTTGGCACTTTAAGGGCATGTTTTCTGCTAACAGTTTTCTGGTGTGTTCTTTGGGCCTCTTGAGCAGCAGGTATTCTCCAATAGTTGTAGTCTGACCTTCAGGTGTGAGGACCTCGATGCCATGTAATGAACACACCTTTTACATTTGACCTGGGAAATGTGTCCACTGCTTGCAGAGGTGACAGAGCAGGGTGCTGCAGAGTCACCTAACACTAGAGGCCGCCTAACACTAGACAGATGGTGACACATACTGAGACTGCCAGTAACTTGCATTGATAACATCTTTTCTCCTGAAATCCACAAAGGGTACAAACAGCAAATTACACAAGTGTCAAGATTGAATTTGTGTTTTGAAAATTGGGAGTTACAATTCTATGATGTCTGTTTTAGGAGGAATGTATTATAAATTGATTTTTTTTCTTTGCACTACAAAGTGTAAAACGACAGCAAATAAGTCTTCTAGTCATGCAAAAGAAAAATATTGTCACAGTTGCCTGACCTATATAAGAAGATGTTTAAATATTTTTAGTACTTTTCCAAGCTTTGGGAGACTTCCATAATGGCCTTTAAACACCCATGTATGAGTTGTTGGTAATGGGGTAGGCTGTGTGTATTTGAGGCAGGGAGTATATGGGAAATCTTTACCTTCCTCTCAGTTTTGCCGTGAACCTAAAACTGCTCTAAAAAATTAACTCTCAAAAAAAAAGTGTATGCAGTTTTTCATATAAAGGGACTACTTATTGCCTATTATTTTTGCACAGTCTCTTGAATAGAGTGGACCCTTAAAATGCTTGTAGAATGAATGAATCTGCTTGCAAATGGGAATGAACTGATTAAAATTGGCCAGATTAAAGAAAAACATGAGCAGTCATCTTAGACTTCTAATAACCCTTCAAGTTCTATTAGTGGCCAAAAAGAATATGTATTCTGGTTTAGTTTCTTTTGTCTTTTAGTTAATAAGAGGTAAAAGGGATATGTTTTTAGCATTTCTCTCTTCATGTTATTCTATAAAAGATGTTACCAGAGTGGAAAATGGACATTTTATCTTCTTTTTCAGGTCATGTACGACATCCCTAAGGCAAATCAATAAAATTATTGAACAACTTAGCCCTCAAGCTGCCACCAACAAAGACATCAACAGGAAACTAGATTCTGTAAAACGACAGAAGTACAACAAGGTGACTCCAAATAACACACCAAGTCTTGCATTTTTGCAAAAGTCATTATTTAGGCTTATTTAATATTTAGGAAATAGCTATTCTGAAAAGTACTGGTAAGATGTGAAGCAAATTTATAACAGAAACTTTTGAGTTCCTTTTATACGTTTAATTTTTTGGCTGTTTCCCTTTAACATCCTCTGCTTAAAGGGTGTTTCTAAAAATACACATATGTGCGCATACATACGTAACTGAGAAAAAGTTCCTCTTGGCTTTGCGTGCCTCCTCACTCGGGTACTTTCATAGTCTCCCTGCGGCACCACTTTCTGTCCCCAGCTTAGGTTCTTGTTTGGCATGCTGGCTTCTCATGCAGTCTCCTTGTCTTCTTGTGTGGACTTGCTCTTTTTCCTGCTCAGCTCCTGCTTGCACTGATTGTCTGCAGATGTTTCCCATCGACCCAGCCCTTGCCCCTCACACACTCGTGATCACTGTTCTGAGAGGCTGGCCTTCGGTGTTCAGTCATCACCCAGCCACACTGACCGGGTCTGCACTTAGGGTTGGAAGACTTAAGGGTAGGGAATGTCTGTTACTTATGACATTGTTTTTATGAGGTTTGAAACATTTTTTAGAATTTATGTACACTTCATGACAATATATTGCAGGAGGTAGAAGTGACTAGTTTTGATCACTTCATTGCTGCCATCCGAAGTGACTAGCAGATGGCCTTGTACTTGCAGTTGATTCAGTGCACTGAGTAGAGTCCTCACAGCTCTTATTCAGGCTCTACTTGTGGGGTGTGGCTAACCTTGGTTCCTCCTTTTGCTCTCCACTCAGCGGTTCTTGATCTTCCCCACACTGTCTCTCTCACTTAACTCTACAGCAGCAGCCCAAAGGTCAGAGCTCACAGTGGCTTGAGGCACCCGGGGTCTCCCCAAAGCAGAGAGGAGACCGCCTGGCTTCTCGTGGAGCATGTGAATAGTGGGCTTCTGGTGGGCTGGCATTTCAAAGAGCAGAGAGGACCAGTCTTAGGCCCCTTTAGGTACTGGTCTAACTTGGTTATACGTTCCTATCTTTCTTAGCAGCTTTTTGCTGTTTAGAGAGAGACTATTCAGAGAGAGAGGCTGTTTTGCATGAGAGTTTGCTGAGAGAAAAACGGTGAGATACAGTAAAAGGAATTACAAGTTATTACAACATGGTGTTATAATCAGGATGTCCCCTTGCCCCACACTCATGTCTGGCGTTCAAGCATTCTTGACCTTGGGAAGAAGAACCACCTACCACAGGCCTAGTTAATTAGGGAGTCCCTAGGAATGGCCGCATATCCAAGCTCTGGTGATGTAGAGGGAGACAAGACAAAGAGGGGCCCGGGGAGGACAGAATAAAAGGGTATATCAAAATAGATTTTCCCTTTAAAATTTTGCGATTGGGTAGGATACTATAAAGGACAGTCATAAATATGGTAGATTATCAGAGGCGACTGACTTTTTCAACTGTTTGAACATTTGTGTTTGTTTCTTATCCCTACAGCCTATTGACCTCATAGCCCATTGGCTGCTAAGGTCAGAAACAGAGAAATTCAGTGATTTACCCAGTGTGTAATGGGGAAACCATGTAGAGCAGTTGCACCTCCCAAGTCAGTGGAGAGTCAGTGCACGTGAACTTAGCTGCTCAGGCAGGTAGAGAGCTGTGCCACCCAGTCAGGAGGGTGGGTGGGGTCAGGGATGCTGCCCGACGGACGTGCTTTGAGGGCTCCTTCCTGCTAGGAAAGTGGCAGTTACTCAAGTAAGGTTTCCTGTAGTAATAGTAATATGTGATAGTTCTGTTTTATTTTTATTTTGCTCTTGATTAAAGTTTTTAAAATTTTGTAATGCTGTCTTCTGTATTTAACATTTAATCACTTCATTGCTGTTTTTTGTATTCAATATCTACCAATTAAGGAACAACAGCTGAAGAAGATCACAGCAAAACAAAAACGTCTCCAGGCTATCCTTGGGGGAACAGAGGTGAAAGTTGAACTAGATCATGCCAGTCTGGAGGAGGAGGATGCAGGTGAGGATACTGGGGACAGTGTCTCTGTTCTCGGATTGATGCCTGATGCCTCTCATCAGTGGAGGGTGTCTCTTCAGTTCTGGCCTGGGTGTTGGGAAAAATACATTTGTTTACTTAGTGACAAAAGAGATACAGGAAAATTTTATTCTCCACACCTGTAGAACTAAATCTATTTTAAGTCTTATGGGGTTTCAGAGAAAGAAAGTAAATTTTTAACTCAGTCTAATGGAGGCTCCTGGTGCGCATTTAGTATTACGTCTAATAAATTAGAAATCTTAACATGCTTGTATAATTGATTTCATAGACACCTAACATCTTGATTGAGTTACGTTTTGTTGACCAAGCATCATCCATCAACATTCATAGAATTGCTTTTAAATATCTTTTGGGGACATATTTGGCAGGCTTTCCAAGCATCAATTCTGTTGTTCAAGAAAGGGCATCTTAATTCAGGTTATTTAATCCATGGCCATGATTTTGTTTGTATCACTGACCTGGATGGGCATCTTTTGGAAAACGTTTCGGGAAGATGCATAAGCTCTGAAACGAAATATCTTTGTAGTCAGTGTGTGTGAATGTGTGTTTAGAAATTGTTGGTAGCTGTTCAGTTATTTACTAGTTGAAATACAGATTTAAACCCTTCAGGCAAATACTTTCTACTAATTCCAGAAGTCTATTCAGTAAAACAAGAGAATTGTGAGAATTAATTGAGGCATTGGAAAAAAATAAATATTAGATGTGCTATTAACATCTCGCAGAATCCATTGGGCCTATGAGGAGTGCTTTCTGCTGCCGAAATGCCATATTTCTCATTGGTAAAAAAAACTATTGTCCTGGTCTGGCTGACTAGAACTTGCTGCTGTCTTTTGCTACCTATTATTTGGTTGGTAAAACTTGGCCCAGGGTTAATTGTTACTTTCCCCATCCAGAAACTCCACTTGGCCTGTCTGTAGCAGCTGATACTTCCCTGCCTTCCAGGATCCATGTCTCTCTTCTGGTTTTCCTTTTAGCCTTCTGACCATTTCTGTTTAGTTTTTTTTGACCAGCTTTTCTAGGCTTATCTTAAATGTTGATTATTCTCAGAATTTCTTGCTGAGCCCTCTTCTTCATCTTTTTTATAAATTTATTTATTTATTTATTTATTTTTGGCTGCGTCGAGTCTTCGTTGTGGTACGTGGGCTTCTCATTGTGGTGGCTTCTCTTGTTGCAGAGCACGGGCTGTAGGGCGTGCGGGCTTCAGTAGTTGTGGAGCACAGGCTTAGTTGCTCCGCAGCATGTGGGATCTTCCTGGACCACAGACTGAACCCGTGTCCCTTGCATTGGCAGGCAGATTCTTAACCACTGCGCCACCAGGGAAGCCCTGAGCCGCTGCCTTCTCATACTACCTCTCCCCAAATAATCTCATCCATTCCCTATGGCTTTTGTGGCCACCTAGGTTCTAGTATCTTATAAATCTGTAGACCTATGGCCTCTCCCTTTTTCTGAACTCCTGGTCCCTATTATCCCTCTCCAGTGGGGCTCCAGCTAACACTTCAGACTCCTGGTCTCTCTTATAACCATTCCTCCTCCATCCCTTCTGGGATACCTTCCTTCTCCCTGGTGCTCTATGCCCTGTTTGGCGGGGCAGGAGAACAGAGCGTCTAGGCTTTGTATACCCCAGCTCTGTATTGCCCAGGTATAGACCTTGGCTACACTCTTTACCCTTTCCAAGTTTGCTTTGAGATGGGCATAAGCATAGTAGACCTTCATTTCTTTGCTCACATGCTTCCCTGAGGTTTCCTTTCCCCTAGTCTCCACATAGTGATCCGTTTCCTAATTGTTGTGAGGATTATCTGATTAAAGAATCCTTTCCTGGAATTAGGTGGGATAAACTTTGCAACAGTTGGCTTTGCTCCTCTGATTGGGATGAGATGAGGTGCTTGCTATCACCTTTCCTGTTCAGCATTGTACTGGATAGTGTAGTAATGTAAGAAGAGAAATAAAACCATCATTATTTACAGCATATGTGATTGGTCATATCAAAAATCCGAAAGAATCAATGGGCAGTCTATTGGAATTACTATGTGAATTTAGCAGTGTCATTGGATACAAGGTCAATATATAAAAATCAGTCATATTTCTACATACGAGCAAAAGCAAAAAATAAAATTTAATAAAGATGGCAATTACAATCAAAATCAAATACCTGGAAATAACTCTTAGTAAAAAAGGTAGTTTTCTTCAGTGCTCTCTACGTTAAAAACTACAAAATGTCATTGAAAAATTAAAGAAGGCAAATAAATGGGGAGATACACCATGGTCATAGATTGGAAGATACAGTATTGTAATGATGTCAGTTCTATCCACTTACAGTTTCAGTGTAACCCCCATATAAACTTCAGGGAGTTTTTTGAGGGAGAGGGTGTAGAGTAGGAAGAGTAGGCTGAGGGTGGGTGGCACTGACAAACTGATTCTAAAATTTATATAAACTCGCATTGGGTCAAGAATGGCCAAGGCAATCTTGAAGAAGAACAAAATATCCAGACCTATTACTAACCTATAGTAATTAAGACACTGTAGTGGCATAAGGATAGACAAATACACCAATGGGACAGAGTAGAGGGTCCAGCAAACAGACCCACCCATATGTGGTTACTTGATTTATGACAGATGTGGCAGTACAGTGCTGTGGAGAAGAATCGTCTTTTCACTAAGTGTGCTGGGTTAATCCACATGAAGATAAAGTGAATATTGGCCCATTATACAGTGTACAAAAATAAATTCCAAATGGATTGTAGATTTCAACGTTAAGGATAAAACAAAGCTTTTAGAATATAACATAGGAAAACATTTTCATGATCTTGGGGCAAAGATTTAACAAGGCACAAAAATGCTCACTGTAAAGGAAAAGATTTTATAAATGAACTATTTTACAACTAAGGTCTTAATGTTTGCTGAAAGATAGCATTTAGGAGAGTGAAAAGGCAAGCTGAGGAATGGGAAAAGATGTTTGCAATATCTGTATCAATCCAGGGACTTGAGTCCAGAACGTATGAAGAACTCCTAGAAATCTTTTTTTTTTTTCTTTTAAAGACAGACCACATATGAGAAAAATGGGCAAAAGATTTGAACATTTTCTTCACAATAGGCTACCCAAAAGATCAACAGATCTTACGTAAAGATTCCCTAGTTCACTAGTCACTAGGGAAACACAAATTACAGCCACAAAGTGGTACTACTACATGCCTACCAGCATAGCTAAAGTGGAATGGCAAGAATGTGGACCAGTTGTAACTCTCAAACACTGTTGGTGGAACTTAAAATTGATAGGACCACTTTGGAAATCTGTTTGGTGGTGCCTGCTAAAGCTTAATATACCCAAAGAATTATATACATACATTACCAAAGAATGTGTACTGGAATACCCATAGCAACATTATTCCTAGTAGCCCAAACCTGGAAACTACCCAAATGTCCAGTAACACTAGAATGGAAAAATTGTAGTAGAGTTATATAATAGAATACTAACAGCAATGAGAATCAACAGACTGCAATTATATTCAGTAGTAAGTGTGACTCACACAAGCATAATGTTGAACAAAAGAAACCAGATACAAGTACAGACATTCCCATTTCCATTAAGTTGAAAGCCAGGTACAACTTGTCTACAGTGTTAATAGGTCAGTCAGTATCTTGTGGGGTAGAAACTGGGAGGCACCATGAAGGGCATATCTGGGGGTCCTAGTAATTTATGCTTCCTGATCTGGATGCTGGTGTTATGGGTTTGTTTTTTTTCTGAAAATTCACTGAGCTGTACGCTTAGGATTTGTGCACTTTCTGATGTATGTTTTTCTTCAGTGCACATTTAATGAAAAACTGCACTGTGCTATTATGGCCTACAAGAAATACAGATTTTAGAATATGGATTCCTTCCTATTAAGCCTTTGCTTCTTTTGGTATTTTGGCTATGGGTCAAGTAATTTTGCTGGAGATTAATTTCAACTAATGAAAGAGGGATGATTTCTGGGTGGCTTTCTATTATTATGGCATAACTTCCAACTTTAGTTCATCCCTTCAGTCAGTTAACTTCACACATCTAACAGTGCTGTTTAGTGGACCTTTTTGCAGTAGCGGAAATACTGTCTGTGTTGTCCATTATGGTAGCCTTTAGCCACATGTGGCTACTGAGCGCTTGAAATGTGGCCAGTACCACTGAGAGAATGAATTTTCAATGTAAATTTAAGTAGCCATATGGTGACTCTCCTATTGGACAGTGCGGAGGCAGCATTTATGTTTTACCTATTTAGGTACATGCTGATTCTTTAGATGTCTATTTTCAGTTCTGCTGTCTCTTGTATTTAAGTCCATCTGAATGCTGGTATTAGCAGTGACGTGGAAACTTGGGAGATTGCTTCCTCAAGGGCAGTTGATAAGGAAACATGGTAAAATTTCTCCCTCTGTATGTTACATACGACTGGGTCTGTCTTTGGATGCACAGAAAGTATATTGATAATGCAGTGTTTTGGGAAAAGTTATTGAGAAGTTACCTTTTTGAACAGGAGTATACTAAATGCGGCATGAATGCTACAGTAAATTTCACTCTGTTCTTCATACACACTATACTTTAGTGCGTCATCTACTTTAGTACGTCAGTGATTTTTTTTTTTTTTTTAATTTATGTATTGAGTAGTGCACATATCCACTGTTCTCCTGGAAAGTTTTGTGCTAGTGCCCAACGTGTTGTCATCCCTCTTTCAGAAGCAGGGCCGTCCTGCCTCGGCAGCATGCTCATGCCTGCTCAGGAGACTGCTTGGGAAGAGCTCGTCCGCACTGGTCAGATGACACCTTTTGGTACCCAGATCCCTCAGAAGCAGGAGAAAAAGCCCAGAAAACTAATGCTCAACGAAACATCAGATTTTGAAAAGTATTTGGCAGATCAAGCAAAACTGTCCTTTGAAAGAAAGAAGCAAGCTTGTAATAAAAGAGCAACTAAAAAAGCCCCGGCCTCGGTCACTTCTGAGCTGAGCTCAACACTCAATGAAAACAAACCAGACAAGAGAGGCAGAGTTCTCTCGAAAACAGATAAGCGCTTGAAAAAACACATCAAGAAACTCCAGAAGAGGGCTCTTCAGTTCCAGGGGCAGGTGGGATTGCTAAAGGGAAAGAAACCCTTGGAGTGTGATGTGAGGCCAAAGGCAGAGGGAGACTCTGAGGGTGAAGAGTCCGAGTACCTGCCCACGGAGGAGGAGCTGGAGGAGGCGGCAGGGGCTGACCTGTCCGGGGAAGGCACCGACTGTGATCGGAGACTGGTGCTCCGTCGCCAGAAACGGCAGAAGAAAGTCACAGTGCAGGAGACTGATGATGACTTTTTTCCAAGTTCTGGGGAAGAAGCTGAAGCCGCAGGAGGAGGAGGAGGAGGTCGGAAAGTAGTGAGATGCCGAGATGATGGAGATGAAGATTATTATAAGCAGCGGTTAAGGTCAGTCTCCAGGGATTGTACTGCTTGCTTTATCGTAGGTGGTAGGTTTATTAATGAGTTCTAGTCTAGCGTAATATATTAGACCTCCATTCATCCAAAGGTTGGACTTCCTGCAACCTTAGCCTGCTAGAACCATCAGAGCCCCTGAGTCCTCGATGGAGCTGACCCAAGATGCTTCTACTTCGGGGTCTTCATTGAGATTTGAGGGCAAGTCTAAGAAGAAAAGCTTAGGGGGAGGGCTGGGGCGAGAGTCATGCCTAGGACTAAAGCAGGAGCTGTGTGGCTTCACATGGAGAGTGGGTTCCCTGCCACAAGGGGCAGGAGCAGGAGGAGGTTGGCTTGTGTAGTGTGTGTTGGGGGAAAGTAATTTTAGGAGACTTTCCTTCAAAAAAGAGCTGAAATTTAAGTTTTAGTGTATGAAAGAATAACCTTGCTTTCCTAAATCCCTCCTTCCTTGTCTTGAAAAAGTAGTTCTCTACAGAATTTCAACAATACCGTGCTTCCTATACCCAGCATACCCTTCCTGTGCCCTTTGTTTTTTTATGCTAGAGACTAACTTTGGCTTCTTATTTCCGTGAATTTTTCAGTATCTGATGTAAGTAAGTAAAAGGAAGGTGAACACGTTTGTTTGTGGGGTCCGCACTGCATGTTGCCACACGTTTTCTGAGTCAAGAAAACCAGTGTGTATGCTGCAGTCTCCACCATGTCCCACGGAGCATGACGTTGTGCGACTCAGGTCTCACGCCTTAGCTTATTAAGAGTGCCGCGAGACTCAAAGGGATGTGGGAATCTGCTTAACAGATTACTTTTTTAATACCTGCGCCCAGGGTGGCTTTTTTCCCCAGTCCTCAACAGTTTTTTCTTGTTTCTCAGTGTAGGGAGACCTAGTTTATTATAATTCTTGTAGCTTTCCACGGGCCTTTGCGAATGAAGATTGACCTGATATTCTTTTCTTCTGTTATTTAGAGCTGCTGATGCCCTACATCCAGACTGCCACATACATCCTTTTAGAAGCAGATGAGCATAGTTCTTTTCACCAGTGATTTGAGTACCTGCAACCTAAGTCCAGGTCTTTAAGAGAGCTGTTACACTCTCACTGTGGTAGTACGTTATGCAGCAAGACAGAGTTGAGGAGTGGCTTAATGTTTGTCATTTCTCATTGTAACTTGCACATTCGATATCTGTAAAGTTGTCTGAACAGTGAGTGGCATCAGTCTTTTTCTTAACTATTGTAGAGAATTAATAAAAGTGTTAATCTCAACATATTGATTATAAGTGGAGTGAATATTCTTCCCATTAAATTGAGTCAATATTAAATATACTTTAAGTATATCAGTATTTTGATCAAGAGCAATTATTTTGATTGAATTTTAAATACGGGTTTAGTTTAAATTCACGGCAATAAGTTTTTCTTAATAACATTAAGATTGTAAAACTGTTATTTCCAAAGCCATATTAGAAGCCAGTTTTTTGCTCAAGTTATAGTAAAATCTCAAATGAATTTCAGAAATATCAATAACTCTTAATTGCCACCAAAATACTATAGCTCTTAAAATTTTATAGCTACAGTTATTAAGGTAGATAATTGTTAAACTGCAGATATCCACATTTAAATGTTTATACTGCATCTCCTTTGGTACCCTTTGGATTGGGGGATGTTAAAAGAAAAGAAAATGCTCAGGATTGAGAAGCATATTAAGAATATTTTAAAACTGCCAGTCACTCTATACTTTGTTATTTCTTGTTGTTGATCTTTGTAGACAGAATGAAATTGTAATGGTATCCCCTTGAGTGAAGAAAAAGACTTTAGGATTTCTTATCTTAGCAGTGGTTTGTTGATGGGTAAGAAGACTAAAGCCCCATATAGTTTACAACATAGAAAATGAGTTTCTCCTAATGGTTAGAATTTAGGAGTATGTACCCAAGGTAGGTACCTTTTGGACTTAAATATGTGTTGGTTATAGCCCTGTTAATTATAATGCTGTTTTGAACCCTTAGAAGTGAAAGTGGGTGACTCCTAGACATCTCACCCCCTTTATTCTCTCAACTTGGAGAGTCTTAGGTCTTTCATTAGCTCTAGATTAGTCCTAACTAGGTGTCTTTAGTTTTAGCTGGCGCTCAGTGGGAATTTCCTGTCAGGCCTTTTCTACAGCTTAACCTTTTCTGGATCTGGATAGTAGATGATCCTGCTTTCTCTGACTTAGCCAAGACCTCAGCTCAGTCTTGGGAGTTTTAACCATCTTATAAAATGCCTGTGTATTTTGCCTTTCCAACATTTTTATCCTGCTTTCTTCTCTGTTCTGTTGCATTTGGAGGCTGTCTCCTCAATGGTGTTCCCTGATTTTCATACCTTTGATAATGTACCGTGATGGATGGGCCACTTCTTAGAAGCAAATATTCTGTCGTTTCTTATTCATGTCAATGCTAACAGATCTTACAAAGCATCCATTATTTTTTATTTTAATTTTGGGGTACTCACGTTTCCATTAGGGTATGGCTCTCAGTTGTGAGGTCTTCCTTAAAATCTATTGCTGCTTTAGAAAGCTAGGGTCTGGGAGCTCCAGGTGCCAAACACTTAACAGAAATAACACACATTCAGTGTTGGGTGATATGTGTCCCTGGTGAGCCCAGAGTGGCCTAGAAGACCAAACATTTCATACGTGCACCTTTCCCCACCAGGTGATCAGAGATCTGCAATCCTGGTTCCCTCAGTGTAGTTGGTTCATTTTCCAGTTGAGCTGTGAGGTCAACTCCATTGCTTCATCTTTGCTCTCACTGCATGAATGCACATCTCCATTCTAGGACTGGCGTGTAGGGGTTCCTGTGAGGAATCTGCAGTCTTTTAGGGGACGTGGGCACAGACGGGACCTAACCAGTGTGCAGGGCATAATGAAATCGGACTGAGGTATTTGGGGAAGATTTTGTGGAGGAGGTTCATCCCAGCACTGGGCCTGGTCTGTTGGGTCATTCAAATATGTTGATATGGACCTGAGGATGCAGGTTAAAAACTTGCCACATTTACCCCCGAACTTCAGGTGCATCACTGGACAGAAAAATACTTGCATTGCTTTGGGGGCACGTTGTTTCCTCAAGGGTCTCGTTTGGATTGCTTTGGGTATTGGCGTGGTGGCCGTGGTCTGCAGAGAAGTCCAGTTGCTAAGCTGCCACTTCAGGACAGGGAAGGCACAAGCCCTTGCCTTTGCCCGCCAGCTCCCACCTTTGGCAGTGGTAATCTGTTCGGGGGAGACTGAGGCCTGTTTGGCTTCCCTGGGAAAGAGTGCCGCAATCCGTTGGTGATGTCTACCTTGGCACGGGGACAACAGGGGGAAGCAAGCAACATGCCAGCTGTTTGCCAACAGTGAGATATAACAAACAAAAAATGTCACCAACTCTTGCCTCTTTTCCCAGCAGTGGACGTACTGCTTGGGTCAAACTTGGAGTGTAGGTCCGTTGACACCCCGAGTGAGAGGATGCACTTCCAGATAAGGTCTGTCTCCTGCTGGCACGACTAGGGAGAACATTTATAATTTGACTTAAACCTATACTCTGAATCTCTCCTTTCTATATCCATTTGCCAGCCATTGTTTAAGTTGCTAACCTAACAGCTGTATTTCCTTGGCAACGAGCATAGACTAAGGCAAAGATTCCCAGCCCGTGGGCTGATCCTGCAGAATCACTGGGAGCTCCACCACTGGAGGTGCTGATTCAAGAAGTGTACGTGGGACTACCAGGTGGTAATTTAAAAAGGCTTTCCCAGGTGATTCTGATGCACTGGCAAGTTTGGGAACTACTTTGATATATATAAGTGGACTTTATATATTCTTTTCCTTTCTGAGGCTGTGACTTTTGGCAGATTGAGTTTGTATGTCATTTTCTGTAAACTTCTCTTTTATGTACCCTGCACAATTGTGTTTACATAGGAGAGGGCCTGAGGAGGAGCTTTGGGGTCACTTTATTCAGCTCAGTGCTGTATATAACAGTTCATCGGGTTCTTATCAGGGTGTGTGCTTGAGAATCACGTGGGGAGCACCTTTAGGGCTTAGCCTGGAGCAGCAGGAGCTGGGCACTGTGCTTGGGCTTTGAGCTCCCACTAATTCTGAGGTGAGGTTGGTAGCTAGCATTCCTCATCATCAGAGGCCCTTACGATGTTCCCATTTAGGAAACCTTTGAGGAGGTTGGAAAGAATAGTTGGTAAGGATGTTGGGGTTTGAGGATGTAATGCTCAACTCTAGCCCGGTTAGCTTGGTATTGCTGCTGGGGTAAATCACCGCCCCGCCCCATCCTCAGTCAGGGGAACAGTAGAATTTAGAAACAGACTCTGCAGTAGGTGGTGCCTGAGTCTCCTCGGATTACCTGGTACTTTGGGCCAAGCTGCTGAGATCACAGCCTGAAATGGATTTGAATTGGTACTTCCAGATAGTTTGAAGGCTTCCCGTACCCTGCCCCTGACCTTTCACTTTTGATAATTCCTTGTTTTTTTATAGTGAAATTGTGGTAATATTAAGATAGAAAAAACTACCTACACCTCTATTTTTTATTTTTCTATATTTCATTCCAGCCTTTGATCCTATGCATATATATCTTTCAGTTGTTCTAATTATAGTAGGCTGCACAAACACTTTAGCTTGGCCCTTTCAGGGTGATCAGTTTGCCCATGATCTCACTGGTTAAGAGCTGGGATTTGAAGCCAGGACCGGGTTGTGTAAACGGCGGTTTCCTTTCATTTGTGGAATGGGGTGGAATGGGCAGTACCTATGTTTGGCCACATGGTGGTGCCAAGAATCAGGACATAGCTGCCCCTGCCTCCCTGGGCTGGAGACCAAACCCCAGACCCAAGTCAGCTGGGTGAAGATTTGGGGAGATTGCTAGGGACTTTAGAAAACTTGACAGGTCTGGTGTGGATGGGCATAGCATTTGCCTCATGGTGTGGTGTAACCCGCGTCTGTAGTCATGACACCGGTTGATGTAACTGGCTTCTAATACAGTTTTGTCGTTAGAGGTTTTTCTTTTCTTTTGCCCCATTTTGAACTTTATTTACCGTGAACAACTTTGAGTTAAAAAAGGTCAGATGGCTCCATTCATTGTGTAAATCTTACAGAGTATCTTCTAAGCCTCCGTAAGGCTTAATCATCTGGGAAAATGGTATCTTCATCACCCTCTCCCTTGAGCACTGTGGCTTCTGTGGCCAGGGGCGAGTTGGATCCTGGTTTGGAGGGTTTAGCTGTATACATGCATAGTTCTAGGAGGGGAAGGCTGTCGGTATTTTCAGATGCCGAGATGAGTAAAGCTGAGGAGGATAAATGTTGAAAAAAGTCTCTTGGATTTGAAATTTGGAGGCCTGAGCAAGGGTGGTATCCGTGGGGGAGGGAGGAGGTTGTTATGAGGACTAAGATAGCTGACATTAGTGAACGCTTACCACTTGGCAGTGCTTCACTTTATGTGGATCTGTTGGCTTAGTCCTCACAGCGCCCTAGGAGATAGGAACCTGAGCCGAGAAAGCTGAAGTCATTAGCCCAGGATAGCAGCAAGTGGAGAAGCCGGTGGTTTGGGTCAGGAGGGAGTGGTCTGTCAGTGTGGACTGGTGCACTGGGCTCAGAAAGCATGGCCTCAGTGATCACTTTCTCCCGTTGCTTGATGAGGACCAAGCCCACACTTTTGCAGGCCCCATTCCTTTGCTTGAAACGGCACTAAAGGCCATGCCTCCTAGAACCACAGTCTCAGCTGCTCTGTCTCCATTTTATTGTCTTCACCGAGCCTCTTCCTCTTCTTTTGCCTAGAGCCAATCCCTTTGCACTGTGATTGTCCCATGTTTATCCTTCAGTTGCATCTTTCTTTGTGCTGCACACAGATTCAGGTCACACTTAGGCAAAGGCCAAATTATTGATACAGTGTAGAGCTTGATTTGCTTGTACCTTAAAAAAAAAAAAAAACGCAGATCATTTGATCTCTAAAAATCTGAATTTGGTAAAAATTTAATCTAGATTTGATCCAGAAACTAAGTATAAATATTTGAAGATTGTTCTTGTCATCAGTTTCTGGGAGTTGATTTCTTTCTCAAGAAATAAACTTGTGTTCTTTTTTTCTTCTAGGACTCTATATTTTAAAGAGAGAAGAAAAAGTTAACTCCCTTAAGGACTTTTCTTAGAGAGCATCCTGGCTTCTTTTAAATGACGAAGCTAAGACACAAATGAAGACTAATTCTGCTCCGTGCTCTGCACACACCTCTCATCCTCAGCTCCAGTGCATAATTGTCTACATCAGTCTTAATTTACTCTGTGAGATCTGGACTCCTAACTGAGAGTATTTCATCTGCTCAGATGTGCCAATTAAGTCCACCAGATAGACCATAAAAAGGCAGATAAGAAAAGTAAAACACTGAGTATCTCAATTTAGCAAATTAGACTAATCTGTAAGGAATTCTTATCTGTCTGAAATAGAAAACCTATTGCACTACAGAAATGCAAACTATATTAAATACCCAGCTAGGTGCCTTGAGTATATTTTTAAAAAATCAAATTGTACTCACTGTGCTTCTGTTGTAGAATTTTTTCATGGATGTTGCAATAAGTGGAGAATGATCCTGAGATTGACATTTCACCCTATATTAGAAATGATTTAACTGTATGATGTGTGACTTTTCCCTCACAATCACTACAGATCTTGGTGGCTCTTGCAACGTAAAAATGAAAACAGAGCAATAAGGTCAGTTGTAAATTTCAAGCAGCAAAATACGTGACTTCCTTGAAATTTTGGAGAGGGCGTGTTCATTTTATTAATATATAATCTCGGGCTACTAATATTTGATAATTCCCATTAATAGGTATATTTTGCCTTTTTTGTAGGTTGGTGTAGGCATTTGAGTATAGGCGATACCTCCTTTTGTTGCCTTTCGTTTTATCGTGCTTACAGATAACTGCGCTTTCTACAAATCGAAGGTGTGTGACACCCTGCCTTAAGCAAGTCTATCGTTGCCATTTTTCCAATAGCGTTTGCTCACTTCATATCTCTGTGTCACATTTGTAATTCTCACAGTAGTTCAGACTTTTTCATTATTATATTTGTTATGGTGATCTGTGATCAGTGATCTTTGACGTTACTGCTGTGACTCACTGAAGGCTCAGATGGTGGTTAGCGTTTTTTTGGCTAACCATCTTTTAATTAAGGTCTGTACATTGTTCTTTTAGACATAATGCTGTCGCACACTTAATAGACTACAGTATAGTGTAAACACAACTTTTATATGTACTGAGAAACCACAAAATTCATGTGACTAGCTTTATTGCAATATTCGCTTTGTTGCGGTGGTCTGGAACTGAACTTGTGATATCTCCAAGGTATGCCTGTATATCGGTTTGTCTGGTATTAAGTGTATCTTAACGTGTTTGTTCAGCCCAGATTACCTGTAGTCAAAAGAATTACTAAGCTGATTTTACTGTTACTTGGAAAAGTTGGCAGGTGTCAACCCTGACCAGTTTTGACCCACTCTGCACAGTAGCAAGGTGGGGAAGGAATCATGTTATCGTACAAAAACGAAGGCCGTCTTTCCTCTCCTCAAACTTATAGCACTGATGTTTTTTGAGACAAATTTGAATTGAAGTTTTAGAATTTCATTTGCTCTTGTACAGTTGTTTTCATTGTGTAGCATTTAAAGAGGTGATTATTGACCTTTTGGCTGGTGCTATGAGAAAAGGGGTGAATTTCGGAAGTTTGAAAATACTTTTTGAGAGGCAAGATTATGCAAGAGTTAGGAGCACAGACTCCGGGTTAGAATCTTCACATTGGTGATCTTGAGCAGGCTGCTTTACCTGTCCCTGCCTACCTTTCTTTAATTGTGAAAAAGGGATTAAGAATAGTACCTGTCTCATAGGGTTGTAAGGATTAACTTATTGAATACGTATAAATACTTAAAACAGTGCCCAGCACACAGTGAGCATCGGTAGCTATTAGTTGTTATTATTACTTAGAGTTTGTTTTCTGCCTCTAAATTTAAAAAATGTTTACATAATATGTATGTATATATAATTTCAAAACACAGCTTGTCCAGAGCTAGCCAGTGTTACTTAAGGAGGTAATATATGGCATAAGGGGTAGAAATCACAGGCCATGGCGTCAGAATGCCACAGTCGCCCCTAATAACTATGAGGTCTTGTATATTTCCCCATTTGTATATGGGGATCTTAGCAGTACCTTCTTCAAGGGTGATATGAGGATTACAAAAGGTAATACATCTAAGATATTTGGCAAATGTCAGACACTCAACAAATATTAGCTACTCTTGTTATTTGCATGCCCACTAGGTAAAACATTTACTATAAAGATTCCATCAAGCCAGTAAGAGGGTCTGTGAGAATCATGAGGAAGAGCTTATATAAATATTGATATGTATGAAGACGTGACGTTCTTCCAAGGTAAAAAGCACTTTAACAATTGTATGTAATATGCATAGGCAACTCATTAGCTGTTATAGACTTAGTTTTGTTTGATGCTAGGCTTTTCTTACCTCTCATATATTTTTTATTAGTATGATTAAGGTCCACTTAGTGATAAAATATCTGTATGACTATAAGTACGTTATCAGTAATTGTTTGGGGAGAAATAAAAAATTATTTCTCCTTTGAACATACTAGGGGTCACTAGACATCTGCCCAGGGGGCATTCTTCCAACCTCACAGCCTGCTTATTGGTTCTGAGTGTGGATAGGTCAAGATTACACTTTGGTTCCTCACAGTTTTCTCTGTTCTGAGGTCAGTGTTCCAGATGCTTCTCTTGTGCCTTTTAAGGCTTAGTTTCCACATTCCTTGCTGTACTAGGTGTGTAGGACATTGTGCCTAGAGTGACCGTGATAATCTTGATCTTGGCTGATAGTACAGGTGCAGTAGCATGATGGCCTTCTAGACTTGGGGGCTGCACTTAACTCCTGCCTGCCCAAGATTGCGATTCCAAGTGTCTTGACATTTGTTACTATTTATTCACATTTAACCTACAATTAACTAAAATTTCTCAGTTACTTTTTTGTGTGATCTCCTGCCAATAATTATAGTATCTAACATGTATGTAGTATTAAAAAATAGTTTCCAAAGGGTATAGTATACATATTATCTCACTTAGTCCTATAAGGATCTATTATTTGGCTCTCCTCGACTGTGTGGTCGAGGGGACAAATGCAGTGGTTAAATGATGTTTCTAAACTTAAATGATGTTTCTAAAGTTCGGACCTCCCCTTACTAGTTATGGACCTGCATCTGGTTTTCCCTTCTCAGTGGGTATCTGAAATCTGTGTTTTTTGCTGGGTTCTGCTCTAATGGCTGCCCCTGGAGTCTGAGGGACTATAGGAGTTAGAAAACCTCCCAGTGAATAACACACTCACCTCGTTTTATTTGGTTGCAGCTGTGCTGTTATATGTATGGATTAAAGAAAAAGATGAAAGTGGGAACACTAGAAACATTATTTCCTTTCTAGTAATGTAAATATAAGGCTAGTTAAACTTCTTTTTTCCTCTGCTAGAAGATGAAGTCTTTCATAAAAAGTTGAACCTTTTGCTCAGCCTTTCCCACCTGGTCCTAGGGAGGCTTGGACCCAAACTGAGGACTCCTGATTTCTTCCAGTCAGCTGGTGTGCAAAAACCAGTCTTGTTGCAAAGTGAATCCCCTGGGAAACCCCCAAAAACAGACATCAGGGCTTGAAAATAACTTACAAAATTTTTGTCATTCAACGTAATGAGCTTACCCTCCTCTCCTTTTTTTTCCTCCTTATAAAATTCTAAATTAAACACCTGGCTTTGCAGTCACCCTTTGCCAGGCCTCATTCTTTGCAGTGGGCCCAGCCACGTTTAGGCAGTGGCTACAGCTCGGAGAAGTACTTTAAAGTCACGTATGTAGAAGGGGTAGGAAATGCAGCAGGAGGCAGGCCATAAAGGAGGTAGAACGGGACGTTTCTTGAACCCATTTCTGAGGTACCCACATTGACCGTTTTCAAGCCATGCTTCTCTACCCCTGGTGTCTTCCTCATCCCTAGCCCAATTCAGAACCTCGTTCATTCATTCCCTCGGCATTTATTGAGTGTCTTGTGAGGTGGGCATTATACTAGTCTCTAAAGATACGAAAATGACTGAGACAGTCTCTGACCTCAAGTGGCTCCCAGCCTAATGGGGGAGACAGATACGGATTTCAAAAGATGCTAACACTCTGGTAGATGCTAGCGTTCTAGTGGAGACGTCAGGTGTGCCCAGGTACCGTGGTGTTGGGAAGGCACCTACCTGGAGGATGGGATGCCTAACTGGCCGGTCAGGGACGACTTCTTCCAGAGGTGCTACTCGGGCGGAGCTCTGAAGGGTCCCCAGGTGTGTGGGGGAGGGAGGTTGGGGGCAGCACGGGGCATGCACGTGCGCAGAGAGGAGGCTCTGAAGTTCAGCCCAGGGGCAGCTAGCTGTGTTTTTCTGCCCCGGCATTTTGAACATCCTTGAAATGCTGGAAATTCTCCTTCGAAAATAAATTAACTTCTCAGGTGTATCCTAAGGGTTCCATCGACAAGGCGTGCCAGTAGGTTACAACTGAAGGGCGTATGTTTCTGGTGCAGTTCAGCTGACTGTGCGGCGTTGCTAGCAATCTGGCCCTGGGTCCGAGTTGCTTCTGACAGATCATTATTGCCGTATCAGCCCCAGGTCCCACAGCCTGGGCTGATTTCTCATTCCTGCGTGAGTGTGGCGAAGCCAAGGAGCATTTGCCCTGCCTGCATCTGATTGGAGTTGTAAGTTTATGTTTATTACTGGGTTCTCTTCTGAGTAGCTGCCAGTGGAGTCGGCAGCGGGCTGACTACGGCAGTCGTGTGGGGAGTTGGAAACCCTGCCAGAGAACACCAGGCCCGCTTGGTTTTATGCGGCTGCAGCTGTGACTCTTACATGTGTGGCTCTTTTAAAACGAGAGGAAAGAAAACATGAAAAAGTTATTTCTTTTCCAAAAATGTAAATATTGGACTACTTACCCTCCCCCCCCACTTTAAAAATCTGTTATCTAGCTTATTTGTCGAAACAACAGGATTTAGACATTTTGAGGCCATTTCAGATTTTTAAGATTTCAGATCACTGGGGTCCAGATCTTAATTTTGACCTGCCCCCAACCAGTTTTAGGTCATTCTGTAGTTATCTTTTTGTTACTGTTGTATTAAACGTGGCCATACTTCATGACAATTAACTGTTTACAAATCTGTTCTAGAACTTTCAAATTGAGATATTCCAGCAGGTACCTTCTGATGACTAGGTGTCTTTACTCATGGTGATCATGCTATTCACAGTCATTTACTGAACATCCATTTGACAGACTGTCATAGTTTTTGTGCAAATATACACGTTCAGGAGTTCTGTCAAGCATTTGTGGTGCGTTGCGTTATCACATGCAGATTGTATTGGACTATACATTGCCTCTGTTTCTTCCTCTGTAAGTGAACATTATAGTTCACTCAGGGTTGTGTGGGGATTTCATTAAGTAGATATGATTATATATAATAACATAGTAATTCATTAAGCACCTATTATATTCTGGGCTCGTACTAAGTGCTTTATATGTGGCACCTCATTTAATTCTCCCCTAAATCCAGTGAAGTAGATGCCGCTGTTCCCCCATCTCAGGGTCGAGGAAACTTAGATGCTAAAGAGGTTAAGTTGCTTGCTGAGGGCTGAAGTGCTAATACATGGCAGTAGAATTTGATTCTAGACTGTCTGAGTCTGAGGGTTTGGGCCCATGCTCATTGTATATGTCAGACCCGCTTTATTCATCCCCCTTTACACCTGCTGGCTGGACAGGTCACTTGGCCTGCCAGGCTGTAGGACCAGCAAGTTAAGCACACTAAAGAGGGCAGTTTTAGACCCTGGTAGCATCTGGGATGGGAAAGGCATCTGTTTCTCTCAGAGTTCAGGTGAATCTGGCCCTCCTCCACCCCCGTAGTGTGCCACGTGGTACTTCTTGTCTACCAGCGCTTGGTGCTGCCCTGCTTCAGCGTGCGCGGGTTAGACGGTCAGGTCTCATGGCTGTAAACCACATGAGGAATTACTGCTTTATATACCAGGAGAATCTCTTAGCCTGAGCCACACATGCATGTGGTTTTATAACCCTGGTACTCTCTGTCTTTAATATGTGTATATGATTCTACTGGGGCGATTTGTCTTTACAATGATACAAATACTTGTAGGCAATAATGATTTTTCCCCACCACCTTTAGTCATCTGTTAGCCAAACTGAATAAACATTTGTCTCTTTTCATCTTTCTTTACAAAGCGGAAGGCACTGGAATGCAGTCATTTCTGTAGTGGCTTATGTGGTTTCCTAGGTGCTGTGTGTTCTGTGGCGACATGATGCCTGTATGTTTTAGAAGGGAGGGAGGAGGAGGAAGCTGAAAATCTGTTGAAACAGAGTGATGCGGTGGGAAGTTTAACAGCCACAAAGACTAACTGGCTAAGTCTAAGGCAATAGCTATCATTTATCAATGAAGGATAATGTGTGGTACTCTTGTATGCAAGATATTTCACGACCTCGTTGTGTCAAACTTGCTAAGCCAGGATCTTCTGTTTTTCTTTTTCGTCCTGTAAAATTATTTTTGAGTAGTTGCACAATGAAGTATTCTTAAGTGGCTGTGATAGGTTTTGTGATTTTTTCCACAAAATTTGTATTATCCACAAATTCGCTGAAAACAATTATCTTTTAATATGCAGGTGTTTGGTTCTGAGCTCTGATAGTAAGAATTTGGGTACTGAGGACTGTCTCATTATCTGAAATTGCCTGCTTGCTAAATTTCAGATAGTGAGAAACAGGAATTCAGATATATACATTAGGAAAATGTTTATACATCATTTTGGTTTCTAAGTTCCAATGGTAAGGGTTACCTTTATACCAGGGTTTCTCAACTTTGACACTCTTGATGTTTGAGACCAGATAGCATTTTCTTGTGGAGGACTGTCTTGGATGTTGTAGGATGTTTAGCAGCATCCTGGCCTCTACCTGCTAGATGCTAGTAGTGTTTCTCCCCTCCCCCCAGCAGTTGTAACAACCAGTTATGTCTCCAGACATTGTCAAGTTACCCTGGGGTGGGGGTGAGGGGGTTGCCCTTGGAGGATGGCCAGATTGCCCCCTGTTGAGAACCACTATGGTATACCACTGCACTTACCTAAATTTGTAGATAATGTGAAACTCAGAAGAGTAGCAGAGACTATTATAGCCACTTAGAGGTACTTCATTTCATCAATTGCATGGTGATTTTAAGGAAGAAAAATACAAATAAAAGGGAGAAAGAGATCACCTTTAGAAGTTAAGCACAAAAAGGCCATTAAATTTTTCCCGTAAAAAGACTGTCACATATTAAATCTTATGGTTATGTGATAGCTGTTTCCTTAGACTTGGCCATATACTGTCTCTTTCGTTGGCTGTTCTCTGGAAGTCACCAGCACTGCTTATTTATAGGTTCTCTTAGTGCCCTGCGAAGCAGTTTCAAATCACCAACCAATTCTTCCTTACTAATCCTCAGCTAGCCCTTCCTTTCCTTACTCTGAAGAGCTGAAATTTTCAACAAGACCAGAATTTATTGGAGGACGTGCTTTAAAGGTCCTCCAGCATCTAGTGCACGGGGTTGTGTTTGGCCTCTGTGCTGATTTGGTAGTTGGTGCTGGCAAACATACCATTCCTCCAACTGGGCAGCGTGTGCAGTATTATCCTTCCATGTTCTCCTTTACCTTCCCTCACACTTTCTCTATTACTCCTGCGTAGTCAGTGGCAGAGAAATGCCTTCTTATTGTGTTGCTGTTCTCATTCCCTTCCTGTGAGCTTTCTACTTGGAAGGCATTTATCTGTGTTATTGTTTTATTTCATTTCCACCATTTTGTGAAATTCAAAGTGTCAGTTGCATGCATACTGAAAAAAGCCATCCTTTCATTATGGAAGTGACTAGAATATGAGGCTGTTGACTTTTTTTTTTTCCACTTGTGACCCCAGTGTCCATTATAGTTATATAGGTGCAAAATTAATCTGGCTAAATGGCTGCACCTTCCCAACAGCCTTGCTGTATTGCTAATACTTTCAGATCTTTAGACTTTTCTTTTGTTATGCATACATGCTGTCACCCTTCTGAAATATAAATGTTCATCTTATTTCATATCTGAAAAGCAGCATATAACTAAATTTATAACTCAGGTTTTATTTAGTGGACACATTTTTTTCTCAGTGGTATAATTATCAGTACTTTATATTGTTGATGCCTCCCCCTAATTAAGTAATCAATATGTGAATCTGATATATAGTAATTTTGACCAAAAATTTGCTTTATGTTCAAGATGTTGTGCTGTTTTATGCTATGAGCATCATATCTTTAGCACAGAAATAGTAATTATAAATAAAATTTATTTTTTCTTACATTGTCATTTTGGAGCTATGACGTTTAGTATCTATAAATTTAGTTACATTGAAAATTTCACTGACTCTTTTCTAGAATTAAGTTCATATATCTTAGGAACTAGCAGAGAAATTTTCCCTTTAGGGTATGCCAGGAGAGGAGCAAGTAGTTTTGATAATGAAATGAGACCTTACAGGAATATTTCTAGAGCAGCTATAATAATTCAAATGAGAATTGAATTGAGGAGGAAGGAAAAGAGAATCAGTTGGTTTTTTTTTTTTTTTTCCTTTGAATATCAGTGTTTTGGGTAATGATGGCAGCAGAAAGCTAAAAGACTTTTATTTTGTCTGTTTTTTCCTATGTATTACTTAGAACTATCTATTTTAACCTGGTTTGGAACCAAAATAATGGAAATATGATTTTTGTTTTCACGGTAGGAGATGGAATAAACTGAGACTGCAGGACAAAGAGAAGAGTTTGAGGCTTGAAGATGATTCTGAGGAAAGTGATGCCGAATTTGACGAAGGTTTTAAAGTGCCGGGTTTTCTGTTCAAAAAGCTTTTTAAGTATGTGCCATGTGTTCCTTCCTTTACATCTGTTATCAAGCCATTGTGTACAAATTAATATTTTAGGAACTACATAGTACTTACCTGTGGGCCCTTAAGGTACTTGCAACAATTTATTGCAAACACAGATACTGTCAAATGAAATTTTAGCCACATGCTGTTAATTAAAATTAGATGGTAATAAATTGACTAAAGTGCGCATTGGGTATGTTTATAAAGTGATGAATCTATGTGGACCTGTCTCAGCAGACTAAAAGCTACACATTTAAAAGCTATCTACATCGAGTTCTTTTTTTGTTGCTGTTCTTAGCAATTTTAAGGGGCCAAACCTCTAACTCTAAATCAGATTAATTAAGAAGAGTTGCTTATTAAAATCAATATTGGGGAGGTTTTTACTTCTATATTGAAATAAAAAACTGTGTAGAGATTATTTTTCTGAGTGTCCTATACTGTACCTAAGGGCATAATACTTTTGAGCTGACCAAATGTGTATCTAAATATTTCCTGTAGATGTTATTCTGATATCAAAAGAGAAGATGTAGGCAAACACCTTCAGGGTTGAGTTGCTATTTGAAACTGACTATGTTTCATATGTGAAGTGGCCCAGGGTTGCAGATAACTGGATGCCCTGTGATAGATGCGTGCCTATAGCCTATAAGGTCCAGGCGAGTCTCCGTGATGAATGTAAATACTGAGCCACGTTTTCAATCTCAGTCCTCCTGGGATTTACTAAACAAGGTGTCCTGGGATTTACTAAACAAGGTGCTTTAGGAAGGCTTCCTCGATGCATATAGGAAGTTAAAACATTAAATAGCTTCTTTCTGTCTCTTGTATCATCACTTGGTAGTTGGGTGCAGGATGTAAACTTCTTTCTTTGAGACGGTTATGTTTAATCTCCTTCATAGATTCAGCTGTCAGCCATGCCCTAACCTTGTGCAAGATGTCTCCTTAAAAAGAGCATGCTTTTTATATTTCCTCTCGAAGAGCTTTTATTATAGTTTTAATTTTTCTCCTGGGTTGGAGGGGACAAAGGGAGTGGTTATTTTATCCCGCTAAACATAATAGGATGGCTGAATCCTAAATATGTGAACTATCTTGGTTGGGTTACCATACTGGACAGAAGAACTGTAAAGAAGTTCAAACCTGAATCTCTAGTAATTTTTGTAGATGTTTTATAGCCTGGGGAGGTGGCTACTGTGTTTATTGCTTCTCCCAAATGAAAATTTAACTATGGAAAGGTAAATAAAGATAATGTTTATTGGCAACTCTTTTCATCTTCTCTAAAGTGATTGCTTATTAAGAAACACGCCAAATAGTATCACTGTTATATTAGCAAAAGGAATACCCAGATTATAGATTAAATTGGTTTAACAAAGACAGGATACTTCTACATGAGTATTAAGTCATTTGGCAAATATCCTCAAGAATCAAGTTGAATGTGCATTTTTGTATAAATGTGGTATTTTCTAGCAAAGGAATTTCACAGTTAATAGAACCAAACTTGGCTTAGTAGGAGTATATAGGATTTAGTGTATTGACTATTAACCCTATTGTAGTTAACGTAAATGCACGTTTTTTAAAAAAAATTTGTCTTAATTGCACATTCCTGGAAAGTATTTTGTTGTTTTCATTTTTCATCTCTCAAAAACAGGATTTTAAATACTTCATAAATGTTATGAAACTTCTGTTTCTTTTATTCTGCTACATGAAATAAAAGTAATAGGATTGGTAGAGTCTCCATTTTTCTTTTATGATTAGGTTTTAGCCAGGCCAATTTAATTTTAAGCTGTAGATCTATTTTTACTGTACTTACCGCACTCTGTGGAATTAAATTAACAGGGTATATTTGTACGCAAGGGAGTCAGCAGGTACAGGTATCTATTTAACTGTTTGCTGTTTTCTGCAAGATCATGGTTAACTTTTAAAATTCTGTTTTGAAAGTTTGCCCGGAAAATGTATTTGACTCTGTGATTTAGCAATCAGATGACAAAATTCAATCTTTCAACTTTACTTTTAGCCACACTAGTAAATGCAATCTTGGGTTAATGTGACAATGCCAAGATATACCACTTATCTGTGGTTATTTTGTGATGCTTCAGTCTCATGGGGGAAGCAGAGTACAGTAATTTCTTTACTCTTATACAGTAGTTTGTAAAAATCTTTTAACTTTTCCTAAAGAGTAATTTTTATGTCTTCAAAGGTTCTGAAAACTGAATTCCGTAGCCTGCTTTCATTTAAAGTATGTAATTGTTTTACAGTGTTTATTATTAGGAAATTAAAGCAACAAAACCTGAGTCAGTTAGTGACACTGCTAGAACCAGAACCCAGACCCCCTAACTCCTCATCCAGTGATACATGCCTACCAATCAGTGTGCTTGTGCAGCCTGAGGGCCTTCATGGAAAGAGAGAGCCGCTCTTCACCATCTTTGTACAACGTCCCCAGCTGTGGTTGGGGATTTCCATGTAGTGATGTGACTTACAGGGCTGCCTGGTAGATATTTTTCCTGAAGCCATTTCTTTAGTGTTGTTCATCATCTTATATGCACAATCATACACTGTTTGAACGCCCTTGGAAATTACATCTGTAGATGAGGAAACATCTAGCACAGTGTCTCTGCCTCTCGTGGGTCACCTAGAATCCAGATGTCCTAACTCCCTCTGGGATACCATGCTGGTCACCATTTTTTATCCTTTGATGATTTCTCGATTGTCCCTCTCTTGATTCCTTAAGTTAATTGGCCCCAAAGAGAGAGAGGGGTTGGACCTGTGTTGGGTGGAGGCAGTGTTGTATAATGGGAAAACACTGGAATGGCAACTGGGAGATTTTGGCCCCTACTCTGTCCGGAGGAGCTGGTCCCATAATTGTTCTGTACCTCAGTAAAAGGAGGCTGATTGACTGGAATTTAGTGATTCTGAACGTACATCAGTTTTTTGGGGAGCTTTTTGGACTACATCTTTTTCCATAGCTGAGATTAGTCCAATGTAAGTAGTTCACGACCAACTTTTATTTTTACATGAGGATTTTTCATTCTCAACACAACTGACATTTTGGGCTGAATAATTCTTTGTTGTAGGGACTGTTCTGTGCATTGTAGGATGTTTAGCAGCATCTCTGGCCTCTACCCACTAGATTACATTTGCACTTTCCCAGTTGTAACAACCAAAAATGTCTCTAGGTATTGTCCAGTGTCCCCTAGGGAGCAAAATACCCTCTTTACCCCCCATTTACCCCCATTCCTGGTTGAGAACTGCTGGTCAAGATTATCTCCAAAGTGGAATCGCTTTGGAATCAGAGGTTCTGGATTTCAGTTCTGACTTGCTCATTTTTTTCCTAGCAGTGTGACCTTTAGCAAGTTACTTAACCTCTCTGTGCCTTCATTTCCTAACTATAAAATGGGCTGATCCTCTTTGTGTGGGCTGGTTGTGAGGTTGTATCCAAACCTCACCTGGCCAGGTGCCTCCCCAGCAGCAGGCCCCGTAAATGGTTGGCAGCCTTTATTTTCTGATTATATACCACGTGTTAAATAGAATTTGTCCTTCATCCCAAATTAAATGATCTTTTATCCATAGTAGACTTCACTGTGTTTGGATTTTAAATCCTCTCTTCCAGGGTACCTACTGTGTGTGTATATTATAATTAGCAAACTTAAGCAGCAAAATTCTCATTCAAAATTTTCCTTATATGATAGATAATAATGGCAACAGCTAGAGTCAAACTTTTGGAATTGATTTGCAGAATACTGGGGGAAAGTTAATTATGACATACTTTCTAAGAGAAGAGTAGATACAACTAGTTTAACAGGGACTGAAATCCACAATGAGATTTTAGGTAGACATATCACATACCAAAGAGTAAAAAAATTTGGGCAGTAAAACAACAACAAAACCACCTTCTTTTAAGATAGGCAGCTCACTAGCCTTGGTATTTTCTTTCAAAAAAAAAAATTCTTTAGCTTTCATTGTCTTTTAAGTGATTTTTGCTTTAGATTTTTTTTACTTGGCATATGATCTTCATACCATTCCATAGTGTTAAATCTTTCACTCTCAAAAATGCTTTTTGCATTATTCCTTTTTTAACTTCATTTTTAGATTATTGAATTAGACATACCATTGATGGAGAAGGGCAAATACCAACTCTTTTTTTGTTTTTAGAGGGGAATATATTATTGCTCTTTGACCTGTACTCCTTATTTAAGATTTTAATAGCTCTGACCTTTTTGTGTCTATGATAAAGTCCCTGAATCAAGTTCTACTTTAAAATATTAAAAGACCTTTTGTATTGTTGAGTCTTTAAACTGTTTTTTTTTTTTTTGCATCTGCTAGTAATATGACAGAATCATATGTTATGTACTAATTTTGTGAGCAGCCCTATTATTCAGACTTGTTTATGGCCTTAAAATTTAATTTAATTTTTCCTGTAAAAAGATAATATGATTACCAAGTGACTTTTCAACAGTGTATACTGTAAATTGTAGTGTTCTCTGTCCTGCTTTTTGAAGCTGTTCAGATGGAAAAAGTAAATGTTAATGCATCTTTTCATAGAAAAATTATTGGAACTTTGTATAACTAAAAATATTTGCAGTTTTTTCCAGAAGGATATTGAATAAAAGATAATAAGTTTATGCTGGTTTACCAAGCTATTTCTAATGTTGAAAAAGAAATGAAATAGTCCCTAATTACCCTATCTATCAGTTTAATTAGAAATGTGTTAATGTTCTGTAAAGAAAAATTTGTGATTTTTATGCCTAGGTAATCAAAAATGTATGACCTTATAAATATAACACTCATGTAAAACACACATCCGGCATGTTTCTCTGACTGGTACTAGAACCTCGCTAAATGATTAATTCATGAGTACTTTCTGTTATGATCTGTATTATCCACCATTTGCCATTTTCTTTTTCTTGTTGGTGTTTGTTGTTGTAGGTACCAGCAGACAGGTGTTAGGTGGCTGTGGGAATTGCACTGCCAGCAGGCAGGAGGAATTCTGGGAGACGAAATGGGATTGGGCAAGACCATCCAGATAATTGCCTTCTTGGCAGGTCTGAGCTACAGCAAGATCAGGACTCGTGGTTCAAATTACAGGCAAGTGCTCCTCTGCAGACTGTCAGTCTGTGGAGCTCAATTAATATTTCATCAGATGTATTGCTGTGGAGGAGGGTCTTGTGAATTATTGATGACATTTCAATTACAATATTCCTTTAATTCTTTTAGTGGGGGACATCAAAGGAAAATTTTTACGAGACAATGGAGCTGTAGGGCAGGAGAAATTAAACATGTAACACTTTTAATGAATTCCAGGCATTGATGCTTCATTTTGCAGATGAGCCCCACTAGATATTTTGGGTCAATACAGTGTCTAAGGTTAGCTTCTACAAATGGATTGTTTACAAACTCAATTATGTTAATATCAGTAGTTTACACAATATGGAATTTTAAATTAGACATAATACCTTTAGTTCCACTTATTAAATTTTACATTAAAATATTTGTTCTGGCAGGAGACCGGGGGAGCATTACAGTAAGTACAAAGTCTATTCATGGGGAAAGTTGAAGCTTTGGAGAATTTCCTTTATAATCATTACGCGTGATAGCTTTTATAGATAGTGCTTTTTTTTTCTAATGAAGCTACATATTTGCTCACTATGCTTTCTACTTCCTCTCCTAGTCTTTAATAATTTTATATAAATTCTAAAGCCAAAGCCTAAGTGACTGTAAAATGGTACAAAAATATTTTTAGGTTGTAATCTTTATTCTCTTTAGGAATTTAAATAAACTATTAAAACTTTAATATTCTGAAAGAATAAGCATTTAAACTGCGTTTGTTCTGTGTGGTAGGACTGAAATAGTTTATCTTGAAATCCAGTGAGCTTTTCCGTATTTAAGCTGTAAATTGACTTTTTATGTCAATCAGTATTGGTAAAAATAATGCTAGGTAAATTATGTGGGATCTTTAATCTTGAGCCCAGGTGATCCAAGATCTCCTTGGATTCCAACAGGCTGACCTAATGAGTACCAGCAAGATACTTACCAGGTGCTTGTGTCCTGGAAACCTCAGGCACTCACAAGATGTGATTTGGCGATCCCTTTAAAAGAGTGTCAGTGTGCCTGCAGGCAGCAACAGCAGAGAGTTACTGCCCCACACGCTGGTTCATCGTCAGAGAAATGTTTACAGGAGAGCCAGATACGAACCGTAAACTATTGAGTAAAGAACTTTTTTTTAAATCTTCAAAGTCTATTGCTTTGCTTTTATTCCGTACTCTTTTCATTAATTTAGCAGATCAACACTTACCGGGAGCAGTACTTGAAGTTTTAGAATATTTTAGAAATACTTATATAGCTGTAGGAAGGGAAAAATGTATTTGGAGATTTTTAAATACTAAATGTTCCATTGTTATTACACGGAAGTTGTGTTGAAGCAGAGTTTTTCCTTCAGATATTGGAATTCTATTACATTTCATGTGAAAACATTCCATCCCAGTGGAAAAGTCAGAGTTGAAAATGGGCATTTATTAATGTTTATTAATGTTTTCTTATCTATGTATGTCATTAGTTCACCATTTAAAAAATGCTTTCTCTGTTCTAAATAAGCTTTTTGGTCGGCTTGGCTCTGCACCTCTTGTTTTTTTTTGTTTTGTTTTGTTTTTGTTTTTGTTAACTAGAATGCCCTAAGCTGCCCTGGATAGTTTCTAAGACTGTCTTTCTTTCCTTAAATGATTTCTGGGATTTTCTTATCTCCCATCTCTTTTCTTCCCTTCCTATTACCATGAAACTTGTGTGGAGTCTAATATGCTGGGCCTAGGAAACCTAAAGTCATCCCTGCAGTGTAGTTTTGGTCAAAAAATTAAAACGTGCTCTCTCGAGTGATGACAATCCTACTAGGAGTGAAGTGAGGGCTAATAATGAGCAGCAGCTGTAATCAATTAACTATCAATGCGCATCTCCTCTTTTCCATAATGAAATAGTGTGGCATGTTGGATTATAGCCCAGATCGTCTTTATTAAAATAGTATTGGTAGAAGTGGCTTTCCAGAATGCAGTTATATATCAGCCAAACAACTGAGCTCTTTATGAATAGAGGTGTACGGAGGAGCTTGGTCCCTTCCACATGCACGTGCCAGAGCAAATTGTATGACAGTTTTCTCACAATTTCGTAATATGTCCTCCTCTGAAACTAGATGAACTCGGAGTCCTCCTCTGTGTTTATGTCCGAAAGAAAAATAGCCAGATGAATAGTCAAACGAAGTTCTGCATGAGCCAGCATTGCTTCATGGGCTATGTACATTTCCTCTGAACTCTTGCAAGCTGTAGATTTTGGGGCCCTAATTTGAGATGGTCTTAGTGTTGTAATTTTAAGGTCAACGATCCCTGAAACCATGGAAGTCTCTGGGATACCAGGAAGGAATTTGCTGGTAAAAGAAGTTTTTAATTTTTGTTTCTTTAATGTGTTTCATATGTGTGTTTTTTAAAAAGAGGGAAAAGCATATTTACATTTACATGTGGTTAATAAACATCTATACTAGTTGTGTTCCCAGTTCATATTGTATACACTACCTTCTTTTCACTTTGCCATTCATATTATAATGATAGGCCCCCTGAATTTTGTGATGGAGAGGAAATTATTTACCTTTCAAACTTCAGTTAATACTTTGAAGTCTTGGATATCATTTAGGAAATTCCTAGTTACAAATAAATGGCCTGAAAAAGTTAATAAACTTTCAAAGGTAAATGTTTTTACTTTGTAATTCCTGGTAAGTTCAAGGCTGTGAATGGCAGATTTCCATCCTGCAGGTTGAAATATTTGACCATGGAGCCATTGGCTTGTTGTAAACTCATTAGGTAATCAGTGATAATCAGAGATGAAAAGAATTGTAGCCAGTTTGGTAATTGATGCTAATCACTCTAGTACATTTAGCCTTTTCTTACACTCATCTCACGGGATTGAGGGTTGGGGAAGGGTGGTGCAGTTGAAGTGACTGTTAATGGGTTTGATTGCCCCTTCTGTGGTTCAGGGATGATCTAGGTCTGCTCCTAGATTCCCACTCTGTGTGAAAACCTCTGTAATCTTCTAATAGACAGAGTGGCAGAAATTAAAGGGCATAATAATGCCAGATGGATGTTCAGCCAAAATAAAATATTGGCCTTAAATGACATTGTAGCAGTTGGCAGAGAGCGTGTTATAAAAAGAGCAAAAATACTTTATAACTTACAAAAGCATATGTACGTATTTATGTTTATTTGAAAGTGAATTTGTTTTAAAATATTTTAGATAGGTTTTGATTGGTTGTTTCCTAATCCCTGCTAAGTGCATATTGATGATAACTCTCTTTAATTCCCCTCGGAGGATATAAAGAAGTTGGTGCGTTTAATCCTTTTAGAAAGGAATATTGTCAAGGAAGGGGCCAGGGCAGAGTCATGCTCTCCCCAGGGAGCTTGAGGGGGCTCTTGCATGGACCCTGCCCTTGGGGAGGGGCAGAGCATGGCTTGGGAATTCTTCAGGAAGTGTCAGCACCTGGCTTCTTGCAATCTGAGCCCATGCTGGGGGGCAGGGGCAGTGACTGTAGCTGGACGTTGGGAGGATTTAGAGTAGGTGGAGGCATTTTGTTACATTGGAGTATTATAAGGGTAAGCCTCATTTAGGCTGTGGCTTGTTTTTCTACTAGAACTACAAGGTATTTTTCAGTTGTGCAGATTATTTTTAATATTTCAAGTACTGTGTGATTTACTCTAGTTTACAAAAAATTTTAAGTTCAGGAATCATTTATTGAACTGTAACAAGAAAATAAAAATCACCCAGGATCCCCTAACTCAGAAATAATCTCTTTTAACGTTTCAATACAACTTCTTCCAACCTTTAAAAAAAAGTTTTCATTTAATAAAGCCAGTATTTGTTCATTACCTCCTGTGGTCTAGACATTGAGATCATTTGAAGAAGAGGCTGTCCCTGTACCCTGAAGGACCTTAGGAAGGATCTAGCAAACAATTACAATAAGGGTGATATGCGTTATGACAGGGTTAATGTGGGATCCTAACTAGTGTGGACACACCAAGGAAGGGTCCTTGACCTACCTGGAGAGAAAGGGACGGGAAGGGAAGAAGCTGCGGGCTGATGGACAGGTGGCTAGGAGAAGAGGGCAAGAAGGGACAAGGTGAAGGCTAAGAGGTCAGAGGAGGATGCACTTTGTAGGAACTGAAGACGGTGCTGGTGGGGGAGTGCTGAACCACCGGGCCAGTGTCGGGGTAGGGGCCCTGAGAGAGGAGAGGCTGAAGAGGTGGGCCGAGGTCAGATCCTCCTGCTCTCATATGCCAGGGTGAGGTGTTTGGACTGGTTCGAGAGCAGGGGACAAACATGAAAAGGCTCTTAAGCAAAGGGATGAGGTGTTCAGAGTTTGCTTTCTTGAAATGATCGTCCTAGAAAGTGCAGTAACCCAGGTAAGAGATGATAATGGCCAGAAGTGGAGTGTTAACCGTGTAGATGGAGAGACAGGGTAACTTTGAGAGGGATTTAGGAGGTAGATGTGACATGAACTCAGTACAGGCTGGATACAGTGGAGAACAGGAGAGGGACAGAGGCCCGGATTTCCAATTGGGGTACCTGGAGAATGGGTGACAGTTCTTTCCATTGGATTAGGAAGCATGGTAGGAGGGCCAGGTGGGGAGAGGATGACGTGTGGTGCCGTGGGAACATCTGAGTGGAGAGATCAGCCGGCAGTTGGACATCCAGGCATATGGTACTTTGGAGTTCAGGAAGGAGATTGGGGCTGGAGACCTAGATGTGCATCATCAGTGCAGAGACAGCAATTGAAACTGGGAGTTAATGAGATAGCATGGGGAAAGTGTGTGCAGTGGATCTAGCTTCAGATATTCAGTATCCTCGTTGGGCAGAAAAAGGTAGGGGGCGGAGAATGACAGTTTAAAAGGTGCCAGTGACTCTGCTCCAGGATGAGTGAGAGGTAGGCCATGTGGGGCTCCAGTGTCCTCTGTCAGTCTTGGCTCCCAGTTGCCTCTGGTGGCATGAGCTGAGTGTGAGTCTAGTGTTGAAGAGATTCCCATAGTTAGTTTGACTTTTGCTTAGTTTTCATTTCATTGATACCCATCTCCTTAGCAGGACTGAGGATGAAGCAGCTCCAGTAGTAGGAGCATTGATGTAGCGGGGATATGGGCTCAGACAAGAAAAGGGACACCTGTTCCGTGGTAACAGGAGGGAAGGAAGGCTGGATGGTACTGATTCAGTCAGGTGCCTACGGTATACAGTGGATCAGGATATTTTGACTTCAGGTAAAAAAAATCCTGGCCTCAAATTGGGTTAAATGTTCACATACCTACAGAGGGGGTAGGTTGTAGACACAGCATGATCAGAAGCAGCCCAATGATGTCATCAGGGGCCCGGGTTCTCCTGATGCCAATTCTTCTTGTGGTCATAAGATCTCCTTGCACTGTATTTCCTTGTTCACATGCAGCAGGAGAGACCAAGAGAGGAAACTCTCCCGGACCTAGAGTGTAAGTCCTTCCTGAACCGTGAGCAAGCCAGTCTTCCCACGCCCCTCAGTGGACTGGCGATTGTCGCCAGGGGAACACTGTGTGCTGACAGGCGCAGACAAACTATGATTCCGGCTTGTCCCCTCTTCGCCCTAGCCAGACGGTGGTCAGAGTCCCATCGAGTACATGTCTGGGAAGGAAGAGGGGATACCTGCACAAAACTGTGGTTCTGTTCGGAAGGAGAGCGGGGAGGTGTGGATGTTGAGAGAGGGGGCCATGACCAGTTTACTGGCTCCCTATATGTAAGTGAATTGGGGTGATTCCATAAGTAATTTGGTTTTTTAAAAGACTTACGGGCATCTTCCAGATTTTAAATATTCTTCAAAGACGATTTTAATGGTTATATTATATTCCATCTTATTTAACAAACCCTAATAGTATTTACTGTATTCTGTTCTAAGCACTTTATAGATGTTGATTTCATCTTCATATAAATGGTATGATCACTACTGTTATTATTCTTATTTTATGAAAAGCTGAGGTTCCGTTAGGGTGTGCAGAGCTGGGATTCAGACCCAGGCAGTGCTCCTAACCACCAGCCTGTGCTGTAGTAAAGATGGTTTATTCAGCCCTTCTCTTACTTACAGACGTTCAGGCAGCGCCCACGTTTTCCACAGTATAAATAATGCTGCAGTATGTATCGCGGTACACAAATGTTTGTCTTGGGATCGCGTGGTCAACATGCGACTCTTGTTAAAGCTCTTGCTACGTAGTGCTCAGCTGCTCTACACAAGGACTGAGCAGCTTGCCTTCCGTTGGCCTGGGCTTTCCGGGAGAAACGGTCACTGGGATGCTCAGCCACTTGTTTTTTATCACGCGGAGAAGAGAGCAGCACCACGTAGTGGAAGAGCAGGCTGCAGCAGTCAGAAGACCGACGTGAGGCGTTGCTCCATCTCCTGGTAACCATGGGGCCTCGGGCACACCAGCCTTCAGTGGCCCTGAACACTGCGGGATTTCTGTCCTGCTTGCTTCCCGAGGCTGTGAGATTGGTTGAAATCTTGTGGGTGAAAACTCTTGGTAGACTATAAAGCTTCACACCAATTGAAGAAACTCTTATGTTCACTTAGGTTAAGATATACTGTATAATGCCTTCACTAATCTGGAAGAAGAGAGAAAAGTATTTTTGTTAGGTAATTTTTGTTTGATTTTTTTTTTTTTTTTTTTACTTTACTATACACATTATCTTTTGATGTATAGTAGCTGGTGTTTCCTCTTAATACCTGCACTCACTAACTGATGGATGGGGTTGTAGGGATTTCACTTGGTGGGTTTCATCCTCAATAGCTTTTTCTTTAAAGAAAATATCAGTAAATTTCCAAAGCTAGGATTTTCTTTTTTGAGCTGTTAAGTTTTTGTTTGTTCTTTTTTGTTTTTTTGGCAGTTGATCATCCATGTCCTTCATGGTTGTCTTTTCTTCTTGGACATTTTGGGTGCAGGTTCGAGGGGTTGGGTCCGACTATAATTGTCTGTCCGACGACAGTGATGCATCAGTGGGTGAAGGAATTTCACACGTGGTGGCCTCCATTCAGAGTGGCAGTTCTGCACGAAACCGGGTCCTTTACCCACAAAAAGGTAACATTACAGTACTTCAGAATCTTTTTGCTTGTTTTAAAGCCCTCTATTTTACATAATTGTTTTTGCTTTGATCCATTTATTTATTAAGTGTATGTTCCTGTGTTTCTTTCTTGCATTTAAACTTACTGTTATTGATTTAATTTAGAGCTCTGTTTTTTTAAAACAATTATGAATGCAGGCTTTATCATTCTAACAGTCCATGGTGGTGACATGTTCTTGTCCAGTGAAACACAGCCTGATATGCTGAGTGGGACCAGAAATCAGGGGGCTTATGCAGCAGTTAACTGGCTGGATTTGGGGCATTAGTGGCTTTAAACGGTTTTAGGAAAGTAGGTACAAAATGTAATGAAATAACTCTTAATTGATAAATGAATTTGTTAACATGCTTTTAAAATGTGTTTTAAATGAGCAAAAGAACAGCCTGCCATTTTGTAATTTGTACTGTTGCCTTTTAGTTTAGTTGTTTTTTGTTCTCTGAATCGTTGATTACCATTTAAGTCTGATCACTGTTCTTTGAAAGTTGCATTTTCTCACTTACTTGTAGTTTTACCCACATTATCAAAAAGGAGGTTTATCATCTGTTCTCCTCTGGGTAGCATAGATAGGTTGTATTATGCTTTTTTAATTCTCATGTCTGTCTACCATCTAGACTGTAAGCTCTGCAGGGTGGAGACTATGTCTTCATCATTTTTGTATCCCAAGGGCCCTATAGACAATAGATAATAATTACACATTTTCACTGTGGGTTTGCAGGTTTTACTCTGTAGACAAGAAGTGGCAGTTTGTTATGAGTTCTTTCTGTTCTGAGTTTCACAGGTCTTGAGTGAGGTCTCTGTGCCCCCATGAAAGCAGTGCCAGCTGAGAGAGCTGTTGAATGTTTGCCTCGCTCAGTTAAATATGTGTGAGCCACTAAACTCCAGTGTCTTTATTATTCTGCCAGTACCCCCTTTCCTCCAAATTCCCATTTTGTTCATGGTCATGAGTAAGCAGAACTTTTGATAAAATTGAATCAGGAGTATCTATAATTTGGTGGCTCAACTTTGGTGAGATGGAATCTTGCTTTTACTAGCTATTGTTAAAAACAGCATACTTTGCCCTGAATTTTAAATGATAAATAGAAAACAAATGAGTTGAAATAATTAATGAAGTGGGATAAACGCCGCAATCAAAACAAAAAAAAGTGATTTTTTTTTCAGCAGCATGAAAATAACAGATTGTTTTTCTAGTCAAATTAAATTGTTGTAACTATCCTGTCATCATTCTTGTAAAACATTTTTGATTCCTTTTTTCACTTCCATTGTCTATTGACATTTCTTAATATTTTGTATTGCAAAGTCTTGTACTAGGATTCATTAGTTGATGAATGTCTTCAAAAGGCAAATTTTTCACATGTTCCTTCTTATCCTTTTATTTTCTTTTGTGCTTTTTCTTTTACACCTTTACCATATCATGGCTCACTTGAGTTTCTTCTGTTATTATAGCCTGAAGAACAACCTTCATGTAAATGAAATACATTGACTCATGAATGAAAATAGAATTGACATTGGTCAGTGTCTCTGTTGGTGAGATTTGCTTCCTTAACTTGCTTAGAGGGCAACCAATTATTTCACTTTTGTTTACAGTGATTTGCACCTTTTGAGGTGTCTGGTTATGCACAGACACATGCATATATATGATTGTTCATAATTTTTTTAGTACTTAATGGTTTACCAAGAACTTTAACTTGAAGTTTCTTACTTAACTTTTGAGGAAAAGCAGTAGACTTTTGTTTTTACTCTGACTCTTAACTCTTTGGACGGTTCCTTTTTCATTATAAAGTATCTCAGATCTCTAAAGATGTAAGCTGTTATGCAAAAGATCAAAAAGATGTTCTTTCGCATCTTTCAAACCATACTCTTCACTTAGAGACACAATCAGTTTATTATTAATATTAATATCAGTTTATTATTTGTGATGATGACATATTGAAAACGTGTTAGTTCCTCTGCACAGGCCTTGTTATAACACTTCCAAGATCAGAACTCTGGCTTCTGGATTAAAAGACTGAGTGGCATTTGATCCCTTTGCTCCTTCCTTTTATATTTGTGTGTACAGATCTTTTTTACCACTCCATGCACACCTGTTGGCTTATAGGTGTGTGTTAGATTGCAATAGAGTTTACATTTCTTAATCACATTTCAAATATTCTGTCAGTGCTGGTCTGTCCTTTAAGCCAGCATCTAATGTCTAACTTCCTTTCCATCCTTATAGGCTGAAATTTCTTTTTTCCATGGGGGGACTTTCTGTGCCCACCAGCTGTCCTGTCTAAATGTACTGATAGTAGCAGCACTCTGGTATAGGGTTATTCAGTGCTGGAGAAAATAGGGGAGAGAAGAGAATTTCTCTTTGGAAAACTTAAAAAAGTAATAACGCCAGAATTATTCTGCTTATCATTCAAATAGATTATTTTTATTTTTCTAATGATTTGTTGAAGCTGGTAAGATGTAAAACTTTGAAATTTTGGAAGTTTTTCATTTAGAGAAGAGCTATCAAATGATCAAACAATTTCTAAATGGAGATCATCTATCATTTTTCTTCCCTAAGTTGCCTTTTAGCTTCCCACCTCTCTCACCAGGTGACCCTATATTATCTTTGTTAATATTCTCTTTGGTTGACAGCATAATTTTGAATTATCAAATGCACACCCAGCAACCTTGCAAAAAAATATGTGGCTAATATTTTCAACCAAATGATCAAATCAGATAAAGACATTTTCAGGCTCTGAATCTCCTTTAATGGTCAGTCAAAATCTCATTTACTGGGAATCTAAGATTATCCTTTTCTCATGTTTTATGATCTCTTTTTTCTAATGGAGAGAAACTTGATATGTAAGTTGATTAATATTTATTTGTTGAATAACTATAAACATAACATTGCAGGATTAGGATTCCAAATCCTATTAGGATTCCAAAAAATGGATATGATGTTTTTAACTGATCTTGAAAAGCTAATCATTTTGTTGGGGAAAGAAAATATATGAAAAGATAATAAAAGAAGGCAGTTTTGTAATTCTTATCCCATAACTCACAGCAGGGGGTGGCAACTTTAGCACTGTGTTGTAAAGTTTATTTAATTATTAAGGACCCTTTTTTCAATTTGTTGGAAGATGTGTAATGAGAAATTTCTTGCTCATGTTCTGAAACAGTTGTCACTTTATAGCTCTCCCACCTTTCCCTGCCTTGTAGGGTATAGTAATTCTGTGGAATAGTTTTGGTAATTCAAAGAGATTATCATTTTGATCCATTCATGGTATTTAGAGGCATAGGATTAGGAAATGCGACAATGGCATAAAGGCATAGATTTTATAATTACCAAACCAGGGTTGGAATCTTGGATCTGCCATCTTATAGCTTTGTGACCTGGCACAAGTCACTTAGCTTTTCTGAGCCTAGTTTGATCTCCTGAAAATGGGTTATTTTTGGTAATTTTTTGAGGATTTGTTGGGTTAATATGTGTGCACAATAAACTTAGTATGGTCCCCAGCATACAATGTTTACTCAGGTAATTCCTACAATTAGAAACGAAGAATATGGTGGACATCTTCATCTCAGTACTTGAGAAAAGATGCTCTGACATTTCTGATTGATTCAATATAAATATATTGGAGATAGAAGGTTCACACCTGCTTTATCAAAAATATTCATAGTCATTCACGTCTAGACCTTTCTCCTTCGTGTCTAGATTCATTGGCCCCAAAATGATACAGTGAAATACAATTTTAAAATTCTTTTTGGGAATGCAAGGTGTGACTAAAGAACAGACCACAGGAAAACATGGCCATCTGATGCAACTACCATCATATGTTCTTTAAAAAGGCCCGTTTTCTGAAACACTAGCATAAAAAGACTTGGCTTTTTAAAAAGCTGGAAGGGAGGCAAGTAAAAACATAACAAAAGTAGAAAAGGGCCACATGGTCCCTCAAGCATCCTAAATATTTCAGACCCACTCCAGGTACACAAATTACAACACAATGTGATGTAGTTCCCATTAACTTTCGAGATGGTGTATACACCTGATACAAGAAATGATAGATGCTATGCTTGGCCTTTGAGGGATATTGTAAAATTATGTTGCTGGAGCCCTTTTTTCTTCATTGTCAGCACAAATCCTTGTTTATTAAAGATTTAGCTTGAAGGAAATTTTAATTAATTACAGGTGCAGTAAATCCTGCCTGGGAAGCTGCCGAGCTGTGTTTACCGTGAATGGCCTTCATGTGCCTGTGCTCCACTCTGCTCTGCCTGCTGCCTGACAGTGTGATTTATGGCTGTTGTTTTCTACCAGTCCACTGTTTGCCCTCTAGGAGGGATTGGTCTCCTGAGCCTCCATAATAACAGCAGCACTTTCACAGACATCTTTTAATGACAACAGCACTGCATTCAGTAAGGCAGGCTAATTGCAGATGTACCCTATTAATTGCAAAAACTAGGAGAGGTTACATATTTTACAAGCTTTTAATTTGAAACCGCCCGAGATGATTTGTCTTAAGTGTTTGGATAGAGACGTCCATAATATTCAACAATTCACCATTATTGAAACTCCGGTCTAGGCAGTTATAGAATTCTGAGATAGAATCAGGTAAAAACAAATAGATGTGTTTTTACCCAGTGGCTGTTAAGTGGAGGTTATGTTTTCAACGTGGACATTAAAAAAATTTCTTACTCTTTTTATAAAAACATCTTTGATTCTTATCATCATACATCTTTTTGAATATGGTAGAAATTTTGTATTTCTATAGTTAACATTACAGAATTTTCCAAATAAACTTCAATTCTTAGACATGTCAAAGAAGCTAAACATCACTCTGGTGGTATGTATTTGAGAGGCATGGCATCTCGTTTGTTTAACTGTGGTAAAGTGATGTCCAAAATCCAGGGTGGCGTTCCTTGGAGGGTAGTGGAATGGCTGTGGTGAGTCACTGCATCTAGCAGTTAGGAGTTCCAGGGTCATGAGCAAGTAGATCCACATGGGCAGGGTTTGGCTGTGATCCAGCAGACATTTTATAAATGTGAGTGGTAATTTCACTTCTGCTGTATTTCAGGCCCCAAACAGTTGTCGTTGTTTTACTCCCATTTCTCTCTGGGCACATAGCTCTGTGCCTGGAGTAGCACAGGGCACGGGGCATTCCTGTGTGTCAGTTTGCTGTCGTTCCACTCCCTACCTGCTTCATGACTTCTGGCAGCCACTGCTGTCCCAGGAGGAGGAAGAGATGGGGATAGAGTTGGGATAGCTGCCTGCCCAGAATCTCAGTGGAAAATTCAGATGTGCAGGAGCTGTTGAAATCAGCTCTGGCTTCTAAAAGTCTCAGGACTGGTGGGATGCGTTCGAGGTGGAGCAGTGCGTCTCTGGACAGCCTGCTTTTCTTCACTGGACACTGGACACTAGCCACCGTGGCAGAGCCGGTGGCAGTGGAATAGCAGTGTAGTCAGGGAGAAGTGGGTAAGGTGAGGCATGGGAGAGTCTATACGTGTGTTTGTAAGGCTGTGAGCCTTGAGGTATTTAGTGCTGCATTCATCATAAGGTTAAAAAAAAAAAAAAAAAAAAGTCAGGAAATGGTTAAATCAGGTGTGGCCCTCGATGTAGTATTGCGTAGGCATGGAAGATCATGAATAGGAAGATGGCAAAACAATATTATGACATGAGAAAAGTTCCTCTTTTCCTCTTTCAAAATTTTCTTGGCCATTGTTACACCCTTTTATATTCTATTGAATTAAAAAATATTTTAACCCTTGTTTATTAAGATAATATTTTTTAAGATGTTGAATTTTATGAAATTTGTATGACTATGATTACATGAATTATTGTATTCGTTTTCCTAATATTTAGCTATTCTTCTATTTCTGTGATGCCTTGTTAGCTTCATATAGTGCTAGATTTTATTTATAAAGTAATGAATCTCTAGTTGGGGAGTACACACACTGTGTGAGTATGTTGCTTCTGTCAGTTTTGAAAAACAGGGTTTTGCTAGCCTTCTATCTTTTTCTGTATTTTGGAACCGTTTAAATAACAGGATTGATTCCTACTTCACTCGTAAAACCCTTTGGGTCTAGTAGACTTCTGGTGGGAAAACCATAACATCCTTTTCAAGTCCTTCAGTATTGGTCTGATTGGTTTGTCTCATTTTTCTTGGGTCCATTTTGGTAATGTTCAGATTCTCTGTCAAAGTTCAGATTCTTTGGCATTGGATTGCACGTGGCATTGGCTAACATTTTGTGTTCTCTGCCTCTGTGGTGACTCCTTTAATGTCTTTCATGCTGCCCATCTGAGTCTTTTCTTCGGGCTGACTTTCCAGAGGTCTGTCTGTTTTTTGGTCTTTTCAAAGAGTTACTTAGTTTTTTTTTTTTTTATCAATTCTACCAGGTTTTGTCCTTAAGCTTCACTAATTTTTGTTTTTATCTTACTGTCTCACTGTCTTTATTTAGCCAATTGTATTGGCTGCTTGGTTTGATTTCAGCCTCAGTAGGGTGTGGGGAATGAGTATCTTTGTGTGGGTTAAGACTCTGCTGAGAGCTATTAAAAGGAGCTCACTGATGGAGAGACTCAGATCCTTTGGATCCTAACTATAAACTTTTAGTTGCCTTTAGTCTTCCTCTGTCTCTTCTGACTGTCAAACTCTGAGAAGCTGTGGCCGTGTCCCCTGCCGGCTGTGGATGTGCCACTTTGCCAGCACAACTCTAAGGGCTGTGCCTTGGGTTCTGGTGCAGTGCTCCGGGCAGGCAGGTAAAGGCCTGGCTCTTCTCTCTAGTGTGTCGTCTCCTTAAAATACAAAAGAAGCACTCCTTTTCCTGTTCACTTCTTGTTGTCGGATGTTTGTATTTCTGATCCTGCCCTGTTTTTGTTTGCATTTCCTTGGGATAATATCTTTAATAGTTCCCATACTCTTAACTCTCAGCACCAGTCTAGTTTGGGTCGCATCTCTTAAACACAAGGCCAGGTTTTGGCTGTACTTTACTAGTGGAAAGGGTCACTGCTGACAGCCCACAGTCACGTGGAGACCCTGACATAAATGTTAGGTCTGAAACCAGCTATCTTATTTTCTGTTTATTGTATTTTCTGCTTTTTCTATTTTCTTAATTCTTTTTCTATTTCCTATTAGAAAATTTTCTATTCCTATATCTGTTTTTTTCCTGATAGTTCTACAGTCTATCACTTTTCTGGTATTTATGCTGAAGTAGCAACTATTAATCAATAAATGGGCTTAAATTTTTTATGAATGTATTTCAATCTGTTTTTCTGTCCTGATAAAGAATTGAACAGTATTCATCACCTGTGCCCCATTCTACGATTGATAAGGTGGGATTTTTAGTACACTCTTAATTTCCCCTGTTCTCACTCTAGGTTTTGTTAAATTAAACTGGAATTATAATCATGTAAAAACACATCCCTTTTTATATTTTAGATAATTTCATAACAGTTTCATTAGTACTTAAAACAATGTTTTAATATTAATTATTGTTTTAATAATTTAAGAATGGTAGGTATATTACACGTAATCTTCCCTTAAAAATATTTTCTTTTATAGTAAAGTAAGAGGCAGTGTTGCCTAATATTTAGTTAATATTAGCTTTGGAGTTGGCTGCTTTTCTATGCTCAAATCCTAGCACCACTTTACCAGCTATGTGACCTGATAACATTATTTACTGTCTCTAAGCCACAGTTTTCCCCTCTGTAAACTGGGGGTAAGGACCTCTGTCCTCTCTCACAGTTGCTGTGAGCACTCAGTCTGTGATGAGCACGGGGCGGGGAGCTCTGCTGCCTGCTCTTGTGCAGAGTGCGGGGTCCTGAGCACCTTTCTTCTCCCGCCAGGGAAAGGAGCTGCATTCTTTTAGTGACCGCACCCCTGCGCCGGCTGGAGGTAGCATGCTGTTCTTAGGCCATCTCTTGCTGGTTTATTTTCTGTCCTTGCCGAGCTAAAGGTGGAATTTGTTATTTTTTTCTGTCAAGCATGACTGCTAATTTGGATCAATGCAGAATTCCAGGGTCTTTGCTTTCCCCCTAGAATTATGGAAAGATTTGCCCTTCGTTTTCTGGCATATTTAGTGTTACAGAAAAGATATCCAATGCAGGTAGTCTTTTTCCTTGGCAGGGAATCTTTTTACAGTCTGTTTTGTTCTGGCTAGAAGCTACAGCATTTTCTCATTTTCCCTTGTTTTTGGGATTCAGACATCTAACAGGTTTGTACGCAGGTGTATGGCCGTTTCGGTGTTTTGTTCTATACACTCTAGTCTCTCCTCAGAAGTTTTTTCTATCATTTTTAAAATCACTTCTTTTATATCCTTTGTACTCTGTCCTTCTTGAATTCATGTTATACATCATTAGAGCTCCTGGATTTGTCTTTCTTGTCTCCTTGGCTTTTCTCTCATTTTCTTTCGTTTTATAAAAAAAACGTTTTCCATCTACCGTGTTGTTTTCAGTTTAACAAGGATTGACACAAAGGATGTTTTGGAAAAATAAAAATTGGGTAAGTGTTTACATGTTATACGTTTTTCTGGTCTTCTTATGAGCCCTCCTCCCCCACAGTAGTGGACATACTAGTCAGTGTTTACGACTTACAGATTAATGAAACATAAACTTCACTGCTGATAATGTATAATTCTGTTGTATGTATTATGTTTGTGTACATATTTATAAAGTGCCTTAGATTGCATCATGATTGAAAGGTTGATTTTTTAAAAAATTTTTAAACATTTTATTATATTTATTTTTGCTTTCAGTTTTATTGAGATATAATTGACATACAGCACTGTAGAAGTTTGAGGTGTACAGCATAATGATTTGAGATACATACACATGAAATAATTATCACAGTAAACTTAGCGAACATTCATCCTCTCATATAGATACAAAATTAAAGGAATAGAAAAAAATTTCCTTGTGATGAAAACTCTAGAGTTTACTCTCTTAACTTTCATACCTAACATACAGGAGTGTTAATTATATTTATCACGTTGTACATTACATCCCTAGTACTTAGCTTATAACTGGAAGTTTGTACCTTTTGATTGCCTTCATCCAATTCCTCCTCCCCCCCATCTTCCACCTCTGGTAACCGCAACTATGATCTCTTTTTCTATGAGTTTGTTTTTGAAGTATAATTGACCTATAACACTATGTTAATTACTGTTACACAACATAGTAATTCAGTATTTCTATAGGTTTCAAAATGATCTTCATGATAAGTCTAATTATTATATGTTACCATACAAAGATATTGCATAGTTATTGACTACATTCCCCCGCACTGTACATTTCACCCTTGACTCATTTATTTTGCAACTGGAAGTTTGTACCGCTTAATCTCCCTCACCTATTTCTTCCCTGCCCATCCCCTGTTTGTTCCTGGTATCTATGGCTACTTCATTCTTTTCTTTTTTTTTTTTTTAACATCTTTATTGGAGTATAATTGCTTTACAATGGTGTGTTAGTTTCTGCTGTATAACAGAGTGAATCAGCTATACATATACATATATCCCCATATCTCATCCCTCTTGCGTCTCCCTCCCACCTTCCCTATCCCACCCCTCTAGGTGGTCACAAAGCACCGAGCAGATCTCCCTGTGCTATGTGGCTGCTTCCCACTAGCTCTCTATTTTACATTTGGTAGTGTGTATATGTCCATGCCACTCTCTCACTTTGTCCTAGCTTACCCTTACCACTCCCCGTGTCCTCAAGTCCATTCTCTACGTCTGCGTGTTTATCCCTGTCCTGCCCCGAGGTTCTTCAGAACCATTTTTTTTTAGATTCCATATATATGTGTTAGCATATGGTATTTGTTTTTCTCTTTCTGACTGACTTCACTCTGTATGACAGACTCTTGGTCCATCCACCTCACTACAAATAACTCAATTTTGTTTCTTTTTATGGTTGAGTAATATTCCATTGTATATATGTGCCACAGCTTCTTTATCCATTCATCTGTCGATGAACACTTAGGTCACTTCCATGTCCTGGCTATCGTAAACAGAGCTGCAATGAACATTGTGGTACATGACTCTTTTTGAATTATGGTTTTCTCAGGGTATATGCCCAGTAGTGGGATTGCTGGGTCATATGGTAGTTCTATTTTTCGTTTTTTAAGGAACCTCCATACTGTTCTCCATAGTGGCTGTATCAATTTACATTCCCACCAACAGTGCAGGAGGGTTCCCTTTTCTCCACATGAAAGGTTGATTTTATTTATTTATTTTTTTGGCCATGCCACGTGGCATGTGGGATTTTAGTTTCCCGACCAGGGATTATACCCGTGCTCCTTGCATTGGAAGCGGGGAGTCTTAACCACTGGACCGCCAGGGAAGTCCTTAAAAGGTTGATTTTAAGAGTCATACTCATTTAACTTCTTATTTAAAACTGGCTTTACCATTTTGTCATCATTTTAGGAGAAACTAATTCAAGATATTGCTCATTGTCATGGGATTTTGATCACTTCTTACTCCTACGTTCGACTGATGCAAGATGATATTAGCAGGCATGACTGGCACTATGTGATCTTGGATGAAGGACACAAAATTCGGAATCCAAATGCTGCCAGCACTCTTGCTTGCAAACAGGTGTGACCTCTTATAACAAGGAGGGTTTCCAGGTGGATAATATTTAATTGAGAATAAACTCTGCTTTTAGTAACAGACTTATTGAGTCTTTCCTTGTGCTTTTGCATAAGGAATTTGAAATACACATTTTGCCTTAATGCAGAACACTTTTCATTCTTGCACTTAATCATGTTTTCTAAAATTCTAATTGTTCACATTACTTAATGTCTCTTGTAGGGATCAGTTGTTAGAATGTAACCAAATCCAACTCTAGTCCATAGTCTTCAGCTTGAACAGTAAAAAAATTCTCCCCTATATATATATTTTTTAATCTATGTGTAATTGAAGAATTAAAGTTGCATAAAATGTCTACGTTTTAGAGGAGACTAAAATAATACGTAATTGTGTTAAATAATAAGATTGCGTGGGAGTGTTTTGGGGTAGGGTTGGTGATCATCTGCTACAAGGTGAATTTAACAGAAAAGTCCTTGCTTTCCCCGAACAGTTCCGCACCCCTCATCGCATCATCCTGTCTGGCTCACCGATGCAGAATAACCTCCGTGAGCTGTGGTCACTCTTTGATTTCATCTTCCCGGGAAAGTTGGGCACGTTGCCTGTGTTTATGGAGCAGTTCTCAGTCCCCATCACCATGGGGGGGTATTCAAATGCCTCCCCAGTACAGGTAATGTATCAGGCAGGTGACACTTCTGGTATTTTAATATTTAAAACGTTCCTACTAAATACTATACTTTGTAGCCAAGTCATTCAGAATGTAAGGGAAATGACCAAGCTTATAAATTGGTATCTGATAAAAACCACAAAATTATTTTTGCTTGATAGCGCATAATTTTCCAGATGAGTTTTTAAAAAATCATGTAAAATATTCAAGAGCAGTCAGAAATTATGAGATAAGAGTGAGTCACTTCTGGACAGCATATAATAGTGCAAATTGGGTAGTCCATCTTATAAAGTACTTTACAAGCTTAGAAAAGGGGACACCAGGGAAGACTTAACAAGACCTATACCCTTTAACCTGATGCTGGGAAAACAGGCTGGGAAAAGTGGGACATTCTAGGTTAGAGCAACAGTATGAACACAGCCACTCTGTGTGACCACGAGCAGTGAAGAGACACACTTGACTGGACTGGAGATGCTTTTGGGGGAGTTGCAGGAAAGCTGTGGATGCCGGCAGTGGGGGCCTTGAAGGGAGGCAGGAGCGCTTAGGCAGGGAAGAGCCATTGAAGGTTTTTGAGCAGGAGGCTGGGAGCAGGCTGTTCTTGGAGGGTTACTCAGGCTGCAGGTAGTTGTGGGAGGGAGGTTGGCATTGAGGGACCTGCAGGAATCGTTGGGGGTGAGGGTGATGAGAGCCTGGATCTAGATATGGGTGATGGTCCTGAGAAAGCAGGTCCAGAGCAAGACTTCCAAGTGGCGTTTTCTAGGCAGAACAAACAAGATGTGGAGGTTGATAAGATAAAGGAAATTGGTGGGGGGGTGGTGAGCTTGCTGCAGCAGACCCTTGAGGTTTCAGGCCTGGTGACTGGTAGAGTGCGGTTGTCACAGACAGGAACGTTAGGAGGTGAGGCCAACTGGAGGGTGGTTCATGGCATTTGGGGGCAGGCTCCAGCCTCCATGAGAGGCTGGGTCTCTGCACAGCTCTCAGGTGGGGGCCTGTACCTGCCAGGTTATGACTGAGCCAGAAATAAAATACGTAACTAGAAAAAGAATTTTAGACCTTTAAGATTAGAGGACTGTCAGAAACCATTTTAATACCTTTAAAATTTTGAGATTGAATGATTTTTGATTTTTAATTAACTTTTACGAGAGCTCTCTTCCTCCACTGAATCCCCGTTATCCTTCATGTATCCTGTTCTTTTTTTTTTTTTAACTCTTTATTTTGGAATAATTTCAAGCTTAACAGAAAGTTGCAAGAATTGTAAAAAGAATGCCTAGATTCCCTAATTGTTAGCATTTTGCTAACATTTTGCCATATTTGCTTTATCTTTCCTTCCCTCCCTCCCTCTCTCTCTCTCTCCCCCCCCATACACACACACACACACACACACACACACACACAAATTTATACTTTTTTTTTTCTGAATCATCTGAGTAAGTTGTAGACACGATGCCCCTTTTCTCCAAATCCTTTAGTGTATATTTCCTAAGAACAGGGATGTTGTCTTACATAACCATAGTATAAACATCAAAATTAGGAGGAAATGTAACATTGATGTAATTCTGTTATCTAATCTATTTGTCATTCACATTGTGCAAGTTGTTCCAGTAATTTCCATGTCTCTTTAGTCTCCTTTAATCTGAAGCTGTTCCTCTGATCTTTCTTTTGCCTTCATGACTTGACATTTTTGAAGACTACAGGCCTATTATTTCATAGAATGTGCCTCACCTTGGGTTTGTTTTCCATTCTTTGTGATTGGAATCAGGTTATACCTTTTTGGCAGGAGTATCACAGAAGTGACCTGTCTTTCTCAGTGCTTTACTCGTATCTGGAGGCACATGCTGTTGCTTTGTCCCTTCATCGGTGGTGGCCTGATTACTGGGCAAGGTGTTGTGTGTCAGATTTCTAAACTCTTTGAAGCTACCACTTCTCCTTTATAATTAATAAGTCATTTATGGGGGGATACTTTGAGGCGGTGCAAATATGGTCTGTTTCTTCCTTGAAGTCCTTGTTTCAGAAGTTTGTGCACTTATCTTTTTTCCCTTTTTAGACTGTAAAGTCCTTGGGAGCAGAGGTACTGCTTTTATTCGCTCCTTTTTGTTTTAAGTCCATAGTTGCCATGAAATAGAGAATCCCAAGAAGATAGTCTGTCAGCAGATATTTTGTGTGTCAGGCTGGGGCTAAAATGATGAGAAACGGCTGACAATCAGAACCTTCCCTTGAATAGCATTCCTGGTCCAGTGGAGAGTGTGCAGGGGGGAAAGTGGTAAATAAACAGATGATCACAGTATAGGGTAATGAAGACTGTGCTCAGGGGAGATAGCCAATAGCAGAGCTTGTGGGAGTCAAGGCAGGCTTCCTGGGTGAGGGATGATTAGGACCTAAAAGGCTGAGGAGGGTGAGGGGGAAGAACATTAACTACCCAAAACATGGACTGCCTCTTGGATTTGTACATTAAGCCTGTGCAGGGGATTTTAGAACTGAAAAGAACCCGAGGAGTCATCTAGTTGAGCCTCCTCATTTCATGCTCAAGGTTATTGAGACTGAGCATTTTGGTGACTTGCCTGAGGTCACTGGGCTCTGGAAGAGGCAGAACTGGGGAGGAGTTATCCCTCTGCCTCCTCAGGAATAGGAAGGAAGCGTGAGTGGGCTCAGCAAGGTGTCCACTTTCCATAGCAGTGGGGAGGTGGAGTGACGGAGGAACGCAGTTAGATCCCCACTGTGCGTTTTTACTCACAGAGAGACAGACACAAGAAGCAGAAGGGAATTCAATATAGAATTGGCTCAAAAGTTGGACTGGAGAATGTGGCGTGACGTCAAAGCTAAAATAGGGTTTCTTGGTCTTCCCTGCTGTCACATCCCCACCCCAGTTTAGAGCTTAAGATCTTCCTCTGGGGAGAGTGGGGTGTGAGAAACAGACCCGTCCCCAGCCATTCTGAGCTCCAACCCTTGCAAGTTCAGCACAAGTGGGCTGGGGGCGGGCGGACTTTCCAGAAGGGTAGACGAGCAGGAGAGAGCGAGCTGCCAGGCCACTCGCCAGCCCAGCCCTGGGTTTCCAGCGCCATCAGCATCTCACTCATTCTTCGAGAGGAGAGAAATGGAGATAGACGCGAGCATGTGGGCAGAGTTTCCTTCACATGCTGTATATATTTTTAGGAAGATTTTAAATAATGTACTTGCTTCCTTGGTAGGACTGCAGTGTCTTGTTAAATTTTGAAATTTATCTCAGCATTACAAACCATAAAATGTACCTGATTATCATCTTCAGGTAATTTTTATCAATGTCTTAATGATACATTTACAGGGTTACCTGTAACCAAAAGTCGTTGATGAATGGAGTTTCTTTGTTACTGTTTGCTGGTCCAAGTAAAACTGTTTTTATGTTTAGACATACAAGATATACACACATACATGACATACATGTATACAGACTTGAGTGAGGTGTTCTTAGGGTCTTTTAAGGTATTTTCTTTTTTACCATGTTAATTTTTTAACGTGAATTTTTCTGTGTTTATTCAGGCTCTTTTTATTATTCATTTTGCTGAATAACTTTCTTAAATTTAAGCTTTGGTTGGAAATTTTCTTGTTCCATTAAATAGTGTTTACTAGGTTGTTAAGCCTATTTAGATTTTTTTCAAAGTATCAATAATTTATTGAATTCTGTGTTTGCCTTTAAGTGAATTGCAGAGAGAGTGGTTTCCTGCACTGGGGGTCTTTGTTTTTCTCTGGACAGTTAATACCCATCTCATGTGGCTGTGCTCCATTACAGAGCCATATGCTCCATTTTAGGCTGGAGTGACCTTTCATTTCTGGGATCATAGGGCTTTTCTTGAACTTACTCTCTGAGTCTCCTGTGGGCAGTAATCTCTGCTTATTATCTGCTGTTCCCCTTGCTGCAGCGTTTCCCTGAGTTAGTGTTTGATCTTAAGTCTTGCGGAGTAGCAGTTCCTTTGTGGCTATTGGAGAGTACAAGATTATAAACTGAGATTTGTTTGAAAGCAGTTTTTTTCCCTAGAGGGGGTCAAGCACTGAATAAATCTCCACTTTAGGGTTTAACTATATAATAATAATTAAATAGAGGTGGAACAGGGCACAAAATTACCAGTTGTTCTTTCGTACATTTTGGTTAATGAGAAGTTTCATTTTGTTTTGTTTTTTTACTGATGATATTATTATGAAAGCTACTGCATCCTGGAGTATATGGAACTTAAATTTTTACATACCATTTTCCTACTGTTTCCAACAATTTTGTACGACCATTGGTCATTGTTTTAAAAAAATTTTTTTAAGCATTGGAATCAATTGAGAGGTAAGAACAAATGCATTCCTTAGATATACAGTAATTGTTTCCCCTTTTCTCTTATTAAAGGTTAAAACTGCTTATAAGTGTGCATGTGTTCTACGAGATACCATAAATCCATACCTACTGCGGAGAATGAAGTCGGATGTCAAAATGAGCCTTTCTTTGCCAGATAAAAACGAACAGGTCTGTAAATACAGGAATTATCAAAACATTCCTAAAGCACAGGTATACCTGTCATTCACCCTGCTTTTCACACACAGAACAGGTGAGGCTAACAGGTGTGGTCTCTGGTGCTGTGGGGCAGGCTAGTCTACAGCTGTATATACCTGCCTACGATAGGTGAGCCTGCTGGGCTCAGGAGTGACTGGAGGGCGGGGAAGTGGAGGTGGTCATTGTGCACATCCTTTCAGGGAGTTTTCCCCCTCAGTTTTTTTTTTTTTTTAATTAATTTATTTAATTTATTATTTTTGGCTGCATTGGGTCTTTGTTGCTGTGCGCAGGCTTTCTCTAGCTGCGGCGAGCAGGGGCTACTCTTGGTTGCGGTGCGAGGGCTTCTCATCGCGGTGGCTTCTCTTGTTGCGGAGCACGGGCTCTAGGCGCACGGACTTCAGTAGTTGTGGCTCGCGGGCTCTAGAGTGCAGGCTCAGTAGTTGTGGCGCACGGTCTTAGTTGCTCCGCGGCATGTGGGATCTTCCCGGGCCAGGGCTCGAACCCGTGTCCCCTGCATTGGCAGGCGGATTCTTAACCGCTGCACCACCAGGGAAGCATCCCCCTCAGCTTTTGGAGCATCTAAGGTGTGGAGCACTGATCTGAGGAAGATGAGTGGGTTTTCAGATCTGGTGCAAAGATGAAAGGGTTGTCCTGGGTCCCATGTAGGGACCTACTGGTCTGAGAATAAAGGAAAACAACCAGGTGTGGCAGATGAAGAAGTAGATACATTTTACAGAGTGAACGTTAGGAAATCAGGCCTGATAGCTTCAGTTTCTATTTCTGTTTTTTTGTTTTTGATGTTTTTAAGTAGAGGTTGAGACACAGGTGGCGGGTGGGTGGCTTGGGGAGAGTGAGGAGTGTTGTCACGGCCATCTGGGTGTGAGCAGGTGCTGAGCGGGGGTCCTCTCTAGGACGCCTCCCTGGTGGGGCTGTCTCCAGCGGCACTCAGCACTTACCAGAAAGGAGTGGAGAAGGCAGGCAGTGGAGTTCTTCTTTTGGACGTTTGCTGGGCAGATGCAGTGGGTGGCAGAGGGGTAGCTGAAGGAAAATACCGTGGGTTTGTGACTAGCCGAGGAGCATAGGCTGTGAAATGGTGGTGGTGGTCTTGGAGAAGGAGAGGAGGGTTGAGAGGCAGAACGTTGGGGGGTGAGGGGAACGTGGGGGCATGGATTAGTAGGTGCCGTTGGGCTGGCAGGGTAAGGGGTTGTCAGAAGTGAGTCTGGTAAACTTGGGGATGGCTTAGAACTCCAGGAAAGGGAGGGGGTGTGCCAGGCAAGGTTAAGGCCCCTGGTCAGGTTTGCTGAAGTGAAGTGTGGGTTGAGGGGCTTGCGAGCTGAGATGGTCTGAGCACTCGGAGGCTGGGATGGAGGAAGTGCTGTGCACCTGGTCCTGAACTTCCCCATGAGCCGGAAGCCAGGCTTCAGGGACTCCCGGGATAGTGGGGTGGGGACCAAATGGCATGGGGACCAAAAAGTGGATGGAAGACAGAAACGGAGGGGGCTGTTGAGAGGAGGGAGCTCTTCTTTGCTCAGCTCTGAGATGTGGCTTTTTTTTGTTTTGTTTTTAATAAGAGGTACACTGTGAAAATTACATACATTGTGCTCTTTTGATGAGTACATTTTGTTAATATTTTAGTTATTTTGTTCTGTTAAGTTTGTTTTTTCAGCTCTGTTTTTATTCTCCCCCTAGGTCTTATTTTGCCGTCTTACAGATGAGCAACATAAAGTCTACCAAAATTTCATTGATTCCAAAGAAGTTTACAGAATTCTCAATGGAGAGATGCAGGTCAGCCAAATAATAGAAGCTGGAGAAAGAATTGTGGACCAAGGAAAGTGGGGGAGGAAAGGAAACTAGTACTAGTCAAGGATTCACTATTATTACCCTCTTGAAAATATCTGGGTGTGAACCTTCACTTCATTTGAAGCCCTTCCAGAAGTAAGAGAACACACAGTTTGAGCATGCTCCCTTTTTACCTGTACTGCAGCACTGTTACACTTGAACCCAGCACTGCATGGTCTAGTGGAAGAATGCACTAGACAACAGGGTCTGTAATGGTGGGTCCTACAGGGATTGCTGTTCCTATGTAGCATGTCGGGAGCAGCCCCGGACTGCTGGGGTGCACAGAGGAAGAATTATTATTATACATTTTGTATAAGTAATAACATTTTAGTTATTGGCCACATTCAGCAATATATGTGGGTAAACGTCTCTTCATTAAGCACATGTAGTAAGTTTATCATCAGCTTTAGTCAAAAGCTTCCTGTAAACTCTTCAACTTCTTTGTGCTTCAGTATCTTGAAGTGTGAATTGTATTTTTATTTGACATGTAAGACTTCCTTAGTCCTTGGTCCATCCTCATTGGAGGTACAGCTGAGTAGCATGGGATGCACTTTCCTGCCTCCTGCATGGAGCCAGATAGAGATGAGTGTGGGTGACAAGGCTGCCTGTGTTCCGTAGTATCTACATGTTTCTTCCTCCAGATTAAGGCATTTTTGTTCTTTTACCCAGCTCTTACTATTTATTTCATCTGTCATTGGCATCTCTAGGAGGTTTTTAAATCATTCACATTTATTCATCTCTCCTGTATCTCCCCTTAACTTATCTTCACGTGTCTCCAAGTTGTGAAGCCGTAGGTGGTCTAGATCAGCACTGTCCAGTAGATAGAGAACGCAAGCCACATGTGTGATTTTAAATTTTCCAGTACTCACATTAAAAGAGATTAAAAAGCAAAACAGGTGAAATCAACTTTGATAATATATTTTATTTAGCCTGATGTATCTAAAATATTTTAATATGTAATCAAAAATTTTAAACTGAGATATTTTACTCTTTTTTGTACTAAGTCTTCAAAATTGGATATTTTACATTGGTAAACACATCTCAATTTGGACTAGCCACACTTCACGTGCTCAGTGGCCACACATGGCTCGTGACTGCTGTATTGGACAGCAGAGATCTCTGGGAAGAAAGACAAGTTACAGATGACTCTGGGGAGTGGTGATGGGGTTCCTGCTTTGTTCAGATCGTTTATTGTTTATTTGTTTAACTGTTTACTAGTTAAAACTACCATACTCTATGATTTTTGGCTTAATTTATGATTTATCTTTTTCCACTTGAGCTTTTATACTGGTGAGTGTGACTTGAGTCAGGGGTGAAACCTGTGAAAGATTCCCTCTTGTTGGGGTGGGCGGGTGGGCTCTCTCACTTGGGGTCTCCAAGCCCTTCTGCTGCGTGAAAAGTCCTGCCCGTCATACCCATCCGTGGATTTTCCACGTGGGTATGTTTTCTGATAAACTAATGTAAAGGTAAAGGGAATTTCAACCTCTGACTCACATGTTAAAATATAGAACTTCTAGTGAGGTACTTAGGAGTATAATATTTAAATGCATTTGTTTGTAAAATAGATAGCTAGTGGGAAGAAGTCGCATAGCACAGGGAGATCAGCTCGGTGCTTCGTGGCCAGCCAGAGGGGTCGGATAGGGAGGGTGGGAGGGAGGGAGACGCAAGAGGGAAGAGATATGGGGATATATGTATATGTATAACTGATTCACTTTGTTATACAGCAGAAACTTAACACACCACTGTAAAGCAATTATACTCCAATAAAAATGTTAAAAAAAATAATAAAATAAATGCATTTGTTAAGTTACATGATAGATTTCCCTAAGTTTTAGATGGGCATGATGTTTCTTATTTATATTTAAAACGTGCGTCAGTTTTTTACATACTGTGAGCTGCATACTTTTTTTTCTAGAGGGAAAATAAATCATCAGCAGTTGAATGTGACCCTGGTAGATATGTTTGGTCCAAAAGGATTTTTTTTGTTTTTAGAGAACTTGCCCTATCAGGAAAAGAAGATGTGTAAAGGTTGATTTCTTCCAGCTCCTAATACGCTGTGATTAGGGAGGAAACTAAGAAACTGGTGAAGAATTACTTTTTAATCTGTGTTACATATCAAACAGCCTCCTTCCTTTCCTTCCGGAATGAATAGTATTTTACGTGGGGTAATCTGAGTGCATGTAATTCTTTTGTACCATAGATTTTCTCTGGACTTGTAGCCCTAAGAAAAATCTGCAACCACCCTGATCTCTTTTCTGGAGGCCCCAAGAATCTTAAAGGTATTCCAGATGATGAACTAGGGGAAGATCAGTTTGGACACTGGAAACGTTCCGGGAAAATGATAGTTGTTGAGTCCTTGTTGAAAATATGGCACAAGCAGGGCCAACGAGTATTGCTGTTTTCTCAGTCCAGACAGGTGAGTATACAAACCTCATACAAGAAACAAGTTGGTTCTTTATGACTCACAACCATTATTCAAAAAATGAGATATTGTCTAAAATACTGATTCCAAAGGCAAATCCACCCATTGACACTGAAGTGGCAGCCTGCAAAGCTCTTTGGGAGATGGGATCTTTCTCTAGAGTTGGTGCCCAGAAGTTGGCTTTTTAAAAAAGGCTTATTACCACGTGATTCTGGGGTGCAGGTGAGTTTGGGTCTGAACTCAAATAAATGCCGTGCTGATTACAAAACTTGTAAGAATTAACAGTTTGGAAATACCAAAAATATTCTTGCAGTAGTTACATTATCTTCCTCGAATCAGGAAACCGCTTTTAATATAAGCCTTTTGGGGAGGATGTGACTCTTTACACAAATGTGGAGTACTCACTGGAGGTGTACATTTGATTTTTAAACTCTTAACATCCTCCACCCCTTCTCCCAAACAGATGTTGGACATATTTGAAGTATTCCTTAGGGCCCAAAAGTATTCCTATCTCAAGATGGATGGTACCACTGCGATAGCTTCAAGACAACCACTGATTACAAGATACAATGAGGTAACAAGTGAACAGAACGATGTAGTTACATGGTGCTACTTTATGCAGAGGGGAAAGAAGGAGAGGTCTGCACCCACAGTGCCTACATCTGGGATTGGGCAGTGGGTGCTTTTAACTCAGTGCATTTCTGGATTATTGGGGTGTGTGTGTGTTTAAACAGAGAATGTGTATTCCTTCTTGAAAACCCAGGTTTAAATATTGCTAATATAATTGATATTAAAAGTAGAAGCTGTGAGATGGGATCTTGACTGACCAAAGGTTTCTGGGGCATAACCCATTGCTTGTATTGGGAACAGGCTTCCGTGTGGAGAATATGTAAAGGCAGAGGTGAAGAGCTGTAACTGGTCTTCCATGTGCATACTGAGTGTTGTGTGTCTTACCTCTAGGACACATCCATATTTGTGTTTCTTCTGACCACTCGGGTGGGTGGCCTAGGAGTCAACCTGACAGGGGCAAACCGAGTCATCATCTATGACCCTGACTGGAACCCAAGCACAGACGTGCAGGTCCGTTTATTTTGTTTAAAGGAGCGTGTTGGTGACATACTATCTGATGGCTTGCACTCGGGAGCGTCCTTCGGTGCCACGTTACCCTCAGCATATAGCTCACATCTTGGTTGTAGCTTGTCTTCAGCTTGGAGTAAGGGTCTTCACAGTTTTCCCGTAGCAGGCACACTAGACATGGGTAAAAAGAGAACATGGGAGGGGATAGACACACATTGTTTTCCAGGTAGAGTTGGCTAGGTCTGTTTTGTCACCTGCCTGTTTATCTTCCTTAATAGGCCTTGGGTGTACTTAGCCTCATTAGCCAAAATTCTAATTTCGGGAGTGGAAGGAAGCGACCGGCTATTAGTCAGTGCTTATCGCTGAGAAGGGCCCTTGTTGAGCTGTATCTCTCTGCCGTAGGCCCGGGAGCGAGCTTGGCGGATAGGCCAGAAGAAACAGGTGACGGTGTACAGGCTTCTGACCGCAGGCACCATCGAAGAGAAGATTTACCACCGGTCAGTACACGTGGCTGTGCTCCTTGACTGGAGGCTGCTCTCCTGGTTGCGGGTGTGCAGGAGGGAGAGGAACGCTGCCAGGGTTTGGAGCAGGGAATTTTTAAAAAATAGTACTTTAAGAAGTCTTGGGACTTCCTTGGTGGTGCAGTGGTTAAGAATCTGCCTGCCAATGCAGGGAACATGGGTTCGAGCCCTGGTCTGGGAAGATCCCACATGCTGCAGAGCAACTAAGCCTGCGAGCCACAACTACTGAGCCCGCACTCCGCAACAAGAGAAGCCCCCGCTCGCGGCAACTAGAGAAAGCCTGCGCACAGCAACGAAGACCCAACACGGCAAATAAATTAATTAATTAATTAAAAAAAAGAAAAAAGGAAGTCTTTCCATCTTAGAGCAATAGTTGCTGTAACTGAGCGATATGTGTTTTGGTTTTTTTATCTTGTTTTGCTTTTGTATTTTTCTTTCTCATTAAAATAAGCTTAGATGTCTTATTGTGTGTTTTTTAAAAATGTCTTTGAACCTGATTGTTTTTCTACCTTATTAATAAACAATTACTGTATGTTTAGAATTCTGAGGTACAGCTAAACATTGTTTCATACCAGCTTAATTTCTATCTTTTTAGACAAATCTTCAAGCAGTTTTTGACAAATAGAGTGCTAAAAGATCCAAAGCAAAGGCGATTTTTCAAATCCAATGATCTTTATGAGCTGTTTACTCTGACTAGTCCTGATACATCCCAGAGCACTGAAACAAGTGCTATTTTTGCAGGTATTTCATAAAATAATTTAACTTAAAGTAACGAAATACGTAAGAATTATGCAGTATAACACTAGCATATTTTTCCCTTTCACAGGAACTGGTTCAGATGTTCAGACACCCAAACGCCATTTAAAAAGAAAACTTCAACTGGCTTTTGGAACAGACCAGAACATTCCAGTAGGTAAAAAGTTCCCTGGTTCTAACACATCTGCAAATGTTGCCACGTCATCTGAAGAGAAATCTGCAGCTATAGGACCTGAAGTGAACGCAGTAACTTCTAATCTAGGTGATCCTTTGAAAGATGCCCCTCAAACATCTTGTAGTCTAACTAACAGTGAGAGGCTTGGAGAAGAGACAGATGCAATGTCCAGACTGCAGGATTCCTCAGTGATTCATGGAAACGGGGAAGGTTCAGATTCTCCAAGAATCAGCAAAATGTACAGGATGTCTGGTGAGGAAAGCATCGATGAAAAGGAGGGTCTTTCTGATAAAAGAGAAAGCTTCCGGGTTCAAACAGAACCTCTTTGGGAGAATGAGCAAACAGAAAATAATTTTTATAAGCACAAGTCGAAAATGAAACATCATGTGGCAGAAGAAAAGACCCTGGAGAAACATCTGAGGCCGAAGCAAAAGCTTAAGAGCTCTAAGCACCACAGAGACGCCAAGTTTGAGGGAACTCGAATTCCACACCTGGTGAAGAAGAAGCAGTACCGGAGGCAAGACAATGAAAATGAGAGCGAGCCCAAGGAACGCAGCCATGACGACTACGTCCTGGAAAAGCTTTTCAGAAAATCAGGTACTCCTTTTGCTGACCTTGCCACAGGTGTGCTAGGAATAGAAATGAGGGGGCCACTTCTAGCGGAAGCAGCCTTTCCTGACGGTGCAGAGTGTGTGCTCAACTGGAAGTATTTTTCCTTCTAAAACTCAGATTTGAAATGTATTGACATTTTTGAAAATCATTTTCACCTCTCTTTCCTAGGAGAATTTGAACCTTGGGAGAACAATAGGACTCGACTTCTAACCACATACAGGAGGGGTACAATGCTTAAAATAGATTTGTAATACCTGAACATTCATAGATGATTTCTCTGCATGCTATATTTATCTGATTTAACAACCACAGGAGAGTAAAGTGACAGATCATGGGGGAGAGAGACAGGGGCATGGCCAGAGGCAGGCACTCTGGAAGTAGGAAAGCTGGTAGCTAATAACAAGGGAGAAAAATTAGGAAAGCAGACTCAACAATTGCTCAGGACCCTGGAGGGACTGGCCAGCCTGTACAAATTAGTCATCCCTGGGACTGTCTTACTCAGGTCTCACCAGTCATTGTGTTCCCAAGGTGACAGCCTTGAGTTTCCAAAGATTGCTGAATGGGTTTCTGTTCAGGAAAGCAGGCTTACGTATGGCATCTCAGAAGGAAACCATCTGGGCCTGATGCTTTCTTGTAAGGTAGTTCATTGGTAACTTGCTCTGTTTTTTTCTACAGTTCCTGGTCTATTTTCCTAAGAAAAATTATCTATCTTGTCTGGTTTTCCAGTTTATTTGTATGGAGGCATAGAAAATACTCTTGTAATAATTTTTTTTTAATTGGCTTCTGTTTCAAGATAATTTCCCCCTTGTCATTTCTAATTTTGTATATTTTTCCCCCCTTTTCCTTTGTCAGGTTAAGCTAGTAGATTGTCTGTTTTGTGATTTTTTTTTTCCCCCAATAAACCAAGTTTTTGATTTATTAATTAGATCCATGGTTGTTCTCTACCTCATTAATTTATGCTTTTATCTTCAGTATTTTCTTCCTGTTGCTTTTGTTTTTGTTGTTGTTTTGATGAGTTTTTTTGGTCCTAATTTTTATAAAACTGTTTGACTTGGAATTCAGTTCATTTATTTTTGTTCTTTCATTTTTATTGATAGAAATATTTAGGGCTATGCATTTTCCACTGATGACTGCATTGGATTCTTCTGATATGTAGTGTTTCCATCATCATTACTTTTTAGAAATTCTGTAGTTTTATTTTATATTTGTATATTTTCCCCCTTCAATAGAGAATATATTAGTAGAAGATTTTAAAGTTTTCCAGGTAACAGGGAAGAGTTTATGTTGAAGTTTGGTTATTAAAGCATTATGCTTTGATTATACAAAGCAGTGACAGTTGATAGTCCCTCCCTCATCGGGTAGAGATGCAGGTGAAGAGCAGCAGCATTTGTAAAAGTTCCTGGGTCCTGGTGGTCACGGGTGAATAGCAGCTAAAAACGTTCGTGATGTTTCCTCTACCCACAACACACTAGCCTATACAGAAGAAAACGTGTGATTGTGTATGAGCTGAAATAACATGTTCACTGTTTCCTTTGCTCTTGCCAGTGGGTGTGCACAGCATCATGAAGCATGATGCCATCATGGACGGAGCCAGTCCAGACTACGTGCTGGTGGAGGCGGAGGCCAACCGTGTGGCCCAGGATGCCCTCAAAGCACTGAGACTCTCTCGGCAGCGGTGTCTGGGAGCAGCATCTGGTGTTCCCACCTGGACCGGCCACAGGGGTGTGGCTGGTGCACCAGCAGGAAGAAGGTAAGAGGTTGCCGCCCTGCCATGCTTGTGAGGAGGCCAAACCTGCTGGGCTGGAAATAAAGTCAGGGCAGGCGGGGATACCTCATCCTGTTTATCTGCAGCAGTAGAAAATCTCTCAGGGAGGGATTGGGTCAGCCAGATGTATGTGACTTGGGGAAAGACTTTTGTCATCTTAACTTCTTCTTTGATTTCATTCCCTCCTTTCCAAAGCTGATTTTTCAGGGAAAGGAGAAATCTGTTTTGCTTAAGAGGTGATGTCGTAAAAAATAGTAAGAGGTACAGAATAACGATTAAACTTTAATAAGATGATTAGCTAGGTTTCAGCAATCAGTAATTACTATGGTATTCAGTGTGCTCTTTTAGAATAGTTTCCCTACCTAGAATTCAACGGGTAGTAAGTTGAGCAAGGATATTGAGTGGTTTTTACTTGAGATGCAGTAATAATTTCTACTACTTTACTAGGAGGGTAAAGTACAGGAATCTCAGGGGATAGAGCAGAAGCATCATGGCCGATGGAGCAGAAGCGTCATGGCTGTGAAAGAATAACCGTGCAGAAGCAAACTGCTCCAAGAGGAGTTTAGTTGTTGGAAGGGCATTCTCATCTGTAAGTCACAAAGTTACATTTTATCAACTATGACTCCCTTCCGTATTTAGGAGCAGATTTGGTCAGAAAAGGAACTCCAGCTTCTCTGTGCAGCATCCCTCTTCAGCGTCTCCAAAGGAGAAATGCCAGGTAATCTGATAGCCTATCAACTTTTCATTTGTGAGATCTACTTAATTGAATTGCCATGAAAATTTCACTCGATTCCGCATGTGAAGAGCATCACTAGCATGATGGCATCTGATACTTGTATTGTACGCACTTTCATGCATTTATGAAGTACTTTTGTGTGAGTTTAAAAGGGCCAGCTAACTTCCTAGAAAAGACAAAGTCTTTAACCCAAGATCCATAGTAGAATCTCTGTTTTGTCTTCCAAAAGTTCATATAAGGATGGGTGGTGTGTGAGTTGCTGCCCATACCGCCTGCCCCATCCGGAGGTGAAGTACTAGCTCCAAGGACCACTGCCCAGGATGCCCTCAGATTGTGCCAGGGCACAATGCTCTGGCAGCTAGTAAATTACAAACAACATTCAGTAAAGGCCCTCTAGACCTTTAGTCTGTCCTACAACCCCGAAGGCCTTGAGTGCTTCACTGAGAGTAAATAGTCGGCCATACTCTTATCATTTAATACTTTGTTTTTTTCTGCTTAAGGGTCATGTTACTTATAAAATTTGAAAACTCCCAGGTTCAGATTCCTGTTTTAGATTAATATGAACACATTTAGGAATAGAGAACCTTTTTTTTTTTTGACTTCCTGTGTTATGTTCTTTTAGCAGTAGGACCGAAGAAGAAAAACTAGATTTATGTAGCTGTTCTAAGGAAACTCACGTGAGGTGTAAAGTAGTAAAAAGATTTAAAAGTGAAGGAAGTACAGCTCTGATATTGTTCCTTATCCCACGGTGCTCAGATCAGGGAAGATTTGGGAGGAAGAACAGGAAATGCCCACAGTGCTCGTACCTCCTGGAGACAGTTTCCCTAGAAGCCTTCTTTGGAAGCCTGGCCCCACCCTCTCTGCCCTCCCTCCGCTCTCGTCCCTCAGGATGGTGATGAAGCAAATAGTGTAGTTTTGGGTTTTTTAGGAAATGTTTTCTAAGAGTGGGTGCATTTAGACACTTGACTCTCCTCCTTTCCCTTTGCATTAGACGGTGTATCATCCATTCTCCATCAACCTCAGTGCCCTGGGCACGTGTGTTATCTTATGGCCCCTCAGAGCCTTTGGAGAAATAAGTAGTGGGAGCATAAACTGGAGATTAAATATATCGATGCACTGGTCTTCTTTCTCCAGGACAGCACTATGAAAAAGGATGGAAAAGATAATGTTTCGGAGCATTTTAGTGGAAAAGTTGAAGATGCAGAGCCTTCATCCGGGGCCCTCACTTCGTCCTCACTGTTGGCTAAAATGAGAGCTAGAAACCACCTAATTTTGCCAGAGCGCTTAGAAAGTGAAAGTGGGTGCCTTCCAGAGGCTTCTGCTCCTCCGCCTTCCAGCATGGAACACGACGACCTTCTGGTGGAGATGAGAAACTTCATTGCCTTTCAGGCCCAAGTTGATGGCCAGGCCAGCACTCGGGAGATACTGCAGGAGTTTGAATCCAAGTTATCAGCATCACAGTCTTGTGTCTTTCGAGAACTACTGAGAAATCTGTGCACTTTTCATAGAACTTCAGGTGGTGAAGGAATTTGGAAACTCAAGCCAGAATACTGCTGATCAAGATTACCTTCTGAACTTTAAATTGACTTTTTCTAGTGGAAATTTCTGATTATTAATCTTATGATTAATAATCGTATGTTTTGTCGATGGAAGTTGGCTGCATTTGATGTTTACTTTGAATGATAGCTACCTCATAATTAAAACTTTAAGGAGGAAGAAATTCTTCTCTGAAACTTAAAAGTTTTAAAAATACCTGTATTTCTTTTTTTTTTCCCCAAAATTAATTATGAAATCAGGGACCTGTGAATCCTTGGAACACATTTGTTCTTTTACCCAGAAGATGCTGTCAGGGAATACATTACTACTCATTTAGAAGTTTATAGACCAGAACTCTCAAGAATTCTTTTTATTGGTGCTAAAAACATGTCTTATATTCAGTTAGACCTGTTCAGTAAATCAGTTCATCAGTATCTGATAACAGAATTGTTTTTGGTACCTAGCTTTTAAATGTTTAAATCGATACTTGCCACTCAAAAAAGAGATCGGACTTGTTACCTTTTGAGTCCTATTAGTTGCCTTTAAATGATCTTCTGTTAAGGTACTGTTAAATTGACAGGTATTTTTATTAGTAAAGCATGGAATAGCTTGATAATAAATGATGAGACATGTATTTGCAGAAACTTGTAGTTTTCTCAGTTTACAGTGGCTTTATTTTAAGCAAAGGGCACCTTTCCCCCCCGCATAGTGAATAGCGGTTTTAGGAAAATATATGTTATCTTAAGAAAAAAAAAATCAAGCAGAACCAAAAGTAGTTACAAATAAAACCACCAACGCACACACACACGGACATCGCTCCAGACCACACCCGGATATACCATCATCACCACATAGTGAGCACCATTCCAGCCCTCTCTCTGCTTACGTCCTGGGAGGGAACTTTGAACATTTTTTACCTTATTCATTGTCTGTCTTTCTAAGGATGCTGGTAACTTTATATCAGATATCATTGTTCTTCTTCTGTCCAGTCATTTTCATCTCTCTTTTCCCTTTCCGTTCACTGTGACTCTCCTGTTTTAGAGGTTTGGTTTTCAGCTGCATCTGTTTCTGGCTGTTGTTTATGTGTTTAGAGTTTTGTGATGATGTTGTTTTGATCCTTAGTTTGTTTTCTTAGCCTTGTTTTTCTTTCCTTGTCATTGTTTTATCATCACAGCTCTGAAGTCCTGTTTTCTGAAGTTCACTGGATTCCTTAAATGTCTTCTAGAGCTGTCACGGTGCAGTTTGTTTCTTAGAGTTGTTTCCTCTGGCCTGTTGTTTTCACTCTTGCTGATTTTTCTGTATGGTGCTCTCCTTCCTTCCATGCTGTTTCTTTACATCTTGCTCATGCTAACATCAGGCAGCGGGGTCCAGATCTCCTGTATGCTCTTCCCTGCCACGCAGAGAGAAGGGGTGTGGGTTTGGAGGTCGGGGAGAGCCTCTGCTGGGCAGCATGCAGCTTTTGGTTGGTGGACTTGGGTTTTACTTTTCTGTTCTGAGATTTTGTTAAATAGCTTGGGCCATGAATCCTTCCCCTTAGATTAGGAGATGTCATTGTCAGAGTCATAATTCCCACCAGAATTTTCTGCTTCTTTTTTTGGATTCTGGCTTTTTTATTTTATTCTGTTTTTAAAGTGGTTCGGTATTAGAGGAAGAAGATTCTATTATTTTCTTCATTCTGCCATCATTATCTAGAAATAATAGAAGAGACTTTTAAACAGGTCAGTACATCCTAAACTTGACTACTTGGCTCAGAAGGGAGTCAAAATTCATGACTTTTGTTTCTGGGAGGTTCTTTTTTTATTTTTATTTTTGTAATCATTAACCGATAAGAAAATTGCATCCCTTTTGTTCTCGGATTCAAGTACCGATGCAGTTCACGAGTGTGAAGTGCTTTGGCATCCTAGCTCTATTGTGTGAAATCTAAACTCTACCGAGCTAGGGAAGTTGTAGCCTTCTCATCAAGTAGAAAATGCCAGCAAAAGTTATGATGCAGTCACAGCAAGGTGGCCTTCACTCCAAGCCTTGTCTCAGCTCTGCCACCAGCTGAGACCTTGGGTAGTCACTGCCTTGCCTGTGTCTCTATGGATATCTGTGAACATTGTCATTGTGCCTCTGGGTGGAGAGGCTTAGAGGAAGATGCTCTAAATCATGGTTTTAACAACACAGAGTAACTTATTCATTTAGATAAAATCTAACTTTTGGAACTTTAAAAGCTTTGTACAATATAGATAGATTTAATGTATTTAAAATGTTATATTGGTATTAAGCTACAATAAAGGATTTTAAAATTTTGTGAAATTTAAAAAATTCCTTAGTTAATACATGAATATACTATCATTCTTTAAAAATTTTCAAGCAATACTCTGCCTCCCCACCCCCTCTTGTTCGTGTTCCAGAGATAAGTACTGTATTTGGTGTGTATTCTTCCAGGCTATTTTCCATGCCTTTACAGATGCATGCAGCAGAGACTGCTGCTGTAATGTCTGTTTTCCCCTTCTCCTTTACTGATAAGATTCCTGCTTTTTACCTGGACACGTGGCTGCTCAGGTCACGACTCTACTTGCCAGCCTCCCTTATGGTTAATTGTGGCCACATGACCAGGCAATGGGCTACAAAGAGAACATCCAGACTGGGCCCTTAAATAAGGAATTGGGTGTCCACTCCATTCGACATACCCCTTTGTGCTGGCTGAGACGCCTGTGGGAGCTTAAGCAGTGACATGAGGTGGGGAGAAGTCGTGTGCTGAGGATGGAGACGTTGGCCTGCCAATCCTGAACTGCTTCCCTTTCACCCGTTAACTTAAGAGCAAAATAAATTCCTGACTTGTTTAAACCACTGTCTTTTGGAGTCTTTTTGTTACAGCAGCTGGTTTTGTTTTATATGTGATTTACAAAAATGGGATTATCATCTTTATTATTTTGCAACTATTAACTTTTCATTTAACGTTATATATGACACATCCTTTCGTTCCTGTAAGTATAGCTCAACCTTCATGGAATTGCTGGAATTAAAATTAGGTGGATTCTTAATTTTAACGGTTGTAGTGAAAGTGCTTCCTTCAATTCATACTCCATAAAAGGACCATTTCTCCACACCCTTGCCAACAGTAGGCCGTATCAATCTCGGGAGTTTGTTGTTTGTTTTCCTAAACAATATTGTGGTTGAAAATACCTTGTTTTAACTTGAATTTCCCTGATTACTTATAAAACTAAACGTTTCCATGTTTTTTGGCCATTTGTAGATCCTCCATTACAAATTGCTTGTTCATGTTATGTTGGCCTACTTCTACTATAGATCATTTTCTCTCTTAAGGGTTACCCCCTTTCCCAAACAAAAATGAAAAGGCAATTGTTCCTACTATTATTGAACAGTCCAATCTTTTCTCCATCCATTTGAAATGCCTAGTTTATCATATGCTAAATTGTCTGTTTCTGGACAGTGGATCTAGATTCTATTCTACTGACCACACACTTCCCTGTCCGACTTTGTACATTGTTTTGCTATCTATAGGCATGTTTCCCTTCCTTTTTCCCTCTTCTTCATTGTCTTTATTCTTGTGCATTTTCTGTTTCAGGTGAATCTTAGAATCGGTTTATTAAGTTCCACTAAAATTGTGTTGCTCTTTTGATTGGGATTGTATTAGTTTATACATTAATTTGAGGATAATAGACTTCTTTTAATTAATGTAGTTTTTCCCATTAGCATCATGATAGGCCTCATTTTATTAGAGTATGTTATATTCTTGGATAAAATTTTAATAACTTTCTTCATGAAGGTCTTGCACGTTTCATATTAGGTTTATTCCTAGCTATTTTATAGATTTTTAGTTTTGTGAGGGATCTTTTTACTTTTGCATGAAAATATGGAGAACTAGAACTTTTTCTGATATTGTTTATCATACAGAGTATTTAAATATAGTCAAATTCAGGCTTTTCATGTTTCATTTTGTTTCCTTATTTAAGAACCCCTTTCCTAACCTAAAGTCATGATTACATTCTCATAAATTCTCTTGTAAACACCATATGGATAGTTGCTTTTTCTAGCACCTTTTAAAAAAATAGTTCATCCTTTCCCTCCTGACTTGTAAGCCTTCCTCTATCACTATATCTAATTTCCATGTAATTATGGGAATGTTTCTGGGCTCTGTACTCTGTTAAATTGGTCCACTTACTTAACTTTGCCAATAAACCCTGTTTTAATAATTGTAGCTTTATAATTGGCAATCATATATGGTAGAATGATTCCCCTCATCTTCCAAAAAATTTCTTAGTTCCTGGACCTTTGTCTGGGATCAGCTTGTCACATTTGGATTTTGTTGTTGTTTTTGAAATTGTAATGACTGTACAGATTACTTAGGGAGGATTGTTTACTGAGTTTCTCATCTATGCATAGGGCATATCACTCTGTTTATAATACATATTATAAAGGCATAATTCCATTATGTCTTTCACTTTTATAAGGTCATGCACATCTTACATTAACTCCTAATTATCGTACAGTTTTTGTTGCTATAGTAAGTAACATTTTTAAAATCACATTTTCTAGTTTATAAGAGTATTGTTGGATTTTACATATTGGTCTTGTATTTAGCAACCTTGCTTGAACTCTTATTAATTCCAGTAAGTCTGTAAATTGTCCTGTGTGTTACAATCATGTCAGTTGCAAATAATGACAATTGTATTTCTTCCATTTCAATACTTACACCATGTATTTCCAATATGATAATGAATACAATTGACAACGGTTGACATCCTTGCCTTATTCCTGACTTCTAAAGTTTTACCATTAAATATGCAGTTGCTGTTGCTTTCTGGCAGATGATCTCTATCAGGTTAAGGAAATGCTCTTTCTGGGCTTCCCTGGTGGCACAGTGGTTAAGAATCCGCCTGCCAATGTAGGGGACACAGGTTCGAGCCCTGGTCCGGGAAGATCCCACATACCGCGGAGCAACTAAGCCCATGCGCCACAGCTACTGAGCATGCACTCTAGAGTCCGCGAGCCATGACTACTGAGCCCACGTGCCACAACTAGTGAAGCCCGTGCGCTTAGAGCCCGTGCTCCTCAACAAGAGAAGCCACCGCAATGAGAAGCCCGTGCACCACAACAAAGAGTAGCCCCCGCTCGCTGCAACTAGAGAAAGCCCACGCACAGCAACGAAGACCCAATGCAGCCAAAAATAAAGTAAATAAATTAAAAAAAAAAAAAAGGAAATGCTCTTTCCGATCCTGAATCCAGTGCTGAATTTTATTAAATGCTTTTTCTGCACTATTGATTTAATTGTGCAGTTTTCCTCCTTTAAATCTCTCTCAGTGTTGTAAAGTACACAGTAATTTTCCAAAATTAAAACATCTTTTAGACGTCTACTTCCAGAACGGCAGTGTGAAGGACCCTGCAGAAGTGCAATCCAGAAAACGACTATAACTGGACAAAATTCCAGAAGACAAACACCCCCTCCCTCCCCCAGAAAATTTAATATTTCTGGAAATAATCCTAAGGGTATATTGTAAATGAAGAGACAGTCAAGAAAATCTACTAAACCTTGGTAAGAACAGCAAAAGTCTGTGACTCTTGAGCCACGACCTATTCTTTCCCTGCTTCCTCCCCATCTCAGTGTGATGACAGAGTCTGTGATCCAGGTAGGTTTAGCCAAGAAAATGCGGCTCCTTCCTGCAATTCCCAATCCAGGGATACAGTATCTCACTGGGAGAGGCATGCTGGCAGCATTTCTCATCCCCTCCAGCTCCAAGTTGCAGGGGCTAAATTCATGGAGTTAAAAAGCATAATAAGTCAAAAATTCATTAGACTTGAACTGGCTGAAGAAAGATTCAGGCAATTTGCAGATAGATGGATAGAGATTATACTATCCAAAGAACAGAAAAAAGAATGAAGAAAAATGTACAGACTCAAAGGGAAACATGATACACCATTAAGTGCACCAATATGTGCATAATGGGAGTACTGGAAGGAGAGAGAGAAAAGAGAAGAAAAAATATTTTAAGAAATAATGCCTGAAAATATCCCAAATTTATTTTTTTAAAAATCCATGAAACTCAGTGAACTAAATGCAAAGGCTCTCACTGACACATCAGTAAAATTGCTGAAATCAAAGAAAAAATCTTGAAAGTGGCAGATGAAAAATGATGCATCATTTACAAGGGAACTTCAATATGATTAACAGTTAACTTCTCAGAAAACAATAGAGGCCAGAAGGCAGGGATAACACTCAAAAGTCCTCAGAGAAAAAAACTATCAACCTAGAATCATTTTACCAGGAAAGTTATCATTAAAAAATGAAGGCAAAATAAAAACTTGCCCAAATAAACAAAAACAAAATTTGTTGCTACCTAATAAGAAATACTAAAGGGGAAGGGGAGTGAGGCCAGGCTCCCTGGTTTTGGGGCACTGAACACCCCCCCGAGACCTATCACTTCTCTTCCACTGACCCAGCCACCCTCTGCCTTATCCTTCTCATTACCCAACCCCACCCAAGGGAGAGAACGAAGGGCAGTGACTCCTGCCCCACCCCCCCTTCCCAATCTTCTGCAGCACCTGTAGTCCAGTCCACTTTTTCTTCAACATCTACTCAGAAGGCAAACCCCAGAAGTTCTGAGTGCCATGCTCTAAACTCCATCATCCACACGGGACTCCTGCCCATGACAAGGCCCACCATGACCCCAGGGCGAGCTGGGCCTGCCAGGGGAGCAGATGACCCACAAGGAGAGTGTCTGGGAAGGGGTAACCGGCTTAGGCCCGTCTAGATGCATTTCCCCTGAGCTCTCAGTTTGCCCACAGCCAGTGGGAGCAGAGGCAGCAGGACCTAGGTGTCTGGTCTCAAGCCTGGCTCAGGTAATGCTCTGGCTCTCAAGTTAATTGCGGAGAGCACGGGGAGAGGGATGCCATGGCGGGCAGCTCCTCAGGCCTTCTTCTGAAGGAGACAGGGCGGGCATCCTCAGCAGGGGGCATCAAGGTGGCACAGTGTGCACTGAGGGCAGGTGCTGTGTGTTTCTGGGGTGAATTTATCAAGTTCCCCAATGCACCTTCCTTCCCTTATTCCCCCTTCCTCCTCCTCCCCCTCTCTCAATCAGTTGGTCATGTTTATTATGCGTCAACAGTATGCACCATTAATCTGTTCTCTAAGGGTAAATAAAGAAGGTAGGGACTTCCCTGTGGTCCAGTGGTTAGGACTCCGTGCTTCCAAGGGTTCGATCCCTGGTCAGGGAACTAAAATCCCTCATGCCACGAGGCGTGGCCAAAATAATAATAATAAAGAAGGTAATGGCTGTATTCTCAAAGAGACCCAATCCTGGGGGAGACAGGCTCTCAATGAACTATCAAGAGGCAGGATGAATCCATGCCCTGGTAGGGGTCTCAGGAGACAGGGATTCCTGGAGTTCCCTGGTGGCCTAGTGGTTAGGATTCTGGGCTTTCACTGCTGTGGCCTGGGTTCAATCCCTGGTCAGGGAACTGAGATCCCACAAGCTGTCTGCATGGCCACAAAAAAAAAAAAAAAGAAAAGAAAAGAGAAGCAGGGATTCCAAGGAAGGCTGGTATCGAAGGCGGCATTGCACTGATTCATACCACAGTCCTCTATTGGGCACACTGTAGGCCAGGCAGCATCCCCAGAAAAGTACCTGCTGTCTAGGCTGCCCTGACAGATGCATGGACCTTGCTAGGCAGAGAAGGGAAGACGTTCCAGGAGGGGAAGCACGAATGTCCAGTTCGTGCTGGGACATGGGTGGTGGGTGGTTAGAGGTCATCCTAGAAGGCCTGGGATAACAGGATGGAGCTGGATTTTATTTCACAGTGTAATAAGGACACAGAACACATGCTCACTGGAGGAAATCTGGAAATTACATAAAGTATAAAGAAGAATTAATAAAATATCCATAATCATATGACTCACGGGCAATGATAATTAACTTCTAGATATATTTCCTTCCAGTCTTTTTTTCTTCTGAATACTTTTAATAACAGATTATATTACATATATTTTTTCATTTGGTGTCTTCATTTAATCACTTTCCCATGTTAAGAATTCTTTTGAAAAAAAAAAAAAAAGAATTCTTTTGGTCACATAATATTGTCATATGCAGATATATCATAATTTATTTAATTTATTAAATAAATAAGCCTATGAGGTTTATACCATTTTTATTAACTTAATATATCATAATTTAACATCAGTTTCCCATTTTCTCCTGTTATAAATCATACTGGTGGACATTTCCATGCATGACGGTTTTCTCTCCCTTCTCATTCTGAATCAGTTTCCTGGAAGGATTCCCAGGTCAGGGACCTTCACTTTCCCCGGAAAGGAAGAGGCCAGTTCCCTGGCTGGCGTGGCGTTTCTAGGCATCTGGGTCTAATTTCATACTGGTGCTATGTGGAGCTTTTCTCCTCCTCTTTTGGGAATGTGGGCTCAGCTCATGGCAGGGTTGCTGTGTCCCAGGTGGAAATCCCTCAGGTCCTGGGATCCCCCCATAGTTGGAGGGAGGTCTCCTCCTTTCAGCCAGGGACCTGCCCCTGACCTCCCCTGGCTGGCTGCTATTTGGTGTCACCTGGATGTAGGTGGTGGAGGGGGCCTCAACCCTCTGGGCTGGAGGGGCTGGGGGCCCACGGAAGCAGCGCGGAGTGGCTACTATGCGCCAGGCACTGCTGCTGCCACTTCACATGCATTGTCTCAGATGAACCTCCTCCAACACCACCCCACCAACCTGAAGCCCAGGCTGCTCTGGCTCCAATTCCCAGGTGTCAAGGTTAGGCTCTGGGGTCCCTGGACACCACACACGGGTGCTGGGCTGAAGGGCAGCAGTCAGCCACATTCTCTTTTCACTCTTTTGATGATGCCCAAGGCAGAGGATCTGGGTCAGCACACGGTTAAATATCCTTAATTTAAAACTCTTCCTGTTTTGAAATAATTTCAACATTACAGAAAAGTTATGAGAATGTCAGAGAACTCCCTTGACCTAGATTCACCAACTGTTTACATTTTTGTCCCAATTGCTTGCACGCGTGCACACACACACACACACACACATACTTTTTCCTGACCATTTGAGTGTAAGTTGTATACATGCCCCTTTACCCCTAAATATTTCAGTGTGCTTTTCCTAAGAACAAGGACAATCTCTTAGATACCCACAGTACAGTTATCAAAGGCAAGAAATTTAACTTTGATGCAATACTATGATCTGATATGAAGGCCACGTTCAGATTTTATCAGCTGCCCCACTCCGTCCTCTGCAGCTCCTGCCACCCGCCTGTCCAAGACCACACACTGCCTTTGGTCATCCATTCTTTTAGTCTCCTTTAAGTGAGGTAGTCCCACCTTTCTTTGGCCTTCATGACCCTCACAATTTGGACATTGCAGAATGTCTCTCAGTTTGGGCCTGTGGGGTGTTTGCTTACGATGAGGGTTTGGTGAAGCATCTTTAGCAGAGGTGGTGTCTTGTCCCCTCAGGGCATGGCCTTGGCAGGCTTGATGAGCTTCCGTCCCCATATTGGTCATGCTGACCTTGACCACCTGGGGTAGGTGGGTTCCCCCCGGGCTCCTCCCCTCTATGTTACTCTTTACCCCCCTCTTTAAGCTCATTAAGTATTTTGTGGGGAACTGCTTTTGAGATTATACGGCTATGTTGTTCCTCATCAAATTTTTGCCAACTGTTTTTAATCTTCATTGATGAGATTTGCCTGGATCCATGATTACTATGATGGTTGCCAGAGGATTTTCTAACTTCATCATTCCTTCTATATTTATTATTGGCATTTGTTGGAAAGAAGAGCTGTCCCTTCTTATTTATTTAGAGCAGAATGGACTTATGGAATTTTATTTTGTTCAGTAGATTATAATCCATTAGTATCATCATTTAGTTTGATGCTCAGAGATTCCCAGTCTTGGCCCAGAGCTGCATTAAGTGAGCTCTTGTAGCCTTTTGACGTGTTCCCATAGTTTTTGGCTACTTCCTTCCCTCCTGGCACAGCAAGATACTTCAGGCTCACAGTGTACTGTCTCTTCTTGAGTTGGAATCAGCCATTCCTCTGAGTCGTGTCCCCCCCCCCCCCCCCACCTCTCTCTCTTTTTATTCTGAAACAATTTCAAACTTACATAGCATTTGTGAGCCTGACTCCTGTTTTAGTGGGCAATGGTACTGAAAAGCCAAACACTGTATATGCTCATTGCTATTGGAATATCATTTGTATTCCATATTTATTTTCAGTCTATCCTCAGGAACACAAAGATACTGGGTTTATAATAGTGCTTTAAAGTGTTTATTTAAAATAAATTTTGGGTTACCAAAGTGATGTGATTTATAGAAAAATATGAAGTCAATATTATGCACTGAATTTGTTGTATCACATTGCGAAGGTGGGAAATAAATGAATGAACTCAGGAAAACCCCAGACCACATTGTACTGGACTTGGTTTTGAACACCAAGGGGCACATTGGCGTCCCCCCAAAACGCTGAATGCTGGGAATACCCAGCTTGTGGGGAAGTTGGCTTGGGCTAAGAAAAATAGCTCATTCATATCAAGTCAAAGGAATTTAATGTTCTCAGCAAGCCTATGAGATTTATACCATTCTTGTTGCCATTGTACAGATGGGGAAACTGAGGCACAAAAGGCCATCTGGTGGGGCAGGGCTCTTTTGTGCTGCAGTAACTCAAGTCTGTGATGGTGACCAGGGATGCTGATCTCTACTTTCTTAATCTGGGGTGTGGGTTGTGGCAGTGAATGAAATTTAAGGTCTCTTCCATTTCTAATATTCAAAGATAAAATGTTTATTGGGATTGTCTTTCCATTAAAAACATGCACTGGCTTGGGTCTGCTTAGGCAGAAAACCATGACTTGCTCATCTGGTTTGTCTTAAGGAGAACTGGTGCATATTAAAGAAATTTACTTATCTCAACACATCTTATTTCTAAGTCTCAGGTTCTTTATATGTAAAACGGGGATAAATATAGCGCCTACTTCATGAAGCTACTGTGAAGATTGGTTTCAGATAATGCAAAATATCAAGTGCCTAGCACATAGAAAGTTCCCATTAAATGCTAACCATTGGGGGAAAAAAACCATTCAGCTAATAAGACCCAGAGTTTGGACCCAGGTGGTGCGGTCGCAGGGCCATCCTGTTTGATTCCTACCTGTTGGGAACCTGCTGTCTCCGGGTGTCTGTCTGGATCCAGAAGAAGGTCTTGGCCAGGAGCTTTCTGGTCCTGACCACAAAGAACGTGGGTACGCCGCAGAAGGACAGCTATGGCAAGATCGACGGAAAGCGGACAGGAAAGAGAACGGGAACGCCTTGCTTGTCATCTACACCAACAGCAGGGGCAAGGAGCCCCCGGGGGACTAGCCAGCCCTGCCCAATGGTGAGGACAGCTTCACGCTCCGCCTGAGTGGGTGAGGGCTTGGTTGACAGTGCGCTGGGTGTCACGGGCCCCTCTGATGGGCACGGGAGGCATCAGAGAGGAAAGCAGTCAGGTCCCAGCCCTTTGCACGCTGAGAATATAGTCAAAGTCCCAAATGAACAGGACCAAAGCATGGGTGTGCTGGCCACTGGCCCAGAGGGAGTAGAAGCTGCATTCAGAGTCCTTCCCCAGCCCTCCCTGGGCTCGGCCGCTCCCCTCTCTCCTAATCACTTTTCCCCGCAGGGTCCTGCCTGCCCAGCCAGCACGAAGCTGCTCAGGCTCCACTCATGGCATGACTCCTGAGCCCACGGACCCGGGTTCCCGTCCTGGCTGTTTTTTCCATCAGTCCATCGTGATGGAGTTGGCGCAGACTGACACTGCCTCGTCCTGCCCCAGCTCAGTCCCTCCACGGCTCTGTGGTTTCACCCTCCTCTCATACCTTCTGTGGGGCTGGGGCCTGCAGAGTGGCTTGGCAATCAGAGACCCTGGCCCATGGGTCCCCCAGCTCCCAACCATCAGTATTCCCATCGCAGACAGAAGCTTATCATTTCGCAGGAAAAACCCAACTGCAGAGGCATGCATGAGTCCATGGGAACACTGGCTGTCTGCAGAGCAAAATGGGAACAGATTCTGTAGATCTGCAGAGCCTTCTGCTGCTTTACTGTGGAGGTGCCCTGACAGCAGGACGCCTCTGGGCGTGTCTGGGCCCCTCTAGCCTGGCAACAGTTTGTTGATTGAATAGATGAAAGCACCCCCAATACTCATTTTCTGCAAGTAATCCTCTGGCTGTAGTGGGGGACCAGACAAGGCCCCTCGTGCCCCTGTTCCCCTCCAGGTTTTTGTGTGCCAAGGACCAGGGTCAGGCTGAGCCAGGAAATCCTGTGCAAGGGGGCAGCTGTGCCTTGTTCCCAGCGCCCCGGCTCTCTGAACGGTCGGGGGCAGCTTGTGGGTGACGGGCTGTGGCTCTGCAGAGCTGAGTGTTGCCTGAGGCCTTGGCTGTTTCCAAGGTCCCCCCACCTTCTCTGCAGCTGACACTGCCTCCCCAAATTCCTCCATCAAACACTCCTTTGAGGGACGGCAGATGCTGAAAGCAGCGCTCACTCTTCCTGCTCCTAGACTGGCCCCTAGTTTAGAAAGCTTTCCGTGAACACGACAAGGAAGACAAGCCGTCGTGCAGGGAGCCTTCAGGCTCATCTGTGTGGTTTTCTGGATAGTTCCTTTCCCCTGAATTCTCTCACGGGTGTCCCAGGGCTGTCTTTTCCTTCTCTAGTCCCCTCCTAAGCAGAAACAAAGATTCGATGGATCCAGGATCCTAAATGTAAGACTAGAATAGAGGAAGTTCTGCAAAAACAGGCATGTGGGTGTGCAGGATGGAGGGGAAGTGATGGGGCTGATGTAGGCAAGATTGGGGTCCTCCTGGGGGCTGGGGAGGAGGGGTTTCCCTTTCTGGGAAACCAGACAACCAGCGCCCGACTGAGGAATGAGGGCTCTGCCTCCGCCTGACTCATCACGAGGGCAGTGGGGGGACAACCCCGCCTCATCCAGGCGAAAGCCCAGAGGGGGTGGGATTGTCCTGGGTAGACACACAGCCACTGCCACACAATAAACTAAGAAAAACATTTGCAACGCAGGTGACAAACAGAAGAGTGAACTCTTTTTGCATTTAAAGCTCTTACAAATCATTGATCCTCCAGTAGGAATCATGAACCTTCCAACAGGAAAATAAGCCCCCACCTCCAAAACCCCAAAGAAATACAGTACAGTAGAAGCAATATATGTACAGTAAACTGTTTAACCTCATAAAAATGAAAAAAAAAAAAAGATAAAGCAAGATGCCTTTTTTGTGTGTGGCTTATCAGACTGTCAGAAATGATTTTTAAAGTTGCCTGCTGGGCTTCCCTGGTGGCGCAGTGGTTAAGAATCCGCCTGCCAATGCAGGGGACATGGGTTCGAGCCCTGGTCTGGGAAGATCCCACATACCGTGGAGCAACTAAGCCCGTGCGCCACAGCTACTGAACCTGCGCTCTAGAGTCCGTGAGCCACAACTACTGAGCCCACGTGCCTAGAGCCCATGCTCCGCAACAAGAGAAGCCACCACAGTGAGAAGCCCGCGCACCACAACGAAGAGTAGAGTAGCCAGAAGCAGGGAGGGATGAGTGAGTGACGGGTTTCTGGGCACAGAGAGGCAGCCGGCTGACAGCAGATGAGAGCAGGTAAGACTCTCACTCACCAGCAGCTCCGCACTGGTGCCTCCCCTAAATGATCTCCTTTCATGCACCCTCACCATAGTTTCGTTATGGCTCATTAAACAACGATAATTAAAACAAAATATATTAGATTTGTTTATCTTGGACTTCATAAGGGAATGAGGTTTGCAATGGTGGTGGTGCAGATCTAGGACTTCAAGACTTACAATCAGCAGAGTAATTAAGGGGAAGTTGCCTTTGTCGTGCAAAGATGCACTTCTCAGGGGTAATGAACCCTCCCTGGTGGTGGGAGTCCTGGCTGGGGTGGGGGAGGGGACCAGGGGCTGCCAGAAACTGGTCCAGCTAGGGGAGGAGCTGGAGTTTGTTGGGTCAGCAGAATGCTGTGTTCCAGGTGCTGTTCTGGACACTGGGTTGCTCCACTGAGCTTGCACGGTAGCAGGGAGGTGGACCAATAAAACACGCGAGAAGGTGTTGACAGCTAAAAAGGAAATTAAAGCAGGAGAAGAGCAGAGAGTTTGGGGGTGTGGGAAGAGTGGGGCTGTGGTAGCCCTGGGAGTCTTCTCTTGAAGAGATGACTTGGAGGTGGGAATAGATGATGTGAGGGCCAGAGGCTTGAAGGTGTCGACTTGAAAAAAATGCACAGCGTGAGAGTTGCCAGTTAAGTTTTATTTGTGGCAAAATGAGGACTGCAGCCCAGAGACAGCATCCCAGATATCTCTTAGAAACTGCTCCAAAGAGGCAAGGGGGGAAGGTCAGCATATATGTGATTTTGGTGAAGGGGGAATACATGTAATCAAGCGCATATTTTTTGTGAAATTTTCTGCTAGTCTCGTGAAGGTTACTGCTAGTCACAAGGAGCAGTTGTCACCATGAAGGATTTTAGTGCTTTTCTAGATATGAGGAGATACAAGAATTGGGCTCATAAAAGTGGCTCCTGAAAATATCTAACTATCTGAAGACCTGTTCTGCCAGTTTTTCCCAGAGCACAGAGTACCTCATTTCTGCTCTCCACCTGAGCTCCTTTCAGGGGGTGTTGAAAGTCAGCAGCTGCAGCAGCGCATGATTTAATCCTTGTAGAGGTAGATGGCAAGTGTCAGTGGAAAATACCAATTTGTAGTTGACAAAGGCTTCCCAGGCAGAGAGAAGAGCCAGGAAGAGGGTAGTAAGATGGCTGGCCAGGCTGGGGTGGGGACTGGGTACAGGAGGGGCTTCTCTGATCGTCCCAGGTGAGATGCCCCATTAGGACACCCCCAGCGACCTCTTGCTCTTCACCCCCTGGCATGGAGGTAGACCACCAGTTTGTATAATAAAGACCCTCTCTCCAGGCTGTGGACCCAGATGGAGCCAGAGGCAGAGGCAGCTGGGAAGTCCTGTTCTTGAGCTGGAGCTACGTGTGAGGCCCGGGGTGCACCCCCAGCTTCATCTGCAGTGCCCACTTGAAGGAGAAGATGTGTCCAGCTCCTGCAGTGGGAATCAGCTCCATCCATCCACCTGTCCATCCTGAAACCAGAAGACATTCACATATTCTGAGCCCTCACTCTGTGCCAGGGCCTCGGTGGGAGCAGGCAACATACAGATAAATCAGCCAGGGCTCCAGTTGTGCACGTGAAGCTGTCTGTACAGGATTTTGAGCTGAAGAGGAAGGAGCTACTGTCTTTGCAGTTTGGTGCCACCTGGTGGCAGTTTTTGGCTCCGGCTTAAATCAATGGGGGCGACTCTGGGTTGGGGGGCTCCATGGGACATCAGGATAACAGCAGCAATCTCAGAAGTTGCATAGTCGGTTGGTAACACTTTGCCAGCCCAGTCTGAGGAAATTGGGCTGGGAGAACTGGGGACACACACAGAGCCATCCCCCATCCCCTTTTCTGCTCCCCAAGATGGGGTTGCCTAGGGTTTTCCCTTCCTGCCTTCCTCCCACTCCCTCTGTTCTCCTCTTAATCTGGGCTTACATTTTCATGGAGTCTGCAGTACTGACCTGTGAACCAGGATGTATGGCCACTCTGTAGGGGTGTAAGCAGAGTGCCCCGTCTACTGGTGGCAGCCCCCGGTGGTGGAGGAGTGGTGAGTGGGTTCAGGGAGTCCTGAGGACCCGCTGCCAGATGTCCCTGCCTTAGGGAGAAATCAGCCAGCGGCCTAGCGTATTGACTCCCCTGGTGTTTGACCTCCTGACCATCTTCCTCCTCAGCCTGGGAAAGAAAGCCCTGATCTCATGCCTGTCCCAGGACCTGCCCCCACCGCCTTCCTGTCCCCACCCCAGTGTCCTCTGGCTTCGGGTTTCCTGATTGTGACCTCTCTCCCCAGCCAGCCTCGCAAGGGTCTGTTTGGGGGATCAGGGGCTTCCATCCAGACCTTTGTCCCATGGTCCGTGGGTTCTCACCGGCAGTATCTGACTTTCTGGACTGTCCCTGAGACCCTGATTGGCTCCAATGTGGCCACCCGCGACTAGAGGGGGCTGACGCTGGCCTGTGGGATTTGCGTTACAGATGTGGTTTTCATTTGGGGGTTATGCCCACTGACGTCTACTACCCGTGCAGGCTGGTCCCCTTGTTAAAGAATGGAGAGCTGAATGTTGTTCAAAGTGGAAGGGAAGCCAAAAAGAAAAATATGCACGTGGGCATGGGCTTTCACAGAATTGGGAAGAAGTACAAATGACTCTCGGGAATCTTCAGTATGCTTATTGTTTGATCAATAAGAGAATACTGAAAATTTATCTTAAGAGAATAACAACGGCTGTATGAATGTTCCACAAGAGTCCCCCAAATGAAACAGCACTGTGACAGATACTGACAGTTGTCTCCCAATATCCACTCTCCTTTCTCCAATGATAACAGACCCTGCGATATTTATCTGGGCACACGGATGCCTCCCTAACAGATGGGTGTAGCCACAGTCTTGGCCAAGGGGATGAGAGCAGAGGTAACACGTGCACCTTCCAGATGCTGGAAGGGCTGTGCCCTCCAGTGAAGGGTGTGCCACCCACCCTCCTTCTCTACTCTCCCTGGTGGCTGTAAGGCAGACGTGGAGAGGGGTCCTCTTGGGCGATGAGGACAGGGCCTCATCGAGGGATGGTGGAGAAAGCAGATTGAAGGGAGCCCTGCCACCTCACGGAGCAGGGCCACCATACCAGAGTGCACATCCTCATGTTCTCTTAGGTTGTGAGATTGTGGATATTTTTAATTTCATTGCTCTGTGTGATTTTTAGAAATATCTTAACATTTAATTCATTGATTGATTGATTTTTCCTTTAGACAACTTTTTCTGAGGAGCAGAAGAAAAGGAACGTCAGCCATAAACCTACCACTTTAAAAAAATCTGTCCAGGGTTTGTAAGTTCAGACGCCTTCAGATGTCAGATAGAAATCACCATTGTGTGATGTGCCCAGTGTTACAAAGGGGCAGGATATGGACCTTGATCAGTTGTGTTCCATACAATCGTTTTCACATTTTAAAGAAAATAAAACAAAGCCAATATCAATTCTGATTGAGCAAAAAATTTTCACCGCAATAGCCAGGTGGCCACCCCTTCAGAAAGTAAAAAATGAGGGTCTCCTCCTCTTCCCCCATTCTTCACTCATACCTCCCCACATCCAAACACTATTTCTTGGTTAAAAGGGTGAAGGTGGTGAGAGGTCAGAGCCCACACAGACACTCTTGGGAGAGTTACAGCAGAGAGGGAAGGAGATAGGCATCCCTTGGATAGGACAGAATTTAGCATAGGGAGAGGGACAGAGAGAGAGAGAGAGAGAGAGAGAATGCGAAAGTGGAAGGGCTATTACCCATTCCCCACCCTCACCCCTCTTTAATTTTATGAAAGGGAGCTCACGCAGGCTAACCTCCACCACCAAATCTGCGGAGTCTTTTACCATTTCATAAGGTACTTCTTCTGAGATGGGAATCATTTCTCTGTTGCAGATGGGGAAGATAATGTTCAAAAAGCTGAGAGGACCCAGGAGTTGGAAAGAAGCATCAGGGAATTCGGACATGAAACACCATGTGCATTCTATACTGCAGGCTGTGGAGTGGGCAGAGAGAAGGCTCTAGAATGGTTTGTGAGTAGAGTCAGGCAAAACAGCCCAGGAGAGTGCTTTCATCCTGTAAGACTGGACAGAGTGTCTGATTTGCTTGTGACCTCTTGGAGGTGACTGCTTGTAACTGTTCGAAGGCCCTCAGCAACATTTAGTAAGAGATACAGGAGAGAGGAGACGGTTGATTGGCCCTTGATTCATGTACTTATTTTTGTCCTGACTTGTCCCAGGGAGCATCGAAGGACACGGCCCAGCACTTGAAGGGAGAGGTGTTGATTGCCAAATGCTCTGTTCATGCCTATGTCCTCTTGGACTTGAGCCCCTAGATCCCATTTTATTCTTATGCGTTCTTTCTTGCATGTCTATTAGGTGCCAGGCTTTGGGCTAAGGGCTTAAGAATATCATGATGAACCCACTCTGACCTGTGCTCTAACTTCGTGGCATTTAGTCTACTTGGGGAGATAATGTTAGTAAAAAAAAAAATCACACAAATAAACGATATTAAAAGGTTTAAGCACAGTGAAAGAAAAGACATCTCTTTTCTCTTGCCCACAGTGTAAGGCTGGCACAAACATGGTCCTCTGTGAGCATCTGTTGGAGGAGTGAGAGGTGAAGGAGAAGAGGAATGTTGGAGCTACAGGATGGCATCAGGGAAGCTCTGCTGGGGCCCTCCAGCTCCCCGGCAAAGCTGAGGCCTCATCCATCCCTGCCTCAGCTGTCCTCCTGCAGCAGCTGGGCTCAGTCTCTCTGGCTGGGATTCTGGGCCACATGGCTGCGGGACTGGGGGGCAGCCTTGGGCAGCAGGGGTCCTCTCCAGGGGTACAGCCTGTCGCTGGAGCCTGCGCTTTAGCAAGCTCTGCTATAATGGTTATGAGAGGTTTTCCTGACACATCTACCTTCTCTATCCCTGGATCTTGTGTATAAGTGCATCCCCTGAATGCAGCTGGCACGAAACTGGTACTCCACAGCTACTTGGGGAATGAATGAAGAAGCGGATGGATAGGCAGGTACATGGAGGATGCCCCCAGTTGTATCAACATGTCAAGCTGAGCCTTGCCTATCACCAGGCTGGCCTGTGGGGCACTGTGGGCTGATTGGTGACTGGACTGAGAGGTGGGAATTGCCTGCACCAGCCTTGCTCAGACACCAGTCAGTGTCATTCAGTAAATATTTATGTTGGGATTTAAATGTGCTCTGAGTCTGCCGTTGAGTGAGGCTGAAGCCAGCAGGAGGGAAGGGAGGCAATAGGACTGTACCCTTGGAGTGTGCTGAGAATTTCTGCTGTATATACACACGGTCTCTCCGTGCTGGGCAAGGCCATGGTGAACTGAGTCACAAAGGGAGAACCAGACAATATGAGCAGAGCTGTGGACTGAGTGTGTGGCTGGGGGCAGCATCCTGGAGAAGGAGGGGAGGGTGTAACCATGCACAGGAGTGGGCTGGTCAGAGGGAGCGGGAGGTTCCTAAAAATCCAGGTTGGCAAGGGTGTCACGGAGAAGTCACAGTTTTAAAGTGCCTACTCTGTGTGTGTGTGTGTGTGTGTGTGTGCACGTGTGTGCGTGTGTGTGTGTGAGAGAGAGGGAGAGAGGGAAAGAGAGAGAGGGAGAGAGGGAGAGAGAGAGAGAGAGAGAATAAGGTACTGATGTTCTGATGTACTGATGGCTGGCCAGATACTGAAAGGCAGGCATTGTCAATCCTGCTTTGCAGACAAGGAAAGGGGGGTTTAAGAAGCCAAAGTTAACCCCAAGTCTGCTTGATTGCAAACCTACCCCCCTCCCACCGTAGATGTTTACAGAATTCAAGTCTATTAAAAATTAGAAGGCTTTCATTGTGCTTACTAATATTCATGTTGTAAACCTATTTCATTTCTTTAATAGTCATTTCAATTAAATTCTGCACATTTATTAAACATTTAGCATGGGCAAACGACTGTGTATTTTGTTTCAGGAGAAACACATCTCATTAAAGAGGGCACAGCCAAGAGCACCGGGCTTGGGGCTGGGGGATGGATTCCAGTCCTGCTTCTGTTGATAACCGGTTCCTCCAGTTGCCATCTCCCCACTCCTCCTCTTAACATTCTGCACCTCTGTTATTTTATTCTTACGGACAACTGTTTTACACCAAAGAGCTGACCTTGAAAGTTATTTGTCCTAAAGGTTTACTGGTGAAATAATTTAGATTTGGAGACAGATCTTTCTTCTATTTTTGGCTGGATCCTATTTGAGATTTCCTTGGATTGACTTCGTTTTCTTATCAGCAACTTATTACGTCTTTAATAATAGCGGGCTGGAATTAACAACTAAATGTTCCTAAAATGATTTTGCTCCAAGTCAGTGACTCCAGTAAATCCTGCAGAATAGTCCTGGATGTTGGGATCTTAGAAACTGAATCCTGCAGGTGCACCTGTAGGATATATCCCAGACTGTGGTCCAGCTCCCTGAGATTTTTCACTGTAGCTGAAACTGGGAAGCAGGAGGCTGAAGGCTGTTGTTGAGCCTTGTCAAGACTCTTGGATTCTGGTGTGATGGCCTGAACACTGGGGACTGAGGGGAGACTGGGTCCGTGGGCTCTGGGGAGAGAGGCCGCTTCTCCATTTGAAGCTGCATAAGGATGCAGGAGTATGGGAGCCCCTCCTTCAGCTGGGGGTGGGATGTATTCTGAGAGCTGCCCTTCCAAAAAGCTCTCGAGGGCAGAGGAGGGAAGACCCAGTGAATCCAGTGCCTTTCGGTGTGGTACCAGAGGTGTCAGTTTCCCTTCTCCCTGCTACCCAATCTCATTTCCTAGCCAGAATCTCTAGTGGCTGGCTCCTGAGGCCAAGAAATCAGTTCTGTATCTCCTGTGCCTAGCACAGAGGGGGTGCTAGATAAGTGTTTATAGAAGTGGACTGAACTAGACTCTGAAACTCCAGGGGCTGTGAACTTAGTCTCCCGCAATACACCCCTTTCCCGTCCTAACATTTGATAAGAAGGCATTATCAGTTGGGAAATTATGCTAGACTCACACAGAATTTATGTCAGGGGTAGGAAAGTCAGATGTCTGCAGGAACCAAGTGTGTCACACAGATGTGAGAGGTGACCTGGAGGAAAGTAGTGTGGAATAGTGGGGCCTGTGGCTAAGTAGAGTTGACATGCCCAGTCTAAAGGCACTCAATTTGAATTTCTAAAAAACTTCTGTTGGCCAAATAACATACCTCTGATACAGCTTAAAGGCCCTTGGTTTAGGTTTTCTAGTCAAATAGTTGTGTGCTGTGTAAAACTCAACAAACCAAGCAATGAAGCATGAAGGGGAAAATGTAAGGAAATAAGCATGGCAGACTGGCAGACGCCACAGAGGAGCTCTCCCCATGGTGGTACTGCTTTGGCCCAAGGTGGGCTCATCTTGGAGACACCCAGAAGAGGCAGATGCCATCTTGTAAGTACCCAAAGCAGCTCAGGGTAGCATCTCTCCAGGAATGTGGCCCCCTAGTGCGCCATAGTAGTGACAAGACAATAATAACAATAATGGTAGTAGAACAGTTGTAGCTAATGAGTGGTTGTTACGTGCTGGGCATTGTTTTCAGTTTCCCCCCCCCCCCACCCCTTAATTAAAAGAAAATAGACTATATTTTTTAGAGCAGTTTTTTTTTTTAAATTTTTATTTATTTATGTATTTATTTCTGGCTGTGCTGGGTCTTCCTTTCTGTGCGAGGGCTTTCTCCAGTTGCGGCAAGCGGGGGCCACTCTTCATCGCGGTGCGCGGGCCTCTCACTATCGCGGCCTCTCCTGTTGCAGAGCACAGGCTCCAGACGCGCAGGCTCAGTAACTGTGGCTCATGGGCCTAGCTGCTCCGCGGCATGTGGGATCCTCCCAGACCAGGGCTCGAACCCGTGTCCCCTGCACTGGCAGGCAGACTCTCAACCACTGCGCCACCAGGGAAGCCCTTCAGAGCAGTTTTTGATGCACAGTCTTCCCATCACCAACATCCCCCATCAGATGTTACAGTCAATGAATCTACATTGACACATCATAATCAGCCAGAGCCCAGAGTCTACATTAGGGTTTATCCTTGGTGTTGTACCGTCTATGGGTTTTAACAAAAGTATAATGACATGTCTCCACCACTGTAACATACAGAATATTTTCTCTGCCCTAAACCCTCTAGCACTCTTCTTAATCTGCCCACCAGCACTTGATGTAAGCATTTTTATCCCCCCTTCACAGAGAAAGTCATGGGGGTCCTGAAGGAGTACATGACCTGCTCAAGCTCACCTTTCTCATAGAGGGCTGGAGCCTGCTTGAGCGAAGACGAGTATGCACAGACTCTTCAGGAAGCGGGCCTGCCTCAGGTGCAATGCTTTCTTACCTCGTGAGGATTAGGCAGACTGGAGCCAGCTGTGAGATTCCCTGAGAGCCACATGAGAATACACTTTGTCCTGTGGCCACTGCAGGTGAGATTATTAGAAGTTGGCTTGTATTTAAGTAGCTGCTATTACTTTTACATGACAGTAAAACTAATGAATGATAGGACATTTCCAAGATAAAATGCATATTTATCCCTTGCTATATATATATGTTTTTTTTTTCTTCCTTTCATAGTCCCCTGTTCATCTGGAATTTCAATTCGCTGCTTTTTTTTTTCTCTCACATATTCCATTGTGTTTAGCAATTGTAAACTTTCTTGGCAATTTCCAAAACTACAAAATGACAATAGATTTGCAGACAAATAGAGGATGTGTGGGGTCCATACTGAACATGCATATGCTGCACCTTCTGTCTTGGGAGAGCTGTGTGGCCACTGAGTATTACACCAGAGAGGCTTTAAAAAATTTAATAATGGGGCTTCCCTGGTGGCGCAGTGGTTGAGAGTCTGCCTGCCAATGCAGGGGACACGGGTTCGAGCCCTGGTCTGGGGAGATCCCACATGCCGCGGAGCAACTGGGCCCGTGAGGCACAATTACTGAGCCTGCACGTCTGGAGCTTGTGCTCCGCAACAAGAGAGGCCGCGATGGTGAGAGGCCCGCGCACCGCGATGAAGAGTGGCCCCCGCTTGCCACAACTAGAGAAAGCCCTCGCACAGAAACGAAGACCCAACACAGCCATAAATATATAAATAAATAAATTTAAAAACCCACACATTAAAAAAAAAATTTAATAATGAAACAATATTACAAAACACCCAGACACTTTAAAAACACATAATTAGGAATTCAGTGTGTTTTTTTTCTCCCTGAAAATGGAAGTATTTTATCTGCTTTAGTCCACTGTTATGGTTTTAAACCGTGTTTACTAAAACTGTTTCTGCTAAAGAAAGTTTTAAAAGGGAGGTTGGAAAAATCTCTTCTGAGCACAGTCGAGATGTCAGTTCCAACATATGTTCATGCATTCAGGCTCAGAAGATGTTGACAGTGGTGTTTCCAAATGTTTCTCCGTTTTCCTAAAACAGAGCAAATGGTAAGAAATAAATACCATGTGTGGTGTTTGAGGCACTGACCTGGAGCCTCAGCTCTCTACATTTTCTAAGGATTTGGGTTTCTTTTCAGGAATCAATTAAAAATAACTCATAATTCAACTGAAAGACAATTTAGGGCTTCCAGGTATAGATGCTCCAATTTCCAGCATCTTATTGTTGCTCTCAGTGTTTTTGAGGTGACGGTTCTCCCTTCATAGAACAAGCTTAAAATTAGAAAAATCAAACACCCATTAGAGAAAGCAGATTTACTCTCATTAATTGATACAGAGATGGAAAGCTACCATCACCCAGATGGGAGCCCAGTGCATCCCCTGCAGACATTCGCAGGGGCCAGAGCCTGGGTCAGCAGCAGCCCACTTGGCTCAAGCCGGAGCTGTCTGTCTAAAAGCGGAGGCTTGGGTTTTCAGGGGTAGGGATGAGCTGCACGGGGGAGCCTCTCTGCAACATCCACACACAAATCTTAGGGTGTGTGTTACTCTCTTCCCACTTGGTTTTATTATTCTTTTAAAGTGAACAACCTTGAAAGTTGAACTCCCCACTCTGTTCCGGCTTCTCTCTGCTCTGCTGGACAGGAGGTAACGTAGCATGCCTGTTTAGTAACCAGAAAGTGATTGTTAGAGGGAATGGAGACTGTGACTGCTCTGCATTAAATACGGAGAGAAGGAGCCTTTGAGGACCAACCACAGAATTGTCTCCTTCCAGAGGCTGGAAGCAACCCAGGTGGGGGTAGGGAGGGCAGCGGTGGGTGTGAGAATCTGTTGAAATATGACCCGTGGTTTTAACTTTAAATAAGCATTTCCGTCCTAATAGAAGCCCCCTCTAATGTCTCCTGCAGCTTTGATTTTGGAACACGTCACATTCCTCATTAAAGCAATCACTGTTAAAACATAAAGCAACACAGGATTTATTTCTTCATTAAACTGATGATCCGTATATGAAGCCAATTAACATTATGAGTCTGGTGAACATCAAGTGTAAAGAGGTTAGAGAAAATTAAAAGCAGTCACCTTGGTCTTTAGATAAAGAAAGTACATTTTTAGGTTGTAAATTATCAGAGTGTCCAAGCAGGACAGATCGGTGAATTTGGTTAATTGGAAAATACATTTTACCGCACAAGAATTAAGGAAAAACAACCTTTTCGTTGCCAACACTCTTTTTTAGAGGGGAGGGAGATGGTAGCGAATACATACATGTTAGTCGCCTCTCTCCGGCCCCGAGGGTCAGAGACAATCCGAGGAAAAAAAGGGGCCCGCGTTGTCATCAAAGTTTGCTGTAGCCTTTCCTCTCTGCGATTGCTTGGTTGGTTGTTTATTCGCTGTTTTGCCAACAGGAACGAGCCCGGCCTCGCTGCTGGGGGAGAGGAACTTCGGGGGAGACGAGGCCGAGGGTCCCGCTGGCTCTGAGCCCCGCGCCAGGTGGGTGTTTTGCGGGAGCCTGGCTAAGTGTCCCATCAGGGAGACACCCAGGCTCGCGTCGGGGACGCTGGGAAAGCCGGGACCAGGCGGCGACCGGCAGCGGGAAGTTTCCCGGCCGTAGCCGCGGGGCAGGAGCGGGGCGTGGGTCTGCGGAGCAGAGAGTTTGGTCCTTGCTGCGAGCACTGAGCGCGCGTCCCAAGTAACTTTCTCAGGTTTGGACCAGGAGAGGATTGGGATCGGGCCCCCAACACCCAGAATCCGGCGGGGTGCGTCCGGCCGCGGCGCAGCGCAGGGCCACAGAGCGGCCCTTGTGACTGGTCGCTTCCCTTGCAGCCCAGGAGGAACAGGTGCCGCTGTCCAGGGTCCTGACTGACTGGGAGGCTCTGGGAGCGCGTTGCCCGCAGACCCAGAACAAGCCTGTCCAGCCCCCGGGACATCTCTGGGCCTTGCCAGGAAACTGCTTCGGCGGATGTCAGGGATGGGGAGCTGAAACTGGGGTTTGGACCTCGTTGGTTTCTGGGGCCAACGCGGCGCTGGGCGCCTGGTGCCTTGAGTTCCCGTACAGATACTCAGGTGCTCCTTGGAGCATCTTGGCCGGGCCCGCCCGGATGTCTTCCTCACCCTGCTTCACAGGCACTAGGCTCCGGAGCGCGCGGGGCTCTTGCAGGAGAGGGGATGCAGCCTAGGGCAGGTGGGAGTTTGAGGGGGCTTTTGGCAAACCCAAGCGCGCAAGGGGAGACTCGGGCTCTTGAAAAGAGATCCAGAGAGCAAGGGTGCTCTGAGGGAGACAGGGAGAGAGAGCGCGCCGAGCTTCCTGGCCTGGGTTGAAATAGGGTCGGTTCTCAGGGCTCCATCCCTTTCTGGATGAAGTGGAAATGGCCCGCCGGCCCTGCCTGTTACCGCGCCCGCCGCCCAGACATGCATGCGTGCTCCCCGCCGGCGGGTCACCTGGACTCGCGGAGTCGGTGGCCCTGGCGGAGCTGGCGCAGCGGGCTCTCTCCGCTCTGAACCCAGCCGGCGTTTCCAGCGGTTTCTTCCGCGTGACTGGGTCGACTTTCCGCGCCTGGGCGGGCTGAGCCCAGGAGGGGCCGCTGAAGTGCACCGGCCCCGACTTGCCTCTGCAGGAGCCGTGCTGCATCTTCCTCCTGGCGGTTTTCGGAGGGGCGTCCGCGGGCCGGTCAGGGCCTCAGTAATCTGCCCTCCGGCTCTATGCGCCTCGCTCGGGGCGGGTGTCCACGTGTGGCCCCGCCAGGCCTTTTGTTTCCAACTCACTGTATCTTTAAGATCAAGGCTGGATCCCAGGCAGTGCAGGGACCCGACCCACCGCCTCTCCAGGGCTCCTGAACGCAGCATTAGAATGTTTATAAAATATTCAATTTATGCAGTCTGTCCAAGAAGCCATCGTCCCAAAATAAAATCAGCAGTCTAGACGGAACACAGACACCAGAACTTATCAACAGTTGTCTGACTTGCATCTTCTGATGCATCTTGAGTGGGTCATAATACCAACTTTATTTTCAGTGGTGCATAAATTAATTACACGCATTTAATAACCAAAATATCATTATATTCCCCCTTTAATATCATAAAGGCTTTCCGCCAGGGAAGCACTTAATAGTGCAGGGGGCCGTAACGGGCTATTATCCTGGTGTAATGCTATTACAGAACCAATTATGTGCCATTAGACTTGCTTTTTTTGCAGTTTATGTGATTTGATCCAATCCCGCGCCCCTGACTTGAAAATTTCAGCCCAGTACTTCAGAGTTTAATTTTCACCCAGGCAGAGGGAAGGGCGGTCTCTCTCCGCTGAGTGTCTGCCTCGGATGCATTTTAAAAGTAATTGCGAAGGGTCCCACTGCATATCATTTGCATGGAGAAGCGAACATAAATTCTGGGACCCCTTGCTGAGAACAAAATCAAACTTTCCTTTTGTACGGTCGCTTGGAAAGGAAAGCCGTGTGCAAAGGGTCCCCCCAAAACCCATCCGGTGGTGACAATTAGCAGCGCTTTGTCAGTTTGCAGCCCAGGAGTCACCAGGCCTGACAAGGGGAGCTTAAAACCAAGCTCTCCCCGAGAAAGAAGGTTTGAGTCAGAGGGAACTTGGGGTGGGGGTGGGGTGGAGTGTTCAGAAAATAATGCTTTTTGGGGGATGGTGGTGGTGGTGATTGTTTCAACCTTCTTTTAAAAGAAAAGAGGAAAAACATTCCTGATGTTTGCTGAGAAATGACGGATTTTTTTTTTTTTTTTTTTTTTTTTTTACACCACGTGGGCCATTTGTAAGGCCCAGTAGACCTATCCAAGTTACTCGCTGTAGACAGCGCTGGAAATAATCAGATTAAGGCCAATTACGCGTGAGATTATAAAGGCGAGTGCTGAGCGGCGGCGCGCGCTGTAGACAGACAGCAAGACATCTGGCCACTTCCCGAGTCACTTTTCTGGTCCTGCGGGCGCCAGCCGCACGGAGCCCCGCCCGTATCCAGTCGAGCCGGGCGAGCGGACCAGAGGCGGTCACGCTCCGGCCTTCCTCGCCCGCCGCCCGCCGAGGTACGCGCGGCTCCCGACCCACACACCGAGCCCTGCGCGCCTGGCCTTGGGGCTCGGCTGCCTTCCTAGCGGGGGCTGCCTTTCGCGCAGATGGCCTGGCGCGCTCGCCGGACTCGGCTGCGTTGGCTTGGGTGCAGGATTGTGGCAGGGACCCCTGAGAGCCGGGAACCAGACTGCGTGGGCTTGGTGTTGGGGCCGAGGTGGGGGGGACGTCTGTCCGGGTGGTGGACCCGAATGGAAGGGCTGTCCCACGGGGTCTCCGGCTTGCGACGGCGCTGCCACCTCCCCTCCAGTCCCCAGAGTGGGCTGAAGGCGTTGGGAGGGGTCTTTCCAAGAAAGGAGCGCCCGAGGCGCTCCAGGGCCGGGCAGGGGGCGAAGGCAGAGGGAGACTGAGGCTCTGTCGCTGTTTGCTTTGCAGCCAGGCCAGATCTACGCGTGCCTTGTCGGTCCCGCAGTCACCCTCCCGAGTCCTGGCCGTCCGGTCGATCCGGCCGTCGGCGATGTTTTATTTCCACTGTCCGCCACAGCTAGAGGGTGAGTAAGCGCCGAGCCAGGAGCTGCTCCAAAAGGCCGGCGCCGGCCAGAAAGGGCCATAGCAGCAGCTGGGGCTGGTTGGTGGTTGGGTCCCTGCTCAGCGAGGGGCGCAGCCGCCGGAGGTGGGTAGAGGCGCCCGTGGCCCTCTCCCCACATCCGGCTCCAGCCTTCCACCCCGTCGCCACCTGCCTCCTACCTCGCACCCCCCCCCCCCCGCCCCCCGACCGGGCCTGGGCGGGTTGGCCCCCAGGCTATGAGCGCTGCCAGGACCGGCGGATCCTCCCAGCACAGATGCTGGTGTCACGCCTCTAATCCGGGCTCCCCTGCCCAGGGGGCCGCATCAATCTTTCACGGTGTTTTGCAAACATCCCGATAAGCGGAGGTGGACTAGGTAGCCCGCATGGTCCTGGCCCGGACGTGAGCAGGAACCCCCGCTGCCAGGCTGCTCTCACTCCCTGCCCAAGGCGATCTTGCTCGGCCAGGCCAATGTGGCCCTCAGGAGCAGGGTGGCCCTGCTCACCACTGCCAGAAGGGCCCTGACATGGCTCCTCCTCAGTGACTCACTGGGTTTCTGACCTCAGATGCTAACCACTTCCCACTCCCAGGGCCAGCCCACGACCAGGGTTTGGGTCTTTGAGGGTCTCCAGTTCTTAGGAGAAATTTCGCTTCAGGATCCTTGGTATGGTCTCTGCACTGGGTTGTTAGGCGGGGGTAGGTTGGTGAGAAGGAAATAGCTTGGATTTCTGGTCTTGGGGGCTCCCCAGGGGTGGGCCCTCCACTCAAGAAGGGGATTACTATGTATCAGGCAAATGCAAAGCCACACACTCTGGTCCTTTAACAGCGCCTTCCTCAGACCAGTAGTCTCAGCCATGGGCTACTGGGACTTATATAACTGGGAGCAGTACCGGGACTTGGCTTTGGCGACCTACTCCTCTGGGGGGAGGGTGGGCAGTGAGTGAATTTTGGAGGGGGAGAAGTCGAGAAAGGCACGGGGCAGGGCAAAAAGTGGTGAGACGCTGGGGGGGACCTGAAACCTCAGAGCATGCTCCTTCACCTTGCCCTGGTTACCTTGAGCAGTAGCTGGCCTCAGCTGGCCAGTGTGCACAGGGATTTCAGAAAGTTTGTTTTGTTTTTCCCATGGAAGCTTTTAAGAGTTCAGTAGGATTTTCTAAAGGAGGCTAATGAGCACCAGGGTTCAAGCCCTGCCAGCCCGGTCAGCATTCCTAAGAAGGAAAGGCCAGGCACTTGGCTGCATTTCACCTCCTTTTACTTCCAATGACCCATGTGGATGGGCTTTATAAAGGTCTGAGAGGTTCATCCCCTGACACCTAGGACTGCAGGGAGATCCTCTCCTTGTGCAGTGGACACACCTTTTCTGCATCTCTGAACCTCAGGTTTGGACTGACTGATACTCGGCAGCCCACCCTTCCAGTTAAAGTGGGAAGGTTGAGGTTTGGGCATTTAGCAGATGGTGGGCTGCCTGGGTGACTGAAGGGGAAAGCTCTGTCTGCAGGGTGGGCTGCAGAAGTCACCTGGGGAGAGCCCTGGCCAGCCTGTCGTGGCCCCAGCACACTGAGCTGCTTGCTGCCCTCAGCTCAGCTTAGCTCACCTTTCCTTCCCACACCTGGGGCACATCCCACCTCAACGCTTATTCTGATTGCTGTGACCAGAAGAAAAGGAGATGGGTCTTTAAGAACTTTTTTATTCCTCTGCAGATGTGTTTCAAAGGCAGTTTTACAGAATCGGGTGTTTTATTTTAGTTTAATATAGCTGGGGGGGAGGTGACCTGCTGCCGATGGAAAGGCTGAGGACAGACCCTTGGAATATGACTTCTCATTGTTGCCTACCAGCTTTTTAGTTGTAATTTTTTATGAATCTAGAGAGGCATATAGGAGAAAGCAAAGCATGGCTCATAATCTCACTTCTCAGATAATTTTGCTGATATTAAATTAAAAAGTATTACATCTACCTGCTTAGGAAATTCAAATAGAACAGAAACTTATATATTGAAAAGTGAAATCCTCCTTCTCTACCTCTTTTTCTAAAGATATTCCCTATTGTTGGTTTCTTGTGATTCCTTCAAGAAAAACATGCTATCACCTGCGTTTACCCTCATTTGTGTATTTTTCCTCTATATGTTATGCCTTATTTGTGCTGAGATCATAGTGCCACATCAGGACTTTCCTTTTTTCACTTTATAATACAGATTTTGGCGATTTTTCCATGTCAATGTATGCAGATCTACTGGCTTCTTTTATTATTTTTTTAAATTTATTTTTAAAATAAATTTATTTACTTATTTGTTTTTATTTTTGGCTGTGTTGGGTCTTTGTTGCTGCGCGCGGGCTTTCTCTAGTTGCGGCGAGTGGGGACTACTCTTCGTTGTGGTGCGCGGGCTTCTCCTTGTGGTGGCTTCTCTTGTTGCAGAGCCTGGTGCACGGGCTCAGTAGTTGTGACACGTGGGCTTAGTTGCTCCGTGGCATGTGGGATCTTCCTCGGGCCAGGGATCGAACCCGTGTCCCCTGCACTGGCAGGCGGATTCTTGACCACTGCGCCACCAGGGAAGCCTGACTGGCTTCTTTTAAATAGCTGTGTAGTATTCCATTATATATTGTTCAGAGGGTGCCTACAATTGTGCACTTTGGTTGTTTCCATTTTTTTTTTTTTTTCTGTTACCATGTTACCAGGAACAATATTCTCACTCCATTTTGGCACACTTTTAAAGTATATTCATAGACTACATACCTGTATGTGCACTTAAAATTTTTGATGGATATTGTCAAATTACCTTCTAATAAGGCTGCACAAATTCATGCTCCTACAAATGGTGAATAGTGTGTACAATTCATTATGCTTTTAATTGTACTGGGTATAATTGTGCAGCTTATTTTTTTGGCAAAAATGTTTTGTTTAATTATTGCAAGGTTTAACATTTTTATAACATAATCAACCATTCTATTTATTTTTAAGTAAGAAGGCTGTTCTCAAAATTTCCTCTTTTCTATTACGTTGTCAATCGTTGTTCTTATTAATTTGATGAACTGTCAGCTTTTTTTTAGGATCCAGTTTGACATGCAGTGTTTCACTTAAAGATATTATATGTACACTTTGTGAAACAATTTGGGACAAGCAGGTAGAAGTTTGTGAGGCTGATTGTGATTTGAGAGCCTCAGAGATTGCATTTCATCCTCACCAGTCAAGTGCTTTGTTTTAAAAGGAAACTGTTTGGTTTCCCACAAAATAATGGAAATAAGACCGCTTTGAGGCTGTCCCTTTGAAGTTCCCAATGAGCTGGAGAGAAATATTTGTAACTAGGATTTTGAGGAAGAAAGCAATTTGGATGGGATGGTGGAGGGAGAAGTCTTTACCAGAGAGTGGAGGTCTTGTGACAAAGGATGTGCACTGGGGAGTTGAATAATAAGTAGGAGGGACTCCCTTTAGTAGATAGAATTTTAAAAAGCCGAAGGACCTTGCTTCTTTGGGACTGAGGTCCTTCGGAGGGATGACGCCTGGGCAGTGTCGCTTGCCAGCTCCTAATGGCGAACATGCAGTGATTCTGAGACCGGAGCCCATGGCAGGTACAGCGTTCACTGGCTAATGGGAACTTGCTCACTTGTTTTCCTAAGAAGCCAAGTAAATGGTGGACTGTCAAGTTAATGGTGCACATTTGGAAAATGATCTGAATGCACATTTGGGGCCAAACTCTGTTGTGGCTTAATCCGAGCTTTGGAGGCTGGCAGGGAGGACTGTGGAAAGGATGGCTTTCTTTGCACAGAAGTGGGAGTAGTGGGTCTTTTATGAGCCTGGCCAGAGGCTCCTGTTTAAGTCTGCTTGGAATTCAGGACAGTCGCTATTGGTGCAGATTTCTTGTTAATTGACATCTATATAACAGATCCACTAGAGTGCTGATGAGCTGTGACCAATGGTATTAATATTCATTTATAAACTTCTTACCTCCTCGTGTCCTGAAGTTCTAGAAGAAAAGTGCTGGGAAAAGCTCTTGGTGATTTCTTTCCTCCCCTATCCCCAGCCTTTAATTCTTATTGTTGTAGAAACAAAGGAAAGTAAAATAACAAGTGAGCAAAAGGGAAACGTAGAGGCTTTTATTAAAGGATCAGAGGTAGAAGGGATGAGCTGAAGGCACATTGGACAGAGGTGCAGGCAGCTGGGAGCCAGAGGGCCGATGAAGGCTCCATCTCAAGTTAGTGACCCTTCCTGGCTCAGAGTCTAGAATTTCACAGGTGGACTTGGCTGTCTAGGGGAGTAAGGTCTCCACTCACCCTGTGAAATAGGCATAGCTAGGCCTAAAGTCAGAGGATACTGGGAGAGAGAGAGAACGTGAGAGAGTGAAAAAGAGGGAGCCTTAATTACAGGAGCAGAGAAAGATGCTTTAGGACAGCCAGGGCTCCGTCTGGGTGGGATGGGTCACTGAGTGAGTGTGCATGGCAGGGGCTCAGTGTGAAGACTGGGGGGCCCTGTGCTCAGGCTGATCCAGTTTGCTCCCTGCAGGCACTGCGCCCTTTGGCAACCACTCTACAGGAGATTTCGACGATGGGTTTCTGAGGAGAAAACAGCGCCGGAACCGGACCACGTTCACTCTTCAGCAGGTAATGATGCTCCCCTTCTGAGAGCCAGTCACTTCCTGCCTCCAAAATAATCAGAGATTGAGCAGCAATTCTTTGTCTTTTAAAATAAAGCCAACTGATCATGTTAACTGGATCTTTCTGTTTTCTTGAACAATTTATGTGTCAAGGAATCTGTCTGGGGAGAGGGCAGAGGACTGTGACGTTATGATCCCAGATAGTCAGTGAAGAGGCAAAGATGATGGCTCCCTTTTGTCTCAAGTTGAGAGTTTGGGGAACATTTCCACATCAGCAATACAGCAACATCATTTCAACTTTGAAATAACCTTTTGAGGAAGGCAGGTCAGGTATTCTCATCCCCAGTAGATAAATGAGAAAACCGGGGCCCAAGAGGTTGACTGATTTGTAGAAGGTATTGTCGTCCATAAGTGGAAGGGCTACAACTGGAACCTAGATATTGTGTTTCCAGGGTTGGGTCTCCTTCCCTTAGATCCGTTTGTCTCCCAGAGCATGCTGGAGCAGAAACCCTAGGAGGTTTCTGTAGGACTGACCCAGTGAGGGCTTCTGCAAGTTGATTCTGTTCTTCCAAGCCCTATAATGAAAACTGTGTGGGTTGCACTTTAAATGTAAATGCACTCAGATGTTTGTGCCTCTCTTATTTCTACCTCTTGGGGTAGCACTGAGGTTGTTAGTAAGTCTTAGCTCCCAAGTCTTCCGCGGTTGAAATTTTAATACTGTGGGATCTTTTCAAAGAGCATTTTTCTCCCTCTTCTTCCCCTACTTGATCTGTGAAACTACTTCCTCACCACACATAGCAAATTTGAAATATGCATCTGCTTCCTCTCACCTAGCCACATCCTCTCACCAGTAAATATTTTTTTTCCTTTTACCAGCTGGAAGCTCTGGAGGCAGTTTTTGCCCAAACACACTACCCTGATGTCTTCACCAGAGAAGAGCTAGCCATGAAAATCAACCTCACAGAAGCCAGAGTGCAGGTAAACCTTCTTTTTAATTATTTAACTCTCTAATATTAAAACTGGCAAACTTTTTTTTTTTTTCTTGACATCATGACTGCAGAGTGCACATTTGGCCAAAGAAAGCAAATGAAGACTATCTGTCATTTTCATGATGCACTTTAATAACATCAACATAATGTGGAATATTAGATTAGGTTGATTAATCGGTCATTCATAATTAACTAGTGATAATGTTCTACACTAATTTGTCCGCGTCTCTAAGGTACTAAATTACATCAATGCACATCCATTTCCTTGCTTTGGAAAAAAAAAAAAAAAAAAGAGCTGAGATGCTATTCTCAAAGCAGCTCTGACCGCTCTGGGGTAAGGCCGGTCAATTGCAGAGAACTGTGTTTTCATATGGGAACAGAGTAGGATCTGCTTTCCAGAAATTGCATCATGTCCAACTTTTCCCCAGCACGCGGACTCTTTCAGCGAAGTGGTCCGAAGAACATGGGCAATTTAAAAATCTTTAAACGGCAGCAGCAAAAGGGCTGCCTCAGAGCCGAGTGTGGCCCGTGATGACTGCCTCTAAGCAGGATTTCTTTTTAGAAGCTACACGGTGATTACGTTTAAGTGCACAAACCCGTCGAGCCCAGCAGATGTGCCCGAACGCAGGAGGAACAGATTCGCAGCAGCGCCTCTCCGGGCGAGCTATTCTTTGAGCACAATTATATATTCATTTTATTTATGGGGTTTCCTCCATGCTGTTTCTGTTCTTTTTTATGTAGGGGCTTGGGGTTAAGACTATGCAAAGATCTAATTGTAGGAAATATAATAGTTTGCTTTCGGTTCCCCTGGGTCATGTTAGTATCTCTTAAAAACCTATGGCTGAAGAGAGATAATGGAATTCTGAACAGTAAATTGGGGGTTGTAAACAAATTATTTCCCCTATAATCAGATTATGTGATCCTGATTATTAAATCTGAACATGAATCATTGGTCATATGCGGGCAAATTAAACTGATTATTATTTGGAAATGAAAATCTCCTTTGGCCAGGATGCCGTTTATCCTTTCTTTTTTTAATGCCAGCTTGCCAATAGCTGCCTAAAGACTGAACTGCAAATTGAGATAAATGGCACAATTATTGAGCATTCAGAAGTGGAAGATCATAACTTCTCCCTGAAAGGTGCAAGGGTGAGATAGGGGTGGTGACAATTAAAGCTGGGAATTGTTGTTTGGGCTATTGTTGGCTATTATGCAAACAGACAATGGCTGTGAAGCATTTGTTTAGTGAGACTCCATGTGGGGACACGGCTTTGGTGGCGGGAAGGGAGATGTGTTTACATTTATACCCCTTGCTCATTCAAATATGATTAATGTTCTATAAAGCAGGATCTTAATCGAAGCTGATGTTGTCAAACAATAACTAAATAGGGAAATAAACGACTCCATCATGCTCTTTCCTCAGAAGCAGGCGAACTGTCAGTGCAAAGTCATTAAAATATGATAATGAAAAATAGCTCAATTAAATGTTGTTATAGCTGTGACCTTCATTCAATTAAGACGCCAGAAAGTGTCTGCATTTTGCTTTGCATTTAACTGCCCTAAATTTAGAATATAGATAAAATCATTATTCAGTGGTTGCTGATATGTGCAATTAAAAATCAACTAGATTAAAAAGAAAGAAAGAAACCCAGTTAAAGGAGAATGAAAATTCGGAGGTGGGGTGAGCCTGGAGACCGAGGCTCTCTCCTGGGCCAGTCTGCTGACAGGCAAGGCGGAGAGGATGCCCAGGGGAATAGGAGGGAGGTCTAGCCAAGCCCCCCCCCCCTTTTTTTTTTTCAAAAGCCAGGAATTATCTTCCAGGAGAGAGGGGGAAGAGGTTTAGCTGCACACAGAGTAAAGGGCAGCAGGATTTCACTGACCTCTGGGAACACCTTGGGCCCAGGCTGCCTGATTGCCCTGAGGCTGTCCTGCAAATGCAATCTTGGTTTCTAAGGCTTAAAGAATTCCACACCCGCCTCTAAGAAGGCACTCAGAGCAGGTGGATCACAAGCCGCCTCCTAACCTGAGGATGGTGGAGATAATAACACTAGCTAATGTTCACCGAGTGATTGATTGCTGTGTGCCAGGCACTGTGCTTAGTATTTTGCATGCATCTCCATTAAATTTCCTAACAATGCTTGGGGGTGGCTGTTATTATTACTCTCAAACAATTTGGATCATGGTACCCAGCCAAGCCACTGGGCTTCAAATTGTGGATCTGCCACTTAGCACTTGGATGACCTCAGGCAAGTTAATTAAACTGTCTGTGCTTAGTTTTCTCATCTGTAAAGTGGGGGTAGTAGAACTATCTGCCTTAAAGGATTGCAGTGGATTCTAAACCAGATTCACCGGGGTCCAGAATTCTCAACCAGGACTCACTCCAGAGTCAGTGTTTCTAGTGGATGCACTAGGCTGATGGTCACGAACTTGCCGTGATGTGTCAGTGTTAAATCACACGTATGAGGCCAGACACACTCCGGCCAAACCTGCTGGATGAGAGAATGAGTATTTTTTGATGAGGAAACCCCAGGGCAGTGTTTCACAAACTGCTTTGATGATGAATCCCCCCTCTCCCCCTAGGAAACACATTTCACATCAAATAAGTGTACTTGCATACACTGAGAATTTCCACAAGATAGTGCTTTTACCCTTACTGTGGGCAGTGCATTTGGATACTTTCTATGATTTCACACTCATTAAAAAATGCCTGTCACACCTTCGAGTCTGATTTTCTGAGCCACCCGTGAGTCTGAAGCTGCAGTTCGGAGGGCACTGCTTGGCTAGATCTTTAGAGAGAGGAGGCTGTGCTCCCGCACACCTGCTGCAGGGGAACCGTGAGCCGGGGGCATGGGGACCAGGCACTTGGGTTTAGGTTCTGGTTGCCTCCTTCTGTCTGATTTTCTGCCACTGTTGGGTGTGTGCTTCCTTCGGGGACTCAGGTTTGGTTCCAGAACCGAAGAGCCAAATGGAGGAAAACGGAGAGAGGGGCCTCGGACCAGGAGCCAGGAGCCAAGGAGCCCATGGCAGAGGTGACGCCACCGCCTGTGAGAAATATGAACTCCCCGCCCCCTGGGGACCAGGCCCGGAGCAAGAAGGAGGTCCTGGAGGCCCAGCAGAGGTGAGGCTGGCTGAACCCAGGGCCTGGAGGGCTGGCGGGCACCCAGGATTGGGAACTCAGTGTGTCATTTTCCTTCTCTGCCAGCCTGGGGCGAACTGTCGGTCCCACAGGGCCTTTCTTCCCCTCTTGCTTGCCGGGGACCCTCCTGAATACAGCCACGTACGCCCAGGCCCTGTCACACGTTGCTTCCCTGAAAGGTGAGTTTGGGCTCTGCTGCCTGCTGGTGCGGGGCAGGGGCTCTGCCTGCCTGTGCCACCTCCAAGGGCATCATGGAGATGGTTGGCCTCTTCTGTTTTCTTGGGCGGGCCCATCCTTGCACCGGGGGCTGGTGTAGCTCCTTTTCTCCTTCTGTCAATCACAGCCAGGGTCATGAACAGCATCTGTTTCCACACATGCTATCTTGTTTGATTTCTACATGGCCTGAGAACGTAGGTGAATGTCGTATCACTGCACCAGCTGCGGAATTGGTTGAGAGGTGGCTATTTCAGAAGGGGCCACTGCATGTTCACAGACGGCTGCCTCCTGTCGGTACCAGTTTTAGGTGCTAGCTTGCAGCTCGTGGGTGAGGCCTGCGATGGACCGTTGTCCCAGCTCGTGAGGACCCTCCCCATACGTGCAGCCTCCCCACCTGCCTTCCCTGGGGCCTCCTGATGTCAGGGGTTAGGATTTGTGGTTTTCTAAGATTTGCTGTCTTCTCAAAGGCTGTGGTTGTCTGAAGGATGGAAACCATTTGGGGCATTTTTGTCAGGCCCAGAGAGAAGGACTCTGGTGGGGCTGTCCTTTGGGGGTTTCTGGGTCAACCCCACTGGATGAATGGGTCCATCCAGTGTCTTTCAATTCTTGGCCCCAAACTCACTCTTCCTGTGAGGAAACCAAGCAGCTGTGCTGGCCGGGAGCAGGGCTGGGCCCCAGAGTTTGTCTGGGGCAGTGAGTGTTAGTGTTGGGGTTTGTCTGTCACAGCGGGTCTGGGAGATGGGGGTGCAGGTGCGGGCTGTAGGCTTTTTCCCCATAATAAGCAGAGGGAGAGGCCCCCCTAGGATGTTTCCTGTGTGCTCTGTTTTAGGGTCTGGGGTCTCCTGCCCTCAAGAGGTTCCCCCTCCTGCAGGTTGGTCTTGCATGTGCGTGTACACACGGACGTGCGCACACACACACACACACACACACACACACGCGCGCACGCACACGGGCAATCTGCATTGCAAATGTAGTTTCTGGAGCCTGAATAAGGGCATGATGGAGCCTCTCTAGGGGATCTCCGAAGGGAGAGAAGGGTGTTCTACGCACAGGGAAAAACACGTGCAGAGTGCCAGGAGCAGGGAGAAGAACCAGGCTTGTCTGGAGAACGGCTGGTATGTTGGGTGCCCACAGGAGAGTGCCCAGAGATAAGGTGGAGGGGCCAGAGCTTGCAGGCCTTGGATGCCGCACTCCTGCATTTGGATTTTCCGCTGTAGGAGGTGGGCCCCTGAGGCCTGGAGCCACTTCTGAGCGGTCCGGGCAGCTGGGCAAGTCACCGTGCTCAGGTGGCCGGCATGGGTTGACGAGGTTCAGCTCCATCCAGCTCTGGACCCCGTGCCCTCCTAGTGCTTCCTTCAGCTCCAGGGTCTGTGTGCTCCAGGGGCCAAGTAGAGCCCCCTGCCGCAGAGTGGCCTTGGGACATATTCACAGACACAATAGGCTGATAGGGCACTGTGAAGATGGGGTCCCAACTGGAAGGGGCTTCCAGAAGGAGATTACCAATGGGACTTGGGTATCATTCAAGGAGCTGCTCTGGGCAGAAGAGCAATCCTGTGTCCATCTATGAAATCCTCTCTGCTTCGGTGAGGCCCAGCTCAGCTCCTGAGAGTAACCATCTCTTTTATCAATGTTCTCTGCTTGCCCCATTCCAGCCTCACCAGTTGAAGGTGAATCCCACGTCTCTTCGCTGGGGCAGCTGGGAGGGGTCTGGGGCAAAGCCCAGGCCCTGGTGGAGGCCTGAGGTGGCTGAAAGAGTGGAGAGAGGGCCAGGCTGCTGGCAGGGAGGGTGGGAGTGCCTGCCTGCCACTGAGAGGCTGAAGGCACTGATAAGAGGGAGACAGAGGACAGAGCAGAACGAAGCAGGGCTGGTGGGAGGGGCAGGTAAATCTGTCATTCTCCTCTTCTTCCTTTACTCCTATGTACTCCCCCAACCCCAGCACTTCCCTTGGGGCCTGACCTGTGCCTGCTTCGCTGGAAACAGACTTTCCTTTGATGGAGGGATGGGGCGTTGGGGTGTCAGGATTCGGCAGAAGTGATGGAAATCACAGTGTGCTCACCAAACCAGGGCACATCTTTGTGCCTTGTGGTGGCACTTGCTCGGGAAGCTTGCACATCCCCACTGGAAGGTCTTCCTGGCTACGATCAGGGACACGAGGTGTGCTGGGGCAGGTGACACACTCTGATAGTTCCAGCGCCAGGCAGGCGATGAGCGAAGCGAGTATGTGTAGACTTTGTCTTTGCTCCCCCGGATACAAATGAGCTCTTGCTCATCTGGGACACGCAGCCGTCTTGGTCTATACGTCATTCTCCCACTTGTGAGAAAGGCGTGGGGAAAAGGCACGTTTCTCTACATCAGAAGCAGTTATGCGAGGAGAACGCTAAGGGGCTCCCTGAGATTTGGCAGAGGTGGGCTGGGGAGCATTCGCCCACTCAAGGGTCAGCTACTGCTCACGTCAGCCGATGGTGGCCAAGTGGGTCTGTGGACCCAACATTGCTAGAACTATTGAAATTTCAGGAGAAGCTGGAAATCTGGATTTTTATTTGAAATAGTCCCATCTTTTAAATGTGACCTCCAAGTCTTTGGGCCAAATGGGCGCATCATTGGTCAGACCAGCCTGCGAACTGCCTTTCTGTGGGGGGCACTTCTCCTCCACCCCTCCCATCTCTGCTTTCTGTGTTCTTCTCCCTGCATTCGTAGCTCCTCCTCAGGCCTGCCCCCGGCAAAGGTCCCCTCCTGTAGCTCATCCTGACCCCTTTACCCACCAAGGCCCTTGCTCTCTGGCCCCTCTGAGCAGCTGGCTTTTTAGTCTCTGGCAAGCTAAGTGGTGTTGGAAAGGGAGGGAAATGAGTGATAACTGAAAACCTTTTCTGTCCTCTGCGCGGTGGTCTCACGTGTAGTCCCGTTTAATTCTCACGGTAGAGGAGCGTAGCAAACGATGTATCAGGGAGGCTCCAGGGCTGCACAGCGGGTCAGTGGAGCTGGGATGGCTCTGAGATAACAGCTGGCATTGGTTGGGGTATCTTTGCATTCTAAGAGTGCCTGACCCTGTGAGGTGGCAGCACAGCCTCGCTCCAGCCCAGGTGGGCTCGGCCGTCCTTGGAGATGTGCTTGGGGGACCTGCCTCTGCCTCAGAACCTGGGGTAACAAGCGTGTACCTGCAAGTCAGGTTCTGGATGCCCCGGGATTCAACTCTCGATTGTTTCCCGGAACATTTGTTAAGTTCTTTGAGGCCTACGTCTTCCAGACTCTTGCAGACTATGTCTTCTTCTCCCAGGGTTCCCCAGCCACAGAAGTTAAGTGCATGGCCCAGTTTAGGCCCAAGAGAGGAGCAATCCCAATTTTCTAGGCCTGGCTCAGTGCCCGGACCTCTGGGCTGTGACCTGGCCTCCCTTTCTTGAGTTCACCCCCAGAGGTGGCTGGGCGGCCAGGTGCTGGCAGAGCTGGTGGCCTGAGCTCTGCTTCCAGGGGCCTCTGGCCAACAAGGGGGCCCCCTCAGCAAGCTGCGAGGAGCTTCATGCACGTGTGTGCTAGAAGGCACACACCTGGGATTCCATGCCCATCCCTCTTTTTACAAACGAGAAACTGAGGTTCCTGGAGGGAAAGCCACTTGCTTACAGGTCACTCATATCAGCGAGGTCTCCCCTTTGAGATCTAGGCTGATCTCCACAGGATCCTGGTGTGCTCTTTCCTCCAGGCATGATTTATTCATTCATTCCTCTGGGTGGGCACCTGTTGGTAGGGGCTTATGACCCCCACCCTGCTTCTGCCTGGCAAGTGAGGACAGCTGGCAGTCCACTGGGCATGAGCCCTGGGGGAAGAATCTGGACTCACCCAGAGACCAGAACCATTGTGAGCTGAGCACCACAGCCCCTTCCAGCCCAGAGATCCCAACCCACTTCTCCAGGCCTGAGGCGACTTGCAAATCATCCCCAAGAAAGAAACAAAGTGAATTTCAGCTTCTGGACTCAAACCAGTGTTCAGGTTTCCTTCCCCAGGCTTTGTGGTCCTAGTGGGATCATATGGCCCTGGGCTAAAGACAGCAGGTGTCCTGGAGAGGCCACCACTATTCTGGCCCTGCCCCAGACAGCACTCTCGGTGTCGATCCCGACTCCAGACCTGAGACTCCAGACCAGGGCTTGACGATCCAAGCCAAGGCTGAGCTGTGCTACGCCAGCACCCGGCCTGGGTGTGAGGGGAATCCGGGCTCCCAGTGCCCAGGCAGGATCCGTTCTCCCTGGGGACACATGGAGCACCCCAGCGAGTGGTCCCAGAGCTAACTGCCTGCAGAGCATTCTATAGAGTTACAAGTCAAAGGACTCTGAGTTGGGGGTCCTGGTCTTTCGGTTCTAGGTGTTGTTGTGACAGATGTGAAGTCTCTTCCGGGGAAACATTGAGAGAGCCTTCAGGTATGATTGTAGGGGAGCCTGGGGGTTGCTGAATTCCTTTAAGTACCGGTCCTTGAAGTCCTTAGGTCCTTTAAGTAGTTGTTGAATTCACTTCCCTGGAAACACTTTGGCTTTGAATATGCTCTGAAAACAAGGGCCTTCTTGGAATATTGGCTATCAGCTCCTGGAGCAGGTGGCACTGGGGGGAGGAAAAGGGCAAGCAGGGGCAGATGGGGGTGCTGGCTATAGAGGGAATGTGCTGGAGGGGGGATGCCCAAGAAACTGACTCCCAGAGCACAGAGCTCTGGGGTGTCGTCAAGCCCTTGCCTCCAATGTGAATGGCTGGGTGGGCTGGGCCCTGGCAGCTCCATGACTGTGGCCCAGAACATGCTGGTGGATCTAGACTCTGCTTTTTTATTTTTAGATTATGCGGGAAGTGGCCCAGAAAAGGTGACGAGGAACAGGTCACTCAGCCGCTTTGCTGAGCTTTAGCACCCAGACTGAGAAGTCAGTGGAAGATTATGGTTTTCTTAGGAAATTAGAGGCCCTAATTTTCATTCACTGGAGACACCTGTTGAAGGCAGGGGCCTGGGGTTCGGAAGAAGCTCGAGAGCTAGGGAAACCAAGATGAGGCTGGAAATGACCCCTGGCTTTGGAAAATCTGCACAGCTCAGAGCTGCCACAGCGCACACTGAGCTGGCTTGGCGGTTCTGCCTCGGGCCAAGGGGTGAGGGCAGAGACCTTCCGGAGCTTCGCCCTCTGCCACATCCTGTGCTGGGGGACTGTGCTCTGCTGCCAGGTCCCCAGGCTTGGGCAGGTAGCTGAGATGCAGCTCTGGGGCTGGAGCCCTGGGGACACCTATTCAGCAGGTTCAGTGTTGCGGCGTGTGGATGGGGGTGTTCACAGAGGGATGGGTCTGGCTAGGTCAGCAAGGCTGCTCAAGCGATCGGGAGCCTGGGAAGGGTGGGAGGTGGGGCCGGCGCCCTTGAAGGACAGGAGGTTATGGACCCTTCGGGGTGGCTGGATAAGCAGAGTGTCTCTATGTAAAGGTGTGGCAGACTTGCCTCCACGCTCTGCTGGGCAGGGAGATGTGGATGGGCATTGGGCTGTGCCCATCAGAGGGGGCCAGAAAACTGCCCACCAGCGACAGAGCCAGGTAACTGAAAACCAGGCACTTGTGGAAGTTTCCTCCGTTAATTATCCTTTAATTATCAAGCAGTCAACGAACACAGCAGCGTTGAGCAAGGGCTCTGGACGGCCTGCCTGGTGTGAAGCCTCATTCTTCCATTCTCTGGCCATGTAAGTCTTGAGTTAAGTACTGGGAATCTCTACCTCTGCTTCTTCATCTGTAAATTGGGGATCTTGACCATCACAGGACTGGATTTATAGGACCAAATGGGGAGAGTGTGAGTTGGACCAGTGGGAGGTGTGAGTTAACACCGTTATTATTAATCAGATTCCTCCATTCTCATCTTCAAGTCACTGGGTCCCACTCATCTTTAAAAGACCAACTGCAATGTCTTTTCTCCCACACTTCTCCCATTTTTCTGAACTGTATCGCTGCTGACATTCACCTTTTCCTCGTAACCCCTCGTTGTTCTGATTTTTGGCTGTGATGGGAGCTCCTTCCCGTCCCTGGTGGGATTTGCTGGTCAGGGCACCCATTCCCTCCCTGGGGCTTCATGCAGCCAGTGATGTGCTTTGTACTCTGGGGTGGTCAGAGAGGGCCCATCCTGGCCAGGCACGCAGTCAGTGTGTTTCCGGATTGAGTGTTCCACGGACACTTAAAAATAAAAAGGCAGCAGGACCCTACCCCGTGAAGTCAGGGTTTGCATAACAATAATGGGTGTCCAGAGAAAAAGCCTTTGCAACACAAAGAGCTTTCCTGCACTGTCTTAATGGCCAGCCTCCTGTTCACAATTCATTAATGCAGAGGAGGTTATTAATGGCCGAGGGAAGCGCTTGGGTTTGTTCCGGGGAAGTGCTGGCCACAGAACGGGCCACAGTCAGTGGAGGCCTTCTCCCTGGTGCACTTAGCCCGGCTGCCTCTAACCTGTGATTCGGAGAGCTGGGTGTGAGGTGGAAACTCGTTACGGCTGCCAAGGGAGAGCTTTCATAACTCAGTCCGCGCTCGTGCCCGGGAGTCACAGCCACTCTCCCCGGCTGGGCGGGGCATCACGGCTGACCTTTCATCGGCTCCTGGCGAGGCCAGATGGCTCCTGTGGTCCCACATGCGGCCCGGGCAGGGAGGAGTCTGGAGGCAGACAGACCTGGTCCCACCTCCGTAGCTGAGCTCCATCCATCCAGGCCTCGGAAGCCGTGAGGACTGACGGAGATGTCCTGACACGCAGTGGGTGCTCAGTCAATGCTAGCGATCAGAGTAGCAGTCCTGGGCCTGCATCATGTGTGTGAGGACGAGCAGGCAGGCGAGGGGCAGGGTGTCCAGTGCTGGGAAGGGGTCTGGCCATGTCCTTCTTGAGAGCAGGGCCCCTTAGTTACCCAAGAATGTGCCTTCCCTGCTTCACGCTGGCATGGGCCCTTGGGCTTCCAGGACAGGGTAAAGTGTCCAGAGTCTGAGACTGGAAGGGCTTTATTGGCCAATGAACGTTTGCCCACCAGGGCTAAACTCAGAGCCGGAGGCAGCCTCTTCCTCCTTCAAGTCCCCTGAAAACATTTTCCCCCTAATTCTCTTAATCACTTTTTCCTGTGCTGTGATTAAAGAAAAAAAATCACAATCTTAATAAACTATTAAAACTGTTTTATTATGAAATATGATAATCAAAAACTCAGAAAACATGCATCTAGAACTTAATGAATGATTTTAAGCACCCATGTGCTACCCTTCCTTTGGAACTATGCCTGCACCCCAGAAGCCCCCGAATCCCTGTGCCCCTTTCTACTAATGTCACTTTTCTTCCCCCTAGAGGAAACCACTGTGCTGACTTTTATGGTAATGCAGCTTTGCCGACCACCTGCGTAGGCATTCAGAAACGCTACTGTCTAGTCTGAACTTTTTTATTTATTTATTTATTTATTTATTTATTTATTTATTTATTTATTTATTTTTGGCTGTGTTGGGTCTTCGTTTCTGTGCGAGGGCTTTCTCTAGTTGTGGCGAGCGGGGGCCACTCTTCATCGCGGTGCGCGGGCCTCTCACCATCGCGGTCTCTCTTGTTGCGGAGCACAGGCTCCAGACGCGCAGGCTCAGTAGTTGTGGCTCACGGGCCTAGTTGCTCCGCGGCATGTGGGATCTTCCCAGACCAGGGCTCGAACCCGTGTCCCCTGCATTGGCAGGCAGATTCTCAACCACTGCGCCACGAGGGAAGCCCTGAACTTTTTTGAACTGTACATGTATATACATATAAATGGAATCATACACGTTGTATTTTTCGTGCCTGGCTACTTTGACTCGGCATTATGTTTGGGAGATTTATCCATGTAATTAGATTTAGCTGTCAATTCTTAATGATATTCTGTGTACATGCTCAGATCATCTGCAGATAAAGACGGTTTGTCTCTCCCTTTCCAATCCTTATACAGTCATCCCTGGGTATCCGTGGGGGATTGGTTCCAGGACAACCACCCCGACCCCCCATACCAAAACCCACCCATCCTTGAGTCCTTTATATAAAATGTTGTAGTATAATGAATGCAGTTGGCCCTCCATATCCGTGGGTTTCATATCCCTGGATTCAACCAACTGGCGGATTCATTTCAACTGGTCGGTTGAATCTGGGGATGCGAAACCTGCGGATACAGAAGGGCAGACTATAGTTTTTATTTCTCTTTATTTTTGTCTGGCTGTGCTGGCCATAACCTCTAGTACAGTATTGAATAGAAGTGGTGATAATAGGCATCCTTGCCTTGTTCTTTTTTTCTGTCAATAACAGATTTATTGAAATACAATTCACATACCATACCATTCATCCATTAAAATGTACAACTCAGTGATTTTTAGTATAGTCAGGAGTTGGGAAACCATCACTACAATCGACCTTAGAAAATTTTCATCACCCCAGACCTATTAGCAGTCAGTCCCCATTTCCTCCAACCCTCCCTGCCCCAGGTTACCACTAATATTTCTGTCTCTATAGATTGTGGACATTCTGCTATTGCCATTGTGGATATCTCATTGAATGGAATCCTACAATATCTGGTCTTTGTGACTGATCCTTGGCTTATGCCCTTATTCTTGATCTCAGGGGGAAGCTCTCACAGTTTTACAATCATGTTTGTTGTCTGCCTTTTTATTTTTAAGATACCCTTTATCAAGTAAAGATATTTTTCTCTTGCCCTAGTTTTCTAAGAGTTGTATTTTAATTATTATTTTAAAAAATCATGAATATAAGTAGATGTTGAATTTCATCGAATACTTTTTCTGCTGCTGTTGAGACAATCACATGATTTTTCTTTCTCAATATATTAATACAGTAAATTACACTGATTGATTGTTTAATGTTAAACCAACTGGGCATTCCTGGAATAAACCCAAATTAGATGTGACATGTTATCCTTTCTATATATAGCTGGATTGGCTGCTATTTTGTTTAGGGTTTTTTCATCTACGATCATGAAGAAATTGGCTCATGATTTTTTTTTTCTTATAATCTCCATTCCAGGCTTCAGTATTGTTTTACTTTACCTCCCAACTTAGTATAATAAAAGCAGCAGCAGAACTGCCCAGCTGTTTTATTATCTCTCCTGATTCCAAGGACTGGCTGGGCTCAGCCGGGCAGTTCTGCTGCTGCTTTTGCCTGGGGCGTCTCATGAGGTTGCAGTCAGATGGCAGCTGGGGCTGATACATACAAGATGGCATCACTTCTGTGCCTGGTGCCTTGGCAGGGATGCTGGGAGGCTGGGAGCACTCTCTCTCTTTCTCTCTCTCTCCCCATGGTGGGAGTTGGATGGCAGTTGGATCCTGAGAATGTAAAAGCAGAAGATGCCAGGTCTTGTTAAGAGTTACACTTAGAACAGGCACAGTGTCACTTCTGCTGTATTCTATTGATTAAAGCTGCTCACAGAGCCAGCCCAGACTTAGGTGGAGGGAACTGCGCACCGGTGTGAATACTGGGAGGGTGGTTCATTGAAGGCCCTCTGTAGAGACTGACTCTATAGGTAATGAGGATACTCTGGCCTCGTGACATGAGTTGGGATGTTTATTTTTGAACCCACCCAACTTCCCAATCCTGACTGTAAGCACTTTAAGGGCACTGGCCTTATCTGACTCACCTCTAGATCTTTCCAAGCCCCTTACCTCTGCCCCTTACACAGGGTCTGGTCTGGTGCTGAGTAAAAGGTAGTGATGTTTGGGGAAAGAAGGAAAGAAAGTCGTGCTGCTCTGGGCCTGGGAGACCGGCCTCACTTAGGAGACCCCAGTCTACTGGCCTTGGCCCTGTACTGTGGGCCACTTGCTGGGCCCCAGAAACTGCTGGGCCCTTCTGTTCTTCATTCAATACCCACTGAGCACCCTAGTTTGCCAGTCTCTGAATGGGGGGCTGAGCATCCTTTGATGAATTAGATACAACCCTACCCTAAGGGGCTCAAGGCTGGGCGTGGGCTTGGAGAGAGAGACACTTGTGACACTGTCACGTGCCCTCATACAGGCCAACAAGGGCATGCAATGTGTGGGGGAAGCCCAGAGGAGGGAGGAACTCTTTCTCTGTAGGAATGAAGAAGGTTTTCCAGAGGAAATGCTTGAGTTGGGCTTGAAGGAGCTGTAGGAGCTGACCAGTGGGTGTGGGCACTCCAGGCATCTGACAGAAGAGCATGAGCAAAGGCACTGAGGCTGGCTGGTTGAGGAAAGGGCAAAGTGTGAGGTTGGATGGAGCCACGGTCCTTGGAGAGGATGGTGTGGCCTCAAGATGAGCCCAGGCTCTGGGGTCAGACCAGCCATGGCCCTTTACTGCCTCCTTCCCTTTATAAGGCCAACTTAGGGGAGACCCCAGTCTCCTCATCTGTAAAATGAGGGTCGTCATGGCCATACCCAATATTGCCTGTGGTCTGTCGGGAGTGTATCTGTGCCTGGCACATCCAAGTGCCCGGTAGGCGCTGGTGATTGTTGTTAGGGTTATGAGGATGAGGCCAAGGGGACACTTGGGATCTGATTAGGGTTTGCGTTTGGGTTTCTGGGGCAGAGGATCCCACTTCCTGCAGGCGTTCACTCCTCAATGGGAGAGGCTCTCAGCCTGAGGTCCACAGTGTGTGCAGCTTTAGGAAAGCAGCACAGCCTTGCAGGGGCTCCCGGCTTGTTTCTGAAGGTGCAGGGGTTTGGGGAACAGGGCACCTGAGGGCCAGGACATGGTCTGTCCTCATGGGGGAGGTGGTTTGGTCAGCCCTAGCCTCTCAGTGCCTAGCCGATGTCAGGAAGGCAGGGGTGGAGAACCCCAGCACTTAACATTTGGAAGGAATCTCCTTGATGAGTATATGCTACCAGCACTTCTCCAGGATACAGTGGGGGAAACTGAGGCTCAGAGAGGGGCTAGGACTGCCCAAGGTCACACGGTGCCTCTGCCAGAGGTAAGACAAGCCAGACACCCAAGCGTCCCACCTGCCAGCTCCCCACACCCTGTATTGATTCCGTTCCTTTTACAGGCCCCTGCTGTCATTCTCTGGCTTTAAAAACTGCAACTCACTTTCCAGAAGCCATTTCCTATGGGTGCTGATGGGTTTGCCCTTCCTGCTAATCAATGGGGCCCTGGAGTGCAGGGAGCTGAGCGGAGGGCTCCTGGCTTGTGCCCAGAGGCAGCGGGGAAGCAAGCTGCCCGTCCCGAGTTCTGGCAGCCGCCGGAAGGAGGGAGGGTGACGCTCACTGGCATCGGATCACCTAGAACGCGTGTCCCTGCTGCTCCTCTGGCTGTGCCAGGGTCCTTGAATCTGGGTGCTGTCATCATTTGCTTGCCCCTTCAGAGGTATCCAAGCAGAAATGGGACATTGGCGCTGGCCCCGAGACTGGGTCACAGCATGAGGGACGGTCGAATGAGCCGACTCCTGTCAGGGAGCATTTGCTGAGTGAATAAGCAGATGTTGGGACAGTGCGTGCACACGTGGAATTAAGACAGGGAGGGATTTAGAGTCCACTCCTCCTGCGTAACCTGCTGAATTAACCTGGGGATTTTGGCATTAATCAGATTGGGTAACTCTGTGATGACCATAGTTTTTCTTTCCATGGGGTATTGAGGAAGCTTAGAACCTGGGAGTTGGCAACCTTTGAGGAATTAAAATATGCCCCCTCAGTCAGGAAAGATAGACTCTCCCTCCTTTTCTCCCTCCCCCAAATATTCAAGTGCTTACTTTGTACCCAAATTGGAAAGTTTAGCTCTGGAATCAGGGCTGTGTGGGTGAGGGTAGGTGAAAGCTCTTACTCTGCATGTTTGGGAGGTGTGGTGGGTACAAAAATAAACACAACTCATGGTAAAGAGGCAATAAAAACCATAACACAGGTACAGGAGAAAGCACTTTGGGGGTTCTGTGGTAGTAGTCACCCAGGAGTGAATTGGACCCTGTTGTGTATTTGATTACTGGTGAATACACTTAGCCACTGCATCTAAAAATCTCTGCCTAAATACTGTAGGCGTCTACTAACACTGCCACCCAAATATTCCTTGTAAACTGTTAGGAACTGGTATTAGGAATCACAGAATATGTTTATTCATTTATTTACTTTGCTATAAAGCAAAAAAAAAAAAAAGAAATGAACTGTAGTATTTATGTGAAAGGTCTCATAAATCCACTTACTCATTTCCTTGCTCCATACTCTTACCTTTAACCTGAACGTTCAACAAGAAATCGATGTGTGAGAGCTCTACTTGTAACCAAAATTATCATTCATGTGCCTTTCTATGGTGAAAATGTGCTTTCGGCAGAGAGGAGACAGAACGGACTTAATTTTTCCTGTCAGTCTCTGTAGTAGATCAATTAAATTGCCAAGGAGATCAAATATTTCAGACTGTATTTATTACATTAAGTATTTATGTTCAGGCCAAGCCTTTAAAGCATGATGTCATATAGGAATGTAGGCCGATTCGACCAATTCAGCAGAATTTGCTGTAACTTAATGGAAATCTAACTGTGTGTTTTAATTTAGTGTCCAAGAGGTAGCAAGTTCTTCAAACAAAATAATTTTCAGGCTGCATTTGGGGGCTTGGAGGCTCTTGTACAGGCTTTGGTGATGGCACACATGGTAGGGTGAGAGGGAAGAAATTGTGGCCTTTTAGGGGCTTTGCTGGCTGATGGTTGGTCGCATCCCATGCCAGGGATCACTGACTTTGATTCCGGCCGAATGGGAGATAGACAGAATGTTCCTGGTGGGTCTTCCATGGTCAACCCTCAGCTCCATGTTCAGAGTCAGTAACTCTAGTGCAGACTGAGGTCATTAGCAGTCGTGGAGTCTCAGCTGGGTGCTGAGGGTACAGTTCTTATTCCTTAGAAACCTCAGTGGAACTCTGTCCTAAAGGGGAGTGTCTATCCCATCATTTGAATGAAAGGAGATGGGAAATCATGAGTCACAAAAAAGACACTCTTATTGTGAGAGTAATACTTGGTCAGTTTAGAAAAGGTGGAAAGTACAGCAAAACCCAAAGAAAAATATAAAAATCATTTGTAATCTTAGCCAGAAAGCTGGCTAAGAATCAGAATCTTAGAATCCAGAATCCAGAATCAACTATGAATATCTGCTACTAGTACGTTTGCTTTCTTCCCATTTATAAATATATATTGCCAATAAATTTATGTCTTTTAGGGAATTCCCTGGTGGTCCAGTGGTTAGGACTCGGTGCTTCCGCTGCCAGGGGCCTGGGTTCAATCCCTGGTCGGGGAACTAAGATCCTGCAACCCACGCAGCCAAAAGAAAAAAAAAATTTATTTATTTTAGAAATTATTTAGAATTTTAAGATTTTAATTAAAAAGTTTAAATTTATAAATATTTTCTGTTACTAAATAAAATTATATATTATACATACTTATGACCACATATGGATATGGTATATGGCTGCACGTATGCATATATACATATGTACTATGCAAATATATGTATGTATTATGTATACATGTATATGTATGTATATAAATATATATACATACACCAAAATGGGATCATTTTGACTTACTGTTTCTTAACCTACTTTTTAAACCTAATGTTTTATTATTATTATTTTTTATGGCACCAAATATCCTCCTACAACATAATTTTGTCATAGCTTCAGTGCATTCAATATGGCGATTATAACTTATTCAGTCAACTCTCTAGTATTGGGCGGCTAGGTTATTCATAGTTTTTTGGTGCTATGTGCCACATGGGGATGACTTCCTTTGTAGCTAATTTAATTTTTAGCCCATTGGTGATTGTAGCTTTTTGATAGATTAAAAAAAGAAAAGAAAAGAAAAGAAGAGAGAACTAGAGCCTCAAGTCTGGAAATCTGGTCATTAAAAGATGAGACTTTTAAAGTTTGTTTGGCTTACTCCTCAAGGTTCTATTGGCAGAATAAATTTTTCTACTTTCTGGTCTCATGGAAAAGGCTTCACCAATGAACCCACACAGCTGTGAAAACAGTGTAGGGATACGCAGGGTGAAGGACGCTCACAGCACAGTCACGCATCTTGAGGCACTGTTCATTCTTCGCGTCCTCCCGGGGATGTTCAGAGCAAGTGAGTTCTTCGCTGGCCGCTGAATTGAATGGGTAACTTGAATAAGCTGTGAACTCTGACTTATTCTTGCCCTTTATTTTGTACGCGGTCATGGAAATAATAATTGTTGGAGGACTTAGTGCTAGGTGCTTTATAGAATTTCTCCTAAGGTAGGTGTATGACCTCCTCTTACAGATGAGGAAGCTGGAGCTTGGAAAGATGGTGAGAAGTCCCATGACTAGTTAATGGTGGAGTCAGGAGCCAAACTTCAAAGCCCACTTTCTTCCTCCTCAGCAGGCTGTATCCGGCTTTCAGACCCCAGAGATGTCTTATCGCCACTCTCATTTTATAGGATTTCGATAATTATGACTTGGTTTTGGGGTAGACATTTTCTAAAGTGTCTGTCACCACCCTGACCTAATAAAGAGGAGGACAGAGCCTCTCTCACGGCTGACTCTGTGTCGCCCCATCATTAATAGACGCAAGCTTTGTTCGGTTTTCAAAGCCCTTTCAAACGTCATCTCTTGTGATGGTTCCTGTGGTTGTCCGGTGACGGACGGCTTCCGGCCATGCTGAGGCGTGCTACTTTGCTTGCCTTGTACTAAATGGCCCCAGGTTACCGTTCATGTTAATTTTTGGGGCTGTTTTATAATTTTTTGTCTCTTTTCTCAATATTACCCATTAATGTTTCTGCTATTACCTTTCAAGCTCTCTTTCAAGCTTGTGGCAGCCTTGTAAGACAAACAACTTATGTTAGCAGTGCACTTGGAAGAGTCTTTAAGCACGTGGTGAGGGCTTTGAGACTGCTTTTCATGGGAAAAGCGCATGCGTTGTGGAGTCTGGATTTTTTCTCGGTAACTATCTGTTCATCTGCTGCCCTGAGCATTGCACAGGATGCATCCCTATTTTGCTACTACTGGTTTTCAGTGGTGCTCCAGGTTGATGAAGTTGTTTAGGCAGGGGCACGTGGAGAAATCTTGTATTGCTGTTGGTACTGTGAAATCATGGAGAAATCAAGAGTTAGGTCTAAAAGGATCCTATTTGTAGAAATCACTTTTTTTTTTCCTGTGTTAAAAAATGGTTAAGGGAGATGCTGGTTGTTGGACAATTTAAGTTCAACTGAAATCAATTGAAATTCTGAACACATGTTAAAGTTGGAAGGAAAACTTAGCTTTGTAATTCACATCCCCTTCTAAAACCACTCATTTTTTTGTTGAAAGGGATTAAAAAACTTGTCCAATAGCCCATATTGTGCATGAAGATTTTCTACAACATCCTGTCAAGGGAGCTTCAGGATATTATGACCAGAAACCCATCACCCCCCCAGAGAGAGCCCACCACACATGCATAGCATGCTGACGGTAAAGAAAAGAAAATCCTTCTTTTTCTCACTCCACCCACTGCTTCTATTCAACCCACACCCAGAGAGAGGCAGTTACCTCATATCCACTGTACCTAAATGGCCCCGGTTCTTTCACTTTTCCCTCCTCCCCCCAACTCCCTCCATCTGGCCTGACGGTCTGACCATGACTTTACCCTCCCTTTTTCTGCAGCTTCTGCCTCGGCAACCCACACAATACGGCGTCACAGTGAACTTACTGTGAAGTCATATGGACCACATGCTCTGCTGCTGAGACACATGACCCTCTCGACAGTCGGTTCCTTGGGTGCAGAGCACAGACTTCACACGTTTCCCTGATAAATATCATCAGATTAGATTTGTCTCCTTGTTCGCCTTTGATCTTGTCTGCTGTCCAGATGGCCTCTCTTAGTCTTGCCTGCATCTGCCTTCTGGATCGGCACGTCTTCCATGTTCTCCTCGAGGGAGGGCAGGGCAGTGTGGAGAGGAGGCGACTCCCGGTGGTTCATGTTTTCAGCATTCCTCCAGGTAGCTGTTCAGAGGTTTCTGAGTCCACCTATGAGTATTGCCCCCCTTTGATGGACACTCAGCTGTTGTTCAGACTTGGGGTGTTGATGAGGAAAGAGGGTGACGTCTGTGAGGGACTTCATGCCAAAGACTTTTATTGGCCTGGGTGCACCTCTCAGGGTCTGTTGCCCTGCTTTAGGAATGCCCACCCAAAGGGCACAGTGCAGCCATGAGACAGAGGCAGGGCTCAAGGGAGGTGTACAAACCGCGTGATGCTTCCTCAGCCAGAGATGGGGTGGGTGGGATCGGTTGAGGGTGCCTCTCACGGATGTGTGTGGGTGGCCTGAGGCACTTTGGGGGTCCTCACCCACTGGAGGGGCAAGAAGGAGTTCCAGCCTTGAGCAGTCCTCATTTTCCCGATGACCTTGACCTGAACTCTCTTTTAGCTCTTACAGTTTTGTTTTTAAGAATTTATTTTATTTTATTTTGTTTTAGTTTTAATTGTGGTTAAATACACATATGATAAAATTTTCTGTCTTAACCATGTCTAAGCATATAGTTCAGAAGTGTTGAATATGTCCTTATTATTTTACATGTCCTTGATATTATACATATTATACATTATTAGCCATCACCACCATCCATCTCCAGAACTCTGTCATCTTCCCAAACTGAACTGTGTACCCATTACCCCTTAACTCCTCACTCCCATACCCTCAGCCTCTGGCAACCACCATTCTACTTTCTGTCTCTATGAATTTGATTACTCTAGGTACCTCATACAAATGGAATCATACAGAATTTGTCTTTTTCTGACTGGCTTAGTTCACCTAGCATAATGTCCTTGAGGTCATCCACGTTGTAGCCTGTGTCATAACTTCCTTCCTTTTTAAGGCCGAATAATATTCCACTGTATGCATAGCCCTTACAGTTTTAAACCAGGGTTTCCCAGAGTCGTTGGGTTCATCTGGTCCTTGGTTTCCCCGTGTCTAGTGTAGGGGGTGAACTAGGCGAGCCACACAGACTCTCTCCCTCCTGCAGCCTCCATTCTGTGAGTTAACTTCTTTCTTTACCTCTGAATCTGGGTTTTGTGGGCCAGGAATACACTGACAGTTACTGGTGGCTTTCGCGGGGACTTGCCTGCTGCAGCTGTGACCTAGCAGGTGTAGGCTATGGATCCAGGAGGCTCTGTCTTGTCCAAGGGGCACTTCTTCATCTTGCAGGTGACATGTTCATCACTGAGTCACAGACCAGTTAACTCCCTCTTTGATGTTACATCAGAGCAAGGCCTTGCTGGGGACAAGAACAGCCCGAGACATGCACGTTGAGTCTGCGCCCCTCTCGGGCTGGCCTGACTTGGGGTCAGCTGCTCAGGCCTGGGTCTGGAGATGGTGGCCCCTCCAGGTCCCCCAAAGCCCATAGCCTCAGTCGAGCGCCCACTGCTGAGGGGGTTCACTGGGCTCTGTATTCTGTTCTCTTCCCACATGAGCTCCCCTTGGGAGGGACTTGGAGGGGAGGAAGGCCTCCCCTGAGGGGAGGGTCCTCGCCCTCGGGATGGCTCTCTAGGCTCAGGGCACAGGCACTGTTCCCAGCCAAGACCGAGCCCACCCAGGGGCTGAGACTGCTGTCAGCATGCGGCTGCCTGTTTGAGCCACTGGGAGAAGGGGAACCGTCAGGATAACGGGGTTTGACCCCATGTAACTTTGTGTTTGTTTCCTGCTGTCTCTGGAAACATGACCAGGCTAGAGCCAGCCAGGGGTGTGGGTTGTGGAACGGACTCTCAGAATTTCCTGTGTGAACTGGGCACTTGTGATTCATCTCACGCTCGTCTTGCCATCTGCTGCCTGCTGTACTGGACCCTCCATCAAAACTGAGGCAGGAAGTGATGGCTGCACGTTAACCTCCTATTACACTAGAGGAGAAGGGAAAGGCCACCAGAAGGTTCTGGTCCCACTTCTGTCACGAACTGTGAGAACTTGGGCAGTGACTGGAGTCTCGTTTCCTTACCTGGAACATGGGGCTGAGTGATGCCCAGCCCTCGGGGCGGCCAGAATGGTGACGAGAGGCCACACTAGGTGCTGGGAAGGGTGAGCTTCCTTTTGCTTCTGAGCGGGCTTGGAAAGGAAGAGAAAGATACCCAAATGTGCTTCAAGACAGAGAAAGGAGCCTGGCTCTGGCACAGGGAAGCCTGTCCCCGGGAAAGGAGAGTGGTAACGTCCCAGCTGCTGGCGTAGCTGAAGGCTGATTCTACACGTGGATCCCGGGGCTGGGCGGCCCTCCCTTGCCTCCCTCCTTCCTGCCACAGATGTTTCCCATAGGCCTGGCCCGTCCCAGGCACTGTGCTAGGTGTTGGGGACAAAGCAGTGAATGAAGCAGAAAGATACTCGCCCCCTTGGGGGTTTGCAGGGGCAGGCAGACAAGAAACCAGTCACAAGCCATTGAGGATCCACTTACGGCTCGTGGCCAGCGCCTGAAGAGGTGAGTGTGGTGTTCTGATGGAGCATAACCGGGAATCCCGCCCTGGAGGAGGAGGTCCCGAAGGGCTCCCTGAGGACATGGTGGTCCAGTGGAGCCCTAAAGAGGGAGAGGGAGCCCCAAGCCGGAGGGAGGGTATCTTCACTCCCAGGCAGAGCTCGGCGAAGGGCCCAAGGGAGGGAGAGGAATGTGTCCTCTTTCCAGACGGAGGGACACACTGGTTAAGGAGCCAGCCCTCTGCCTGGTGTGACGTCCAGCTCTGCCACTTACTATTCAACCTCAGTCTCCTCATCTGCAAAAGGGGATAATCACAGAGCCACCTTCCTAGGATTGTTCCAAAGCTGAGATGCGTGAAGTCATGATGTGCTTACAAGCGCGGTGCCTGGTACCTACGCGTGTTTGCTCTAGTGAGTACAGCTCCTGTGTAGGGCTCCGCTGTGACGGTGGTTTGAGCATCTGAAAGGAGGCCTGGGCGGCACATGAGAAGGAGGACGAGAGGGCGGTGGGGGCCCCAGCACTCAAGGGCTTGAAGGCCACAGGGAGGAATTTGGATTCATTCAACAAATACGGATTTTGGTCCAAAAATACTCCCCATTTGCAATGCTGCTTCTTCCAAAGCTGGTGTGCACTTTCAGAAGAGCCGAGGGGTGGGTGGAGCCTGGAGGGGCTGGCTTTGCTGGCCCCTCCCAGGTCTTAGGCCTCCGGGACAGGCAGTGACTCCCAACTGTCCTTGGCAGGGCCACGGTGCACCATCTCCTGCTCCCCTGGTGGGATGGGGCTCCGGAGCCGGCTGGGGGCGGAGGCTGTGGCAATGCTCGTCTTCTGCAGGAATCACACGTGGTGCGTGGGGCACGGTTTGACCTGTCCAGAGGCTCAGGAAGCCTCTCAAATTATGTCATGCCAGCAGCCGTGTCCACCCACCCAGTCTGGGTGCAGGTCTGTGTGACTCCTGCCACCACACCTGCACTTTTGGTGGTGACAGCATTGCTCAACTGTCCCCTCAGAACTTGGATGGCCATCAGGACCTCAGGATTCCACGGCCAGACTCTCCATATCCCCTCACACACACACACACACTCACCACACACACACCCCTTTCTCTCTGTTTGCCCCCATCTTGGAAATGGCACCTCCATTCATTCATTCCGGTGCTCAGGCCCAAACCTAGGTGTCGTCTGTGAATCCTTCTTTTCCATCAGCCTCCACCTGCAGTCCAAGGACAATTTGCACAGGCGCTAACCTTCAGCATAAACCCAGCATCTGGCCACCTCTCATCACCTCCCCTCTAGCCACGTTGGGCCAAGCCGCCATCAGCTGGGACTGCGTTATTGCGGTAGCCTCCCCATCCTCTCCCCGATGCAGTGAAGCTCCAGGCACTCTCTACTCAAACTCACTGGGGCTTCCCCTCCCTGCGTCTCGCCTGGCCCTGGCGGCCCCCGACTCATCTGCTGTCCTCCTCCCCCGTAGCCTCTGGCTTTGGTCACTCTGAATGCCCTGCTGCTCTCTGAGCCGTGCTCTCCCCACTTCGGTGCCATTGCACTGGTCTTCTCCCCAACTGTCGTGCTCTCTCCTGGGCCTTCACGTGTCTGTTTCTCTGACGTTGCACTCACGTATCTACCAAACATCACACTCCATTCCCGTTTTAAATAGCACTCACTGCCGCCTGCCTTTGCATGAGGGATGCCTGGGCTATGGTGTGCCTCTCCACTGGAACTGCTCCATGAGGCCGGGGATCTTGCTGCCTTATTCCTGCTGAGTGGTCCCTACGGTCGAGACCAGTGCCAGGTGTTCATGGGCCAGTCATTGAATAAATGCACAGTTGAGAGTGACCTGTGAAAAGGGAGGCCCCTCAAACCCGGCCGGCAGAGGGCCCTCCCGACTCTGTCCCTGGAGTGGTTTATGCAGTGCTGGCCGGCAGCCTTGGGGCCAGGCGATTGTTCCTAAGTCCCATTTCACACATCGGACTTGTGCTGAGTGCTTTCCAAACTGAGGCCGTCAGAGCTTCTCAAACCTTAGTTCACGGTGCCCTGAGGGTTCCTTGAACCTCAGGTTAATGTTTCGTGACTCTCCTGGGCCATAAAAAATACCTACTAGTTCTGTTCATTAAATGGTTAGGTCCAAGTAACTCAGTGAGTGTTTATGTCCCAACAACTTAGTAGCCATTTGAAAAATATCACTTATAAATTGAAAGAAAAGCAATATTTTTCTTTTATTCTTAAATAGCTACCACTACTTTCTAATGGGACGTACACCAATGGGCTCTGCACGGCTTCTCTAAACTTGGAATCACGTGGGATGCCACCACCCCTCATTTTATGTTCCGTGTGGATTTTTGTGTGGTACTTGCAAAATCCAGCTTCACAAATGTATGACGTCCTTGAAGGGAGTGCAGTGAGATCTCCTGCTGAAGCTGTGAGCTGCCTCGTCCAGCAGCTTCACGGTGTCCGACAGATGTGGCTGGCTTCCCCTTGCCTTTGAAAATTTAAAACACCCCTGCAGGGCCCTTGTGAGTTCTTAGGGGTGCTTTGACACATAGTTTGGGGTGTGTGGCATTACTTCACTGGATCCTCATAATGATCCTGTGAGGTGGGGATCATTTCATTTTACAGAAGGAAAAGCCCGGGCGCAGAGAAGTCAAGATATTGGTCTAAGGCCACACAGCTGGTTGGTAAGGGAACCAAGACTGGTTGGTTCTCCCTGATACTCTGGTAAACCCTTGGACTATCAACTGGATCTCTTGAGTTGTGCATCTTTGGGGTCCTGAGCACTTGTCACCTGTCCCTTTAGTGTTTGGAAC